>NC_083101.1:81260473-81927370 GCF_949774975.1 Lagenorhynchus albirostris
GTTTTTGGAGTGACCCTGGGTCTACCCCCTCCCCTCTGGAGCTATTTCCCTGGCAAGACTGTAACTGTGGGAATAACAAGTCATACAACCCAGGAGACATGATGCCACCTAGGGTCCTCCAAACTTTTAGGTGAGGACAGGAGCTTGTGAGTAATGCAGGAATGGCCAGAACACTTTTTGTCTCCATTCTTCTCAAGGGAATTGAGTCTCTGGGAGGGGAAATCACACAAGGCTGGACAGTGATGATCTGACCCAGGAGAACCTTGGCTGCCTGCATTCCGATCCAGGATTCTTTCTTCCTAGAGACCCTGGAGGGGAAGGGTCAACTTGGAGTGTTACCCTGGTTTGGAAGAAGCTCAGACAAATGTACACATTTCCCTTGAGCCCCCATTGGCTGGGGAGTGGAACCCTGGATGGGAGACATACATAGCTACACACACACACAAACACACATACCTGATCCTACACCTTTTATTTGCCTGCATTTTGGAATCACCTGGGGAGTTTTAAACAGTACTGATTTAATTGGAGTGTGGCTTGAGAGTTTTAAAACCACAGTGTCCAGCGACGTTTGAGACCCACTGCCTTACAACCAGTCCACCTCCTTATCTGGAGTCAGGGGCACCTTCAGCTTCTCTGGTCACCTGCCCAGTAGCTCCTAAGCCACTGAACTTGAGGCTTTGTTTGAGGACAGCTGGGGGGTGGACGGGGCGGGGCCTGAGAGCTCTGGTCCTGCTGTCGCAGGAGGAGAGGCTTTCAGGCCAGAACCCAGGAACCCGGCTCTAGACTCGGTCCCCGGCAGCCTCCTCAGTCCCGGACGGGACAGGAAGTGTCCGGCAGAGGTGGGTGTGGGGATGATTGGCAGTTGGAGGCTCCAATGGGTCGAGCCCCCCCTATTTCACCCCTCTCCTTCCATTGGTGCCTGGGCGGAGCCGCCCCACGGCGTGCCCCAGGGCGGCAGGGAGTAGAGGCCGGGGCAGAGGGTGAGGACGGAGGGCGCTGGCGGCGGCGGCCGCAGAAGGTGAGGCCTGATGGGGCCGCGGGTGAGCTCGAGGGAGCCTTGCCAGGAGAGGGCGGGGCCTGGGGGTGTGGGATTTGAAGGGCCCGGAGTGACTGACGGAATGTCAGTGCGTGCGTGCGTGTGTGTGTGTGTGTGTGTGTGTGTGTGTGTGTGTGAGAGAGAGAGAGAGAGAGAGAGAGAGAGAGACTGCAAGGCTGTGTGTGACGCTGTCAGTGTGCGAAACTTCGCAAGTGTCGCTTGGTGAAACTGTCAGCTAGTGTGACTGCGGGTGTCGCTGTGCTGAGGCTGAGTCTGCATGTGGCTGTGCCTGTGTGGGATTATGTGTGTGTGTCAGTGTGCAGTTTGCGGGCAGAGACCGGGTCGTGCGTTTGTGTGTGTGTGAGAGGGCCTGTGACCACATCAGGGAATGTGTTTTGGGAAGGTCTCTGCGGAGTTTGAGACTGTGTCTGACAGCGTGAGAGTGGATGGCTGGGTTTGCGTGTGCCAGTGTGTGACTTCAGCATGGCAGAGGAGGAATGAGACTTGCACTCGGCGTGTGTCCTGTGTCCTGTGAGACTGAGGAGAAGTGGAGCTGGGTTTGCATTTGGGGGACCCACTTCAGTAGCCAATGGGACTGACCTTTCTACTTGGTGGCCAGGGTAAGCAGACCATCCCCAGCACACTTGGCTCTCCCTCCTTCTTTTAGTGCTTGAGAATCCTTGTCACTGGTCCAGTGCTCCTTATTTTCTGTCTCCCTGTCTGACTCAGTTTCCTTATATTTCTTTTTCTCTCTCTACTACTGTCTTCCTAGAGCTAGTGCTCTGTGTGTCTTCACACTTTCGTCTCCCCAGGAATCTCTGTGTATCTGCTTTTTAGTCCTGCCTCTCATGTTCTCTGCATCTGTCTCTCTCTCTGTGGCCCTGTGCCTGACTCCCCTGTTCACCTTTGTCTCTTTGGCTACGTGGGGGCCTAAAATGGTGATGAGATGGGGGATCTGCCGTGCTAAGAGCTCCCTGGAAGAGGGGGCTTACACTATGATGAGGAGTTGCTTTTAGAGAGTGTTGTGACCCCCCCATCCCAGGGCGGAGTGCTAAGTGTGTGTGTTTGGCTGTGCAAGGAAGAGGGAGATGTGTGTCTGTGTGTGTGTCTGGGTATGTGTAAATGTTTAAGTGTCTGAGCCTGGGTGAGGATGTCTGAGTGTATCGGTGTAACTGTGAGTGGCTGTGTCTGAGAGTGTGTGTCTGAGGGTAAGTGTGGGTCTTGTGTATCTGGCACCAAGGGACCAAAGGCATTTCCTGGTGCTGGGGCCTGAAGAGTAGGGGGGAGGTGAGAAATGGCTGGAACGTCCAGGGGAGGGGGAAACTGGACTCTTTGGCTTTTCTTTATATCCCCCAACATGGGGCCCTCTTCCCCTTAAAATACAGACAGCTGTGCCCTAAGGAAATATTTGCTGGGGGGTGAAAAGAGTGGGAGCACGAGTATGTGTCTGCTTTTTGATTTGACTGTGTCCGCGCGTGTTCAAGGGCGTATCTTTGTTGACTGTGCCTGGGGAGTCCACGCGTGAATGTGCCTGTGTTCTGCTGTGTGAAAACACAGGAACCTCTTGCTGACAGGGACACAGCAGCTCTCCTTTCCCTCTTGCTGTGCCTGGCTGTGCCTGGCTCTGTCTGTGGCTTCCTTTCCAGACTCGGGGGAGGCCTCTTCCCTTCCCAGGGCCTTGGGTGGGAGGGGGTGGGAGAGTAGGAGGGAGGAGAAAGGAGAGAGGAGGGGGCCTGGCTAGGGGAGGCCGAGCTCCATGGCCCAGAGGGGCGGGGGCAGGGAAGGGGAAGGAGGGGATGATTCTGGGGTCCCAGAACTGAGTAGAGCTGAGACGGGTGCTGTAGCTGGTGGGAGGAAGTCCTGGAGGCCATGGACAGTCAACCACTGGAATCATCGAGGTAGGGCAGGGCTGAGCAGGGTAAATGCGGCCGGGGGGCCGGGGTGAGCCACTAGACACACTCAGACAGACACACAGACACGCGGAGGTCGCTGCTCAGCTCCACCTGGGAGGGATTTGGGCTCTCCCTCTTCTGGAGCCCTCGCCCAGGGCCCTTTGCCCATCTGCGCCTTCTCCCACCCCCCCTTCCCTCTTCCCCACTGCGTTCCTCATCCTGCTTTCTCCCATCCAGGATTCCCTCTCTCCTAGCACCTCCATCCCCCGTACACACGTGGTTGGTTACCTTTTTGGCCTCTCTGAGATCCTGCTGCCCCAGCCCAGCCCTCACCTCGTTGAGCTCTCACTGCCTCCCAGTCCTGATCTCTGAGCATCTCTTTGTCCTGTGGCCTCCACCCCAGCCTCCTGTTCCTGCAGCCTCCCAGCTTCTCTCAGCCTCCTCTCCTGTCCCGCCACCCTGTCTCCATCTTCTGGCTCCTCGCCCACCCCCAGCCTCTGGCAGCAGTCAGGGCATCTGGATCTGCTTAACTCCGCAGCCTCAGCCTGCACCCTAGCCCCATCCGGCCTCACAGGCTCAAGACCAGCAAGATTCCAGAGTCAGGCCCAGATGAGCGGCGCAGAGCAAGGAGCCAGGCCCAGGCGAGAAGAGGCTTGGCAGCCAGAGCAGGGCTAGGCCTCATGGCAGGGGTACAGGGTGGGCTCAGACCCACCATGACAGTCCCACCCCAGGGTGATGAGGGCTGCCTCAGGTCAGTCAGAGGCAACGACTATCCCTGGGCCAGGTGGGATGGACACGGAATTCCCAACAGCTGGATTGGAGGAGTTAATGGGAGTGACTGAGCCGGTGCCAACACTTGGTGCCAAGGGTGGTGCAGGGGGCGGTGCTGGCACAGTCTGTCGCCTCCAGCTTTTGTTCTGGGCCCTAAGCCCACGACTGAGAAGGGGGGGTGTGAGGGTGTGTGTGCGTGCGTGTGTGTACTCAACACACAGCGCTGGGCGTGTGGTGGAAAGGGGACCTTACATCAGAGCCCCCAGTGATGTCTGATGTCCTTACCCCACTGGGCACCTGGTTTCCTCCTAGAAAGCCTCAGTCTGGAAGAGGGGGAGGCAGACTTTAGCCTCCCATCTTGGGCATGGGGGATCGCTGACCTTGCCTCTCTCCCCACAGATGAGCAGCAGCTGCTCAGGGCTGAGCAGGGTCCTGGTGGCCGTGGCTACAGCCCTGGTGTCTGCCTCCTGTCCCTGCCCCCAGGCCTGGGGCCCCCCAGGTGAGAAAAACTCTGCTCTATGGCCCAACTCTGACTTGTGACTTGCCACCATCACTGTGGCCCCTCTCATGCCTAACCTGTCATCCTCCCAACCCCTGAAATCCAGTCTGGCAACATCTCTCTACCCTGCTCTCTGACCTCTGTCTCCAGATTATAACATGATGTTTTGACCCCATGACCCCACTCAGGTCTTAAAAGTCCACCCCTTATCCTGTCACTGTCACAAAGTGTGGGGTGGGGTGGGAGAGAGGGAAAGGAAGAGCCTCTGCTCAGAAGTGCCTTCAACAGGGGTCCAGTATGGGCAGCCTGGCAGGGCCATGACGCTGTGTTGCCCTGGAGTGACTGCTGGGTAAGTGCTCCACCAGCCTGCTGGGCTGACAGGACCCTTTCACGACCCATTTCTTGACCTTGCCCAGTCCTCACACCCCTCCCATCCTTGCCCCTGTATCTGTAATCCTCACCTCTTTGTCTGTCTTAACCCTCAAACCATCCTTATTCAACAGAACATTCAACCAACATGTATTGAGCACCTGCTAAGTGCCTGGTCTATTCTAGGCCCTGGGATGCAGCAGTGCACAAGCCAGGCAAGATGCCAGGTAGTAATACCTGCAGGGCAGAAAATCAAAAGAGAGTGAGGTGGAAGAGGGTAACTGAGTGACCACTTTTTATTGGTAATAAGGGAAGGCCTCTCGGAGGAGGTGACATTGAAGCTGATTTCTGAAGGTTGGGGTATAAGCGAGCATTCCTGACAGAGAGAACAGCTAGTGCAAAGCCCTGAGGTGGGAGTGAGCTCCGCACCCTTGAACCAAAAGAGGCACAACCTGACTGGAGTGCAGTGGGGGAGGGGGAGACAGGAAGGTGATGAAGAAGGAAAGGAAGGCAAGGGCTAGATCACCAGGGGCTTTGTAAGCCAGCAAAAGGAGTTTGAGCTTTACTGCAAGCACTGAGAAGCCAATGGAGAGCTGTGACATGGTCGGACTCATAGTTTAAATCTTCCCTCCATCTGTCATCATCTCATCTCACCCCCAGGGCCCCGGTGTCCTGGTTTCGGGACGGGGAGACAAGGCTGCTCCAGGGACCTGACTCTGATCTAGGGCACGAACTGGTCCTGGCCCGGGCAGAAAGCACTGACGAGGGCACCTATGTCTGCCGGACCCTGGATGGTGCACTTGGGGGCATGGTGACCCTGCAGCTGGGCTGTGAGTTGGGGAGGGAGTGTTGGCGGTAGCAGTGATGAGACATGGGGCTCCTGGGGGAATCCAGGCCCTGAGTAAGCCCTCTGGGATGGGTAGGGGCTGGGAACTTATCGGTCTCCAGCTGCACCGTCTGCCTCTAGACCCCCCAGTCCGCCCTGTTGTCTCCTGCCAAGCAGCTGACTATGAGAACTTCTCCTGCACTTGGAGTCCCAGCCAGGTTAGCGGTTTACCCACCCGCTACCTCACCTCCTACAGGTGTGTGCATGATCGGTGTGTATACCTATATGTTTGGGTGTTTAGCAAAACGTGGGTATGGGAGGTAGGTAAGGAGGTCCTAAGGAAGGCCTGAGAGAGAAGGAGGACCCTCCTTTCCTTCCTGACCTCGGATGGCCTCCTCCCTGCCAGGAAGAAGACGGTACCAGGAGCCGATGGCCAAAGGTAGGACATGAGGGGGAAGCTGGGGGCTCTAGCTGGGTACCACAGTGAGCATTTCCAAAGCTCAAGACCACATCCTCTCTCCTAGGATGAGTCCATCCACAGGGCCCTGGCCATGCCCACAGGACCCCCCAGGGGCTGCCCGCTGTGTGGTCCATGGGGCAGAGTTCTGGAGCCAGTACCGGATCAATGTGACTGAAGTGAACCCCCTGGGGGCCAGCACACGCCTGCTGGATGTGAGCTTGCAGAGCATCTGTGAGTACCCACTCCTAGAGCTCTCCCTAAATCCCTACCACAGAGACCCCAAACGGACCCCAGAGTACAGGTACCCCCCAAATTCAGAACTCTCCTCCCCTGAGCTCCCACATAGCTCCCTCCCAACATAGACCCATTTCGGCACACAGATGGCCCCCATGGAGACTAAGAACCCAGGGAGATCAGAGCCCAAGAGGCAGGCTTACATCAGCTTCTAGAGACTGCTGCCACTACCCCCTTCCCTACTAGTCCTTCCTGGCTGCCTAGCCCCAGTGCTGCCTCTCTGCTTCTAGGCCTTGTGCTGAAGGCACTTCTATCTCATGTCCTCCCTGCCCAGTGGAAGCCCTTGCTGGCCTCTCCTTCCTCTTGATCTGTGTGTGGAAGGGGGTCACCAAAGCGCTGGCTGGAATTTGGGCCAACTCATCTTCCTTGGATGGAAAGCAGAATCACTCTTTTTTTAAAAAATTTATTTATTTTATTTATTGATTTTTGGCTGCATTGGGTCTTCGTTGCTGCACGCGGGCTTTCTCTAGTTGTGGCGAGCGGGGGCTACTCTTCCATTGCGGTGTGTGGGCTTCTCATTGCGGTGGCTTCTCTTGTAGCGGAGCATGGGCTCTAGGCGCGTGGGCTTCAGTAGTTGTGGCACGCGGGCTTTCTCTATTTGTGGCGAGCAGGGGCTACTCTTCCATTGCAGTGCGTGGGCTTCTCATTGTGGTGGCTTCTCTTGTAGTGGAGCATGGGCTCTAGGCGCGCGGGCTCAGTAGTTAATGGCTCGTGGGCTCTAGAGCGCAGGCTCAGTAGTTGTGGCACACAGGCTTAGTTGCTCCGTGGCATGTGGGATCTTCCCAGACGAGGGCTCGAACCCATGTCCCCTGCACTGGCAGGTGGATTCTTAACCACTGAGCCACGAGGGAAGTCCCAGAATCACTCTTTAACTCACTCAACAAACATTTCAAAAATCCGTCCTCAGATCTTAGCTTACTTTATAATAGGGATGACAGATAGGCCCTGTGCCTAATGGATGATCAAGCTTAAGATTTCCCCAACCTCCTTGGAAGTGCCTCCCCTCAGGGACCTTTAGGCACACACCCATCTTCCCTTGGGAGGTGGTGGGGAAGGGATGAGCACCTGTCTTGTGCCCTGAATTTGTGTCTCCACTACCCCCAGTGCGCCCTGACCCACCCCAGGGGCTGCGGGTAGAGTCGGTACCTGGCTATCCTCGCCGCCTGCGTGCCAGCTGGACGTACCCTGCCTCCTGGCCCCGCCAGCCCCACTTCCTGCTCAAGTTCCGGCTGCAGTACCGTCCAGCACAGCATCCAGCCTGGTCCATGGTGAGGCCCTTGGAGTGCGTCCCAGTCTGGGGCTGTGGGTCCTGTCTCTAGTTTCATGTTCCTGGGTGTTCTGCGTGACCAGATCTGGCAGGTAACTGACGCCCCGTGGCCTTCCCCTACAGCGTATTCTCCATGGGCCAGGCCTTGTGCTGGGTGCTGGGGTTGTAGCAGAGCCTGAGGGACCGAGCCTCTGCCCTGCAGGGCTGTAACTGATCTCAGCCCATCTGTGGGAAGACAGCAGTGATTTTTTAAAAATAACTTTTCTAGGAAAAGGAGTGCCTTTCAGCCAGAGGCGCAGCCGCATACAAACACTCATATACTCAGATGTGGATAGAGGTGAAGTCCCACATCTGGAGATGGCAAAGATTGGCCAGCATCAGGCCTGGGGAGCCGCTGCCTCAGACAATAACCAATATTTATTGAACACCATCTGTCTGCCAGGCACTGTGCTACACATTTTACATGTATTATCTCATTTAGGTGTATTCACCTCTATTTTACAAATGAACAAACTGAGGCACAGAGAGAGGTCCAAGGTCACTCGGTAAGTGGTACAGTAAAGATTTGAACCCAGGCAGTCTGAAGTCACAGCCTGTATACAAAACCACTGTGCACTTTTGTCTTCTGAACACTAGGTGTAGGCCTGACACCACCAGCCACCCTACGTGAGGCCCAGACGGCTGCATCAGGCTGACAAGGACAGGACTGGGAGGAAGGGGTGCTCTTTGCAGACTGGCTCTGGGGGGCAGATAGGCTGAGTGCTTATAACCTGGATAACGTGCCGACGAACCATCTGCACTGACAGGTGGAACCGGCTGGATTGGAGGAGGTGATCACGGACGCTGTGGCTGGGCTGCCCCATGCCGTGCGGGTCAGTGCCCGGGACTTTCTGGACGCAGGCACCTGGAGCGCCTGGAGCCCCGAGGCCTGGGGTACTCCGAGCACCGGTGAGAGACAGAGCCTAGGGAAAGGGCAGAGGCCCCGCTGCCCAGCATCTATTGGTGGAACTGCAGGCGCTACGGGGCAGCGTGGCAATTGCGGCCCCAGGCTTCACCTGTAGCTGCCTGCAGCCCCGCCCTAGCTTAAACCCTGCCCCAGATTAAACCCCGCCCCTCAGCCTCCGCCCTTCAGCCTCCACCCCTGCTTACATCCCCAGAAGCTGGCTCTACCCTTTCAAGCTCCGCCTCCGAGGCGCCCCTGTGTCCAACCCTGGCCCTGGCCTCGCCTGGCGGGCCCTGACCTCCGCCCCGACCCCGCGTGGATAGTTCTCCTCAGGTCTCGTCTCCCTCCAGGACCCCTACCGAAGGAGATACCAGCTGGGGGCCAGCAACACGCGCAGCCAGAGGAAGAACCTCAGGCGGTTAGCCCTGCTCCCCCAAGACCGTCCCTCCTACCGGACCCGCGGCCACTTGGTGAGCTTGGGCAGATGGGCAAAGGTGGTAGAGGATGGGAAAGCCCCAGAGAGAAGAGGGCACCGAGTTTGGTCTGGCAGGCTTGCTCTCACAGCTGGCACGTGACCCTCCCCCTCAGACCACAGAGACGCCCTGGAGCAGGTGGCTATGCTGGCATCTTTGGGAATATTCTCTTTCCTGGGACTGGTGGCTGGGGCCCTGGCACTGGGGCTCTGGTAAGTGACTGCCATTGGCCTCTCATCCTCTGATCCCACACAAGGGCTCTGACACCCATAGACCACACCCGTTCCCACCCCTCATGACTTTGCACTGAACGTGTCTGATTCTGGAACCATTCCTCCTCCTTCTCCCACCCCCAACTTCATGATTCTCACCCTTTCCTCTCTTGACCCTTTACTAACAAACCTTTTTGGAAGAGACTGAGACGCCCCACATTGTCAGGGAGACAGCTTCCTTTTTGTGCTCCAGGCTGAGGTTGAGACCACGTGAGAAGGATGGACCCCAAAAGTCTGGGTTCTTGGCCCCGATGATTCCGGTGGACAAGCTTCCAGGTGAGTATGACCTCTGGGAGGTTTGGACTTGGAGATGTGTGCCCTCATTTTGAGGGTCTGGATTAAGAGCCAGGTGCCTTAGTCATAAGGGTTTTGGGAATCAGAGTTGGGGCTCCTCATTCTTGTAACTTCTGGACTCAGGGATGGGCCTTTCGTTCTTGAGTCCCGGGCTCAGAGTTGGGTCTCTTCTGTCTCTTGCAGGATACTGGGGCTCCTAGATGGATTCCCTCCTCATTTTCAGGGTATTAGGCTCAGAGCTGGATCCCCTGCCTTATTCTTGACGTGCCTGGGCCCAGAGCTAGGTCCACTCCCTCATCTTCAGGGTATTGGGGCTTACACAGAGGTGGGCTCCCCTATTCATTTTTGGAGTGTTGGGCTCAGAGCTGGGTCTCCTCCCTCATTCTCTGGGAATCTGGGACAAGATCCAGTCCTACTATCTCCCTTGATTTTCCTCCTTCTTCTAGGAGTCCCAAACCTGTAGAGGATCTTGGAAGGCTTCAGCTGATTCCACCTATAACTCTGTCTTGCTGGTGTGGATGGACAGACAGGTGGAACCCAGGCAGGACAGTAGATCCCCACGGAGTGGGGTTCTCAGCTGGAAATTCTGTTTGGAGCTCATTTCTATGAGACTCTGTGTTCCCAACTTGCCAGCTGAAAGGTGCCTGGACCTCTGGCTTCATCTCAGAGTTGGCAGTCCACCTGAGGAATGTGTGTAGATGTGTATGTCTGTGTCCATGTGTGTCCACGTGTATGTGAGGCAGGGAACATGTGTTCTCTGCATGTATGTATATAGGTACCTGGGGAGTGTGTGTGGGTCCTTGGCTCTCGGCCTTGCCCCTGGCGGGGGTTGTGAAGGTGTGAATAAAGAGAATGAGGAGGTTCTTCTGTTTATTGACATGTCTCACAGCTCCGGATTCGGGACTCACAGGAGAATACACAGAACTTGGAGATCACAGTCAGAGACTACTGGGCGATGCTGCTTTATTATTTTGGCTACTGGGGGCCCCGGCCCATTTTCCCTATCATCTCCAAACTCAGTTGGGCAGAGTCCCCTGGAGCCTCTTCCCTTGGCAGTCAAATCACAGAGTCAGGCTGCGGTTCTGGGGGTGGATGCAGATGCTGCGTCGAGACAGGTGAAACCTGGGAAAGGAAAGGTCCAAAGCCATGGTCGTAGCTTGGAGATGAGGGTAAGGCCCAGGGGTTAGAGGCAAAGGCCAGATGAAAACCTGAGTTGGCATCAGAATTAGCAATTGGGGCGGGGTTGAGATCAGCATCAGGGGTTGGGACTGAGGTCAGAGTCAGGGGTCAAATCAGGGGCAGAGTCAAAGCTCACACGAAGGCCTGGAGGTGACAGTCCCCATCAGCTTCCTGAAATTCCACTCGGATGACCTTCCTCGGTAGTTTGCTTGAGAGTGGCTGTCAGTAGAACTGAGTACAGCATGATGTAGTGCTGGGTGCCAGTGGCAATGCTAGGGGACAACAGGACCGTGTGTTCGGAGGGCTTCTGACCCTAAGCTCCATCGGATAGCTGGAGGCTGGGCTTCCTGGGCCCCTTTCCCTCCATCCCATTCACCCAGACCCCTGGCCTTCTAGACCCCCAAACACTCACCTCCTCCAGGGTCTGGGCTTAGGAGCAACAGTAGCAGCAGGAGGCTGCTGGTGGGTGAGGGCCCCTTCATGATGCTCAGCCTGGATACTTCCTTCTTTCTCTGCCTCCTTCCCTACCTTTTATCTGGGTGCCTTTTACCTGGGGCACCAGGTGAGTCAGCGGCAGGTGAAGATGTATTGCTCATCCTGTGACACTCCTGGGCCCTAATTACCAGAGACCCCTGTGCCACAGACCCCCTCCTCTTTTAGGACAGTAATTTCCCATGGGCTCCTAAATCCTGGGCAGAGAAGCTGGGGAGGGGATTGTGCACATGGGGACTGATGGTACAGTAACTGAGTAAGGGCGGCCAAGGATCCACAGTGGCATCCAATGATGGACATTAACACTCACATACTCATAGTTACACATTCACAGTCACACCTCAGTCACTCGATCAACCTCACATGGTCAGACAACCCCGGATGGAATCATACAGTCCCAGTTATACTCAAAGTTCCACTCCCACACGGTTGTGTTTTCACAATCGTCCAACCACACGGTCACACTAGCACACCCAAATTCTGATGGGGGAGTTGTGGGTGGGCTGCGAGCAGATGGCAGGCCAGCACCAACTTGCCTTCATTTCCCCCTGCCCGCTTCCTGCCCTAGCCTGCTTGTCTTATTAGGAAAAATTGATGGGAATGGCTCCCTAAAGCAGGCCCTTCTGACTGAGGAGGAGTCTTGCCTGGGCCGGTCACATTCAGACTGCGAAGCTGGGAGAAGGCCCTTTTTGGTGGTAATGGGTTGCCTTGGGGATACTGAGGTGTGGGTTGCTTTCCCCAGGAAGATGAGATAGGGAGGAAGGATGGGGTGGATATGGAGGGCAGGTGAGGGAAGATAAAAGTTCTTTGGTGCCAGGTTGCTGCTGTCCAACAGGTAAGAGACCCAAGAAATCTTACGTTCCTGTTTTTGCCTAGTCCTGTCCCAGACATGCCAGCCTCTTACCAGCAGGGACCTGGGGTTTCCAGCCCCTGGCTTATTGAGACATAAGATTCAAGAGCTCAGTTACCTCTCCTTTGTTCTATTCAAATGCCAGTTTCTCTCTATTGTGGGCCTGGAAGAAACCCCCCCTCCCCAACCCCTACACCCTCTGCATCCCATCCTCTTGCTAAAGCCCCGACCTCCCTTTACCTTCCTGTCCCTTCTTTTTAAATCCCATATCCAGCCCTCACCCCCTCTTCCCCTAGCCACCCCCCTCCCCACCCAATGCAAAACTATTCCTTATCTTCCTCCTCCTGTCCTTTCCAGGAAGCTGGGGACAGCCTAGGGTGGGGGCAAGCTGCTAAGTTTAGTGCCCCTGGCACCCTGAAGAATTTCCCACTCCTGGTCTGGAGATTTGAACCCTCCTGTCCTGCTCTATATTTTAAACATAAACTGATCATCACCCAGTAATCCAGCCCTTATCTGGTTGTTGCAGGGGTACCTTCTACAACCTTCTGCTCTGTCACCAGCTACCCTCTATGGGGCAGGCCTACTCTTGGGATGGGGACTCACACCTCCCTGGGCATCTTTCTGCTGCAGGGCGGCTGCAACAATCAGGAGCGACCCTAAGCTCGGAGAGTAGGGACTAATCCCCCTCCCAGGCTGAACGACTCGAGCTTCTCCCGCTCCTTTCCAGGGTAAGGCTTGGGGGCTCCTTCCCTGGAGCTTGTCTTGTGGATACTCAGGAAATCTGAGTATCCTGAGGGATTCTGAGGTGTAGGCCCAGGGCTGGACAGGGTACTCTTTTGTCAGGGTTCTCAATGTAGACATTGTGAGGAAATGCCTCAAGAGCCTGGGTCCATTCTTGAAGGTGGCCACAACCCAGAGGTCACTCATCTTGAATTTCTAGTACCAGAGGCCTTAGGGTCTCTCACCCACCCTCCAGTCTGGACTTGTACCCCAGAGCTCGGGTGCACCCACTGAGGCACCATCATCTTGTCACAAATCTTCAGCTGGCTGGCTGTCACACACTTTGGAGTCTTTTCTGGACCAGTCAATCCAGAGGCCTGGGAAGGAAGAAACAAATTCTTCCGGGTATGCACCCATCTCTCCCCTTTGGCTTCTCCAAAGATAGGGCCAAGTCTCTTTTTTTTTTTTTTTGAGGTACGCGGGCCTCTCACTGTTGTGGCCTCTCCCGTGGCGGTGCACAGGCTCCGGACGTGCAGGCTCAGCGGCCATGGATCACGGGCCCAGCCGCTCTGCGGCATGTGGGATCTTCCTGGACCGGGGCATGAACCCGTGTCCCCTGCATCGGCAGGCAGACAGACTCTCAACCACTGCGCCACCAGGGAAGCCCGGGCCAAGTCTTTTTCCCAGCTACAACCTGCTATGGCAGGGTCAGCACGAGGCTGGAAGTTAGCTCTGACCCCACCCACAAACTGGGCAGTCCCTTTAACTTAATTCTGTGGTGCCCTCCCTGGTGCTGGGGCCAGTCCCTAACTGAAAGCAGACCCACTAGGAGTCCCTGACCCTTCATCACTTCAGGAACTAGTGGGTTTCAGCCCAACTCGGTGACAAGACAGAAAGGAAAGGTAGGGAGCAGTGGCCCTTGGGTTCTCCTAGGGAGGTTACACTTCGGGGGGCTGATGCCAAGTATCTATGTACCTTTGTTTTTTATTTTTGGCTGCGCTGTGCGGCATGCGGGATCTTAATTCCCCAACCAGGGATCGAACCCTTCCCCCCTGAAGTGGGAGCATGGAGTCTTATCCACTGGACCATCAGGGAAGTCCCTGATGCCAAGTATCTTTAAACTTGGGATCCAACTGGAGGAGCCAGAAGCTGGGGTGTTAACTGTAGGAAAGACCTCCAACAGTTCTAAGTCATTCCCCTATGGCAGGCCGAGGGTAGCAGCTTCTAGGAATCTTTCCCTCCTCTCACAGCCTACTTCCTACAACTATGGGCTTAAAATATTTTAGATCCACTCCCAGGAGAAGATTCTTCAGGCACCTGGCAAAGTCCTGTCTAGGAGGAAGGTGGAAGCAGAGAGCTGGGATTGTGAGGATTTATGGATGTGGGGACAAGGCTGGGAGGAAGATAAAGCCAGGATTATTTAGCTCCCTCCATACAGACCACTCATAGAGATGAGTGTGTGTGTGGTGGGGCGGGGGGCTTAGGTGGTGGAAGGCAATCACTGGTAGTAAGGGGAGGCCTGACCCTGACGAGAGACCCTTAGGAATAATGGGAGCCTGGACACGGACGGACACCCTATCAGGGACAGAGGCCCTGTCAATACGGAAACAGCCGGCGTGGAGAGGGGCTCCCAGCCCGAATGGCGGCACCGGCGGCAGAATCAGGAGGGCAGGACGGTGGCTTTGGTTTAAATCTTTAATGCACCAGCTGGCTGGGCAGTGGCAGCGGGGGTGCGGCGGGGGAGGCTGCGACCGGAGCGCTGGGGAGCAGTGCCCAGTCCACTTGACAGACAGCTCATTAGGCCCCGCAGAGGCTCCAGCTTCTGCTCCCGAGGGTGCGCTGAGCTGTGGGGCGACCCGACACAGGCATGAGGCGGGGCGGGGGCTCCCGGCTTCCCCGCGATCGGTTCTCCCGGACTGAGCCTCGTCCATGCCCCGGGCGGGTCCGCGGTATCGCAGCCCCCTCACCTCCGCTCCCTTCGCCACATGCGCAGCCAAGGGAAAAAGTAGAAACAGCCCCAGTAGATCCTGCAAAGAGAAGGCAGAGCCGGGCGGGGCGGGGCGGGGCTGACCCCACCGACTCCGCCCCTTGGACGCCTCGCCCCTCTCGTGGAAGGCTCCGCCCCGTCTTTTAGAGGCGGTTCCTCCAGCCCACGCCCCCTAAGAGGCCCCACCCCTCCCGCTTCTCCCGCCCCAGAAACCTCGCGCCCTCCCCGCCCCTCCCCCACCACCCCGGAGCGGCTAGGTTCCTCCTCCGCAGAACCCCGCCTCCACTCACTCCTCCTCAGCCTCCAGCGCCACCTCGTATCTCCTCAATCCCGACATGTCCTGGGTTCCGAACGTCTCCTGGGGAGCGGCATGATTGGATCAAGGATTCCCCAATCCCGGATCCCCTTCTCTGTCATTCTCTGGACCAGTCTGACTTGTTCTCGGGTAATATGAGACAGGTGCCCCCGGGAAGACTCAGTTGCCACATCGGGACAGGGTAGGATTGAAGATTTGGGAGGCACTAGACGTTAAGGGATTGGGAGGTCGGGCACCTCGGGGGCATGGGGCATTTAGGGGGTTAGAGCCAAAGGCCTTCGAGGTCATGGGGCTGGGATATTTGGGGCCCCGGGTGAGGATTTTCGGGGATTGGGGTCACCTGGAGGGGGGCTGAGGGGTCGACGCAGCCTAAACGCCCACCCTCCCTGGCTCCACCCCGGAAACAGGCCGGTACGTTACGTCACAAGAACACCGTCACGCACTAGGGGTGGGGCTTGCCTATTACCCGGAAGGGGCGGAGCCAGGGCATTTCTTCAGAGGAGGCATAGTCCAGAAGGTGGAGCCAGAGCCTATCAATAAAGGGGTGGAGTCAGGGCTTATTACTAAGAGGCAGGGCACGGACCCTCTTTTATAAGGGCGGAGTCAGATTTCGGAGCTCCACCTTGGGAAGACGGAGACCTCAGTACCAGGCAGCAAGAAAAGAGCTTTGGGGCGCTTCCAGTACTCTTTTGCCATCCCCTCTCCTCTCTGTCTTCTTGGCTTCTGCTCTGACAATTGCCTTTCTTGTTTGCCCCATTCTATTTTTATGATTCTGGGCAGAGGAGGAATAGGGCTCCAGAGAGGGCCCAGTCTAGACAGGCCAGGCTATGGGAATACTTGTTGGCTGAGTGGCCTTGGCCAAGTCACTTCATAGTTAAAGGGTCACAGCCCTTCCTCTCTGAGCTGAGACCTCCTTTCTTGCGATTTTTGTTCCTGCAGTCACTAATCAACAAATATTTATCGAGTGACTACTATGTGCTGGGTGATGTGCTTGGGCATGAGGATACAGCAGAGAAGACAGGCACAGATTCTGCCCTCAGAGAGCTTGTCATCTAGGTTGGAGGGGTGAGGGCAATCAAAAGAGACAATAAGATCACTACAATAGACGAAGCTGACTGGCTGGGGGCAGTAGAGGGTGCTTTGGTAAAGCCAAGAAAGAGCAATTAACCCGGTGTGGGAGGTTGGAAATAGCTGCCCTATTTGGTCTGGGGAGGGGGGAAGGGAGCCTTGTGGCTGGACGGTATGGGAGAGAATGACCAGAAATGAGTGAAGTAAAAGTTCCCTCAGGCTGAAGTGTGGAGAATAGATTCACCTATCCTCTTCCCACCATCCCACACGCTTTTCCCCTCTCATACCTATCTTCCCCTGCCTGGGCTACATACAGACAGGTGACAGACAGATCCATGGATGCCAGTGGGAAGCATTGCAGTCTGGGCATGGAGAAGCTGTGCTTCCACCGCACTCACCCTCACACTCACTCTCACAGTGACACTCCTGCCCTGCTGCAGCTGGGTCAAGTCTGGTGCACGGGAACAGGAGGCCTGGTCCCCAGGGCTTCAGTAATTCACATCCCTTCACTCAGATGCAGGGCTCTGTCTGTTGTATACTAAAGAATTTGGCTTTTGTCCCTGTTCCTGAGAGGGAGACTCTAAATCTTTGGAATATCTCAAGTAATACGCGTGTCTTTGTTATCTATGAGCCCCTTGGGTCACACCTGAGTTGATGCTAAGAGATGAGGTGACTTGGGATGAGGCCTGGTCAGCAGAAAGACCAACCATATCATTGCAGAATTGGGGCTTTGAGCCAGTCCATCAGAGGAGATCGAGTCATGTTGCCAACAATTCATTCATGCCTATGTATGAAATCTCAGTAAAAACTCTGGACACCAAAGCTCATGGAACTTCCTGGTTGGTGAACACATTGATGTACTGGGAGGGTGACATGCCCTCTGTGTCTCCATGGGGAGAGAGCATGGGAGCTCTGCGCTGAGACTCTCCTTGTGTGTCTTTTCATTTGGATGTTCCTGATCTGTATACTTTATAAAAAACTAGTTGTCAGGGTTTCCCTGGTGGCCCAGTGGTTGAGAGTCCGCCTGCCGATGCAGGGGACACAGGTTCGTGCCCCGGTCTGGGAAGGTACCACATGCCGCAGAGTGGCTGGGCCCGTGAGCCATGGCCGATGAGCCTGCGTGTCCGGAGCCTGCACGTCCGGAGCCTGCGTGTCCAGAGCCTGTGCTCCGCGACGGGAGAGGCCACAACAGTGAGAGGCCCACGTACAGCAAAAAAAACCAAAAACCAAAAAACAAACAAACAAAAAAGTAGTTGTCAGTATAGCACTTCTGAGTTCTGTGAGTCATTCTAGTGAACTATTGGACCTGAGGGGGGTTTGAAGACCTCTGGACTTGTAGCTAGTTAGGCAGAAATGCAGGTGGCCTGGGGACCCCACTTGTGACTGGCATCTCAAGTGGGGGCAGGCTTGTTGGGACTGTGCCCTTAAACCTGTGAAGTCTAACACTAGCTCTGGGTTGTTAGTGTCTGAATTGAATTGCAGTACATGAGTTGGTAGCAGAATACCTTTCCACTGAGTGCACTCCCCACTGTCTCCATCTATCTAGAACATTTTTTCCCTTTCATAACTCCTTAGTAGTCTCCCTGTCCCCATTTCCCACTCTTTGTCTTTAGCTCTGAGAACCTCAGCACTCAACATTTTGGACAAGGGAAGGGGGTTGCATTGTCCCTGTTAGAGGAAGGTTTGCAGTGTCGTCCTCTTGAAGGCATTTGAACATCAGTTTTAAGGCTAGGGGTCAGCGCTTGGTTCAGGATTAGAGGTCAGAGCAAGGTGGAGGGGACCTCCCTCTTTCCCAGGTTTCTCCTTACTCCCACCTCTTCTCTGTGGTCCTAAGACTACTGGAGTGGGAAAGATGGGACCCCAGATTCCCTGAGGACAATCACAGGTAGCAGGGTAAGGCTGGAGAAGATCTCTTCCCAGGTCTCCCTAGGCCTATCACAGTGACTACACATCCATCATCTGAGACCTACTCCTCTCTTCGACAAGCAGGGCTAAAGGGAAAGTTCTTTGGAAGCAGGTCCAGCTCCCATATCTCACATCTCAGGACTCTAGGGCTTCACCCTCCTGGCCCAGCCAGTACTGTCCCTCTCCCCCATTATTTTCCTGTGCCCCAAACTGAGTCAGAGAATTATCGATAGCATGAGGGGAACCTGGCTTAAGACACCCCCTTCTGCCATGCCTTCCCTATCCTGGGAATTGAGAGGGGATTTCTGAGGAGAGGGGCTGGTTAACTCACAGGGACACAAGGAAACTAGAGACGAGGGAGGGGAGCAAGTGTTTCCCCCACCTGATGAGAGGGACCCAAGAGACAGAGACCAGAGGAGGAGACCTCTCAGGAGACACCAATTGTGGAGCGCTATTCTGTTTCCCATTCCCAGCCCTAGAGCATATGATATGACAAACTTAACTGTGAGCCCTTTTTTGTCTGCCTTTTCTTTCCATCATCCATCCATTTATCAATTGATCAATCCGTCCATCCATGTGTCCATATGTCTCCCCATCTTTGTCTCTTCATCGGTCCATTCTCCCATCTTTCCTTTCATCTATCTTTTCACATCTTCTTCTTCATTTATTCATCTATATGTTTAACCATTAGCTGTCTATTTAATGCATCCATTCATCTATTTATCAGTTATGGTAATAATGAACATTTGTTGATACTTAAGTGCCATGCACCATGCTAACTGCTCTAAAATCATTTTCTCATGACAAATCTATGAAGTAGAATGCTGTGAGTGATGCTTTTGTTCATGCAGACACTTTTTTATACTCCTTTTCCTGGTTCCTTTAGGGAATTTCTCTCTCACTTCACGTGGTCTTGGTGGCTGCGTTCACCATAGTGATCTGATCAGAGTACTCCATTCCCTGGCCACTGTAATATATTGAAGAACTGAGTATGTGTCACAAGCACAGTTCAAAGCTTTTCATGAGCTTTGATGTTAGAAGAAAGAGGCCCTCTGTTTTGGATCACTCACTATACAAATGTGGACTTGAGGCTTCCAGTGGCCATATTTTCTGCTGCTAGAAGATCACCTGTCTATAACAGGAATGAGGCCTCCACATAAAAAGAATTAGAGAGAAGTCAAGTTAAAAGATGGAGGTAACATCATTTGAATCCCTGGGTCCAACCAGTGCTGAAGTAGACCAAATCTTAATCTAGTTATGTGATATGACAAATTTAACTTTTTGCTTAAGCTACTTTAAGTTGGGTTTTTGTCATTTGCAATAGAAAGAGCCCTAGATAATGATCATTGTATTATTATCCCCATTTTACAGATGAGGAAACTAAGATCCAGAAAGATTAATTTACCCAATGTTTCATCGCTTATAAATGGCAGAACATTGGTACATATTTGGAGCAAAACTCTGATATACTACCCATATATGTCTGTCCATCTGTTGGTTCAATCCATCCATCCCAGTTATTTATTTATCTGACCATCCTTCAATGTCTAAGACACCAAAGGCAAGAAGACTTGCCAACTCCAAGTTGAGGCTGGGTTTGGATCAGAGGTTAGCAAAATTTTTGTTAAAGGTTCAGCTAATAAATAAGGTTTTGTAGGCCATACTGTCTCTGTAGTCACTTCTTAGCTTTGCTGTTGTAGCCCCAAAGCAGCCATAGACAATATGTAAATGAACAGGCATGGCTATATTCCAATAAAGTTTTATTTACAAAAACAGGCAGCAGGCTGGCTGGGCCATAGTTTGCCAATCACTGATCTGGATCAGTGGGGAAGACACATACGTTCTGTCATTGTTGGGAACATGAGTAGGGAATGGAAACTTATATTCCTTGCACTTGCCATTACTAATGTAGTGGAAACAACAGGGTTTTTATACTCAAACTCTTGTATTTGAATCCGGTTTTAGAACCCTGGACAGTCGAGGGAACGGGATCTGTAAAATGGGAATAATATGTATCTTGTGAGGTAGTCCATGTGCCTGACTCACAGTGGGTGCATTCAGTGGTAGTTAGGTCCATCCCCTTTTCTCATTCATCACCTCCCATATATTACCAGCATCAGGAGGGCGTCCTGGGATGCAGTGAGGGTAGTTCAACCAGGCTTTCTGAGTTCAGGAGCCCAACTTCTAAGAATGCGCTTTCATACGAGTTATATAGATTAAGCTCTTGCAAACTCCAAATTTCTCTTTTTAGTAGCTCTACCCCAACTCTTCTCCGTACTGTTCCACAACTGTAACCACTCCAGTGCCCAGCAAAACAAAAGGCTCTCTAGTCAACAGACCCCATTAGACTGAGAGGCAGTTTAGGTACCTTCTTTTATTAAGTCCACCATTCATGATATTACCCTGTTCCCCAGGTGGCTTTTTAGCATATTTCTTCCAAACAAATACTCTTCTCTAGGAGGAAAGATTGTGTCCATGTGTGTCTTTGTGTCTGTGTGCCCATGACGGTTTGTGTGTAATTGTGTATGTGTGTCTATATGTCCCCTTGTGTCCGTACTGTGATTATATGCTTAAATGTCTGTGGTGTGTCCTTGGTAGATGTGAGTGATTGGCACTGTGTTTGATTATATGCCTGTGTATGTGTGTGTGGGTATGGACGTATGTATGTGGGTAAGGGTGTCCCCACTTTTGTGTTTGTGTGTATATGTGTGTTCTGTTTAATCCATCCCATTGTGGCTCCCAACCTCACAAGGCCTGCAGGGGGCATCCAGTGCATAGGGAAAGGGGATGCGAGGCTCCTGGCCTGTGCTCCAACCTCATGGGGCCTGCAGAGGGCATCTAGTGTCTAGAAAAAAATGGGTTGTGTGGCCTGTGGAAGTGGAGCTCTGGTCTGAGGATCCTGGGCTCTCTTATTCCAGAAAGGAGCTGGAAATGGGCAAGAAGCCTGATGACTCAGCTTCTGAAAGTCCCTGATCCTAGGAGGGGGTCTGCTTCACCCCGCAAATCCTTCTCCAAACCCTCTGTCCATATCCAGAGGGTCCCGGCCCAGCCTGCAGGGCAGAGCTTGTCCCTTTAGTCCAAGTGTGGGTAGGATATTGCACAGCACTTCTGGAGGTGACTGGACATCAGGATTGGGGGAAGTCTTGAGCAACAGTACACCCTCCTTCTCTGCCTCCTGCCCTCAGCAGCTTGAAGGACTGCCTCAGCCACTGCCAGGATTTCCTGAACATCCCCTCTCCTTCATTTTCTGCAGTTTGGGCCACTCTGGGCCCCAGGGTTTCTGGGCCTGGACTGAGCTTTCTCAGGAGACGTGCAGGAAACAAGGGCCTCTGAAACCAAGCAGAAGGTGACCTGTGTCGCTGGTGATGAGCCTGGGGAGTAGGGGGGCCAGAGGGAAGGCAAGGGAAGCTACATGTAACAGGGAGCTCTGCAGAGCCTTGAGGATGGGTGAGGCAGGAGGTAGGACATTCCAGGTGGAATGAACAGCAAGCACAGAGGTTCAGGAGGGACAGGGCTTTGTGATTAATCCTGATGTGTGTGAGGCAGCAGAAGGCAAGTGGTGTGAGAAGCTATGTATGTGGGGGTAATCCCTGGGGTACTTGGGATACCTCCTGGTGATGCCATGCCCAGTGGTCAAAGTTCATGGAAGACCCCTGTAACCTTAATCAGGCAGGACCATCAGGGCCCAGTATTCCCTGGGCATGAAGGTTTGGGTCCCTTAGCAGGCATAGGATGTCAACCAGCTGAAGTGCCAGTTGGAGGTAAAGGGAATGAATCATAGAGGAAGTGGGGCAAACAGAATTTAAGATTCCTCCCTCATGGTGTGCATGTCCTGTATAATCTCCTCGCTTTGAGGGGATCCCCTTGGCCTCTTGGCCTGTGAATATGATGGGATATCAGTGATGTGGCAAAAATGAAGGGGCTTTGCAGATGTAATTAAGGACTCAAAATCAGTTGACTTTGAGTTAGTCAAAAGGGAGATTACCCTGGGTGGGCCTGACCTAATCAGGTGAGCCCTTTAAAAAAGTGTCTAGGGCTAAGAAATAAACAGCAGCAGCAGATGCTCTCATGTTGCCCTTGGAGAAGCAAACTGCCATGTTGTGAAGAGGGCCATGGAGCAGGGAGTTGCAGGCAGCTCTAGGAACTCAGGGCTTCAGTCCTAAAACCACAACTGTCAACACCCAGTGAATTTGGAAGAGGACTCAGAGCCTGAGATGAGATGGCAGCCTGGCTGACACCTGAGATTAGCCTGGTGAGGCCCTGAGCAGAGGATCCAGTTAACCTGTACCCAGATTGTTTACCCACGGAAACTGTGAGATAATAAATTTGGATTGTTCGAAGCTGCTGAATTTGTGGTAATTTGTTACACAGCAATAGAAAACTAATATAAGAAAGAAGTAATAAATTCTAGTTAAGCCCCAGGACTAGTTTCAGAACTACTGACTACAGCTTTTATTCATATTTCCTTCCTGGCTCTGAAATGTCCCCATTTCTTTAACTGACTCCTCTTTTCTTTCATCCTCCTTTATTCCATTCTTGAATATAGGTTGTTGTGGTAATATTACTACTACTCACCAAGATTCTGGTTTGCTTCTCCTCCTGGCAGTTGCTCCCTTGAAGTTAGGCATGGAGATATGACCCACTTTGGCCAATGAAATGCATGTGCCATTTGTGGATAGAAGCATTTAAGGAAGGGTTCCCCTTGCTGTCTTGCCTGGCTGGAGTCAGCATGGAAACATGTGTTGAGATGAAAGAACATGCCAAGAGATCAAAGCAGCCTGGAATGTTGAGCCACCACATGGAGTACAGCTGTGCTAGAGATTGCCTAGACTCACAGCAGGCTTGGTATGTGTGCAGCACAGAATTTTGTTGTGTTCAGCCACTCAGATTTAGGTGTCATTTGTTCTTGCAGCCTCACCCAACCTATCCTGACCAATCAGGTGTGCTGCTGGTGGTCACCAGGTGTTGTAGAATAGAGAGATGAGATTACAGCAAAACTAGAGGAGGAATGGATGTCATTCTGAGTTCGTGGATTTAGATTTGGCTTTTGCTATGGGCTGAACTGTGTCCCCTAGAATTCATATGTTGAAGCCCTAACCCTCAATGTGACTATATCTAGAGATAGGGTATTTAGGAAGTAATTTAGGTTAAATGAGATCATAAGGGTAGGGCTCTAGTCTTATAGGACTGTGGCCTTCAATGAAGAGGAAGGGAGAGAGAGATCTCTGCCATGTGAGGACCTAGTAAGAAGGTGGTCATCTACATGCCAGGAAGAGAGCTCTCAGTAGAAACCTACCATGCCGGCACCTTGATGTTGAACACCTAACCTCCAGAACTGTGAGAAAATAAATTTCTGTTGTTTAAGCCACTCAGTCCATGGTATTTTATTATGGCAGCCCAAGTAAAGACAGGTGTGGTAATTGCTAAGGCTCTGAAGAGTCTCTTTTTGGGGAGCAGTGAATCTTTTTGGTTGTATAAACAAAAGTGATCTTATGTTAGGTGATACCCTTAAAATGTTAAGTCTAGGGTTTGGTAAGAAGGATGCATGTTGATGTTGGACAGCCGTAGGGTGGATTATCAAGGTATTTATCTTTTTTTTCACTGCCCACAGTTTTAACCCCTTTCTGTGTTTGAGGAATTTCTTATTATATTAGTCTTACTTACCAGTAGATGTTGCCTTCCATCGTAGAATCCCCAAAGGATTACATTCAGCTCCCTGAATCCCAAGAAGATATCTGTCTTGCTTACTATTGTACCGTCAGCACCCAGAACAGTGCCTGGCGTGAATAACTATTTCTGGGTTCCAGACAGTGATGTAGCGTCACTTTAAACACAAGGGTTTGCCAGGGCTGGGACTCTATGTCATGGCAGCCCTAAGACCATTGGGGACCCTGTGTTAACAGATGCTCTGACACTTAGGGCTGCCATGCCAAGAGGTGCCATTTACATAGACTACATGGAAAATGGTGTTCCTGGAGTGGTGCATCGCTGCTGTCCTGCCTGACGGGCTTGGGTGTTCCTGACAGTGATAGGATTTCCCAAGAGGAATGGTGGCCTGATAGTGATGGGGGGACCTTGACATGAATGGGCCTCCTGTCAGCAGTGGGGACGCCAACAGGTGATGGGATGTCCTGCCAGGATTCCTGAATTGATGGAGAGCTTTACAGTGTTGGGTCCCTGGTAGGAAGGGGTGTCTTCCTCTTGGGGGAGGATCCTTGAAGTGATGGTCTGACAGGTATGAGGTCGGCAAGGTGATTGTGGTTTTGATGGTAATGGGTCCAGATTTCCAGTGAGTGCGATTCTGAGATCCAGAACTCTGGGGGGTGGTGGGTGGGGGGTGGGTCCTGTTGTCTGATAGGGCAGTGTCGAAGCTGCTGGGGTTACAGCCATCCTACTTCGGCCGGGTTGGAGCCCAGGGCAGCTCAGGTCTTGTGCTTCCCCTCCGGAGCCATGGAAGACTCAAAGGTCCTAGGAATAGAAGTGGGCTGGGAGGTCTGACTCCCCCATCTACTCTGATCCTCAGAGGTTCCACCCCATGCTTGGCCCCTCAGGAGATGGAAGCAGCCCTCAGAAGCAGGTCCTTCAGGATCTGATCCGACGCTTGCAGTCCCCAGAAGCTCTGCCCTGCAGGGGCCCCAGCCAGGCTGGCTCAGAGGCCCCCTGAGAGGCCCACTCCTTCCAGAAGTCTCGCCCACAGACCCCTAGTCCTTCCCCTATCCCTGCCCTCCAGATCCCAACCCTGCCCTCCATTCCTCCTTTCCTTTCAACATTACCAGGTCCTGGCCTTTGCTCTTCCCCTGGGAATGGAGGTAAGAAGGTGGGCATAGTTGTAGGCTGAGCACTTTCTCCACTGCTCCACTCCTGGAAAAACTGAGGCCTGAGCAGACCTTGAGAACCTGTGCCCACTTCCTCCTGGAGGCTCTGGGGAAGCAGGCTCCCCTTCTGCTGGAGAGGCCGGCCCAGGAGGCCTCCAAGGGGCATATCTGTGTCTGAGCTCAAGCACTGGGGTCCTGTCTGAGACCTTCAGCTTCTTCTCTTGTTTTTTTCCCAGCTCTTCCTAGGAAGCCAAGCCTTTCTACCTCATCTGGACATCCCAGCCCCCAGCCCTCAGCCTAAGTGCTACCCGTCAGGCAGACGGGCTGCAGTCTCAGCTTTGCCACTCACCAGCTGAGTGGACTTGGGAGATCACTCTACCTCTCTGTGCCTCCATTTCCTCATACATAGAATGGGACTAGTGATCCCCACCTCGTTGGGTTGTTTGAGGATGCAATGATAATGCACATAAAGGACTCAGCTTGGAGCCTGGCACATGGTCAGCACCTCAAAGGAACGGTTTTCCCTGTTCTCTGAGGGCCACTTCCTCAGACCTGCACCTGCTGTACTATTTCCCATTTTTATTTAGGAGGTGGATCAACTCAGAGAGGTGGTATGTGTGGTAGCTAAGAGTCAGATTCTGGAGCCCGTCTGCCCAGCCAGGACCCCCAGCTCTGCCACTTTACCGGCCATCCAGCCTGGGTAAGTTATTTAACCTCTGCACCTCAGTTTCCTCAGCTGCAACATAGGAATGATAATAGTGCTTAAAGCAGTGCCCAGCACCTAGTAAGCACTAGTGGCGATATAGCTAGTACTACAGAGCCAAGCCCTCCCACGTGGACAAAGCCTCAGGAGCCATCACGAAAGTTCTCTGACCAGAAAAGTGCCTGTTTCTTCTGACAGAGGGCCTCTTGGAGGAAACTCCCCACTTGGGAGTCCTGCTCCCTTGTGAAGCTCTTATTCCCAAGGTTTTCTGGCTGTTTCTGAGTTTCCCGGAGGCTGGAGAAGGGGGTATGTCGTGGAGGCTTGCCGAGAAATTGAACATGAGATGATGAAAATCTGATCAAAACCGTATGGAGCTGGCTCTGACCAAACACTTAGCCATGTAACTGAGACAGCCCCCATCCCGAGAACTGGATGTGCTCCAGGTGTGAGCGGTGGTGGGGTAATCGTGGGAAAGGGTCATGTTCAATTCCATTTTCTGTTACTCAGATGTGTACTAGGCCTTGTTCTGTGCCAGGCCCTGGGCAGAGCAATGTTGGCAGTTCCCTGGGAACTCTATCAGGGAGGCTTTTTTTTTTTTTGGGCTGAGAGGCTTGTGTAATCTCAGTTCCCCAGCCAGGGATTGAATTGGGGTCCCGGCAGTGAAAGCACCAAGTCCTAACCACTGGACCATCAGGGAATTCCCCCGTGGATAGGAAGCTTTTTGTCTGCCATAGGGGTGGACAAAAAGGCTGGAAGCTCTCTAAGTAGGGATGTCAGGTCCCTTTAGGGAGATGTTGGCTGATGGGACCACAGGACTTCAGGTAGGGAAGTGTCACTCAGCTGCCTGCCTTAGACCTGTAGCAAGTGCCGTGTGCCCGAGAGAGGAAGGTGTCTACTTAGAGGCAGGCAGCAAGGCCCCCATATCCTGGTTAGGGAGCTAGGAGTCCACCCCACCCCTCAGAGAGTGGGCAGCTTCATCATTGTCAGGTAGGCAGGCCCGTCAGAACTTGAAATAAAGACTCAACACTTGTCAGTGAATCATAGTGAAACAGGGCAGGTGTTGATTAGATGAAATCAGAGTGCTGAGAACGTTTAAGTGGATCAGGACAAGTCACAGGTTGCTGGGCTAAGCCCTCCTGTGTCTGGCAGGGAGGTAAGGGAAAAAGACCTAGTGTCTGGGAGGGTTGGTGGCTGGGGGTGGGAAAAACAGGGAAGGAGAAAGCTGGGAGGAAAGGCACTGGCTGGAGAAGAGGTGGGGAGGGCTCAGGCTTCTTCGAAATTCTTCACCCTCCAGGCCTTCAGGGTCCAGCAGGGGGCTGTTCCAGCCACTTCACCAGCACCTAGATTATTTTCTTTCTTCCTGAACCTCAGCTTCCCCTTTATTCCCAGAGAGTGGTCCCTGGGGCCCCGGGAAGTGAAGACTTTCCTTTCTTTCTATTTTTTAAATAAATTTATTTATTTATTTTTGGCTGCATTGGGTCTTCTTTGCTGCGTGCGGGCTTTCTCTAGTTGCGGCGAGCGGGGGCTACTCTTCGTTGCGGTGCGAGGGCTTCTCATTGCGGTGGCTTTTCTTTGTTGCGGAGCAAGGGCTCTAGGTGTGCGGGCTTCAGTAGTGTGGCATGTGGACTCAGTAGTTGTGGCTCACGGGCTCTAGAGCGCAGGCTCAGTAGTTGTGGCACACAGGCTTAGTTGCTCCGCGGCATGTGGGATCTTCCCGGACCAGGGTTCAAACCCGTGTCCCCTGCATTGGCAGGCGGATTCTTAACCACTGCGCCACCAGGGAAGTCCGAGTGGGGACCTTTCTGAATGTGCATGACTTTGGGGAGACTGTGTGAATGCTGGGGAGGGTTAGCCTAAGATCCAAAGATTTAAGAATTAAGTCTTTGTTTGGAGGGGCTCTTAAAAGTGAAGCCCCCTATCCCCCACCTGACAGATGGGGGAAGTAAGGTCTTGGAGGGGGCAGTGAGGAAGGGACTTCCCCAGAGTTGCACAGTCAGGGGCAGAAACAGGATTGGGGGATTGGGGACCGGGCATTGAGCTCATGACCTGTTCCTGCATCCCTGCCCCCCCCCCACCTGTGGCAGTGTCAGGGAGGTGGTGTCCAGGTGCCTCTCTCCTGGTAGCACCTCCTCAGTGCTCCCACCCTCACCTTCTCTACTGCATCTGTGTGTTTCTGCAAGTGTCCAGAGGGTGAGTTTGTCTCTGCCTCTGTGGCAGGCTGAACTTTGCTTGGTTTCACTGGGGACCCAGAAGGATTTGAGGGGATGTACCCCCTCCTCACACCTGTGTTTGTCCTCTGCCTGCTGCGGTGCAGGGCATAGGTCCAAAGAGTGTCCACAGCTGTGACCTCTGGAACTCCATGGTTGGCTGACTTAATGGATGGATGAGTTGGTGGGGGGTGGGTGGATGGATGGGTGGAGGTCTAATGGATCAGAGACAGCTAGATGGATGGCTGCATGCATGCATGAATGGATGGGTAATTTCCCACAGGTAGCGGAGCCAAATTTCCTGGCTATACCAGTTGTTCTTGCAAACTTTCCCCATTCCACCCACTCCTGTGACTCCAAGACCTGATTTATCTGAGGTTCTGGACACCTCGTCCTAGGAGCAGAGGTGAGGAAGAAGCTGCTATGCTCTCAGCTCAGTGAGGAGGGGCTGGCACAACCCCTCACTGCTGCTTCCCTTCCAAGTTTGCCCAAGCCTGCCCAGGCCTGCTTTTGTTACCAGATAAGGTATATGGTGTAGTGGTGGCCCCTGTTCCCAGGTGAGGATGCTCAGTCTGGTGTACTAGCTGTCATCCCAACCCCAGGGGCACAGACTTGCTGCTCCCAGCTGGACAGGCCCTTAGGGGCCATAGTTGGGCAACCAGCCAGCTTTCCCAGAGGACTTCCCGGGCACGAGGAGTTCATTCCTCCCAGAGCAGTCTTGTGAGATGTTCCAAGAGTCGAGGGCTTTTGTCTCCCAGAGCTGAGACTCCTTCCCTGTGACTCCTCTGGTCTCAGTGTTGCCTTGGCCCTGGAGCCCATGTGGCTATGAGGTGGTGGGGGTCCCCCCATGCTGAATCTCCCCAGCTCTCTGGCTGTTCCTTTTTCCTTCCTCTCCCACTCTGACCTCTGGCTCCCAGGTCTGTCTGTCAGTATCCCTGAGAAGCATGGCTCCAGGATTGCCACGTGGACCCAGATGGGGCTGGACCTGGCCCAGAGTGACTGGGTGAGAGAAGAGGGCTGGACTGGAGGTCAGATTCTATATGGACAGATGGGCCCTCATCTCTGGCTGCTGACCCTTTTCTTACATATTTATCTGCTCTCAAGACAAATATTTATTGAGTGAATACCTTGTGCCAAGCCGTGTACTTCATACCAGGGAGACAGTGGAAACCAAAATAGACAAGATCCCTGTTCAGGAAGGCTGACAAACTAACAATTATAACTCAGCATCTTGAGTGCTGCAAGAGGAGAGGAGCAGAGGGCTCTGGGAGCTTGGGAGGGAGGGAGGCTGCCTAACCCAGTGTGCAGTCAGGGAAGGCTTCCTGGAGGAGGAGTCATCCAGACCCAGATGGGAAGCCAGGCAGGCAGAAGAGAGAGAAGAGTGTTCCAGACAGAGGGAATGGCTTGGGTGGATGGGTTCTTTCTCCCCAGGCAACAGAGTTGGGCCTCCTGGCCCTCCTCCAGCCATGAGAGCTGGTTCCCAACAACTCCCTTCCCCGCCCCCAGTGACACCAGATCCCTGAGACACCTGGATGCTTGAGCACCTGTCCTGGAGGGCAAAAACTCAGAGGCCTGAGAGAGTTTGGGTCATTCAGGGGACGGGCACAGGTTTAGTGTTGCTGAGCCGTGGAGTGTGATAGGGCTGTGAGGAGACGTGAGGTGGGGCCCTGATCATGGGAGCTGATCCTGAGAACACAGCATATTAGGTGGAGGTCGATGAGGACGTTGCTTGGGCTGCAGGGTGGAAACTAACCCGGCCATCCCACCTCCCCCTTCCTATCACAGTCCTCCTGGACAGACAGCAAACAGACAGCAGACAGACGGATTCGTGGGTACCAGCTGGGCTTTATTGGAAACACTGCAGTCTGGGCATGGAGAAGTTGTGCTTCCACCACACTCATCCACACTCACACTCACACTCACACTCCTGCTCCGCCCCAGCTGGGTCAGGTCTGGGGCAGGGGAGCAGGAGGCCTGGTCCTCCCTTCTGGTCCTTGGTTCCCCAGGGCTTCAGTGATTCACATTCTTTCCCTCAGACACAGGGCTCCCTCTGGGGCTATCATGGGCTACCTGCTGTAGTGCTTTCCCTGGGGGAGGAAGGAGAGGCAAAGTCATGGGCTGGGGTCTTGGACAGGGGCTTGCAGGGAGGAGGCAGGGCTGGGGAGGGCCAGGCTTGCCTTGGCTGAGTTCTTCTGCAGTCTCCGGATGATGCGGCCCACCCAGGGCTGGTCTGGGGGTGCACAGAGCTGGTGACCTCTCAGGGTGGTGAACCTGGAGACAGAGGTCAGAGGTCAGAGAAAATAGAGCCCTGGAACCCAGCTTCCTGGCAGACCCTGGTGTGAGGGGCAGCGGCTGGGGACCACACCTAGGAACCTGTTTCAGGGGCTTCCTTGCAGAGGTTGGGCTTGGCAAGGAGAAGAGAGATAAGAAGGTGGGGGTGGGTTTCCCCAGGGGCTGATGGAGGAGGTGAGGTTAGTCAGGCTTGTCCCGCAACTCACACAACGGCAGACACCCTGCAGCCATTGTTGATGAGCAGGTAGCGATAGGCTCGCACCAGGAATCCAGGGATGGGGCGCTGGGCCACAGACAGGCAGCAGTCTTCAGCGTCGTTGGCATCTCCCAGAGCTGGGGTAGGATTAGTGTCAGGACACAGGGACACTGAGGAACGGAGGCCACAGCCCTCACTGGCATTAAGGATGCCTGTCTGTGTGTGGCGGCAGCTAGACCTGATTGATATTCGCTAAATATATTGAAGCACTTCTAAGCAGTTCGGCAAATGACCGCTGTCCTGAGCCCCACAAATGCCCTCCTGCTGATCACCCCAACTTCTTTCCCAAGTCCTTTCAACTTCCCCACAAATGAAGAGCTCACGCTGGTTACAGTGTCAGTTGGGGGAAGGATGTGGGGTAGGGAAGGGGGTGGGGTGGGTAACAGGAGGGTGGCATTAGCAGAACTTAGGAGCTGTTAAATTTTTTGACCACTGTTAAATTTTTTGACCCTTCTTAGACCAGTGTCTCCCATTCTCTCCACCTTAAGAAAGTATATACTGTTCTCTCCCGCCTGTGAAACTGAGGCAGCAGGAAATAGAGCCTGAAGAGAGGGGGGTAGTCATAGGCCCTGGATACACCAAGAGACGGATACACATGGGAATTCAGGGACCCAGGTACACCGCCACTCACAGGCACACACACGGGGCACAACCCAGGTTCACTGAAACATGCAATCGTAACTCACATAGTCCCTCACGTCCAGCGTCAAGCAGTCTGAGCCCTAGACACCCCTGCTACTTGCCCCCCACCCGAAGCCTCCCCTCAGCCTTACCAGGGGAGGTCCAGAGAATCAGCAGGCTGAGGGCTAGTAGTGCAGCTGCATGGGATGCCATGGAGGATGAGCGGAGACTGACTGCCAGCAAGCTGTGAGCGTGAGTGAATCTGGGCAGAGTCTGTGTGAAGCCGAGGCCTGGCTGGGAGTGGGTGAGAGTGCCGAGAAGTGCGGTGTGTGAAGGGGTCTGGGAATGTGAGAGTGGATGAAGCTGGAGGAAGCTGTCCGTTCCACCCATTTATGGCCCGGAACTTTCACTTTCTCTGCTCAGAAATTCCCCTCCAAGTCCATTCTGTGGATTCCCCTCTGCCCCCCTCTTTCTGATGGAAACTGACCCTGCCCTCCCTCTTTTCTTCTCTTCTGCTTTCCTTGGTTTCAGCTCTAAGAACCTAAGCAGCCTGCAGTCTGGCCAAGAGAAGGGGACCTTGTGCTGTCAGCTCCAGAGAGAGAGTCTGCACTATCACCTCCCTGGTGGCATTTGTGTCATCAGCCACAGGGCTGGCCTCTAGATGATGGTTGGGATGGAGGGGCCTGAGTGAGGAGCTGCGTGCCCTTCCCTAGGTTTATCCCTTATCCTCACTCTCTTCTCTGTGGTTCTTCTCTCTGGTGCTGGTGGTGATGTAGAAGACTCCCTGGTGCCCTCAGAACAACCATGGAGCCTGGGGGTAGCCTCCCCAGGTCATTACAGTGCCTGCCCATCCATGGTCTGGGAACCAGTCTCTCCCTTGAGACAAGCAGAGTTGAGAAGGAATGTTCCTTGGAAGGAGGCCCACCACCTCTTCCCACATCTCAGACCTCTGGGATTCAACCTCCTGACTCAGCAGCACTGTCCCTTTCTTGAGTTACCATTTTCATATGCCCAACACCTGGGTCAACAGAACAGCTGGAGGGAGCCTGGCCTGGCATAACTCCCTTCATCTTTCCCTTCCTCTGGATCCTGGAAACCAAGAGGGGATTTCTAAGGAGAGGGGGCTGGCCAGCTCATATTCACACAAATCCCCAAATTCCAAGGAATAGACAGATGGGGGTGGGGACAAGTGATTTCCCATCTTTATGAGAAAAACTGGAGATAGATCAGAAGTCCTCAGAAGAGAAATTAATATGTGGGACACCCATTCACCCATCCCTACCCAAGCTCTGAACCCTCTTTTGGATGGGAGAGTGTTTCACTCATAAGTTTCTGACTTATTTTCCTTTCCATCCATTAATAATAATAGTAGTAATAGTATTTCTGATGTTTACTAGGTGCTAGACTTCATACCAAGGACTTGACCACTGTTACCTTGCTTAACTTTCCCCAAAAAACTAGGAAGTAGTTTTTTTTTTTTTAATAGATTTATTTATTTTTGGCTGCGTTGGGTCTTTGTTGCTGCGCGCGGGCTTCTCATTATGGAGGCTTCTCTTGTTGCGGAGCATAGGTGCGCGGGCTTCCGTACTTGTGGCTTGCAGGCTCTAGAGCACAGGTTCAGTAGTCGTGGCGCATGGGCTTAGTTGCTCCGCGGCATGTGGGATCTTCCCGGTCCAGGGCTCAAACCCTTGTCCCCTGCATTGGCAGGCAGATTCTTAACCACTGCTCTACCAGGGAAGCCCTAGGAAGTAGTTTTTATTATTATCATATTATTATCTCTTTTAACACATAAGGAATGAGGCTCAGAGCACAAGGTCACAAAGGAAATAAGTGTCTTGAACTGAGGCATCTTTAAGATTTACACTCTTTCCTACCATCCCACACTGCCTGTCTGCCACTGATCACACAACAGCACAGGGGAGTGAGGCTCTACACATAGCATGCCTAGGTTGGGATTTAGATTACATTACTTGCTAGCTGTGTGACCATGTGCAAAGTATCTAGTTTCTGTGTCTTAGTGTCCTTATCTGTAAAAGAGGAATGGTAATAGCTTTTAATTCTTAGGATTAAATGAGGTAATCTGAGCAAAACCCTTAGTTTAGAGGCTGGTACACAATGAACACTCAATATTAACCATTATTATTATTCTATCCTTTTATTCAGATGTCTGTCAGTGCATCTATCTCTCCATCTTTCCATGGATCCTTGTCTTTATGGTGGTTCTGATTATTCTCTGTTGCCCCACCCCCATCCATTCTCTACTCTTCTCTGCCCTGCTCTGTTCTCTAGAAGAGTGACCTCTACAGACAGTATTACTCAGGATCCCTTATCCTTTAGCTTCTGTTTGGGCTTGGCCATGGGAGACAGCAGCAGGATATAAGTGGTAGGAGAGAGAGGTTGAGGTATTAATTCTCCAAATCCTTCATCTTGCTATAGTTCTGACAGTGAATAATTTACTCTGTGGCAGTTGTTCTTAAAGAGTGGTCTTTGGGGGCTTCCCTGGTGGTGCAGTGGTTAAGAATCCGCCTGCCAATGCAGGGAACATGGGTTTGAGCCCTGGTCCGGCAAGATCCCACATGCTGTGGAGCAACTAAGGCCGTATGCCACAACTACTGAGCCTGTGCTCTAGAGCCCACGAGCCACAACTACTGAGCCCACATGCCACAACTACTGAAGCCCGTGCACCTAGGGCCCGTGCTCCGCAACGAGAGAAGCCACCGCAATGAGAAGCCCATGTGCTGCAACGAAGAGTAGCCCCTGCACACTGCAACTAGAGAAAAACCCACGTGCAGCAACGAAGACCCAACGCAGCCAAAAAAAAAAAAATTAATTAAAAAAAAAGAGTGGTCTTCGGACAGCAGCATCAGCATCACCTGGGAGCTTGTTAGAAATGTAAATTCTCAGGTCCTACTCCAGACCTACTGGAGCAATCTGTATTTAACACACCCTTGATGACTCTGATACATGCTGAAGTTTGAGAACCACTGATCTACAGTTAGCTTCTTTTGGGCTGCCTCCTCTCCGTGGGTTTATCTCTGAGGCTCCCAAAACACTGTTCCTTCCTCTGACCCCTTCAGGCCTTGGTATGGTAATGGTTTCCCACTATTGCTGAACCCTGAGTGCCTCACTCTTCCTTGTTGGTTCCTTAATCTTGACCCCCACCTCTTAAATAGCCCCTTTATTAAAATCTTCCTGGTTAGACTTTTTTTGAGTGTGCCATCTGTTTCCTGCCAGGATCCTAACTGATACAGTAAATGGTACCAGAAGACATCCCAGGAAATAGATTTCCAAAATGGGATCCTGGGATTGTGTTGCTCATATATTTGCTGAGCGCACAAACCTCCTTGCATGGGGAAAGAGGACACGAGTAAATCCAGAACATGAAGAAGCATCACCATCACTTAAGACTATCACTAAGTGAGGTGCAGTGTGGGATGCTGATGGAGGGAAAGACATTAGGAGATAAAATGCCTCAGGTACTTAATTGCTATGGCCGCAAATGGTGATTTCAAAGGGTCTTACATATATGGTTGGGGGGCTGCCTGTTTCTGATTGTGCTGGCACAATTACAGAAGAAAAAGAAAAGTTTAAGAACATGAAATTCTATAACTGATTCACTTTGTTATAAAGCAGAAACTAACACACCATTGTAAAGCAATTATACTCCAACAAAGATGTAAAAAAAAAAATAAAAAAAAAAACCCAGTAAAGGTTAAAAAAAAAAAAGAACATGAAATTCTAATTCAAGTTATGGGTAGAGATTCAGACAACTTCTATGGAATTTTTTTTAATTGAAGTACAGTTGATTTACAATGTTGTGTTAGTTTCTGGTGTACGGCAAAGTGATTCAGTTACAGGTATATCTATGTATCTATTCTTTTTCAGATTCTTTTCCATTATAGGTTATTACAAGGTATTGAATATAGTTCCCTGTGCTCTACAGTAGGTCCTTGTTGTTTATTCATTCTATACGTAGTAGTGTGTATCTGTTAATCCCAAGCTCCTAATTTATCCCTCTCCTCCTAATTTATCCCCCTTCACTATGGAATTCTTAAGTCATCTTTAATTTATGTGATCCATAGCCACATGGCAGATATGGCTCAAACCCCAAAACCGATTGTATGTGTGGTAGAGTTGCAACACCGGATAAATGCACAACCCCACCATATTGCTAATATTAGAATAAGCGCACTCTTGGGAAGGAGAAGGACTCTGAGACTTGGGATGGGGACATTTAGGCAGAGATGAACAAAGCTGAGAATTTTGGACCTTTTAATTCCCTTAAACCTTCCTTGCTGGCAGAAGAACACTCCTCCCCCTGCAAACCATGAATGATCCAGCCTTCCCATCCATTAAAAAATATTTTTAATAACTCCCTGGCAAAAGGCATGCAGGGGTCCTCTTCAGGATCCACCCTCACCACCCTTCATAGCCTCCAGGCCCATAGTGCGAGTTTGATTCTAACATAGCCTGGATGGGAATGTACAAGGTATGCTCCAAGAACAATAGCGTGTACACTGAAGGAGTTGCAAGAACTTGTCAACCGTATTGGGAGAATCTCGGGGACCAGTGTGGACAAATTTGTTGATATGTATGCCCTTATCCAGGATTTGGGTATTACTGTATTAGCTGAGCACCTGGGAATGGTGTTAATAATCTGTTGAGTTGGTTACTGGAAGCCTGGACTCAACAGTGGCCTATGATCAGTGAGGCTGGGGTGCTAGAACCTCACTGGCATATTGTAGAACAGTCTTCCTCAGAATTTGAGGTGCATATGATTCACTGGGAGGTCTTATTAAACTGCAGATTCTGATTAAGTAAGTCTGGGTGAAGTCCAAGATGTTGTGTTTCTAACAAAGTTGTAAGTGATGCTGATGCTGCTGGTCCTCAGAATATACCTTGAGTAGCAAAACAGAGGAAAGAATGCAAAGGTTACAGAGATGGGAATGTTGGAGGCCCCTCTTATGTGCAACCACTAACTCTGAAGGGTCCAGGAAGATAATTCCTTCTCCAAGGCCATAAGAAAAACACTGGTGATGAGAACACTAACTATGAAAAGCACTGTAGTGGTTTCTTTTTTTTAAAAATAAATTTATTATTTTTTTAAAATTTATTTTTGACTGTGTTGGGTCTTCGTTGCTGCGTGCGGGCTTTCTCCAGTTGCGGCGAGCGGGGGCTGCTCTTCGTTGAGGTGCGGGAGCTTCTCGTTGCGGTGGCTTCTCTTGCTGTGGAGCACGAGCTCTAGGCACGTGGGCTTCAGTAGTTGTGGCTCGCGGGCTCTAGAGCACAGGCTCAGTAGTTGTGGCGCATGGACTTAGTTGCTCTGCGGCATGTGGGATCTTCCCAGACCAGGGCTCGAACCCGTGTCCCCTGCATTGGCAGGTGGATTCTTAACCACTGCATCACCAGGGAAGCCCTGTAGTGGTTTCCTTAGTAGGCAGGAGATGAGGATGGGAGATGTTCTCTTGGGACTGGGCAATCTCATTTCAAGGAGAATAATGGAATCTTTGAGTGGTAGAGTCTAGATGCTCACCTTCTGAGCAATAAGATGAATGAAATTATTAAATAAGCTGCAGGGACAAGTGGTAGTCATTGTGCTTTGCCCATAAGGATCTGTGGTGGTAGCTAATTGATCATAGTTTTCCTAGGAATGAAATAGATGGACAACTTACTGACCCATATAAGTGTAAAATGTCTAGGTCTGGTAGGGAGAAACTTGATTCAAATTGTATTGGGGATTTACAGTGTTTTACCCATTTCCTTGACTTAGATCAGTTCCCCAGACCTGAAGCCCCTTGACTGAATGGTGGGGGTGGGTGGGAAGGCTTGAGTCTTTTCACAGGTGGACTCTATATATCTTTCTTCTAGTCAGTTGTCCTCAAAGTGTGGTCCCTGGACCAGCAGCATCAGCATCAGCTGAGAACTTGGCAGAAATGCAAATTCTTGGGCTCTGCCTCAACTCCATTGAATCAGAAACTCTGGGAATGGCCTAGCAATCTGTATTTTAACAAGCCTTTCTGGTGATTTTGATGTATGCTAAAATTCGAGAATCACTTCTCTAAGCCTTCCCTAGAGAGATCTGTAGCCGTTTGCCAGGGTGAATATGAATGGTGAACAGAAAATATTCAGATCTTTGGGGGATTATTAGATACTGTCTCATGTTAATACTAGTCTTGGGGACCCAAAACCCCATTGTGGTCCACTAGTCAGAGTAAGGGTTTATGGAGTTCAGGTGATAGAAGGATCTTGGTTCAGGTCCATCTCACAGTGAATCTGTAAGACCTATCCAGTGGTTATTTCTCTAGTTTCAGAATGCATAGTGGGAATAACTATACTTAGTAATTAGCAAGGTCTCCACACTGGTTCCTTGACCATGGAGTGAGGAAAATTATGGTAGGAAGGGCCAAGTGGAAGTCCTTTGAACTGTGCCTGCCCCACCATGTTCCCCCCTACAATAGTAAACTTAAAGCAATGCTTTGTTGCTAGAGGATGTGCATAGAATAGAGCACCTTCAAAGACTTAAAGATGCTTCAGCCCTTGGTACAGCATATTACAGCTAATAATCTAACACGTGCCTTCTTTCTGTAGCTGTCACTTAAAGACCATTGAAATCCATTCGTTTTCTATAATGACAGAAATACACCTTCACTGTTTTACCTCAGGGATATTATCAGCTTTCCTGCTCTGATTATCATAAGATAATCTGGATATCTCACAGAATATCGAAGCAGTCCTTTAAACTGATGACATTATGTTTACTGGCGCACAAGAAATAGCAGTCGCCCTAAATGCCTCAGTAAGACCTATGTATGTCAGAGGGAGAGAAAGAAATCTTCCAAAAATTCAGGATCCTGCAACATAGGTAAAATTTCTAGGCGATTAGAGGTAGGGAGAAGCTGAAAACCAGTGATCTGGGGAATGTTGCACATTTACCGTGAAGAGGCACAATGCTTAAAGAGCTGTTTGGATTTTGGAGGCAACATACATCATAGTTAGGTGTGGTACAGCAAAATATTTATTGGATATGGCATAAAGCTGACAGTTTTTTTTTTTTTTTTTTGCAGTACACGGGCCTCTCACTGTTGTGGCTTCTCCCGTTGCGGAGCACAGGCTCTGGATGCGCAGGCTCAGCGGCCATGGCTCGCGGGACTAGCCGCTCCGCGGCATGTGGGATCTTCCCGGACCGGGGCACGAACCCATGTCCCCTGCATCGGCAGGCAGACTCTCAACCACTGCGCCACCAGGGGAGCCCCAAGCTGACAGTTTTGAATGAGGCCCAGAGCAAGGAAGGGGTCTGCAGCAGGTCTAGGCTCTGGGGAAAAGTTGCCTGTCTACTTGGGCCTTATGACTCACAAATCCAGGGAATTTCAGATTGTCTGTGGCAGAGAAGGGTGCGACAGGAACCCCAGAAGGAGCATTACAGGAAAGACCCTTAGGGTGTTGGAGTAAGGACATACCTCTTCTGCTAACGATTATTTACTCTTTGAAAATCAGTCCTGATTTGCCACTGGGCCCTGGTTTAAAACTCAGACTATAGATCACCCAGTGACCACACAACCTAGGGTGTTATCTATAGCAAGTCATATAGTTGGATGTGCATGGCCAGCGTTCCACTTCAAAGGAACATTGTACATTTGAGACCAGGCCTTAGAAATTTCAGAAGGCATGAGTAAAAGTGTGGGGAGGTGACTCAGATTCCTACTTTTATTGTTTTCTGCTTCTTCTTCTGATTATACTTACGCCTTCATGGAGAAGTTTTCTATAAACAGTTAACAGAGAGAGGAAGTGTATGGTCTTGATTTTCAGATGGGTCTCTAAGGTATGCTGGCATCAGTCAAAAGTAGACAGTCGCTTACATTCAGGTGTGGCCCTGAAAGACAGTGGTGAAGGGAAGTCCTCTCAGTGGGCAGAATTTCAGGCAGTACATTTAATGTCCACTTTGTCAGAAGGAGAGATGGCCTGAAGTTTGGAGCTATACAAAATCATGTGCAGTGGCTTCCCACAACAACCTTGCCCTCACCTCTGTAAATTGACCCTTCACTAAATTCTTTTCTATTAAGACTTTTGGGTCATGCCATTTGTTTCCCTCCAAGGTCTTATATGATACAAGAGTATAGTGCAGAGCTGGCATAAAGGTTTCACATAAATTTCAATACTGTCTTCCTGGAATGCCTGTTGGGAAAGATCCTGAGAATCAGCAGCAAAGGGTGAAATAATGAACTAATAATAAACAAGGGATTTACACCACATTCATTCAATAAATATTTATTGAGGGCGTCCTATGTTCCAGACACTGTTCTTGGCACTGGGACACAACAACATGGGCCAGATAGTGTAGGGCTTTGTAGGCCATTGCAGAGTTTATGTTCTACTCTGAATGAGTTGGGGAACCTTTGGAGGGTTTTGAACAGTGACATGATCTGGCATGTGTTAAAGGCTCCCTGTGGCTGTCGGATGGAAGATAGACAAAAGTGGTGCAAAAATGGAAGCCTGGAGACCAGCTTGGAGGCAATTGCAATAATCCAGGGAGGACATGAGGTTGCTGAGAGTTGGTGAGAAGTGGTCAGATTCTGGAGACATTTTCAATGTAGAGCCAGTGGGCTCTGCTGAGGGGTTCAGCATAGGATATGAGAGAAAGAAGAGAAAGAGAGACAGAGAAAATACTTCAATGTTTTTGGCTTGAGCAATGTGATTGTTGGAGTTATATTTACCAAGATGTGGACAACTGTAGAGGAGTGGGTTTGTGAGAAGGTCAGGAGCCTTGTTTTTTTTTTAATTTTTATTGAAATATAGTTGATTTAGAATGCTGTGTTAGTCTCAGGTATACAGCAAAGTGATTCAGTTGTATATATACAGGGGACCGCTGGTCCGCTGGTCTTTTTTAGATTCTGTTCCATTACAGGTTATTACAAGATATTGAGTATAGTTCCCTGTGCTATACAGGTTCTTGTTAGTTATCTATTTTATATATAGTAGCATGTATATTTTAATCCCAAACTCCTAATTTATCTCGCCCTCCAGGAGCCTTGTTTTGACTTTTTAAGACGAAGCTGCATTTTGGACATATAAGTGGAGATGTTAAGTACGTAGTTGGTAGTATGAGTCTAGAGTTCAGGGGAGAGATTCTAGCTGAAGATAAAAATTTGGGAGCATATGGATGGTATTTAAAACCATAAGACAATGAGGTCATCAAGGGAGTGAGTGTAGATAGAAGGGGTCAAGTTCCAAGGCCTGGAGCTCCCTAACACTGACAGATCAGGGAGAAGAAGAGGAATCGGGGAAGGTGACAGCTGTCAGGTGTTCTGATGGTACCTTCTATCATGGCAAAAAGGGGGAGGGCATAGGCCCTATGGGTGGAAGGTTTAAGGCACCAACTCCCCAGCCATTGGTTTAAATGATCCAGTGGTGGGGTGGTGGAGACCAGGGAGGTGGGTTTGAAACAGTTTCTGACCACACCCATAGAGCCCTCAGTGTGCTACCTGCTTTACCTAGTTCACCCTCTTCTCAGCCACGTGGCCTTCTTGGGGTTCCTGGTTCAGTGTGAGTTTTGGACAAATCTCCCAGCTCAGGGCAGTTCAGCTCATCTTGGCACCACACTCTCCCAAGGAGCCCGCTCAGCCTTCATGCTCCCTGGTCTGATCAAATCCATGCCGCAGGGGTGGGAGATCTTGGGTGGAGGGCACTTTAGCCATCGAGGCAGGTAAGGCAGCAGCGAGGCCGGGAAAGTAAACCAAGGCCATGGTAGGAGTGGGAGTACCAGGGAGTAAACGGTTGTGGAGAGCATCTCGATTAGATGCTTAATAAATGTTTGTTGAATGGATGAATGTGAGTATCAGGAGCTGTGTCCCTGGGGCTGAGCGTGACTGGTGTGCCCGTCATCTGCGTGTGTGTGTGTGTGTGTGTGTGTGTGTGTGTGTGTGTGTGTGTGTGTGTGTGTGTGTGTGTGTGTGTGTGTGTGTGTGTGTGTGTGAGAGAGAGAGAGCGAGAGCTGTGGCTCTGTGTCCACGTCTGTGCCTGATGTGTCTCCTCTCCCAGGCCTGCAGAGGGCGCACCAGCCTGGGAACTGAGGCTCTGGAGTGGGCGCCGCTCTGGCTGAGGGGTGGGTGGGCGCTGGCGGGTGGGGGGTGCTCTAGCAAGGGCGGGATGCGGCCCTGACCCGGCGGGCTGCTCAGAGAGACTGAGAAGGGCGTTGGGCCCAAAGTCCGTGTGCCTGGCACGGCCTCTGGTGCTGTCCCCGTTCCAGGCCCCAGCTGGTCCCGAGGCCGAGGGTCCGGCCCCGGGTCCCAGCGCGCGGGTCCCGGCACACGGGCGGAACGTGCAGAAGGGAGACTCGGGTTGCGGGTGGGACCCGCAGCTCCAGGACCTAGGGTCGGCGTGGGCTCGGGAAGCCCCCGGGCGGCGATTACCCCGGGCCGAGCACAGCGGCTGTCCCGCCAAATCTCTGCCACTCGGGCCCCTGAATCCGCGGGTACTCGGCTGGGCAGGCTGGGACGCATGGGCGGCCGGAGGCCGGTGTTTTTCCGTGAGTATTTGTCTTCCCCACCCCAAGTATTCCCAATTTATCCTGAGGCCAGGGCGCCCAACGTGGAAGACAGGAAGCAATGTTTGTCTTAAAGGCTGAAGGAAGTTCACATTACCTCCGGAACTTCCTTCACAACATAAATAACCCGCACCCGATTGATTCCTTAAACCACGTAATTACGGTGCCAGCTCTAAGAAAGGTTTCTTTCAACCTTTAGGTTGAAACCCGGCGCGACGCTCGCTCGGTGCCGGAGGATGAAGTGCTTTCACCTGGACAGGGACGGAAAACGAGTTTGTCCTGCTCATCAGTGGACATGGGAAAATTCTAGACCCCTGGTCTAGCATGAGACACATTTGAGGACAAATAATAAAGGGGGAAAAAAAATCCCAGAAAGATGAAGGAAATGAGAACAGTAGTGTTCAACCCACAAGCCTGTTTGCCTTTGGAGGACGGAGGACCGCGACGACGATGCTGCCTCCTAGTGGCTGAGTCGGGCAATGAGGCCAAGTGGAGTTTAACATCCCGTCCGCTGTGGGTATTCTGAACCGAAATTGGCGCCGGCTGCTCAGGTAATCACAGGTGGAGTTCGGTTATTCATTTAATATTAGATTGAAATTTATTATTAGCACAATCCAGGACTCTAAAACAAAAGTCTTCAAGAACATGGCATCAGAGTTTCCCTGGGGTGTTTTTGTTTGCCACCAACTGGGAAATGGATTTCTTGAAGAAAATGAAGTTTTCAGCTTCCTGACATAGCTAGCTAACACAATCTCTGTAGGGGAACTGCAGAAGAGCCACCGCTAGAAGAATACCAAATATAGGCATTAGAAAAAGGCTTGGCAATTTCAACACCCATAAAAGTGGTAATTCTTTGATGGCAAAGGAAAGATACATTGATGATTTTTAACAAAATAGCATCACTTTGTCCCCAAATACAAGGATAAATAACAGCTGGACATGCAAAGAAAAAGAACTTCACAAAAGAGGTCAGTTGAAGCTGAAGACATTTTCACAGGTAAATGATTAAAGCTAGGAAACAAATTAATTTTGAGCTTTCATAAATAGCGAGTATAGACCCAGTCCCCCTGACCTTCCTGTGCCATAAAGCTGGGCAGAAGATGCCAAATATGTCAGTGGTGCTGTGCTGGTAGCCCCATAGTACCCCATTTTTGAAGATGTCAAAAGAAAGATCCTGTCATTGGTGATCATGTCCCTCTAATGACTGATGAGTAAAGAATGAAATAGTGGCTAGCGAACATGTGGTCCAGGTACCATGGAGGGAGAGGTGTTAAGAAATCTGGTTGCTCAGTTTGGAATTAGTTTCCAGTTCATATGACTGAGGTTGTTAAGACATTTCTATTAGCTGTAATTCTGGGAGCTCTTACTAGCCCCATCCATCCTTTACATTTGTGTCAAAGAGGCCCTTAAAGGATTTACAAAGAAGGAGTGAGCCAGGGGAAGCAGAAGGCTTCAGACTGTGAGGTAACACTGACAAGAGGGAGCTGGCCCACCATTTCGTAATTGTGTGTGGGTGTGTTATCATTTCATGGAAGAGATAGTGCTGAAATCATTTGAAAACATGGTATTAGTAATTTTCTGAATGGCACTGAGGGTGACATTGTTAGAAGATAGTAATTACTGTTAAAGGAAATTCCAGGGGTTGCAGTGAGTTTTCATGTTTGTTTGATGATGGTTTTGTAAATTTGGGGGATGACTGATCTTTGGAATTTTTTTCTTTTCACATTTCTAGTAAAAGCCATTAATTGTCTTTCTGTTGAACACTGGCAGACTAGTATTCAGTAAAATATTTCTTTTTACTGTATGCATGAGCATCAATTTGGAAGTCCTCCAACTTTATAATTTCATTTTATACTTTATACTTATTTTTACTGAAATATTTACTTATCTAAACAGCAATCTTCTGGAAAGTTACTTTTATCTCCCCTCCCATTCGGGTCTTTGTGATTTGATGCCTTTACAAATGTATACACACACCAGAAACATTTACTTTATTTATTTTATTATTATTATTATTTTTGGCTGCGCTGGGTCTTTGTTGTGGAGCGTGGCCTCTCTAGTTGTGGAGCGCGGGCTTAGTTGCCTTGTGGCATTTGGGATCTTAGTTCCCTGATCGATCCCACGTCCCCTGCATTGGAAAGCGGATTCTTAACCACTGGACCACCAGGGAAGTCCTTAGAAACACTTACTTTAGTTTTAGTTGGGGCTCAAGAAGGAGTGAAAATAAATTCCTGTGTTTAATTTGCCATCTTTACCCTGAACTCCTACTTGTCTTTGAATTCGGTGGTGTTGATCTTTCCCCCTGTGGTTTGTGTTTTATGGTTTTATGTTTAACAAGTTCTTTTTCTACCTCAAGGTTATAACCACCCTCACCTATATTGTCTTCTATAACATATATTTAAAACATTAGGTCTTTAATCCTATGATGAAGTGTTTGAAAAATACTGAGGCTATGATAATGGGAAGGTAGAGGTATTTTAAATAAAGGAAGAACAATTTGAATCTTTATGAAAAACAAAAAGCTCAGTGACAAAAGGAAAGTAAGCACAGTACGCTACCTTGCTCTGCAGTGAACAACATTTACATGGTCATCATAATGTAAATTCTGATCATCGTCTAAATATAGTGGTATAGCTATATTTAGAGGATAGGGTGACAGGAGAAGAGGGTTCGTAAGAGAGCTAAATCTCCACTTTTTATAATAGGAAGTCAATAGGTAACTTAAAAAAATTTTTAATTATTTGGTTGCGCCGGGTCTTAGTTGCAGCAGGTAGGCTCCTTAGTTGTGGCTCACCAGCTCCTTAGTTGTGGCATATGAACTCTTAATTGCGGCATGCATGTGGGATCTAGTTCCTTAACCAGGGATCGAACCTGGGCCCTCTGCATTGGGAGCGTGGAGTCTTAACCGTTGTACCACCAGGGAAGTCCCTCAATTGATAACTTTCAAAATAGGTAAATGAAGAAACAGAGGTATGAACAAAGTATTTAGACATATGGCACTAAGTCCTAGAGGAAGTAGCTTAAAAGTTGCAGGAAATGGTTGTTCAGAATAAGCCTTTTGGTACTTTCTGATTTTTTTAAACCATGAGTATGTATTATTTGATTTTTTTGAATTATGGATCTTACAGAAAGAAGAAAGAACAGGACAGTATTGTCAAAGATGAAGGCAGAAAAGGAGAGTAGGGACTCATTCTCTGATAAGATAGATATTATATTGCATGCTAATCAGGGCAGGGCTTGAGGCAAATACCAGCTATGCAGTGTGGCAGGATAATTTAGTGAAATATGAAGTTTTGTTTTGTTTTGCCTATGTTTTCCTTTTTTTCTCTTTTTGCTGATGATTTTCTTTTCTCTTTAGAGCAAGCGAGGGTTTTGGTAGGGCTGAGAGTAGTAGCACCCTGATATTAGAGTCCCTTCTGCCTTTGTAAAAGCCTAAAGCAAACCTGGGAAGAGGTTATACCTTGGAGGGACTGGGAAGAGGGAGGGTTTTGGAGAGAGTTCTTGAAGACTGTGGAGGGGATTGGTGTGTATGTCCAGCCAGTATAGGCAGTGGGCTTTAATCCTTGACTGGGATGAAGCAAGCAAGCCACCTGAGTAGATGGCTCTGGGGAGATGTCTGGGGAAGCTAGGTCCAAGCCTGGAGGCTCTCACAGCTGAGCTCCCATGGCTCAAATGTGGCACAGAGCTAAGTGTTTGAGAGTCCAGGACCTGGGGAGTCATACCTGCTGGGAACACAGGGGCCAAAGCATTCACTGGTGAGACTGATGTCCAATGATGGGATGATGTAGAGGGCATGTAGGAAGCCTCTCCTGTGCCTTGCTGTTTCTTTGACCTTTGCACAGCCCTTGGCAGATGGGACCCCAAGAATGCCAGCGCTCCGGTGCAGGGGCTTGGAGTAGGTTCATTGAAAGAACATTTTATTTTATTTTTTGGCCATGCCATGCGGCTTGCAGGATTTTAGTTCCCTGACCAGGGATTGAACCCCAGCCCTGGCAGTGGAAGTGCCGAGTCTTAACCCCTGGACTGCCAGGGAACTCCTGAAAGAACATTTTAAAGTACAGTAAATCTTGAACATCTGAGTTTGTAGACTAAGATCACACCTGCCGCATGATGATAGGTAGGGAGCATCCCGTGTCTTCACTGTACTCAGAAGGAGCAGAGAGCAAATATTTTAATGACTATAATAAGCGGTAAGTGCTGTGGCATGCTCAGGCCCCGGTGGAAGGAGAAGGTGGTGGCAACCACCTCTAGTTCCTTGCCCCTCTCTCAGGATCTGTTCCCTTCTTTCCCACGTGGCCTGGCCCCATCTAATGGTCCTCTCTCTCCTAGCCTAAGGGCGAAGCGGGGAATTGGAGGATCTCTGCTCTGGGGAGGGAGAGGTAGAGGAGAGTTAGACTGGAGCCTTCTTGGAGAGGAGACTAATTTACATCTGAGTTCTGGGGTTCCAAATTCCTGCCATTGGAGACTTATTCCTTGGCCTCAAGAGGTTAAAGGGGCTAAAGTGCCCCAGGCCCCACCTAGGGGAGAAAGGAGAAAAGGGAAGGGGAGGATGCTTTCCCAACTGGAAGGAAGCTGAGGGAGGAATAGAGAACTCAGGAATAAAGAGCACATAGCCCCATCAAACAATAAGGAGAGGCCATAGACCCTGCTTCACTGGTCAGGGCGGAAGGGAGTCCTCTGGGGTCTTTGGGAGGAGATAGGGGCTCTCGAGGGCTCCCAGGGCTGGAACTCTGCATAGGGCAGGTTTCAGTAGAACTTGTGTTCACCTGTGTTACAGGCAGGCCCAGGCTCCCGCCTCCCTCCAGTAGACCCCAAGGAAAGGGGAGGCAGTCCCCGGTGAAGCTGGGAGTGAAAGAATGCTGGGCGGAATCAGGGAAGGGATCTCTTCAGGGTCTCAGAGGCCTATGGAGCTGTTGGGGACATGTGCCTGGGATCCACTGTCTCTTCATTGGCAGGGATTTCTCAGAGACCAGGGGCAGCCCAGGTCCCACCCTGCCTGTCAGCCTCCCTTTTATTGCCCACAAGTCTGGGCACCTGGGAAGCAAGGAAACTCTTGGGGTGGGTGAGGATATAGAATTTGCCAGCCTGAGCTCTTGGCCAGGACCCCAGAGTGTGTGACTCCACCCTGTGGTGACAGTGGCTTCTCTGTGGACACAAACACACAGGAACAGATACTTGGGAGGAAGGCCAGAATGGCTGTTTATTCAGTTAGGTATAAATCATATTTACAAAGACGAGGTGGGTGCAGTGTGGAGCACGGTCAGGTCCAGGGCCCTGGGTGACCTTTCCTCAGAGGGGACAGTCCTGCTGCCACCTCTCACATTTCCTATGGGACTTTCCCTTCTCTGCCTCTCTAGGCCTGGCCTGATGTGGGCAGCTCAGCCGTGCAGGGTAGGGTGGGTATACAGAAGGGGTGGTTGAAGCTGGAGAAGGGGTGAGGGGAGGCCAGCATGGGGTGGCTGCTCTGGGCCCCCTGAGTCCTCCTTCTCTCCTAGCCCACCTCTTGTCCCTTGGGCTGGGGCTCCAAGCCCTGATGAGACTGGTGGGGACCTCCTGGGCTCCGGGCTCGTCACTGGGCTATGGCCCTTTTGGGGTCTCAGTCCTGGGAGGGCAGAAGAGGGCTTTGAGGGGATGATCAAGGCTCCCCTTCACTTCCCACCCCCCCGTCCCTTTAGCTTCCTTACCTCTTACAGCCTTTGGAGCTCTTTCCCTTCTTGCCAGACTTGGTGGCCCTCTTGTCCTTCTTACAGTCCTGGGCTGGTTTCCATGGGGCTGCTGGCTTGTCCAGACGCTGCATCAGCTGCTGCACCCAGGCCTTTTTAGGGTCTGCACATAGCTCTGGCTGAGAGCGTTTCCGAGGTGAGAACCTAGGGTTTAGGGGTTAGCAAGCCTGTCTTAGTCTTGCCCATCATGCCTTCCCACTCAGCTGCCAGCCTGCACCCACCCCCTTGTACCCACTTACAGGATAGCTGGGAAGGGGCAACCCAGGCTTGGTTCCTGCTTCCGGTAGCTGCGGACAACGTGGGTGGGAATCTTCCTTAGGCTGTACCTGAGGCAACAGTCCTGTGCTCCTCCATCACTGCCTACAGGTGGGGTTCACAGGGAGTGAGGGGCTGCTTGGAGGCTCCTACCCCGGCCTCTCCACCCCCTTGCCCCCATCCTAGGCAACTCCCTCCTTGATACCTTGGGTCTGGGGGATGCAGAAGGCCAGAACTAGGACAAGGATGCTCAGAATCAGCGACTGAGCCATGGCCACGGTAGAGCTCAGGCGAGGTGGAGAGCTCCAAACTGGGGGTCCGTGTGTGGGCTGGGACTGGTGTGCCGCCTATTTATGCAGGCAGACACTTTCACTTCCCCCATCCCCAGCTACTCTGTCCAGGCAAGTATAGGGATCTCCCTCCTTTTCCTTCCTGAAAGACAGATCCTGTCCTGGCAACCAGCCTCACTAGTATGCGGAAATGAAAACTTCACACAGCCATTCAGTCCCCCAAGCTGCCTGAGTCTACCTCCTCAATATTAGTTGAATCTGAGAGGCTCTCCTTTTTTTTAAAAATTAAAATTTTTTTTAAATTTTAATTTTTTTGGGCTGTGCCAGGTGGCATGCGGGAATCTTAGTTTCCTGACCAGCGATTGAACCTGCGCCCCCTGCAGTGGAAGCGTGGATTCTTATTAACCACTGGACCACCAGGGAAGTCCCTGAAAGGCCCTCCTTCTATCCCCAGCCACTGTCTTGGTGCAGGCCTTACCACCTCTCCTCTGGAACACTGTGATTGCCTCCTTGTTTCACTCCAGGCTCCACACTCTCCTGTTCCTTCAAGCAGGCTGAGGACTGTTCCTAAAATACAAATCTGACTAATGAATTGTAAGAATTCTTTGTACATTCTGGATAATAGACCCTTATCAAATATATGATTTGCAAATATTTCCTCCCATTCTGTGGGTTGACTTTTCACTCTCTTTTAAAATTTTCATTGGAGTACAGTTGCTTTACAATGTTGTGTTATTTGCTACTGTACAGCAAAATGAATCAGCTATACATATACATATATCCCCTCTTTATTGGATTTCCTTCCCATTTAGGTCACCACAGTGCATTAAGTAGAGTTCCCTGTGCTATACAGTACATTCTCATTAGTTGTCTATTTTGTACATAGTATCAATAGTGTATATGTGTCAATCCCAATCTCCCAATTCCTCCCACCCACCTCCCTTTGCACCTTGGTATCCATACATTTGTTCTCTACGTTTCTATCTCTATTTCTGCTTTGTAAATAAGATTGTCTATACCATTTTTCTAGATTCCACATATATGTATTAATATATGATATTTATTTTTCTCTTTCTGACTTACTTCACTCTGTATGACACTCTCTGGGTACATCCACGTCTCTACAAATGACCCAATTTTGTTCCTTTTTAGGGCTGAGTAATATTCCATTGTATATATGTACCACCTCTTCTTTATTCATTCCTCCGTTGATGGACATTTAGGTTGCTTCCATATCCTGGCTATTGTAAATAGTGCAATGAACAGTTGGGTGCATGTGTCTTTTTGAATTACGGTTTTCTCAGGGTATATGCCCAGTAGTGGGATTGCTGGGTCATACGGTAGTTCTATTTTTAGTTTTTTAAGGAACCTCCATACTGTTTTCCATAGTGGTTGTATCAGTTTACATTCCCACCAACAGTACATGAGGATTCCCTTTCCTCCACACCCTCTCCAGCATTTATCGTTTGTAGATTTTTTGATGATGGCCATTCTGACTCGTGTGAGGTGATACCTCATTGTAGTTTTGATTTGCATTTCTCTAATGATTAATGATGTTGAGCATTCTTTCATGTGTTTGTTGGCAATCTCTATATCTTCTTTGGAGAAATGACTATTTAGGTCTTCTGCCCATTTTTGGATTGGGTTGCTTGTTTTTTTGATATTGAGCTGCATGAGCTGCTTGTATATTTTGGAGATTAATCCTTTGTCGGTTGCTTCATTTGCAAATATTTTCTCCCATTCTGAGGGTTGTCTTTTTGTCTTGTTTATGGTTCCCTTTGCTGTGCAAAAGCTTTTAAGTTTCATTAGATCCCATTTGTTTATTTTTGTTTTTATTTTCATTACTCTGGGAGGTGGGTCAAAAAAAATCTTTCTGTGATTTATGTCAGAGTGTTCTGCCTATGTTTTCCTCTAAGAGTTTTTTAGTGTCTGGCCTTACATTTAGGTCTTGAATCCATTTTGAGTTTATTTTTGTGTGTGGTGTTAGGGAGTGTTCTAATTTCATTCTTTTACATGTAGCTGTCCAATTTCCCCAGCACCACTTAATTGAAGAGTCTGTCTTTTCTACATTGTATATTTTTGCCTCCCTTGTCATAGACTAGGTGACTATAGGTGTGTGGGTTTATCTCTGGGCTTTCTATCCTGTTCCATTGAGCTGTATTTCTGATTTTGTGCCAGTACCATACTATCTTGATTACTATAGCTTTGTAGTATAGTCTGAAGTCAGGGAGCCTGATTCCTCCAGCTCCATCTTTTTACTCTCTTGATAGTGTCCTGTGATGCACAAAATTTTAAAATTCAGTTTATCTATTTTTCTTCGGTTGCCTGTGTTTTTAGTGTCATATTTAAGAAACCATTGCCAAATCCAAGGCCATGAAGATTTCCCCTTATGTTTTTTCCCCCAGCTTTACTGAGGTATAATTGACAAAATTGTATATATTTAAAATATACAACGTGATGATTTGATATATGTATACATTGTGAAATAAATACCACAATCAAGTTAATTAACACCTCCATCACTTCACATAGCTATACCTTGTCCTTTTTTTTTGTAGTGAGAATGCTTGATATCTACTTTCTTAGCAAATTTCAAGTACACAATACAGTATTATTAACTACAATCACCATGCTGTACGTTCGATCCTCAGAACTTAATCATTTTATAACTGAAAGTTTGTACCCTTTGATAGACATCTCCCCATTTTCCCCACCCCCAGCCCCTGGCAACCACCATTCTACTCTCTATTTCTATGTGTTTGGACCTTTTTTTTTATTCCACATGTAAGTGATACCATACAGTATTTGTGTTTCTCTGACTCATTTCACTTAGCATAATGCCCTCCAGGTTCATCCATGTTGTCACAAATGGCAGGGTTTCCTTCTTTTTCTTATGGCTGCATAATATTCTATTGTGTGTGTATATATATATATATATATATATATCTCACATCTTCTTTATCCATTCATCTATTATATTAACAGACACTTAGGTTGTTTCCATATCTTGGCTCTTGTGAATAATGATGCAAGGAACAAGGGAGTATATCACTTTGAGGTAGTGATTTCATTTCCTTTGGATATATGCCCAGAAGTGGGATTGCTGGATCATATGGTATTTCTTTTTTAATTTTTTGAGGAACTTCCATACTGTTTTCCATTATGGCTGTACAAGTATACATTCTCACCAACAATGCAAAAGTGTTCCCAGTTTCTCCACACCTTTTCCAGCATTTCTTATCCCTTATCTTTTTGATAATAGCTATCCTAACAGGTGTGATGTGATATCTCTGTGGTATTGATTTGCATTTCCCTGATGATTATTGATGTTGAGCATCTTTTCATATACCCATTTGCTGTTTGAATGTCTTCTTTGGAAAACTATCTATTCAGGTCATTTTCCCAGTTTTTAGTCAGATTTTTTTGTTTGTTTTGCTATTGAGTTGTAGGAGTTCCTTATATATTTTAGGTATTAACCCCTTATCAGATATATGGTTTGTAAATATTTTCTCCTATTTCCTCTGTCCCTAGGTTGCCTTTTCTTTTTGTTGATTTTTTCTTTTGCTGTGTAGAAACTTGCTTATTTATTTATTTATTTTAAAGAGCCAAGTCTTTAATTTGTTCATTTCTTGCATTTGAAGTACTTCTTGATGACATCCTTGACCTGAGAATCTTTGCCATAGTCCTTAACCACCACACAACTGCAACCAGCCGCTTTACAGGGTTTTCCCTCTCTGTCAGTTTTACAGAGTCCTACCCACTCCCCTAGTTCCTTGCTGTCATCAACCTTAATTAGGTTGATTTGATGTTTAGCATGGAGGGCCTCCACCAACTTGACTTATACAGGCTCATCGCAGTTGGATGCAGGCACCCGAAGATGGGCTTGGCACTGGTCTAACACTTTGCAACTTTGCAAATTCCATGTGCTAGGCCATTGCGGATGAGGGTGGTCTTCAGCACCTCTTGCAAAACAGTATTAACGTCCATTGCACCTCCAGCACCAGTGCCATCCTCGGCCATGGTGGTGGGTAATGGGTGGAACTGAATCTTGAATGTACCCCAACCTCCACTTCTGAGTTACTCAGCGGAGGCAGGGAAAGAGTATACAGAAGCTTTTTAGTTTGATGTACTCCTACTTGTTTATTTCTGCCTTTGTTATCATATCCAAAAATATCATTGCCAAGACTGATGCCAAGGAGATTTTCTTCTGTGTTTTCTTCTAGGAGTTTTATGGTTTCAGGTCTTACATTTAAGTTTTTAATTTGAATTTTTGTGAGTGGTATACAGTAGGGGTCCAGTATCATTCTTGTACATGTAACTATCCATCTTTTTTCAACACCATTTTTTTTCTTAATTTATTTAATTTTTGGCTGAGTTGGGTCTTCATTGCTGTGCATGGGCTTTGTCTAGTTGCAGTGAACAGGGGCTACTCTTTGTTGCAGTGCACAGGCTTCTCATTGCAGTGGCTTCTCTTGTTGCAGAGCATGGGCTCTAGGCATGTGGGCTTTAGTAGGTGTGGCACGCAGGCTCAGTAGTTGTGGCTCACGGGCTTAGTTGCTCCACAGCATGTAGAATCTTCCTGGACCAGGGATTGAACCCGTGTCCCCTGCATTGGCAGGCGGATTCCTAACCACTGCGCCATGAGGGAAGCCCCAACACCATTTTTTGAAAAGACTATCCTTTCCCCATTTTGTGCTCTTGATCCCCTTTCAAAGATTGGTTGACCGTATATGCATGGGTTTATTTCTGGGCTCTGTAATCTATTTCACTGGTCTATGTGTCTGTTTTCATGCCAGTACCATACTGTTTTGATTACTGTAGCTTAGTAATATAGTTTGAGATCAGGAAGCATGATGCCTCCAGCTTGGTTTTTCTTTTTTTTTTTTAAACTAATTAATTAATTAATGTTTATTTTTGGCTGCATTGGGTCTTTGTTGCTGTGTTTGGGCTTCCTCTGGTTGTGGTGAGTGGGGGCTACTCTTTGTTGCAGTGTGTGGGCTTCTCATTGCAGTGGCTTCTCTTGTTGCAGAGCATGGGCTCTAGGTGCATGGGCTTCAGTAGTGTGGCATGTGGGCTCTGTAGTTGTGGCACGCGAGTTTTAGAGCACAGGCTCAGTAGTTGTGGCGCATGGGCTTGGTTGTTCCGCGGCATGTGGGATCTTCCTGGGCCAGGGCTTGAACCCATGTCCCCTGCATTGGCAGGTGGATTCTTAACCACTGTGCCACGAGGGAAGCCCTCCATTTGGAATTTATGCTGGAGTGTAGTGTGTGAGGATTATCAGGTCCTGACTTAGAATCTATGTTTAAAACCAGTGTAGAACCTCAGAGTTGTGATCACCAGGTTAGGACTGGAAAATCCATCTGGTTCCCAGAGTGCTAAACCCAGCGTGCCCCTCACCACCAGGCTCACTCCAGCTTTATGGAAATGCGAGACCATAGGGAGATATAGAGAGGACAGATTGGGAGGGATGCAGTCAGGACAGCATGGGCCAGGTACAAGATAGTGATAGAAAGATTGTGCCCATAATAGGGGTGTTGCTGTTGGGGAAGGTTGGGATGCAGAGGGGGTGGGGATTGGCGATGGGGATATTGTTGGGATGGGGATGAGGATGTGGTATGGGCCTTCCCAAGGCCCACAGAACAGAGGGGCTGGAACCTGAGTGAATTTGAAGAGAGATAATTGAGATCTTGAGTCTGAGGTTTTACAACAGGCTGAGACCTTAAGCAGGGCAGGGAGTGCCCCAGTTGGCAAGTTGGCTGGCATTCCTGGAACAGGACCGGGAAAAAACAAGGAGATAAGATTTCTTGCGTCTTTTACCTGGTCTTATGGCAAATCCTGGCATGAGAAAGCTTTTAATTCCCATCTCTAAAATCTTCCCTTCCACACCTGCCCTACCTTTTGTGGAAGTGGCTAAGTAAGTAGTGAGCAGCCTATCTCTGAAGAGTTCCCAGAGAGGTGGGATAGCATGGACTTGGGGGGACATGTATATGATTCCAGAGTCATATCATATTAGATTGTTTACACTGTTTCCAAACTTGGCTGCACTTCAGAATCACTCAGGGAGCTTATTAAAAATACAGAATTAGAGGCACCACCCCAGACCATCTTAAACAGAATCTTAGAATAGGGCCAAAGGATCTGTATTTTTTACCAAGCTGTATATATTTATCTGTATTTTTACCAAGCTGTCCAGGTACTTCCAAGAATTTGGTAGGGTGGGGCTGGGAGAGCCACCTGGGCCTATTTGGCTCCCCATCCCAAATTCCAGATGGGCTCAGAGCCAGTGGAAGGGAACAAAGGTGGTCTGGGGGAAGAGGAAGCTGGGATGATGTACCCCCAATCTTCCTGAGGGGAGGACTTTCTGCCCTGGCACAGCTTGTGGAATGAGGGAGAACATGACAGGGAAGAGTTGGGGACTATGACGTTTCCTCTTCTAAAATCTTAGGTTCCCTTTCTCTCCCAGGACATACTGCCCCATTCCCCTTGTTTATGCCATCATGAGGGCCTCTTGTTTGTTAGATGGTGTCCACAGCCGCTTTAGGTCCCATCCTCAACTGCCTTTCCTCAATTTGGGAAGCTCTTCCTAGGATCTACCCTAAGTCCCTACCTCTGAACTTGACCCTGTAGTGGTAGACCGGCCTCAGGGAGATGTTCCATACTGGAGGCATTGGGACCTCCTTACTTGCTCCTGGGGCTTAGAACCTAAGTTAGGGGCCCTAAAGGAAGGGAAGCAAAGAGTGGGGACTTTGCCTGAGGTAGATACCTGGCTGGACATAAAGTCAGGGCTGGAAATAGCTACTCCCAGAGCAGGAAGATGACAGGAAATCCCTGCCATACACTAGGGTGCAGGTGTCTGAGCCTATGGGGTGGAGGTGGGGGCATGAGAGGGAGGCACCAAGAGAACCTGGAAGGACGTGGAGCTTAGATGTAGATGCAGTCCCCAGGAAAGGACCTGCGATGGTGAGAGGAGTTCTTATCCTTCTCCTTCTCTGGGGCCCCAGGTCTGTCATCCAGCCATTCCTCTGCCCTCGGTTGCTGGCTTGGGCTCATCTCACCTCACAGTCCCACCCGAACCTTAAGTTTGCTGTAGGGGTCTGGAGCTTGCAGCCCTGAACCAAGCCCCTCTCTTGTCCTCAGGCCAGCCTGGATGTAGACGGTAAGGAAGGGGACGCAGAGACTCGGATGGCTACACATCTGACCTGTGAGTATCCACCTAAGTGTTCCAGTCTGTTGGGTGAAGGCTTTGGCTTGGTGTGAGCTCTCGAGAGAGCCTAGGTAGTGTTTGACAATCTCTGCGGTGGCCGAGGTACAGAGGACTGCTACACCGGAGGTCCTGGTGCCGAGGGTGAGAGGTGAGGGAGGTGCACGTGGCTCACTTCAGCTTTACCTCTGCTGATGAGCGCAGAGTGAACACACCCTAACGCCAGATTGAGACCCTGGAGCCTGGGAGAGGAGGTGTGCTAATCCACCCCTACTCACCCCCAGTGTCGGCAGACCCACTACCTCTTTAGGACGGGCACCTGGGCCTGGCTCCGGGGTGGAGGTCCTAGGTGCGGGTGTTGCAGGAGTCTGGAATTGCCCACATTGGGAAGAGGCCACATTCCCTTCAGCTCCAGGCCCCAGGCCCATTTGTGCCTGCCTGGTGGGGCTTTCAGGGCAACAGATGCTCCCAGCTTGGCAGGCAGGAGCCGGGGAGGGGTATGGCAGGAATTTCAGCTCAGAAGCTGGGCTAGAACAGGGCTTGGGGTGAGCTGGGCCCCTGTACCCTTGTATGTGTAACAAGGGTCAAAGGGCCTGGGTGCCTTGGTGCTCCTGGGTTCCCAGCCGAGCACTGAGCCCACCAGGGACCAGCTGCCCTGATGACTGTGCAGCTGTTACTGAGGGAGCTACTGCTTCCTGGACTGCAGATGACCCATTACCTTCAGAAGTGTGTGATATTTGTGTGCCCAGCATAGTTGCAGACTTTACTCAATGTGTGGCTACCTAGGGACAGGGTTAGAGTTAGGACTATGCTTGGAACAGCACTGACACAGTGGTTATGGATTGGAGGTAGGTAGTGGTAAGCATAGGGCTGGAATCACGGTGATGTTAAAGTAGGATTTGGAATTGCGTTTATGGTTCCTGTTGATAAGAGCTAGTGCATCTTGTAGATCTCACCTATAGTAGCTGGAGAATCTGCTTATCTACATGGTGAGAATTGAAAGGGTCTATAAAAGTCTGCTTTCTTCTCCAGCACTCTGAAGTGTGGGTGGAGTAGGGGTGTCCTATCTGAGTTGATCTGGCACCATTTCCCTGTTAAAAAAGAGACGACAGGCCCAAAATGGAGTCACTTATGCTAAAAGGAAGACTTAATACCTGACCTTATTGAAGTTACAGCCTTGTCCAAGAATGTAATCCAAACTGATCGGTGTGGAAATTTCTGGTCCGCACCAGTGAGGTAATCCTTTCCATCCCCCAAAGGAAGATGAGGTAACCTGGCACATAGATCTCCTTCATCCCCTATAGATAGATTACCTAACCCTGAAATAATCTTTTTTTGTTTTTGACTTCCTTGTCATACTCTTAAAAACCTCTCTTTTTCTATAGCCTTTTAGAGCTCCCCTCTACTTGCTAAACGGGTTGCTGCCCAATTCATGAACTGTTCAGTAAAGCTAACTCGATGTTTAAAAAAAAAAAAGAGCTAGTGCATCTTCGATTAGGATTGTGTTAGGGTTGGAGTAGGGTACTGTTTGAGTTTAAAATTGGGATCAAAATGGGTCAAGGAGATAAATGTTGTGTTGGGGGTCAGTTTTAAGCTTCTGAGATGGTCTGGAGAGGGACTTAACCTTATGCGTATTGTGTGATACTGATCTGGTTTAGATGAGAGGTTTTGGACATTTTCTGGCCTTCTGCACTTGAGAGTTATAAATGGCCATATGATCCCTGAAGCTGCGATCGACTAGAGGGAAGTAGGCATCTAGCTCCTGGGGAGAGGGAACATCGCAGTTTTCTATCCTGAACTTACCTGGCCATGTAAACATCTTTTGGGTAATACCCAGCAGCATTACCTTTATGAGGTACAGTTATTCTGAGGGTCTCACTTGAAGGACTGGTTTTAGAGTTGTTTGTGAATGGGGCTGGAGTTGAGGTTAGGGTTAGGGTTGAAAGGCATGGACTGCAGTTGAAGTTTGGGGTAGAGCGACACATGTGGTCATGCCCTGTATCAAGGGCTCCTTCCTGACGAGTCAGGAGCTGGTTCTTCACAGTTTCCTGAGGGGGATTTTGACAGAGTAGGTCTGTCTGGTTTACTCTTCCTTTAGATTCTGTTTCTGCTGCATCGGAGAGACTGAGGGTCAGGAGCCTGCGGTAAACTGGGGACGCTCCCGGGGGTAGGGATGGGAGTGTAGGTGAAGGACGGGGCTGCTGAAGAGGGCAGGGGACTGACTTGCTGACCGTGGCGTTCCTTTAAAAGCACACAGCCAAGTTGTTGAGACCAGGGGTGTGTGCGTGGATCCAAGACTGTCCTTATTAAAGGACAGGCAATGGGACAGAAATTACAAACCAGAGTTTCGAGGTGGATAAACAGACCTGGCCTGAGGTGGCCTATTGGTTGTATCGGGGAGAAAGGCTGGGAAGGATGGATTGGGAATGCATTTGTGTTTGTGGGCCTGCAAGATGGGCTGTGTCTGTCTGCACGTGTGTGGTGCCAGTCTGCTGGGGCATGTCTGACTCAGGGTTTTCATGAGTCTGTGTAGGTGTGCTTCCTGAACATGTCTCTGGGTACTCTGAGTTAGCTTCTGAGTGGCATTGTTGACTTTATGTCCTCCTGTGTATGTGTCTGTGTGGCTAGGTGTCTGTACGCATGTGTCTTTGACTGTGTGTGAGACTCTGCTCTGGCCTCTCACTTTCCCCTGACCCTCTCCCCTGATGCGCCCCAGCTGCCAGCACTATTTACTGCAAGAGATTGGCTTCCTTTCCCTTCCCACTCTCTGGATTCCCATGTGTCCGGCTGCCTGCCCAGGGCCCTGCCCCTGAGGCCTCTGTGTGGGGCTTGACCTTGGGAATGATACACTCTGGAAAGCCCCCGATATGCTCTTTACCCGGCTGTGGACCCAGAGAAGTTACAGTGGAGGAGGGGGACAAGGCGGGAAAGGGGGCAGTTGGCAGCATGCACCCCTCCTTCTGGAAACAGAGATCTCCTTCAGGCCCCCTCTTTCCTCCCCACGCTCTCATCCAGATCAAGTATTCAGGGTCCTGGCCTCACTGTCTGTGCGCATGGGAATGGACAGTCCTCCGCAAGCCCCGTTAGGCATCTGGTCCTCTGCGTCCCCCAGCACCTTACAGGCCTGCCTGTGCTCATTCCTCACATCCCCACACACCCTCACGGCTGTCCTCCCTTATTTCCTGTCCCTGCCGTAGACACAGGAACCACTCTTGTCCTTAATTCTGTGACAGCCCAGGCCTGTGCCGTGGAGCAGGTGGGGCAGCCGGCTTTGGATGAATGGTGAGGAGCAGAGGCTCAGCCCCTCTCACAGGTGCAGGAAGCAGCAGCGCCTTGGGGTTTACTCCTGTGCGCATCCTGTGGTTGTTGCCCTCCCTGCGTGGGCTGCAGTGAGGAGGTACAGTAACAAAGCAGCCACGGTCCCTATTTGCTGGGACTTGGTGTTTAACAAGAGAAGTGATTTTGTGGAGAAGCCATTCTCCCGCACTGCAGGCAGTCAGTTGCCTGAAATGCTCTCTGTAGAATTCTGAAATGCTCTCTGTAGAATTCTGAAATGCTCTCTGTAGAATTCTGAAATGCTCTCTGCAGAGCCCAGGAGAAGGGCTCCAGAAGGTCAGAGCCATTTGCCACGACAGTATGGTATCTCAGAGGGCAGAGGCGAACTCCAAAGTTCCCAAGCAAGCATTGCTATATCCCTAGCATCTACCAGCAATTCTGGAGCAGTGAATACCTGATTTTGTGCCCTGCCATGAGAGTTTTCATTCTGATTTTACTTCTTGAGCCGAGGGGGAGCTGGAAGGTGGGGCTTGTGCTAGGGTTATAGGATGGGTAGAGCAAGGCTTCATCCTTCTCCAACATCCTGCATGAATCATAGGCTCTGACTCTGTCTTCTCTCAGCTCTTGATTTTGCTGAGAACTGAGAATCCTGAAGGTCTTGGTTCCAGCTCATCTCTGTGCCCCTAGCCCTTTGTTGCAAAACTTGGTCAGCAGCATAAGCCAATGCCGGCACGTGGCAGGTGGGATACATGGGAAGGACCCGCTCCACCTAAGCCAGGATGTGTGCACATTAACCTCAGCTTCCCACGTGATGCTGCTGTGACCCTTCTGAGTCAATTCCCTTCATTCCGGGCCTCCCTCTCCTCTCCTTGCTCTGTGGCTCTCTGCCCAGCTCTCACCAGGCATGGAGGATGTGCCTGCCACAGGACCCCCTATGATCTTTGGGGATGCTTTAGGAAAACACTGGAGGGTGTGGCTCAGCAGGCCTGGGCCTTGTGCCTCCTCACCTTGGGGGGCCACAGCAGGGCCTGAGCTCCCATGTGTTAGGCACAGAATCACCCTTCAGAGGAGGGACACAGTCATGCTTCTTCGCCTCCTGGCTTTTCTGCATCCTGCTAGCAGGACACATTGTGCTAAGTGCTGGGTCCTATTAGAGGAAGAGTCGTGCCCCACGTCCTAGTTTGATGGTATGTTGAGCCATCCTGGATTTCTTTAGGAATCAGTGAGGCAGGGGCATCCCACAGTCCCCATACCACAGCACGAGGAAGCTACAGCACTTCCTGCCCTTCCTGCAGCTTTTGGCTCCTCTGTGGTAGGTCAGAAGGTGGAAATGCAGACGTGCCACCTTCTGAGAGAAATGAGGTGTCCAAAACAGAGGTCCCTTCCATCACTCAGGGCAGCCTCTTTGTCTTTCTGCTTCCCAGTTCTCTCCTCCTACCCTCAGACATCCCCAGTCTCTGGATGAACACTAGGATGCCACACCTGCCCTTTTTCTCAGTCTCAAGCCCCATCCTCTTCATGCTCTGTGCATCTAGAGCTTTTTCTGACATCTCTCCCCCTATATTCCAAGACCACCCTCTTCACACATGTGATCACCAACTTCAACTATTTTTTTTTTTGCCCACCTGGGCTCACATGCTGCTACTGACTTCTTAGGCCCTAAAAAACCTCTTGCCATGGTAACTTCCAGCATTCCTCTTCATCTCTGGCTTTGGCTCTCTGTATCAGCCCTCCCCCCAGCCACGATCCTTCCCAGTTCCTCATTCACCCATTTAGGTATTTGCCCTGTTCTCTTTTTTTTTTTTTTTTTTTGCACTACTCGGGCCTCTCGCTGCTGTGGCCTCTCCTGTTGTGGAGCACAGGCTCTGGACGCGCAGGCTCAGTGGCCATAGCTCACGGGCCCAGCCGCTCCACGGCATGTGGGATCCTCCTGGACCAGGGCACGAACCTGTGTCCCCTGCATCGGCAGGCGGACTCTCAACCACTGCGCCACCAGGGAAGCCCCTGCCCTGTTCTCTTAATTGTAGGGAAACCGTTCTTTTCATGATACACAAAGTCCCTCCTCATTACTGATTACTGATTTTAGCCAAGGCCAACCCCTGAACCTGGGGACTCACTCCTATTCTGTTACTTCTGCACCATGACATTGCTCTAGCAGTTCCCCCTTTCTCTCCTGCATCATCAGTTTATTCCTCTTGACTGGTTATTTTCCATCAACATCCAACAAGCTATATCTCCTACCTTTAAAAATCCCTCTTGGGGCTTCCCTGGTGGCACAGTGGTTGAGAGTCTGCCTGCCGATGCGGGGGACGTGGGTTCGTGCCCCGGTCCGGGAGGATCCCGCATGCCGCGGAGCGGCTGGGCCCTTGAGCCATGGCCGCTGGGTCTGTGCGTCCAGAGCCTGGGCTCTGCGACGGGGGAGGCCACAGCTGTGAGAGGCCCGCGTACCGCAAAAAAAAAAAAAGCCGTCTTGATTCTATCTCCTCATTTTTCTGCACCTCTGTGGAACAAAACTCCCTAAAGCAGTTGATTACACTTGCTATCACCAGTTGCTCTTCCTCTCTGTCTTGGATCCACTCCAGTTATGCCTTTGCCTCCGTCTCTGACCTTAGTCTAGTCTTCTCAAGGCTATGAATGATCTCTATGTTGTTAAATCTAATAATCAACTCTGAGTCCTCATCTTACTTGGCAGATTGGCAACTTTTCATGCAGCTGACCACTTTCTTCTTGAAACACGTTCCTCTCTTGGCTTCCAGTATGCCACACTCTCCTGGTTCTCCTCCTACCTCACTGGCTACTACTTCTCAGTCTCTGCTTATTGGTTCCCACTTTTTTCTCCAATTTCTTAATGTTGGGGTATCCCAAAGCCTGGTCCTAGATCTGTTTTTCATTTGCAGTCATTGCCTTGGTGATCTTATCCAGTCTCATGGTTTTACATCTCCATTTATCTATCTATCTATCTTATTCTTATTCTCCTAATTCTTCTCCTCCCACTCCCCTCCCCCTCATTTTTCCCCTCCCCTCCCTCACCCCTTCCTCCATTTCTTCTTCTTCATCATCATCATCATCATCATCATCATCATCATCATCATGATGTAATCTATCTTTCTATCTAATCATCTATAGCCAGGACCTTCCCTGAGGACCATCAAGCTTCTTTGTTGAGAAAAGACTGTTGGAAGTGTGGTCTCAGGCAGAAGCTGGGAGATTAGTCGTGATAATACTGCAGTAATCATAGCAGCAGAGAGAGTGAGAAGTGGTCATGTTCTGAATTCATTTCATAAGGTAGAGACAACAGGATGGATTGGATGTGGATGGTTAGAAAAAAAATGTGAAGGATGACACCAGTGTTTTTGTTCAGAACTGGAAAGATGGAGTTGCTATTAACTGATGTTGTGAATACTGTGACTGGAGCATGTATGTGTAATTAGATGATGGTTGGAATAGGGAATCAGGAGTTCACTGTTCTATAGAGGTGAATTTTGGACATTCAAGTATTTATGTTGATTAGACAATTTGGGCAGGTGAGACTGTCTATCAAATCATGAGCTCTGTGGTGTAAGTCCTGTGTCTTTGTTGTGTTTACTGTAGTACCTTGCATATAGTAAGTAAGCAAATATTTTAATTGAATATAAGACACATCTCAAGTTTTTTTTTTTTGCGGTACGCGGGCCTCTCACTGTTGTGGCCTCTCCCGTTGCGGAGCACAGGCTCTGGACGCGCAGGCTCAGTGGCCATGGCTCACGGGCCCAGCCGCTCTGCGGCATGTGGGATCCTCCCGGAACAGGGCACGAACTCGTGTCCCCTGCATCGGCAGGCGGACTCTCAACCACTGTGCCACCAGGGAAGCCCTCAAGGTTTTTTTTTTTTTAAGTTTTTTTCTTCCAGTTTTTTTTCGGCCACGCCGAGCGGCTTGTGGGATCTTAGTTCCCTGACCAAGGATTGAACCTGTGCCCTCTGCAGTGCAAGTGCGGAGTCCTAACCACTGGACCACCAGGGAATTCCCCTTTCTTCCAGTTTTGAGATATAATTGACATTCGGCACTGTATAAGTTTAAGGTGTACAGCATAATCAAGGTTCTTTTTATTGTGACCCTTCTGGGGTCCTCATCAGCTGAGTACCCCAGTAATCCTGTGGCAGTATTCCCTATTCCATAGCACTCATCATACGAATGTAATGATTTGTCTGCCTCCCCAGCCCCGACTTTGGATTCAAGTACTATTAAGGTATTATTATGCACCAGCCGCTATCCTAAGTCCTGGGGTTATAACACACTATTGTATTACTCAGGCAAGAATGAGATACCTATGGATGAGAAACCTAACAAGCAGAGGCAGTAAACACAGGAGAAAGGGGACAAAATTGAGATATATCGAGATTAGAACACAGTGACTGACTTCATGTTTGGGCTGAGCAAAAACATGGATTTATAGTTACACCAATCCCTGACATTGGGAAACAGATTTGTTGGGTGGGGGGTGAGTGTTCAGAAATTTTGAATTAATTTGCATTTCCTTTGGACAATAAGGCTCAACTCACTTCTTTTCATCACACGATGGACAACAGACTAAAACTCAGTTTATTCCTCTCCATGCTCTAAAAGCACTTGGGTATTGGGTTGGCTTCCTGGCTCAACTTCTTTTGAGTACATAGCAAACCAGCCTTTTCTCTTATCATGCCTTCTTCAGGAACATGTCAACTTCTTTTTAAAAAAAATATTTATTTATTTTGGCTATTCTGGATCTTAGTCGCAGCACACGGGATCTTCGTGGCAGTATGCGGGTTTCTTAGTTGTGGCATGCGGACTTCTTAGTTGAGGCATGCACTCTTACTTGCAGCATGCGGGATCTACTTCCCCAACCAGGGATTGAACCTGGGCCCCTGCATTGGAAGCGTGGAGTCTTACCCACTGGACCACCAGGGAAGTCCCAGGAACATGTCAGCTTCTATCTCAGGGACTCAGACCCCCATCTACATGGTCTTCCTCTCTGCTTCTGTCCCTGCCTACCCTTGGGGGTGGGGGACAAGCCCCTCTCCATGTCCTACTGTGATCTTCATTCCAGGTGTCATTCATTCCATGCAGCTGTTAGGCAGTGGAAGTGGGATATAGGCAAGAGAGCTACAGCAGCCTCCTAGGTGAGTTCTCCAGAAAGATCTAACGAATAACCAACAGGGAGCAGAGAGGGGAGATTCTACCATTTGCTTTTGACGTTAGTCATGTTAGCTACATGCTGTTGGTAAACAAAGCGCCTCCTCAAGGTTGGAAGACTGGCACTCCCCTCCAGATTGTGGGCATATATAGAAGTCATCAGTGAATTTTGCCTGTGGGATTCCTGGCCACTCCTTCTTGACAGTACTATCCTCATGTCCACATGGCTCCTCTGGGCCCAAGGTCGCCATAATAGAAGTCAAGCCTGACCTTTACCTTCAGTGTACCTTAGACAAGGGCCTTCCTTCTCTGCTCCAGTTCCTTTATCCACAGTCCGGGGAGGGGGTGTTGTTGTGTGGAGTGCGACCCAGCTTAAGTGTGAGTTAAAACTCCTTCCCTAGATAAAAAGGACATTTACCTCCCTTATGCCTTCCTTGAACACACCACAGTAGAGAGGAGGAGCAGACAGACACCTCTCTGCTTAGAGATATAGAGTATATTTTGGGTGGCACTCTGCCCACCTGTACATTAATGAAAATGACAGTAGCAGTCCTCTTCAAGGGATGCAGACGTTGAGGAGACTACAGAGTCTTTCGAATGCACTGGGTCTTCTTGAGCAGACCAATGTTTCCATCTGAGGTGAGAGGTGAGAGTGAGGGCGGGTCCCCTGGTTGGATGGCACAAGCCACTCGTGGACAGTGCTGAGGGCAGCGGCGGGGGATGCCCAGGACTGAGGCAGAGTGGAGTTGATGGGAGTGGGAGCGGTGCTGGAGCTTACTGTCTGGGGAATGGGGACCATCCAAGAAGGCCAGGCCCACCTGCTTCTCAGTAGGCAGAAATTGGGCCTTTGGGTCCCCTCTTGTCTCCTCTGTCTTAGTTCGCCCCTTGGGACTTTTGGCTGGAGCCAGGCTCTTTGCTACATTTTCTTTTCTTGTGTTAGCCACTTTCTCACATGGGGAGGACATGGATTCCTCATGCCCTTTGCCTTTGGTTTTGGGGTTAATACAGTGTAGAAAAGATTTCATCTTATTTCTCAAGCCAGATTCTGGAAGGCTGGGCCTCTTGTGAGTATAGCCTGGCATCATCTGCCCCTGCAAAACCTGACCTTGTAAAGTTTGGCCCTGCAATGGCTTACCTGGAATGAGTTGGCCCAGGAAAGGCTGGCCCTATGATGCCTGGGGCACCACAGGCTGGACATTCTCAGGAACGCTTGCTGGTTTGAGGATGACATTGAGCTTGGCTTGACTGTCTTGCAGGTCATTCTTCTCAGAGTCTTTCCGCACAGGGACTCCAGGAGGTATCTCTGGGAATTTAAGCTGAGGGTGATGCTGGGGACTGTGCTGACAGGGAGCACCAAGGTGATAGCGATGTCTCTGTTGCCAGGGGCTGCAGGGTGTCCTGTTCAGAAGCATCCCTTCTGGCCTCTGGGCTTCAGCAGAGTGGCTTTTTTCTCTTGTGGAAGAGACTGCAAACCCGGCATCCCCTTCTCCGTGGTCTCCTGCCATTTTGGGTTTGCCTGGCTTCTCTCTCTTTTCTGCCAGTGTGGGGTCTTGGACTGAGTCTTTGCTCTTGTCAGGGCTTTGGGGCTCCTCTAGGCTGGGGTTGTTCACACTGGCCTCCAGCTGAACACAAAGCACCTGGGTCTCTGTCATGTCCCCACTGGGTTGTGAGATCTTGGAGGCCCAGTGGACAGAATCATGGGGTACTGCCCTGGACCTGGGTTGTTTCTGTTTCTGATGCACTGCCTTTAACTCAGTGGCCAGTTGTTGTTTGAGGTGGAGCCATTCTGGATCCAGGGCACGTGGCATATCTGGTGGGATGGGGAGTTCCTGGAGCAGTGTTTTTCCGTGGTTGTTTAGACTCCCAAGAGACTCCTGTGTCCATATGTTCTCTGGCATTGCTACAGTTTGTTCCCAGGACTCCCTTGCCTTTAGGGGAATTCCCAGTTGTATCTCTAGGATCTTCTTTCTCAGATGGAAATTGAGTTTGGCCAAGGTGGGTTCCCCGAGTGAGTATGGCTTCCCAGGCTCTGACTGGCTTTCTAGAGGCACCATCTTGATTATTCCTTCCATCTGCACTTCAGCGTGGAATTCACCTGCAATGTCTGCACAAGTCTCGTTGGCATCTTGAAAGCCTGGCCCAGGACTTAGACCCTGCTCTTCAGGTAAGGTCACCTGAGTCAGAGGTTCTCCTGGAAATTCGACAGGCCAGGCACCATCTCTGTTTTCATAGCTTGGGAATTTATTGCTGGGGCCATGGCCGTGGAGAGAACCACATAATAAAGAGCAGGCATCCCTGACAAGAAGGCCAGATCCTTGTGCCGTAAAGCTGTCTCCAGTGTCTCAGTGGCTCCCTCGGACAGGGCTTGGGGCAGCTTAGGGTGTTCAGTGTTAGCACCTGGTGAGGTTTGCTGCTGCTGCTCAAGGGCCGTTGGCATCCAGGGTGTAGTTTTCTGTTGTTTGTCTGGATCATTTGCTGCCTGTAGTTCTAGGGGCTTGCTTTCTGGGGTGCAGGTAAAGGGAGCCAATTCCAGGACCCCAGGAATTCTACACTCCCAGGAGCCACATACGCAGACAGGAACCTTGCCCTGGTGAATCTGCCCACATTTGGAGTCGATGTAGCTCTGCAATATTGCCTTGGCCTGGTCAAACAAGTGCGGCATAGGGACTGACACTGAGTCCTTGACGGCTGGGAATGGGTTGCCAACGCCAGTGCCCTCTAGAGCTGTAGGATGGGAGACGTTCACATTGTCTAGGGCTGTGCTGCTCCAGGAGAGAGTCTGCTCGTCAGCAGGGGACAGAAGCAAATGGATGGACTACTGGATCTTCTGGGGCAGGCCCCAGCGATGGTGAATCAACTGTCACTGGAGGTGGAATTCCAGCAGCCTCCTGGCATGCTCTGGGAACAAGAGTAGTTCCCTTGTGAGGACTGAGATGGGCTGCCCTGGCCAGGAAGTTGTCACAGTCTCAGAAGACTGGGCTTTGTCACAGGGCTTATACTGCACGGGGCTCTGGGTGCGCTGATCTCTCTGGGAAACACCTGGCCAGCCCCACTGAAGCTGGAGCTGCCTCTGCAGCAGGTGCCACTCCAAGGCTTCACATTCATCCAGGGTCAGAAACGGGATATTGATCTGAGCTTGTTGGTGCTCAGTTGGAGCAATCCAATTTGGGGAAGATGGAGAAGAGGGTGGAGCTGACTGGAGTGGAGTTTTAGGCATCAGAGGGAGGAAGGAGAGCTCCTTGAAGAGAAAAGGATGCTTCAAGGGGGGCTTGGACATGCTCCCGTTCATGCAGAGGCCTTGAGAACCCAAGAAAGTGTCAACCCGGGACTCACTGTGCAGAGAAGGGAGGCCACAGAATGGCTGGCTATATTTCGGCTGCACATGGCCCACTGAGTCGTTAGCCTGTTGCCCAGGCATTAGATAAAGGCCACTTAATTCTTTAAGGGCTGGATAGGGCAAGGCTAGAGCCATATTGTCTGGGATTTGCTGGTAGTAGTGTCTTTGTTCTGGGTCCATAATGGACCACTTAGAAACCCAGAAGGCCTGGCTGGGCTGGCCGGCCATACGTGAACCCCAGTTCTGGTATGAAACGGTCCCAAATTTCTCAGTAGAGAACTGAGAAGTATCATTCTGGATGAAAGAGACTGGTTGGTTACGTACAGGGTGGTAAAATAATGGCGGATCTGGTATAAGCTGCCTCAGGGACTCTTCCACACGTCTGGGGAGCCCCCACCTCTGGAAGTGCATCAGTCCTTTTACATGTACCTCAAGAAGCCTCCGGACTTCAGTACTGAGGAATAACAGGTGGGCAGGGAGGACAGTGACCATATGTAAGGCCATAGCATGTGTCAGGGCTGTGACTTCTCGGTTCAGGGTCCGCAGAGAGACCTGAGAATTCAAGGGCTGCTGGCCTTGGTTCCCATAGACAAGGTTGGGGTTGCTCTCCATCATCTCCTGCAGGTTCACTGAAACCTTAGTTTCCTCAAACCTTGAAGAAAACATAGTCTCTGGGCCCCTGGGCACCTCTGGTACTTGAAATCCCTGGCTTAGCTTGAGGTGTTCAGCCCAGTAATCATGGATGCTAGCTGCACCTGTTGACTGGGCAGATGACTGGGTTAAGGATTTCTCTGACACTGTGAAGGTTGCAGATGGAAGTGAAAGGTCTTTGGAGTGTGGGGAACGATGCTCCAGTCTCTGCTCAGAAGACACTTTAGACGTGGACAAAATCTCTAGGTAAGAGCAGCCCTGTGACAGCCTCCTTGAAGTGGGGGAGATCAGGGTGTTCTCACCCACCACCACCTGCTGAATCTCCAGAGCCATGGCATCGCAGGTTTGGCAGCAGGAATCTGCACACAGGAGCTGCTGCACACTCCCCTCCTGAGGAAGCCAGCCCCGGCTGGGAGGGAAACATGGCAACTGTTTGTTACTGATGGAGTGACATCTGCCTCTTCGCAAGTGTGTGGCCTGGAGATTGTGCCTGCCCTCCCCTAGTCCTGTAAACCCTGAGGCCTGCATCCGCTGGGTGTTTACTCATGTGCTTTTTTTTTTTTTCCCTAGGGAAATGCCATTTGGCAAGTTATGGTGGGCTGGGCTGAGGGCCTGGGGCTTATTGAGCGAGGTCTCAGACAATAGCTGGGAGCACAGGGCCTTGAGAGACTGGGAGGTGGGTGAGTTCCCTGCTGACCTGTGTTGAGAAGCTGAACTAGAAGGAACCAGGTAGATGGGGGAGCCAATGGTTAGCTGATGGGGCAGCACCAGGAACATCACCAGGTAGAACCTGGAGTCATTCTCTTTTCGGGCTTAGGCCGCAGCCTGGTATTCAGTATTTCTAAACTGTAGAAAAGGAGATCCTTTTGGGAATTCTGTGTTCTGGGGATTAAAGGGTGTACACAACATCTCTTGAGAGTCCATCCCCATTCTCTAGAGATCTAGAGAAGAAGGGTATAATATATGACAAGCTCCTGTCTGAGGGCTGTCCCAGGAACTGGCCCCGCTGAAGACAGAACCAGAGGAGGTAATGTCAGCAGGGTCCAGGGGGCTGCCCTTGAAAGGGTGTAGCTGTAAAGAGAATATGAAAATGATGAAAATTATTCACTCAATTATCCATCCTCCTGACTGTAAAACTTGTCTTGTGGCTGAGTGCAAACCCATGTAGAGTCTTTTATGAACTATGCACTAGTGAAATTCTGAATTCCAGGGCCACTGTGAGCCTAGCACAGAGCAGAACTAGGAAACTCCTCTCTCCTGAAATATCTGATCCCCCTCTACCCTGGCAACGCTCTCAACCAGTGCTCCAGGCTCCACTGTCTGGCTCCCTCTCAGCCACTGTCCTTCTCCCCAACCCTGCCCCAGGCCAAGCAGAGAAATGATCACAGACCAGGCTGGGAGTTGGGAGACTGCAAAGAGCAGGAGATCACCTTTTCATGACAGAGAGCAGCTCCCATGGCTTTTCAGCTTCTTCCTGGGAAAGTCTCCTAGCTGAGAAACCAGGTGACAGTGTTACATGGAGCAGGAGTGGACCCAGGGACATCCTATAGGAAGCTGAAGGCCTCTGAATGAGAGGAGACCGCAAACCCCAACGGTTAGTGCTGTGAGGCACGTCTGTGTACCACTCAACCAGGTATGGTGTGCTCTCCTGGACCTGCTCTCATTTGATCTTCACAACTACACTGTGAGTGAGGCAGGATCATCAGATGCCCATTTCATGGTAACAAGACTGAAAGATGAAGTGACTTCCACAGGGAAGTGGAAACTAGTAAACATAAAACTAGTAAATGACACAATTAAGGACTTCTTCCCTGCTTCCTCACTCTTCATTCCCAGGGGTAAGGTAGAGAATTTTGGAACATTCCCAGACTCTGATTTCCCACCCAAAACAGTTTTCTGGCAGATTTTGTCAACTTGGAGAACTGAAGCCTTCAGTGGTTAGAACACCTGGCTCCTGGCACCAGGGGTCATCGAGGGACAGGGTTCATGGGAATCTCACCCACAGTGGAGGGGAGTCAGAGCAGAGACTGGGACTTTACCTCTTGATGCTGCATCTCTAGCCCTTTGTCTGACTTTTCGGTGACGCTTAAAAGTCAAAGAGAGTGTGAAGCTGGGACACGATTTTCTTTTTCATGTCTAAAGTGAAACAAAGGAAATATACATTTCCCAGTCTGTTTCTATATATTTGTATGTTATACACTGTCCTATATTGCCTTCCTGTACTCCACCCTTTCACCTGAATATTTCATTTTTCTATTTATTGTGTGCTTACTTCAGGGCTCTCCACATTCCATACCTCCTGTCCCCTTTCCCAGGACAATATTTTCAGGGGATTTAGTGTGATACAGGAGGAATAATGGAACTGATTAAATGGTTAGTGGTTCTCAGCCAAGGGCTTTTGCTTACTAAGTCCACCAATCAGAAAAATCCCCCATTTTGGGAGGTCAGAAGAGATCCAGTGAGGTAGATTCCATTTTACCTAGGACTCAACCCAAGCCCGATAGAGAGATTCTTGATTTTTCAATTAGAGTACACTGCAGGGATGGCCTGGCAAAGAATTATTTCTAGGCTCTGAGAAGGAGAATTACTATAAAGAGTAATTGAATGTATCTTATCTGAGGCTTGATTAGTTCAGCCATGGTCATCGTGTTTCCCTACCAGGCAGCAGCTCCTTTTAGGTTCCAGTGTTAATCCATGGTAACTCTTTTTCACCTACCAGGTAATTAGGATAATAATGAAGATGGAGCCATAGGTATATAAGGGATACCCCAAATCCCACAGAACAGAAGTCAGGCTCAGCATGGTCTAAACCTCATTAGCATAAGGAGACCAACCATCCCTATATGTAGGCATTCAGGGTCCTGGTGCCTGATGACTCCCAGTGCTATGCCTTGTGGCCTCCGCCTCACAGATGACAGAACCAGGCCACCAGACTGTATCACAAAGCCCTCCTGTTTCACAAGGCAGGTGTGGTGTCAAAGACCTTTACCTGTCTAGGGAAGCTCACTGGTGATTCAGTCTGTAGATGAGGGTGTCTGGTTGTCTGTAAGGACTGAAGGCGCCGCTCACAGGCAGTGTCTGTGCTTCCACTTTGTCTTCATCCTCCACACCCTCCACCAGCCTGACAGCTCGGCTCTTCCTTCGCAACAGTTGTCTGGTCACCCATCCCCCGAAAACTGAGGAAGAGTGGCTGGGACAGAGGAACCTCTATAAACTCCTCCACCTGTACTGGAAATATATGTGCAAAGCACACATGAGTTTAGGGACAGCAGAGTCTGGTATGGCTTGGGAATGGAGAACTTTGATGTTACAGGCAGTGGGTGATGGGAAACCAGAGGTGCATGAAGGGGACCATAGTTGATGTGGCAGGGAAAGGCCAAGGTGGCAGCATCTTTAAATTTAAATATGTGGCGGAAGGGAAGCCTCTATTCTGTGTGGTGGGAAGAGAATGTAAACACTGCCTTCAATGGAGGCACATGAATCTGGTTCACTTCTGGAGGACTATCCAAAGTTTTGTGTTCCAAAGCACCTCTACCCATGTGACAGCATTCCACTTGCTCAGGAAGATGACTTCCTACAGAGATAAGTGGCCACTTCCAACTAAGAATTATTGGAATATATGGCCACTTCCATATATCTACTCTGGATATATGCTGTTTACCTGAGGAGTTTGTTTTTTTTTTTTAACCTGGATTTTGCTAACTTTTAGGAATGACAGGTGTTTTCCAACCAGCCCCAGGATCCATCACTCCTACACCTTGACTGTTGATTTAGACATTATGTTACCTGCTTGGCTGTCTGTGGATATCGTGATATGACTCCAATATCTCAAAATTTCTGAATTTCCTTGAGAGTCTTTCCCTGGTAAAAGTGGTCTCCCAGCCAAAAAATTCTTGGCCTCAGTATCTCTGAAGTTACTACTTGGTCCTTCCTCCAGCATCCAGTCCTTCACCCATCTGGCATGGTGAGCCATCAATCTGTGCTTAGTCCTAAGCTGGGCAGTGTCAAGGGTACAAAGATATTTTAGTCATGTTGCCTTCCTACTTTCAAGACACTTCACTATCTGGTTTCCAAAAGAAGACTAATCCACACAAAGTAAGAGCCAGCAATGGAATTATTTATTTATTATTATTTTTTTTTGCGGTACGTGGGCCTCTCACTGTTGTGGCCTCTCCCGTTGCGGAGCACAGGCTCCGGATGCACAGGCTCAGCGGCCATGGCTCACGGGCCCAGCCGCTCCGCGGCATGTGGGATCTTCCCGGACCGGGGCACGAACCCGTGTCCTCTGCATCGGCAGGCGGACTCTCAACCACTGCGCCACCAGGGAAGCCCAACATCCCATTCTTGAGGGGAAAAAGCATCGATGGATAGTCAGAGAAGGCTCCTGGGTGGAGACACATTGGAGTTGAATGTCTAAGGGCAGGCTGTGGGTGAAAGGAGTGTGTGTAGGAGAGAAACTTACCAGTAGATGCATGGACCATGGAGTTCATTTGGCAGTAAGAAATGCAATCTACCTCTAGCAGAGGTGCAGGTGGGTGGACTGGATTGGATTGAGGGGAAAGGTTGGAGGAGCAGGGATGAGGTCTTTTGATGGAGGCATTTATTTTATTTCAATAACTAAAAGTAATTGCTTTTTTTAAAAGTAGGCACACATATACATGGTACAAAATTCCAAAGGCAGAAGAAGGTATGTAGTATGTCTCTTTCTTACCCTTGTCTGCCGTTTTCCTTCCCTGTGTATCTTTCAGAATTGATTCGGCATAGGAGGCATAAATAAAGTGATATATTTTTCTTCACAAATGGAAACATATTACAGACACTTCTTATCCTGTTTTATTTAATAATATGAATATATCTTGTGTATCTTTTCTTTGATGGCTGTACAGTCTTCTTTGATAGAGCTACAACACAATTTATCTTCAATGTCACATTCGGTTATTTAGTTATATGTAAATTTAGTTAATTACAGTTTTTTTGGCTCTGAATAATAATGCTGACACGAACCTCATATATATGTCATTGTACACAAGTATGAATATATATGTAGGAGAAATTCCTAAGAGTTGAATTGATGGATAAAGAGGTTTGAGTATTTTAAATGTTGATATTGCCTAATTGCCCCACCAGTTGTATGGGTTTGTACCCTCACCAAAACTGCCTAAGGGTGCCTCTATTCCCATACATGTCACATTTTTTATCCTTGTCAACCTGAGAAGTGATAAATGTATCCTGTATATTTACAGATTTATTTTAAGGTAGGCTAGGCACCTTTTTGTATGTTTATTTCCGTTTTTGTTAATTATCTGTTACTATTTTTTGCCAATAGATTATTTATCTTTACTTATTGATTTACAACTACTTTTTAACATTATGAAAATTAGCTCTTTGCATATGCATTGCAAATATTTTTTTATTTTTGAATTTTTAAAATTTATTTTTTATACAGCAGGTTCTTATTAGTTATCTATTTTATACATATTAGTGTATATAGGTCAATCCCAATCTCCCAATTCATCTCACCACCACTGACCCCCGCCCTGCCCCGCTTTCCCTGCTTGGTGTCCATACGTTTGTTCTCTACATCTGTGTCTCTATTTCTGCCTTGCAAACTGGTTCATCTGTACCATTTTTCTAGTGCACATATATGCATTAATATACAATATTTGTTTTTCTCTTTCTGACTTACTTCACTCTGTATGACAGTCTCTAGGTCCATCCACGTCTCTACAAATGACCCAATTTTCGTTCTTTTTTTATCTCTGAGTAATATTCCATTGTATATATGTACCACAACTTCTTTGTCCTTTCATCTGTCGATGGGCATTTAGGTTACTTGCATGACATAGCTACTGTGAATAGTGCTGCATTGAACATTGGGGTGCATGTGTCTTTTTGAATTATGGTTTTCTCTGGGTATATGCCCAGTAGTGGGATTGCTGGGTCATATGGTAATTCTATTTTTATTTTTTAAGGAACCTCCATACTGTTCTCCATAGTGGCTGTATCAGTTTACATTCCCACCAGCAGTGCAAGAGGGTTTCCTTTCCTCACACCCTCTCCAGCATTCGTTGTTTGTAGATTTTCTGATGATGCCCATTCTAACCGGTGTGAGGTGATACCTAATTGTAGTTTTGTTTTGCATTTCTTTAATAATTAGTGATGTTGAGAAGCTTTTCATGTGCCTCTTGGCCATCTGTATGTCTTCTTTGGAGAAATGTCTATTTAGGTCTTCTGCCCATTTTTGGATTGGGTTGTTTGTTTTCTTAATATTGAGCTGCCTGAGCTGTTAATATATTTTGGAGATTAATCCTTTGTCCGTTGATTCGTTTGCAAATATTTTTTCCCGTTCTGAGGGTTGTCTTTTCGTCTTGTTTATGGTTTCCTTTGCTGTGCAAAAGCTTTGAAGTTTCATTAGGTCCCATTTGTTTATTTTTGTTTTTATTTCCATTACTCTAGGAGGTGGATCAAAAAAGATCTTGCTGTGATTTATGTCAAAGAGTGTTCTTCCTATGTTTTCCTCTAAGAGTTTTATAGTGTCCGGTCTTACATTTAGGTCTCAAATCCATTTTGAGTTTATTTTTGTGTATGGTGTTAGAGAGTGTTCTAATTTCATTCTTTTACGTGTAGCTGTCCAGTTTTCCCAGCACCACTTATTGAAGAGGCTGTCTTTTCTCTATTGTATATCCTTGCCTCCTTTGGCATAGATTAGTTGACCATAGGTGTGTGGGTTTATCTCTGGGCTTTCTATCTTGTTCCATTGATCTATATTTCTGTTTTTGTGCCAGTACCATATTGTCTTGATTACTGTAGCTTTATAGTATAGTCTGAAGTCAGGTAGTCTGATTCCTCCAGCTCTGTTTTTTTCTGTCAAGACTGCTTTAGCTATTTGGAGTCTTTTGTGTCTCCATACAAATTTTAAGATTTTTTGGTTCTAGTTCCGTAAAAACTGCCATTGGTAATTTGATAGGGATTGCATTGAATCTGTAGACTGCTTTGGGTACTACAGTCATTTTCACAATATTGATTCTTCCAATCCAAGAACATGGTATATCTCTCCGTTGGTATCATCTTTAATTTCTTTCATCAGTGTCTTATAGTTTTCTGCATACAGATCTTTTGTCTCCCTAGGTAGCTTTATTCCTAGGTATTTTATTCGTTTTGTTGCAGTGGTAAATGGGAGTGTTTCCTTAATTTCTCTTTCAGATTTTTCATCATTAGTGTATAGGAATGCAAGAGATTTCTGTGCATTAATTTTGTATCCTGCAACTTTACCAAATTCACTGATTAGCTCTAGTAGTTTTCTGGTGACATCTTTAGGATTCTCTATGTATAGTATCATGTCATCTGCAAACAGTGACAGTTTTACTTCTTCTTCTCCAATTTGTATTCCTTTTATTTCTTTTTCTTCTTTGATTGCCATGGCTAGGACTTCCAAAACTATGTTGAATAATAGTGGTGAGAGTGGACATCCTTGTCTTTTTCCTGATCTTAGAGGAAATGCTTTCAGTTTTTCACCATTGACAATGATGTTTGCTGTGGGTTTGTCGGATATGGGCTTTATTACGTTGAGGTAGGTTCCCTCTATGCCCACTTTCTGGAGAGTTTTTATCATAAATGGGTGTTGAATTTTGTCAAAAATTTTTCATGCATCTATTGAGATGATCATATGGTTTTTATTCTTCAATTTGTTAATATGGTGTATCACATAGATTGATTTGCATATACTGAAGAATCCTTGCATCCCTGGGGTAAATCCCACTTGATCATGGTGTATGATCCTTTTAATGTGCTGTTTTATTTTGTTTGCTAGTATTTTGTTGAGGATTTCTTCAGTGATCTCTTGGTTATTTAGTAACGTATTGTTTAGCCTCCATGTGTTTGTGTTTTTTACGTTTTTTTCCCTGTAATTGATTTCTAATCTCATAGCATGGTGGTCAGAAAAGATGCTTGATATGATTTCAATTTTCTGAAATTTACTGAGGCTTGATTTGTGACCCAAGATGTGATCTATCCTAGAGAATGTTCCTTGTGCACTTGAGAAGAAAGTGTAATCTGCTGTTTTGGATGGAATGTCCTATAAATATTAGTTAAATCTATCTGGTCTATTGTGTCATTTAAAGCTTCTGTTTCCTTATTTATTTTCTTTTTGGATGATCTGTCCATTGGCATAAGTGAGATGTTAAAGTCCCCCACGATTATTTTGTTACTGTCGATTTCCTCTTTTATGGCTGTTAGCAGTTGCCTTATGTATTGAGGTGCTCCTGTGTTGGGTGTATATATATTTATAATTGTTATATCTTCTTCTTGGATTGATCCCCTGATCATTATGTAGTGTCCTTCCTTGTCTCTTGTAACATTCTTTATTTTAAAGTCTATTTTATGTGATATGAGTATTGCTACTCCAGCTTTCTTTTATTTCCATTTGCATGGAATATCTTTTTCCGTCCCCTCACTTTCAGTCTGAATGTGTCCCGAGGTCTGAAGTGGGTCTCTTGTAGACAGCATATATATGGGTCTTGTTTTTGTATCCATTCAGTGAGCCTGTGTCTTTTGGTTGGATCATTTAATCCATTCACGTTTAAGGTAAGTATTGATATGTATGTTCCTATTACCATTTTTTAATTGTTTTGGGTTTTTTTTTTTTAGGTCCTTTTCTTCTCTTGTGTTTCCCACTTAGAGAAGTTCCTTTATCATTTGTTGTAGAGTTGGTTTGGTGGTGCTGAGTTCTCTTAGCTTTTGCTTGTCTGTAAAGCTTTTGATTTCTCCATCGAATCTGAATGAGATACTTGCTGGGTGGAGTAATCTTGTTGTAGGTTCTTCCCTTTCATCACATTAAGTATATCATGCTACTCCCTCCTGGCTTGTAGAGTTTCTGCTGAGAAATCAGCTGTTAACCTTATGGGAGTTCCCTTGTATTTATTTGTCATTTTTCCCTTGCTGCTTTTAAAATTTTTCTTTGTCTTTGATTTTTGCCAATTTGACTACTATGTGTCTCGGCGTGTTTCTCCTTGGGTTTATCCTATATGGGACTCTCTGTGCTTCCTGGACTTGGGTAGCTATTTCCTTTCCCATGTTAGGGAAGTTTTCGACTATAATCTCTTCAAATATTTTCTCTGGTCCTTTCTCTCTCTCTTCTCCTTCTGGGACCCCTATAATGTGAATGTTGTTGCATTTAATGTTGTCCCAGAGGTCTCTTAGGCTGTCTTCATTTCTTTTCATTCTTTTTTCTTTATTCTGTTCTGCAGCAGTGAATTCCACCATTCTGTCTTCCAGGTCACTTATCCGTTCTTCTGACTCAGTTATTCTGCTATTGATTTCTTCTAGTGTATTTTTCATTTCAGTTATTGTATTGTTCATCTGTTTCTTTGTTCTTTAATTCTTCTAGGTCTTTGTTAAACATGTCTGCATCTTCTCGATCTTTGCCTCCATTCTTTTTCCGAGGTCCTGGATCATCTTCACTATCGTTATTCTGAAGTCTTTTTCTGGAAGGTTGCCTATCTGCACTTCATTTAGTTATTTATCTGGGGTTTTTTCTTGTTCCTTCATCTGGTACATAGCCCTCTGCCTTTTCATCTTGTCTATCTTTCTGTGAATTTGGTTTTTGTTCCACAGGCTGCAGGATTGTAGTTCTTGTTGCTTCTGCTGCCTGCCGTCTGGTGGATGAGGCTATCTACGAGGTCTGTGCAAGTTTCCTGATGGGAGGGACTGGTGGTGGGTAGAGCTGACTGTTGCTCTGGTGGGCAGAGCTCAGTAAAACTTTAATCCTCTTGACTACTGATGGGTGGGGCTGGGTTACCTCCCTGTTGGTTGTTTGGCCTGAGGCAATCCAACACTGGAGCCTACCTGGGCTCTTTGGTGGGGCTAATGGCGGACTCTGGGAGAGCTCATGCCAAGGAGTACTTCCCAGAACTTCTGCTGCCAGTGTCCTTGTCCCCACAGTGAGCCACAGCCACCCCCTGCCTCTGCAGGAGACCCTCCAACACTAGCAGGTAGTTCTGGTTCACTCTCCCCTGGGGTCACTGCTCCTTCCCCTGGGTCCCAATGTGCACACTACTCTGTGTGTGCCCTCCAAGAGTGGAGTCTCTGTTTCCCCCAGTTCTGTCAAAGTCCTGCAATCAAATCCCAGTAGCCTTCAAAGTCTGATTCTCTAGGAATTCCTCCTCCCGTTGCCGGACCCCCAGGTTGGGAAGCCTGACGTGGGGCTCAGAACTTTCACTCCAGTGGGTGGACTTCTGTGGTATAAGTCTTCTCCCGTCTGTGAGTCACCCACCCAGCAGTTATGGGGTTTGATTTTACTGTGATTGCGCCCCTCCTACAGTCTCATTGGGGCTTCTCCTTTGTCTTTGGATGTGGGGTATCTTTTTTGGTGAGTTCCAGTGTCTTCCTGTCGATGATTGTCCAGCAGCTAGTTGTGATTCTGGTGTTCTCGCAAGAGGGAATGAGAGCACATCCTTCTACTCTGCCATCTTGGTTCCAAAACTACCACATCTTCTTTATCCATTCATCTGTTGAAGGACATTTAGGTTGCTTCCATGTCTTGGCTATTGTAAACGGTACTGCTATGAACATTGGGGTGCATGCATCTTTTTGAAGAAGAGATTTTCGGATATATGCCCAGGAGTGGGGATTGCTTGATCATATGGTATCTCTACTTTTAGTTTTTTAAGGAACCTCCATAATGTTCTCCATAGTGGCTGCACCAATTTACATTCCCACCAACAGTGTGGAAGGGTTCCCTCTTACACACCCTCTCCAGCATTTATTATTTGTAGAATTTTTGATGATGGCCAATTCTGACTGGTGTGAGATGATACCTTATTGTAGTTTTGATTTGTATTTCTCTAATAATTAGCGATGTTGAGCATATGCCTGCTGGCCATCTGTATGTCCTCTTTGGAGAAATGTCTATTTAGGTCTTCTGCCCATTTTTTGATAGGTTGTTTGTTTTTTTGGTATTCAGCTGTATGGGCTATTTGTATATTTTGGATATTAAGCCCTTGGCAGTCGCATTGTTAGCAAACATATCCTCCCAGTCTGTAGGTTGTCTTTTTGTTTTGTTTATGGTTTCCTTGCTGTGCAAAAGCTTATAAGTTTGATTAGGTCCCATTTGTTTATTTTTGCTTTTATTTCTTTTGCCTTGGGAGACTGACTTAAGAAAACTTTGCTATATGTCAGAGAATGTTTTGCCTATGTTCTCTTCTAGAAGTTTTATGGTGTCATGTCTTATATTTAAGTTTTTAAGCCATTTTGAGTTTTTTTGTGTGTGTATTGTATGAAGGAGTGTTCTAACTTCATTGATTTATATGCTGCTGTCCAGCTTTCCCAATACTACTTGCTGAAGAGACTGTCTTTTCCCTATTGTATATTCTTGCCTCCTTTGTTGAAGGTTAATTGACCGTAGGTGTGTGGGTTCATTTCTGGGCTCTCTGTTCTGTTCCATTGATCCATATATGTTTTTGTGCCAATACCAAGCTGTTTTGATTACTCTAGCTTTGTAGTATTGTCTGAAGTCTGGGAGGGTTATATCTCCAGATTTGTTCTTTTTGCTCAGAATTGCTTTGGCAGTTCTGGGTCTTTTGTGGTTCCATATAAATTTTAGGATTATTTGTTCTAGTTCTGTGAAAAATGTCATGGGTAACTTGATAGGGATCACAATAAATCTGTAGATTGCTTTGGGTAGTATGGCCACTTTAACAATATTAATTCTTCCAATCCAAGAGCATGGGCTATCTTTCCATTTCTTTGAATCATCTTCAGTTTCCTTTATCAATGTTTTATAGTTCTCAGCATATAAGTCTTTCACGTCCTTTGTCAAGTTTATTCCTAAGTATTTTATTTTTTTGATGCAATTTTATTTTATTTTTGTTATTTATTTATTTATTTGGCGGCTTGTGGGATCTCAGTTCTCTGACCAGGGATTGAACCTGGGCCATGGTAGTGCAAGCTTGGAATCCCAACCACTAGGCCATCAGGGAACTCCCTGATGCGATTTTAAAAAGGATTGTTTTTTATTTTCCCTTTCTGATATTTCATTGTTAGTGTAAAGAAATGCAGATTTCTGTATGTTAATCTTGTATCCTGCTACCTTGCTGAATTTATTTATCAGTTCTGGTAGTTTTCGTGTGGAGTCTTTAGGGTTTCCTATATATAGTATCATCGTTTTATTATTTATTTTTATTGGAGTATAGTTGCTTTCCAATATTGTGTTAGGTTATACTGTACAGCAAAGTGAATCAATACAAAGAAACAATTACTACATGTTATTTTAAAAACCTCTTCTTATTATCTATTCAAAACCAAAATAGATCCTTACATTTAAGATAATTTAGGAATAGTCCCACCTGAACCTGGGATGGATTTTAACCTTCAACAACTTCCTTGAACTTGAAAATTCCATAATACAAGAACAAGAAGACTTTCTACCAAACAGCACTGAATGATTGGTTAATAAAAATCAAATAAGGTGAATATACAAGTAAAAAGCAGCTTGTATTAGCTTTTAAATAGCAGGTCAGGAAACCTACAAAATAGCTTTTATTCCTTCCCTATATGTATTGTAAGGCCTAAAGTTTCATGTGCTGCCTTGACATCTTTGAGCCTTACAGGGTCCCAGAGGCCTAACCATGAGTTCTATTCTCACCAGATATGCCCCTCGCCCAGTGGGAAAAGTCCCCTACTCACTAGTTTCCCTGTCAGCTGGACCAGCTGAACGTGACCCGTCCTCAACCTAATGGGCTTCACCTCCCCACAGCATGTGGATTATTCAAACAAACCAATCATATCCTCCCATGGGAACCAAGGGTCACCTCACCCTCTTGTTACTACAAAGCCTGCCTCTTGTAGCCCGTTTGTTCAGTCTATTTCTGAGAGCAGCGCAGTGTGGCACTACATGGTGTTTTGTGTCCTCCTCCCCTGGGCTGTGAATATATGTGATTAATAAATTGCTGTCAATCACATAGGTCCAGTGTCAGGTGTTGTGTGTTTGGCCATTCCCAGAACCCTAGGGTGGGACTCTCCCACACCAGTGGGATGAAGAGAAGGTGAACAGAATACTTTATCTCCTACCCAATCAGCTCCTGCTTCCTGCAGCTACTGCCACCTTTTTGTTGCTGCAACATTTCTCAGTCTCCCATTAGCCTGACCTCTTGCCCCAGACAAAATCATCAGATTCAGCAAACTTGGCACCAGCTCCAACTGGTGCACTGTTTACCTTACAGATAACCCACAATCACTGTCATCCCACTAAGCCATTAAAACCATCTGCTGCAAACTCCTCTACGGCAACTTACCCAGCCCTTGCTCCTCTGTCTCAGAGCTGAGGAGTCAGAGCCAAAGCCAATCTTATGCCTTTTTGTAGACTAGGCATTTAGTACAGGTTTACTTATTGATTTGGTACCTACTGACAGAGGGTGCTTGTGTGGATAGGACAGTGGGATCAGTGTCTTTCTAAACAAGGGCAGACTCATGTAATGAACACACTGGCGGAGCACAGACTCCGGACGCGCAGGCCCAGCGGCCATGGCTCACGGGCCTAGCCGCTCTGCGGCATGTGGGATCCTCCCGGACCGGGGCACGAACCCGTGTCCCCTGCATCGGCAGGTGGACTCTCAACCACTGCGCCACCAGGGAAGCCCCCAGCACCATTTATTGAAGAGACTGTTCTTCCTCATTGAATGGTCTTGGCACTCTTGTCAAAAATCAGTTGGCCATCAGTTGGCCATAGATAGTTTATCCCTGGACTCTTAATTCTATTTCATTGATGTATATGTCTCTCCTTGTGCCAGTAACACACTGACTTAGTTACTGTTGCTTTGTAATAAGTTTTGAAATTGGGAAATGTGAGTCCTCCTACTTTATTCTTTTTTAGAATTGTTTTGGTTATTCAAGGTCCCTTGAAGTTCCATGTGTGTTTTGGAATCAGCTTGTCAATTTTTACAAAGAAGTCAGCTGAGATTCTGGTAGGTGTTGTGTTGAATCTGTAGATCAATCTGGGGAGTATTGCCATCTTGATAATGTTGTCTTCCAATCCATGAACCTGAGATTTTGAAAAAAATCTTTTTTCCTTAAATTTCTTAAAAAAAAATAGTAGTTGATTTACAGTGCTGTTAGTTTTGGTATATAGTGAAGTGATTCATAAAAAAATCCTTACTTAGATCTTTTTAAATTTCTTTCAATAATTTTTCAGTTTTCAGAGTGTACATTTCGCACTCCTTTTGTAAATTTATTCCTAAGTATCATTCTTCCTGATGCTACTAAGAAGGGAAGTTTTAAAATGTTTCATTTTCAGGTTATTCATTGAAAGTATGTAAAAATACAACTGATTTTTGTATACTGAGCTTGTAATCTGCAACCTTGCTGAACTCATTTATTAATTCTAGTAGTTCTAAGTGCATTTCTTACGACTTTTCTATGTATAAGATCATGTGTTCTGTGAATAGATATAGTTTTACTTTTTCCTTTCCAATCTGGATGCCTTTTACTTCTTTTTCTTGCCTAACAGACCTGGCTAGAACCTCCAGTACAATGTGAATGTAAGTAGTGAGAATGAACATTCTTTTCTTTTTCAAGATCTTAGGGGGGAAAGTATTCAGTCTTTTACCATTAAGTGATGTTAGTGGTGGTTTTTTCGCAGATGCCCTTTATCAGGCTGGGGAAATTCCCTTTTACTCCTAGTTTTTTGAGTGTGTTTATCACGAAGGGTTGTTCCCTGGTTGCTCTTATGTCATGCTGGAAGACAGATGGATAATCCTGTGCCATGGGATTGCTCTTCTTGACCAGCCAATGGCCTCTCACCTATTCTCCCTGCTGGTAGCAGTGTGAGTAAGCTAGGGGTTCAGTCAGCACTAAAAGATTATTCTAGGAATGTTGTGCTTATGGCCTAAAGAATTCAAGAAAAGACATGGTTGGAGGTACATTGTTCTACATTTACATTATAAAATTCCAAAGGGTAAATTTAACAATCTAGAAAACAAATTAGCATTCAGACTTGACTATATACTCTGGGTAAGATTTGCATTTGTGCTCATCATTAATGAAACACTGTAGCAACCAATGAAAGAGTCTTTAGAAGCCTGTATTCGCAGGTGGCAAGATGGATGATGTGGTGGCATAAGTAATGATGTAACTAGCGTTAAATAAATGGTATTAGGAAACTAGAGAGGCAAGAAGATCTATATTGTTTCAGAACAAAAAGGTTCTGAAGTTATGACCTTGTGAGTAATAATACCATCATTACCTTTTTCTCATGTGTGAGATGTGAAATTAGCTAGGAATGATGCATCTGAAATAAAGACAAAAAGAGATGGTTCTTAGTACCAAGAATTTTATGTGCACTGATATGACAGCAAGCAAATATGTAAGTCCCACTTCTTTACTCATTACCCCAAATCTTCATTAATAAAATATTATACTTCACATGGGGTCATGAATTTCATAATACATATTTTAATCAAATTGTTTACATAATCAGGGTCCTTGCAAAAACATTTACTTGGGATCCTGCATATTGTAAACATGGTCTTGGAGGCTGTACAGTAAAACCAACGGTTAGGAGTATGGGCTCTGGAGTCAGAATACCCAGATTCCACTTATTAGCTAGGTGACCTTGGACAGGTTGTTTAATCTCTCTGTGCCTCACTTTCTACATCTGTATAATGTAAACAATGAAAGTATGGTACTTCATGGTGACGTTGTGAAGTTTAAATTACTTAATATGTACACTGTTTAGTGTGTGGCATTTCATTTAAAAGTGAGAGCAATATATAGCACCGTACTTTAAGACCTTGTACTGTCTTCCCTACTGGTAAGTTTCATGGTAGTAAGGACAAAATGAGTTCCTCTTTGTATTCCCCACACGATGAAGTGAATTGTATTTGTGACATAGAAACTGAATTCATCTGGAAACTTGGGGTATATTAAAATGTAAATAAAATATTTAAAAAATTAAAAAATAATTTAAATAAAAAGAGCCTCAGCATATCGTTTGTATTTCTTTAGTTATTGCTTTATAATTAGTTGTTGGGGGGCTTCATGACTTTTAACTTTTTTTGTTACCCCCACTTTCTTCAAAGTACCTAGTTCGGTAAAAATGCACATTACAGCCCTCAGAACGGCTAACTGGATAGTCTGAAGGACAAGGGTGCTGCAGCAAAAAGTGGGCCACATCAGGGTACAGCTTTGCTGATGGAGACAGAAGACCAATCATCTCAGAAAGCGGCGCACAGAAAGAGTTGGGCCAGTCAAGCACTTTGTGAGGCTTATTTGGACCCTCCGTTGTGCGGTACTGCTAAAGTCTATGCCCTGATGCCAGGGTCGTGGGGCCGGAGGCCTGAGTGGGCAGCTGGCCTCGGTAGGAGAGGCTGGCTTCAGCCGAGGCCGCCGGGTGAGTCATTCTCACCTCCCCAGGCAGGAGCGGGCGGCCGGACGCTTCGCCCCGGCGCGGGCGGTATTGGGAGGTGCCGCAGCCCCCGAGGAGCCCCCTCCCGGGCCGCCTCCTCCGGGCGGGCACTAACCCTGCCGCGGCGCTGGTGGGGAGCGCCCACCGGCACCCGGACCCGCAGCTCTTCGGGGCGGGCCGCCGCTCCTCAGCCGTCCTTTGGCGCCTCATCCCGCTTGCTGTAGCCGACTGAAGCGCGGGAAAGGAGCGTGGAGGAGCAGGAGGGCGGGGCGGAGCGCACGTCTCCAGGCCCGCGGATTTCGTCTCGCGCGTGCGCACGCGCCATACCCCGCGTGGGGCGCGGAGGGTGGGTGTGTTCTAGACGCGCGGGCTGACGCCATCTCACCGTGCTGCTCCACCCGCGCCGCTTGCTCCCAGCGCTCGGGTAATTCGGGTAACCCGGCTAGGCTAGGGTCAGCCAGCGCCGGACCAGCGTCCAGCATCGTGGCCGTCCCGGTAAGCGGGGGCGGGGTCGGCGGGGACCTGGCAGGCACCGTGAGGGGCGGGTCTGCGGGCAGCGGACTCTGAGGTGTTGTATGGGAGCCGCCCCCGAGGGGGTCCCTGTGCATATGAGCCACGCGTGTCCCTGCCTCTACCTCTTGGGAGCGTCCCGGAAGTGGTGTGCGGAGCCGCCCCCATGGAAGACCCACGTGCGAATGGAGACTCTCAGGGCGCTCTCTGCATTTGCTGCCACGGGGAGTCCCTGTGTGCAGGACACCAGCCCCAGAGAGACCAGCTGTGTACATGCGGGACGGCAAGGGTGGTCTCTGGTGTTGTCTCAGTGGAAGAGCATTTGGGAACATGGGGAGCCTCGGGAGCCTGCACTGTGGGGATGGACCCCACAGAGGACCGCTGTATATATACAGGAGGACCTGAGACTGTTCCTCAGAACTGCCTGGAAGGAATGTCTAACTGGAAGGAGAGGTTCAGGAGTAACTTCCCTTATGCCCAAAGGTCTTTGGCCTTGACCTCCTTGAGGGTTCAGTGTGCCTTAAGTTGTGATCCCTCCAACGTGGTCGAGAGGCAGGGGCCCTGTGGGACTGCGCCTTTGTCCATTCCTCCCCGAACCCCGTTAGAATGTGTATTCTCCGTGGTAGCCCAGTTGGCTTCAAGCTGGATTTTAGTGGAGGCAGGAACTTATGTAGGAGAACAAGGTGTAAGAGAGGAGAGGACCAGAGAGACCTCTGAAGCAAAGAAAGGAGATTTGAGGCTCTGGGCTTGACTCTCAGGAAGAAAACAGTAAAATCAGGTAGAATAACTGACTCTGGCAGGTCCTGTAAAGAAAGTACTTTGAAGGAAAAAAGAAAGGATACGTAGGATTATTGAGCACCAGTGTGCGAGGCACTATACTAGCTATGTTTAATCGTATAACTCTTAAAATAACGTTGTGAAATTATCCCTTGAGGGATAATTAAACTGAGACTTAGATTAAGCAACTTGATAAAGGTCATAAAGGTTGGAATCATGAAATCTGTTTTTCAGATTTTATTTGGGAAGAAATATTAGAGACAGAAGCAAGAGTATATGTTTGCCTAAATTTAAGAGCTAGAACTATAAAACTCTTAGAAGAAAGCAGGTGAAAATCTCCGTGACGTTGGATTTGGGAATGGTTTCTTAAGTATGACATTAAAAGCACAACAAAAGAAAAAAATAGATAAATTGGACTTCATCAAAATTTAAATCTTTTGCGTTTCAAAGGGCACTATCATTTGATAGTGAGAAGACAACCCATGGAATGGGAGGAAATATTTGCAAATCATATAGCTGATAAGGGATTAATAATCCAGTTAAAAAAAGAACTCCTACAGCTCAACAACAGCAAAAAATCCAGCCCAATTCAAAAATGGGAAAAGGACATGAATAGACATTTCTTCAAACAAGATATACAAATGGCCAACCAGCACATGAAAAGATGCTCAACATCATTAGTCATTAGGGAAATGCAAATGAAAACCGCAGTGAGATATTACTTCGCATCCACAGCAGGCTATTCTCAAAAAGAAAAAAAAAAAGGAAAATAACATGTTTGCGAGGATGTGGAAAAATTAGAATTCTGCTGCATTGCTGGTGGAAATGTAAAGGGTGCAGCTGCTGTAGAAAATGTTTCATGGTTCCTCAAAATGTTAAAAAGAACTTCCATATAACCTAGCAATTCTACTCTGGGGTAAATATCCAAAAGAAATGTGATGTGTTATGGAAACTGACTAAATTCCAAAATTTAGTAGCTTTCTCCTGTGATCAGAGAAATCCCTACTTCCCTTTTCAAAGGTTTCTTTTGCTTTATTACTGCCTGGGGTTTACCCCTCCCCATGTTCTAAAGATCACAGTTACATTTTTGAGCCTTTTACAAATGTCTGCCAGTCCCACATCAAGAATCAAATGAAGGCACAAAAGGATAATTTACATTTAATATGCAGGATGAGATGGTTACAGCCTGTTAGGAGGGCTGCAGGCTCTCCATAGCTACATGTCTTTATAGAATGAGCTGAGGGAGAGGAGTTCCCTAGATGCCTTCTCCTTCCCTATTTCTTCCCTAGCTCATACTGTGGAATTAGGGTGTGCCTTGCATACACGCAAATTCCATGCTGCCCATGTATGCCTTACTGTCTTACAGATGCTTCTCTTACTCTCATGGTTACAGCAGTGTATTAGTTTTCTATTACTGTGTAACAAATTACCACAAATGTGGTTTAAAACAACCCACAGTTTATTATCTCATAGTCTCGGTGGGTCAGTTGTCCAGCTTGGTCCTCTGCTTATGGTCTTACAGGTCTGCAGTCAAGGTGTTAGCTGGGCTGTGTTCTCATCTGGAGGCTTGACTGGGGAAGAGTCTTCCAAGCTCACTCTGGTTGTTGGCAGAATTCATTTCTTTGCAGTTGTGGGACTGAGAGCCCTAGCTTCTTGCTGGCTGTCAGCTGGAGGCCACTCTCAACATCTAAAGGCCACCACAGTTCCTAGAGGCCACCTGCAGTTCTTTTCCACGTGGGGTTTCCCAACGTGGCCACTTCATCAAGCCAGAAAGTAGTCTCTAGAGTATGCTAGAAGACAGTCTTATATTATGTAATGTAATATAATCATATGTATGACATCCCGTCACCTTTGCTGTGTGCTGTTGATTAGAATCAAATCACATGTCCACCCACACTCTCGAGGATGGGATTACACAAAGCATGAATACCAGGAGGTGGGAATCATGAGGGGAAGCCACCTTGGAGACTGTCTCTGCAAACAAGGAAAGGTTTAGGTTGTTATCTGCTCTCATTTCTTCCATTTCATTCAGCCACATGGGCATTCTACTTTCTTGTTTCACTGCTATTTACCACCACCTGCCCCTGACCTTTGAAGTTTTTTCCAAACCCTTCTCAGATTACCACAAATTTTTCAGCATTCACGTTGTCCCTATGATAATGTCTTCTCTCTTTTCTTCCTTGATAAGGACAAAGAAATCCCCAGTTCCACCTATCAGCTAAAGAAGTAATGAATAAGCATAATTTGTAGGGTCTTTGTTAATTGACTTCCTTTTTAACCAGAGTGTCTCTCCTGGGACTTCTCCAGCATAGGGAAAGCTGTTTTTTTTGTTTTTTTTTCATGAATCATTTGTTCTTACGCATTGCTAATCACTGTTGAGAGAGGCAAACCGTCATGGACCTTTAGTATTCCTGAATGTTTTTCTTACTGAGTATGCCAAGAATACAAGGCCCTGATTGTTTTCCATGCCATTTCTCAGGATTGTATTTGCAACAATCAACCTTGACAGATAAGGCAACATTTCCCCCTGGAAAAAGATCAGGCTTGTTTCTTACTATAAAATAAGCTGTGAATCACGAACCTCAGTGCTGCACACATATGCCTTACTGCCTTACAGATGTTCCTCTCTTGTAACACAGCCCACTGTATGTGCATGCATCTATCATAGATCCTGTGCCACCCCCATGGCACTTGGTAGACATGGGAAACTGACGCAAAAAACCATGCTAAAGCTCTTGCTATGGCTGTGCTATGAGTAATAAAATCCTTTATATCTGATCCAGGAGTCTTGTGTCTTCTGCCAGCATTCATGGAACAGTAACAGGATAGCTAGTTAAGTTACAAAGAGTAAAATCTCACACCCTGCACAGATCTTGACAGTCCTTATCACTTGTTTTTCTAGAAGTTAAAGCTGATTTTGTTAATTTATCAAGCACCTCATGTGCGTATCTTGGAGCTTGCAGCCCTGAACCAAGCCCCTCTCTTGTCCTCAGGCCAGCCTGGATGTAGACGGTAAGGAAGGGGACGCAGAGACTCGGATGGCTACACATCTGACCTGTGAGTATCCACCTAAGTGTTCCAGTCTGTTGGGTGAAGGCTTTGGCTTGGTGTGAGCTCTCGAGAGAGCCTAGGTAGTGTTTGACAATCTCTGCGGTGGCCGAGGTACAGAGGACTGCTACACCGGAGGTCCTGGTGCCGAGGGTGAGAGGTGAGGGAGGTGCACGTGGCTCACTTCAGCTTTACCTCTGCTGATGAGCGCAGAGTGAACACACCCTAACGCCAGATTGAGACCCTGGAGCCTGGGAGAGGAGGTGTGCTAATCCACCCCTACTCACCCCCAGTGTCGGCAGACCCACTACCTCTTTAGGACGGGCACCTGGGCCTGGCTCCGGGGTGGAGGTCCTAGGTGCGGGTGTTGCAGGAGTCTGGAATTGCCCACATTGGGAAGAGGCCACATTCCCTTCAGCTCCAGGCCCCAGGCCCATTTGTGCCTGCCTGGTGGGGCTTTCAGGGCAACAGATGCTCCCAGCTTGGCAGGCAGGAGCCGGGGAGGGGTATGGCAGGAATTTCAGCTCAGAAGCTGGGCTAGAACAGGGCTTGGGGTGAGCTGGGCCCCTGTACGCTTGTATGTGTAACAAGGGTCAAAGGGCCTGGGTGCCTTGGTGCTCCTGGGTTCCCAGCCGAGCACTGAGCCCACCAGGGACCAGCTGCCCTGATGACTGTGCAGCTGTTACTGAGGGAGCTACTGCTTCCTGGACTGCAGATGACCCATTACCTTCAGAAGTGTGTGATATTTGTGTGCCCAGCATAGTTGCAGACTTTACTCAATGTGTGGCTACCTAGGGACAGGGTTAGAGTTAGGACTATGCTTGGAACAGCACTGACACAGTGGTTACGGATTGGAGGTAGGTAGTGGTAAGCATAGGGCTGGAATCACGGTGATGTTAAAGTAGGGTTTGGAATTGCGTTTATGGTTCCTGTTGATAAGAGCTAGTGCATCTTGTAGATCTCACCTATAGTAGCTGGAGAATCTGCTTATCTACATGGTGAGAATTGAAAGGGTCTATAAAAGTCTGCTTTCTTCTCCAGCACTCTGAAGTGTGGGTGGAGTAGGGGTGTCCTATCTGAGTTGATCTGGCACCATTTCCCTGTTAAAAAAGAGACGACAGGCCCAAAATGGAGTCACTTATGCTAAAAGGAAGACTTAATACCTGACCTTATTGAAGTTACAGCCTTGTCCAAGAATGTAATCCAAACTGATCGGTGTGGAAATTTCTGGTCCGCACCAGTGAGGTAATCCTTTCCATCCCCCAAAGGAAGATGAGGTAACCTGGCACATAGATCTCCTTCATCCCCTATAGATAGATTACCTAACCCTGAAATAATCTTTTTTTGTTTTTGACTTCCTTGTCATACTCTTAAAAACCTCTCTTTTTCTATAGCCTTTTAGAGCTCCCCTCTACTTGCTAAACGGGTTGCTGCCCAATTCATGAACTGTTCAGTAAAGCTAACTCGATGTTTAAAAAAAAAAAGAGCTAGTGCATCTTCGATTAGGATTGTGTTAGGGTTGGAGTAGGGTACTGTTTGAGTTTAAAATTGGGATCAAAATGGGTCAAGGAGATAAATGTTGTGTTGGGGGTCAGTTTTAAGCTTCTGAGATGGTCTGGAGAGGGACTTAACCTTATGCGTATTGTGTGATACTGATCTGGTTTAGATGAGAGGTTTTGGACATTTTCTGGCCTTCTGCACTTGAGAGTTATAAATGGCCATATGATCCCTGAAGCTGCGATCGACTAGAGGGAAGTAGGCATCTAGCTCCTGGGGAGAGGGAACATCGCAGTTTTCTATCCTGAACTTACCTGGCCATGTAAACATCTTTTGGGTAATACCCAGCAGCATTACCTTTATGAGGTACAGTTATTCTGAGGGTCTCACTTGAAGGACTGGTTTTAGAGTTGTTTGTGAATGGGGCTGGAGTTGAGGTTAGGGTTAGGGTTGAAAGGCATGGACTGCAGTTGAAGTTTGGGGTAGAGCGACACATGTGGTCATGCCCTGTATCAAGGGCTCCTTCCTGACGAGTCAGGAGCTGGTTCTTCACAGTTTCCTGAGGGGGATTTTGACAGAGTAGGTCTGTCTGGTTTACTCTTCCTTTAGATTCTGTTTCTGCTGCATCGGAGAGACTGAGGGTCAGGAGCCTGCGGTAAACTGGGGACGCTCCCGGGGGTAGGGATGGGAGTGTAGGTGAAGGACGGGGCTGCTGAAGAGGGCAGGGGACTGACTTGCTGACCGTGGCGTTCCTTTAAAAGCACACAGCCAAGTTGTTGAGACCAGGGGTGTGTGCGTGGATCCAAGACTGTCCTTATTAAAGGACAGGCAATGGGACAGAAATTACAAACCAGAGTTTCGAGGTGGATAAACAGACCTGGCCTGAGGTGGCCTATTGGTTGTATCGGGGAGAAAGGCTGGGAAGGATGGATTGGGAATGCATTTGTGTTTGTGGGCCTGCAAGATGGGCTGTGTCTGTCTGCACGTGTGTGGTGCCAGTCTGCTGGGGCATGTCTGACTCAGGGTTTTCATGAGTCTGTGTAGGTGTGCTTCCTGAACATGTCTCTGGGTACTCTGAGTTAGCTTCTGAGTGGCATTGTTGACTTTATGTCCTCCTGTGTATGTGTCTGTGTGGCTAGGTGTCTGTACGCATGTGTCTTTGACTGTGTGTGAGACTCTGCTCTGGCCTCTCACTTTCCCCTGACCCTCTCCCCTGATGCGCCCCAGCTGCCAGCACTATTTACTGCAAGAGATTGGCTTCCTTTCCCTTCCCACTCTCTGGATTCCCATGTGTCCGGCTGCCTGCCCAGGGCCCTGCCCCTGAGGCCTCTGTGTGGGGCTTGACCTTGGGAATGATACACTCTGGAAAGCCCCCGATATGCTCTTTACCCGGCTGTGGACCCAGAGAAGTTACAGTGGAGGAGGGGGACAAGGCGGGAAAGGGGGCAGTTGGCAGCATGCACCCCTCCTTCTGGAAACAGAGATCTCCTTCAGGCCCCCTCTTTCCTCCCCACGCTCTCATCCAGATCAAGTATTCAGGGTCCTGGCCTCACTGTCTGTGCGCATGGGAATGGACAGTCCTCCGCAAGCCCCGTTAGGCATCTGGTCCTCTGCGTCCCCCAGCACCTTACAGGCCTGCCTGTGCTCATTCCTCACATCCCCACACACCCTCACGGCTGTCCTCCCTTATTTCCTGTCCCTGCCGTAGACACAGGAACCACTCTTGTCCTTAATTCTGTGACAGCCCAGGCCTGTGCCGTGGAGCAGGTGGAGCAGCCGGCTTTGGATGAATGGTGAGGAGCAGAGGCTCAGCCCCTCTCACAGGTGCAGGAAGCAGCAGCGCCTTGGGGTTTACCCCTGTGCGCATCCTGTGGTTGTTGCCCTCCCTGCGTGGGCTGCAGTGAGGAGGTACAGTAACAAAGCAGCCACGGTCCCTATTTGCTGGGACTTGGTGTTTAACAAGAGAAGTGATTTTGTGGAGAAGCCATTCTCCCGCACTGCAGGCAGTCAGTTGCCTGAAATGCTCTCTGTAGAATTCTGAAATGCTCTCTGTAGAATTCTGAAATGCTCTCTGCAGAGCCCAGGAGAAGGGCTCCAGAAGGTCAGAGCCATTTGCCACGACAGTATGGTATCTCAGAGGGCAGAGGCGAACTCCAAAGTTCCCAAGCAAGCATTGCTATATCCCTAGCATCTACCAGCAATTCTGGAGCAGTGAATACCTGATTTTGTGCCCTGCCATGAGAGTTTTCATTCTGATTTTACTTCTTGAGCCGAGGGGGAGCTGGAAGGTGTGGCTTGCGCTAGGGTTATAGGATGGCATGAGCAAGGCTTCATCCTTCTCCAACATCCTGCATGAATCATAGGCTCTGACTCTGTCTTCTCTCAGCTCTTGATTTTGCTGAGAACTGAGAATCCTGAAGGTCTTGGTTCCAGCTCATCTCTGTGCCCCTAGCCCTTTGTTGCAAAATTTGGTCAGCAGCATAAGCCAATGCCGGCACGTGGCAGGTGGGATACATGGGAAGGACCCGCTCCACCTAAGCCAGGATGTGTGCACATTAACCTCAGCTTCCCACGTGATGCTGCTGTGACCCGTCTGAGTCAATTCCCTTCATTCCGGGCCTCCCTCTCCTCTCCTTGCTCTGTGGCTCTCTGCCCAGCTCTCACCAGGCATGGAGGATGTGCCTGCCACAGGACCCCCTATGATCTTTGGGGATGCTTTAGGAAAACACTGGAGGGTGTGGCTCAGCAGGCCTGGGCCTTGTGCCTCCTCACCTTGGGGGGCCACAGCAGGGCCTGAGCTCCCATCTGTTAGGCACAGAATCACCCTTCAGAGCAGGGACACAGTCATGCTTCTTCGCCTCCTGGCTTTTCTGCATCCTGCTAGCAGGACACATTGTGCTAAGTGCTGGGTCCTATCAGAGGAAGAGTCCTGCCCCACGTCCTGGTTTGATGGTATGTTGAGCCATCCTGGATTTCCTTAGGAATCAGTGAGGCAGGGGCATCCCACAGTCCCCATACCACAGCACGAGGAAGCTACAGCACTTCCTGCCCTTCCTGCAGCTTTTGGCTCCTCTGTGGTAGGTCAGAAGGTGGAAATGCAGACGTGCCACCTTCTGAGAGAAATGAGATGTGCAAAACAGAGGTCCCTTCCATCCACTCAGGGCAGCCTCTTTGTCTTTCTGCTTCCCAGTTCTCTCCTCCTACCCTCAGACATTCCCAGTCTCTGGAGGGACACTAGGATGCCACACCTGCACTGTGCCTCTAGCCTCATGCGCAAGGCTGCCTGCACCTAGAACCTCTCTGCAATCTTTCTTGCTGCTTGTCTTCCGAGAGCACCTTCTTCACACACATGATCAGCAACTCAGCCACCTTGGACACCCACTGCGTACGCTGTAATAGTAGTTTGCCCTCGTAACTTCCAAAATCCGTCTCCACCTGTGGCTTTCAGCTTTGGTTCTTCATACCCCTCCATCCACCCCCAGCCATGGTCCCTTCCCAGCTCCTCACTTACCCTTTTGAGTTTTTGCCCACACTGTCGTACATGGGGGAGCAATCTTTCTTCTAATACTCAAAGTCTTACCTCATTAATGCTTCCTTCTCTCTATTAGCCACCAGCAAAGTTTCTGTGCTTATCCAAGGCCATCTCCTGGACTTGGACATTTGCTCTCATCCCCTCACCTGTAACCACCACAGGGCTCCAGCATTCTCCCTTTGCTCTCCTGCATCATCAGTTTATCACTCCTCAAGTGCATCATTTATGTCAACATCAAATACTTTGTCTCTCACCTTCAAAAAAACCCCTCTCTGCGCCCCTCTTCCTCTTACAGCTGTATCCTTGTTTTTCTGCACCTCTGTGGAACAAACCTCCTTGAATTGATTACACTTGCTATCAGCAACTGCTCTTCTTTCATTCTCCCTTGAATCCACCCCAGTCATGCCTTCACCTCCATCACATGTGAGTCTGTTCTCAAAGCCATGAGTGAGCTCTGTGTGCTAAATCTAGTGTTCAACTCTGGATTCTCATCTTACTTGGCCAATTCAGAATTTTTCATGCAGTTGATCACTTTCTCCTTGCCATATTTTCCCCTCTTGGCTTCCAGTATGTCACACTCTTCTGGATTTCCTCCTTCCTCCCTGCTACTGTTTCTCAGTCTCCTCTGCTTACTGGTTCCTCTTTTCCCTTCCAGTTTCTTTCTTTTTTCTGCTTTTTTGGCTGCACCTCACGGCATGTGGGATCTTAGTTCCCAGACCAGGGATAGAACCTGTGCTCCCTGCAGTAGAAAAGTGGAGTCTTAACCACTGGACCGACAGGGAAGTCCCTCCCTTTCAATTTCTTAATGTTGGAATATCCCAGAGCCCAGTCTTTAGATCTCTCCTTCATTTATACTCATTCCTTTGGTGACCTTACCTGGTCTCTTGGTTTTTATACCTCTGTCTGTCTATCTATCCATCCATCTGTCTATCATCTGTAGCCAGTACCCTACCTGAGCACTATAAGGCTTCTATGTTGAGGATAGACATGGCCTATCCTCAACATAGACCACATTCTCATGGTCTCAGAAAGAAGCAGAGTGATTATAGTTATGAAACTACTGCAGTAATCATAGTAGCAGAGGAGGCAAGAAGAGGTTATATTCTGAATTCATTTTGAAGGTAGGGATAATAGGATTTACTGATGGATCAGAAGCAGATTGTTAGAAATAAAATCAAGGATGACACCAATATTTTTGGCCTGAAAAACTGGCAAGAGAAAGGTGCCATTAACTGATGTGGGAAATACTGTGATTGGAGCAGGTTTGGTATGTGTGATTGGGTGGTGGCAGTGGTGGCACAGGGAATTAGTTCACTTTTGAGATAAACTTTGGACATCCAAGTGTATATTTTGATTAGACAATCTGAGCATGTGAGACTTTCTACTACACAAGATAATGATCTCCATGGAGGCAAGGCCTGTGTCTTGGTGACTGTTAATGTCTGGCATAGTTCCTGGCACATAGTAAGTACTCAAATATTTTAATTGTTAAATGCAAGATGCCTCTCAAGGTCATTTTCATTGTGACCCCTTTATGTGATCCTACAGTCCTCCTCATCAGCTGACTACTTCCTCCTGTGGCAGGACCTCACATACCATAGCACTCATCACACTGATGCAGTAATTTATCTGCCCCCTCAGTCCAGACTTTGGATTGATTCAAGTACTATTAAGGTATTGCTGTACACTAGCCACTATTCTAAGCCCTGGGGATATGAGACTCTATTGTAATTATTCAGGAAAGAAAGAGTGAGAAACTGAACTATAAGCAGAGGCAGTAAAAAATAGAGGAAAAGGGGCAACTTGATACCAAAATTAGAACCCAGTGACTGACTCGGTGTATGGTCTGAGTAGATGTATAGTGACATCCATTCCCTGACATTAGAAAACAGTTTGGTGGGGCGGTGGACGTTTGGAAAATTTGAATTAATTTGCATTGTCTTTGGAGCAAGATGGAGCTTCCCCTGCTTGTTGGCTGTACAACTGGAGCTCAGAGTAAAGGATAGTGCAGAGAAGTGGTTTTGGGAATTACCAGCACATTAATAGTGAATGATGTTTTGGGTATGGATGTACAGTTATTCTCCCTTTCTCAAATGAAGAAACTGGGGCTCAGAAATGTTAAGTAACTTGTCAAATGTCAGAGTTAGGATTCTAACTCTGATGATTTTTTCCACATTCCATCCTTGTGACTTTGACCTTAAAATTTGCATCCTTTCCAAGGGTCACACATTTGGCCTGAAAATTGTAAAAACCACATGCTCAAGGATTTTGTAATGTTTTGCTTGTGTTGTAGTTTTGCTGCCCTTTGTTCATGTTTATCATCTTTCTCTGAAATCATTCTTTGGCCACTTCAGCCAGAAGTTTCCTGCCAAAGGGAAAGGGGTGAGCCGAATCTTTTACTTATACTTAACCTACATCGAGTGGAACAAGCACAGCCCTGAGCTATGCTGTTCTGCCATGGCCTTCTGAAGGGTCTGGGGTTCCAGCCTTCCTTCCAGGGAGACAAGTTCATGCTCCAACCCAGTTAACAGAAGAAGCTAGGACAGGGTCCGCTTATGCCTTCTCAGGAGGTCAAGGGAATATGACTGCCACCATTAAGAGATCCATTCTGCGGCCAGGCTGCTGGTGGTGGTGGATCACCCATCCGGTGGTGGTGCTGGGGGTGGGGGTGGGATGCAGGCTGACTGAACGGGAAGCAGGAAGGAGCTCTAGGAATGTCTCAGAATGACCTCCTAAAACAGTCTGTAGGAGGAACTTCATTCAGTCTGTGAGTGAGGGAGCGTGGAGACAACATGTAGTTTGGAGGGGCTTACATTTCTTAGTAGATGCTTACAGATCTCAGCTTGCCTCTCAGCCACCTCCCTCCCCAGCTTTCTCCATTTCAATCCAAGGGTTTTAGAGAATTTCACATATTTACATGAATGATAAACAGATATTTCTCTGAAATAGCCAATTATTGGACATCTTCAGAAAGAGGTGAAGGGGCCACAGACCCTCTTCAGTTCTGAGCCTTTTATCTGATTGTTAAAGACTTACGTGTGGCATTAAATTCTAGATTCCTGGCCACTTTCTGGTCTGGTTAATGGGACAGGACAGTTTCTAAAGCCTTAAAGTTTTCTTTTGACAGTCAGGGTGAGTAGTTCTGGTGCTTTCTGAAATGCAGTGGGACATAATGAAGAAATGGGGAAGGATGACAGGAATGAAGGGCTGGAGCTGGCAAGCTTATATGATGCAGTCTTTGGTTGGGGAAAGGACAGGAGTCATCCTCTAAGGGGAAGGCACCAGGCAAATCCTGGGAGGGGATACAGCCGACTGAGTTTAGCACCATATAATATACATGAAATACATATAAATATACATATATAAAAATAAGTATATATAAAAGGATACATGAATATTCAGGGAGGCAAGGCTGGTGGAAAGGAGGAAAGTGGTGACGGATCCCAGGTATAGGTGGTGTAGAAATGAGACACCGTGCAGGGCTGAGTACAGGCTGCTGGCAGGAACTCGACCAGCTCAGGTATTTTCCATAACATTTTATGGAAAAAACCCGAATGAACTTTTTGGCCAACCCGTTATGTTTAGAAAACCTCTTGTGTTTGTGGTTCTTTCCCAGAAGCTTCAATGCTAAACCCACTGCTCTTTTATGGGCAAACAGATTGCAGCTGAGATTTACTCAGCTCCTTCCTCCAAAAGTATTGGACCTTGAGTTGGCTTCCTGGCTCTAAGCTCCTTTGAGTGCAAAGCAGATTGGCTTTTCTCCCTTACACGCCCTGGTTAGGAACATCCCAGCTTCTGCCCCAGGTACTCAGACCCCCATCTACATGGTCTTCCTCTCTGCTTCTGTCCCTGCCTACCCTTGGGGTGGGGGACAAGCCCCTCTCCATGTCCTGCTGTGATCTTCATTCCAGGTGTCATTCATTCCATGCAGCTGTTAGGCAGTGGAAGTGGGATATAGGCAAGAGAGCTACAGCAGCCTCCCAGGTGAGTTCTCCAGAAAGATCTAACGAATAACCAACAGGGAGCAGAGAGGGGAGATTCTATCAATTGCTTTTGACATTTGATTGTGTTATCTTGCTTTCTCTGTTGTCTCCTTCTGTAACAGCTATTTTTGGATATTGGACTTCCTTCCTCTCCTGGTTTCTCTTTCTTTGCACTTTTCTTTCTGTAAGACTCCTCAAATCTGTCTTTCAAACTCTGTATTGTTTACTTTTTTGTAAACTTAGGCTGTCATGTTTTGAATTCCTAAGATCTTATTTTTGATTTATGAATGTTCCTTATTGATAGTATCTTGTTCTTGTTTCATGGCTGCAGTAGTTTTGTCTATCTCTCTAAATATATTAATGATAGATTTTTTTCTCTGCATAAGCTCTGTTTCCCTAAGTTGATATTTTTTCTGTTTTATTTGGTCTCTGTTTTCCATGTTAGAACCTTTCCACAAAAATCCAGTGATCCTTCAGGTGTTCAGGGGAGCTAACATCCTGATTGAAAGTTCTGAGTGATGGGAACGACTTGCCAACTTTGAACTTTACTGTAGGGTGATGGAGGCAGGGTGCATTTCTTAGAAAAGGTCTTTCCTCTTATCTGGTCATTACTCCAGGGAAAAGTCTTTCAATCTCTGGAAGATAAAAGCATCAGTGTTCTGAAAGCTGAGTGGGTAGTATTAGCTTTTAGCACTGAGCGCTCAGATTACATATTGTCATTTAACTCCCCTGCTTTTTGAACAGTACCAACACATCTAGCATCCCTCTGTTTTACTCCAGAAAATACATCTCCAGACTTTGGTCAGAGTAGTAGTGGCGTAGCATGAGAGAACAATATTTAAGGATAAAACTGCTTCTCAAACTACTTTCACCCCACCTTCCCTTATACTCCCAGTTCCAGCGGTACATGCTTCTGCCTTTGGGAAATTGGCAATGTAAACCTAGATTGCTCTCAGCTTTCCCCCACTAGCTTAGAATTCAGCTTTCTTAGGTTGTTAACTCGGTTCCAAGTTTTCCATCTACTCTCCAGCTTCATTATTTTGTTCCTATTGTCTTCTGCCTTTGTGGCTCTGTATCTTTAAAAGAAAAACCCATTTGATTCTAGTTTCAGTGGGGTTTTAGAGAGGAGAAAAATGCTATGCCATCTCACCCCAGAAAACATTCACTATTTCTGCTTCTTAACCCAATTATCCTCAATCTTTAACCTTTCTTACTTCCTCAGCCCATATTCATGGCTATAAGAGGGATGATTAAATCAGACTAGTTTCAGAGCTGCAGTTATAAAGGCAGGAGGTGGATTACTACACATTCCTGCAAGGACCACATTTTATCCTTAAACTTCAGCACACTTGATGGTCAAGAACAATTGGCCACATGCATTCTTTTTCTTCTGTGAGCTTTGGCTTGCTAACATATAAAACAGCATCTATAATGTTAACATCATGCTCCCCTTGCTTGGAACCTGGAGGGGAGTGTATCACCAGTAAGTGGTAGTCAGGGATGTAGGACAGAGCAGGGGGACCAATCCCTGCTTCCCACAGCGAGCTTCCAGGCTGAAGCAGAACTGAACTGGATCAGGGAGAGGACTAATACCACTAAGTCAAGCTTGGAGTTTTGATTACTATGTGGGAATTCTCTTCTGAATATACTATGTTTGTAGCTTCTCACCCAGGGCAGGGGTTCTTACTTAGGGCCATGGACCCATTGGGTCTATGGGTAAAAATCTATATTTCTACCTTGAATGGGAAAAAATTACATGTTTATTTTTTACTAAACTCTGATTGGAATTTAGCATTTCATTTAATATAAAATGCTAGCAACAAACCCCAATAGGATTATTGGTATCTGTGACTGGGAACAGTCTTTCAGTATCATTGGTTTCCTTAATAATCCTATGTATTTCATTTTATTCATTTAAAAACACTATTCCAAGGGGCTCCTCAGCTTCAGAGGAGTCTGTGACATTAAAAAAACCCTTGAGACCCTGATCTAGAGGAATCTTAAGTCATGAGGCTGCTGAAGTGTGCACTGAGAGTGGGGAAAGGTTACCCCCACTCAGTAAAGTCTAAAGGGCTGCAGGAGACAGAAATCATCCAGCATGCCAGGCACACCAGTAACCTGCTCATCTTGGTGAGACATGCAGTCTCACCAAGTCTACCATGGGCATTGGGGGTAGAAATCATGGGGGAGAGGCTCTAGCTCAGACCCCAGGGTTGGGTAGAGCTGCTGGGAGGAAGCGGTCTCTGAAGTGAGATGTGCAGGACAGACAGGAGTTGGGCAAGCAGATGACGAGAGCAGACAGAGTGGTGTTCCAGGCAGAGAGTGGAGCTGAGTAAAGGGCTGGAGGGGAGAGAGCAAGGCTTGACGGAGGGACAGTTTCCTGTGCTCGACTGGGGACTTTGGGGTGGAGAAAGAGGGGGAGGAGGCAGAATGTGGATCTTCTTTATTTGTTTACAAGTTTGTTGTCAGCCTCCACCAGAACGCAGTCGGCTTCAGATCTTACTCACTCTGCATCCCCTGGGTCTAGAATTGCACCCATGACACAGTCAGGCTCAATAAACATAACTGAATTAGCAAAGGAACAGTTAGGAGTCAGATCACAGAGGGCCTGAGGGGTCATGTTAAGAAATTTTTGGATATTATCTAAGAGTACATGTGTCTGTTTCTGAAATGACTGATCAAGAAGAGAAGATATTTGTGGCGAATTAAAGAGCATTAGTTTTACTCCTAAAAGTACACTGGAACTCATAGAACTTCCTCTGAAGAGATCTTTATCCAGCTCTTGAGTTCTACCCTGCTGCCTAGCAGTGGGAAGATGTGCCAGAAAACTGGGATTGAGGAATTTTCAGAAAGCTCAAATCCTAAGGACAGTCAGCGACTCTATAAAAATGTATGTCAAATACCACGAAACATGGTTCCTGAACTGCCAGCCTGAGAGGTCACGAGTTAAAGGGCCTTACAACTAAATTCCCATTCTACAGAAATTTAAGAAATATAAATTCACAAATAAACCTGATATGCAGCAAAAAAAATTAAAACTGGGTAATTATTCTTAGAATTTTGCACTTGAAAATTTAGCTTAACCTGTAATTCAAGTTGAAGCATTTGTGCCTATTTTCCCTTTTCAGCTATGAAAACATCTTAATGTCTAGATCTGGAAAGAAAAGATGTTATTTTTTATTTTAAGGCTTGCAAAACAATATGCTTTGTTGGAGATTCATTCCCATCCTGTGGACTTTTGGATATATACACAGGAAATCCTTGTCAACAGGCTATTGGTCATAGTATAAAGGTTAGTTTCCATTTAAATAACCCCAATACCCACCACCATTTTTACTGTCATTTAGATTTGAAAGCCCAGTCAGAGCTCTGTTACATTCTTCCTCCTTTCAACTACTTCATCCAGTCACCCCTTAATAAACGGAGAGCATACGCTTATAAGGACTCCATTCACAACTTTCCATTCTAACTTTCAGGCCCTCATTTTTCTCTCAATGATTTCCTTCTCTTTTAATCTACTCTTTACAGAATATTCTGTCCTATATGATACCCCAACTTTGTGCCTAATGAAATATCAAGAATATACGTGGGAGGTAAATGAACTTATGTCCAAGTGAATCCTCTACAATGCCCCATTCCTCAAAGTAATCTGGTAAATTTCGGGAGTTCTGTCATATTGATGGTAGTACCCAGGGCCCTGAGCAAGACCAATGGGATCAGTGGTGCTTCAAAAGTTTTTCTTTTTTCACTGAGGGTGATCAAAATGCCAGGTACTATTCTGAGCCCTTTTCATACATACACTCATTTAGTCCTCACAACCACTCCATGAGAAAGGTACTGTTGTCACCCCTATTTTACCAATGAAGAAGCTGGGGTACACAAAGATTAAGCCCCTTATTCACAGTTACCGACTAGTAGGTACATGAGGCCAGGTTCAAACCCAGGCAGGCTGGCTGCAGAGCTCAGACCTGTGGCCACCAAAATATGTTGCCTCTTATTTATACTGTCCTTGTGTATTGTGTATGTATGTCTCTGTGTATGTGTGTCTGCAGAAACTCTGCAAAGCCTGCCTTTAAACAGTTAATTCTTTGATTTCCCATTCAAGCACTGTGTATAGCAGAGGGGAGGCAGCAGCAGACAAGAGGGATAAAGCTCAGAGGCTATGTCTAGTTAAACAAGTAGGAGGGCAATAAGGATGCTGACCAGTTAGGAAGGGGGCTCTACAGGTGAAAGCAGGCAGCCTCATCCTGGTTTGGGGTTGAGAAGGGAAACTTCCTGAAGGAAGTGATGTTTAAACTAAAGCAGAAGGATGAGCGGAGTTAGCTAGGCAGGGTGGGGGGCCACGCAGGGGTGTCAGAGGAGGGGCCTAACCCCTGAGGTCATGAGAACTGCCAGAGCACGTCCTGAAATTTTTCTACAAAAGCCTTACTGTTGCTGGCTGTCACACCCCAAGCTGATTGACCTGTAGCCCTGCTGGCCGAGATGACGTGATGTGCCACAGTACCACACACCATGTGTTCATCCTTTTCTCTCTCAGCCAGCTGCCCAGGCCAGTGTTTTAGAGGCAGGGTTTCACGTAGGCACATCGTAGGACTAAAATTACTTCAGCGATGCCTGCAGCAAAGCTGAAGGAAACACCAGAAGGCCAAAGCAAGCATGCTTTATTGAATTTATGATGTAGAAAATATTTGTAGTTCCTTAGACATTTGCATTGCTATAAAAATTACACTTTACGGGATAATTATTAATGGTTTGAAGAGAAATAAACAGTATAAACGAAATATAGCCGATACCATGAAAATGTCAATCATGTAAATCAAAATCATAAAATAATTATTCAGTACTCAGAGGCCTTCTTAATATATACATATGAAATTTCTCATACACATATACAATAAAAGCCCACAAAAAACGTGACTCCGAAGCCGATCACTGTACAAATATGAAAATAAATATCTTTAAACTCAATTTTATCTTCAGCAAGAGGGTTGTACGGTTTGGCTTCATGCAAATCACATTTAGTATTAAATAATCAAATGTCACATATGTCATATAAAGCAGCAAGTGGAAAAAATAAATTATGAAAATGCATGAGGCTAAAAGTTAACAGTGAAAAATGTCTCCATAGCCAATGTTCTTTTCCATGACAAAACTAAAATATTATCCATTGTGTCAGGATACATAAAAAAGAGTGTAGTTTAACTGTGATTTTAAAAGCTCTCCAAGGAAAAATTGAGACAAGTTGAGTTACTTGCATAGAACTATGCAAGTGTAGCAAATTAAGTTCAAGTTAAAAACATTAGTTATTTTTGTTCTTACCAAAAATATACTCTAAATTTGAGAACATCTTCACGAAGTCAAATGTTAGTAGTAATCTTGGTTTCCTAGCAAGGCAACTGAAAGAGCTATAAGTAGCTTTTCTTTAAACAAGATTGCTAACCAGAGCTGTAAGTCTCTAATGGAGCCATAAGTCTCTAATTTGGATTTTGTTGCAAAAATATCTATTCAGGTTCAATTAGTTAAAGATGATTGCTTTGTTTATCACAGGCACCTATGTAATCTAATCAATTTGGGTGCACTGGCTGTACAACCCAGAAGCAAAGACCAAGATAATACTTCTGTATCAAAGGTATACTATTATATACAGATTGTAAGACAAATATAGACACTTTGTGGGAAAATAAATAAAGACAACACAATAACATGTATACCAACACAGTTTTGTGCAATTGCACCAAACACCTAAACTTGAGTACCATATATCACACATAGGTGTCAGGCCTATTCTAACCTAGGCTCCATAGATGCCACCTAGGCAAACAGCAGTGGCAAAACTTTCATCACACCATGGCACAAAAATAACCATCCCTCCCTGGTTCAGTTTGACAATTCCCCACCAGCAAGGCATTCTTTTTGGTAAAAAATGTAAACTTTTTTTTCTCCTGGGACCAAAAAACAGAAAACAGGAATCCATGGTAGAGTTGTTGAGGACAGAACCAACTTTCCAGTAAAAACAAAAAACAAAAAACAAACCCAACTAGATCTCACCAGTAGAGAGAAGGCACACTTTGAAAAGCTAAACGGACGTTGTGGCTAATTATAATCTGTGTGTGCTAACATGATCATAAAAATCATAAATAGAATTGTTTTAATTCTACAAAATTCTACAAGAGGGATGTTTTTAGCTTATGTATTACAATAAATAAGAGCTATTATTTAAGTTTTTTCAGCAGGCTACTTGGGGCCTGGACCTATGAACAAAGGTAAGTTCAAGACTCTAGTTGGGAATAACTTAGCTGGTTCAGGCCACTGAAAACCAAAACCAAAAACCAAAGAGCATGCCTTGCTGACCCACCCTGGGGTCAGGTACTGACTCCTTTGGCTTTTGGAGACATTTCAGTGGGGAAGTCTGGGAGGCAGTACGGCTTCTAGGAGGGCAAAACCTATCAGGCTGTTGGTGAGGATGAGTCCCTAATCACCTGAGACAAAGGACTCTGAGTTACCTGTACCCTAACCACAATTCCTCTTCAAAAGAGGGGATATTCCAAAACTACACATAACATTTCTTTCACTGTTCATTATTTAAGGAGGAGAATGCTGGCAACCAGGGAGTTAGGGGATTTGCGTTTTTCTGGAGATTATACTCTTAAACCATGGGTAAACCATGGGGAGGTTTGAGCATGCATATTTTCATTCAGCAAAATGTTAAATCAATACTAGTGTATTTTTTGAATGAGATATAATTCACATACCATAAAATTCACCATTTAAAGTATACAGTTTAGTGGGGTTTAGTATATTCACCAAGTTGTGCAACATTACCACAATATAATTCCAGAACATTCTCATCATCCCGCAAAGCAACCATAGACCCATTAGTAGTCACTCTCAGTTCCTCCCTTTTACCAGCCCCTGGCAGTCTCTTGCTGGTGTTTTTTTTTTTTTTAAGTGAAGTGTGACAACTTTCCTGGGCATTGTATTTTCAGTTGCATGTAGCTTTATATTTTTTCATTAGAATTTTTAACAGTGAATTCAAACCATTGACTTTATAAGTATTCTGAGATTAAAAAATACCCTCTTTTATATACAAACTATTTTTGTCCCCCAAAACAACTATTTTGTTTTCTTTCTTTATATATAAAAAATAGATTTTTCTGTCTCCACTGGAGCTTAAAACATTACCATTTTTTCTCAAATTCTGTTCTTGTACAAGAAGTGAGAAAAATTAATACCCCAATATTTTAAAAGTACAGACAGGGCTTCCGTGGTGGCGCAGTGGTTGAGAGTCCGCCTGCCGATGCAGGGGACGTGGGTTTGTGCCCCGGTCCGGGAAGATCCCACATGCTGCGGAGCGGCTGGGCCCGTGAGCCATGGCCGCTGAGCCTGCGCGTCCGGAGCCTGTGCTCCGCAAGGGGAGAGGCCACAACAGTGAGAGGCCCGCGTATGGCAAAAAAATAAATAAAAAAATAAAAAAGAATTAGAAGTACAGACAAGCAGAGTCCTTATTAACTGTGGGCCATCATGCTCTCCTTCTCACTCCTTAAAAGAGCTACAGAGCTGAGAGGGCCTAGGCCTGAAAGGCTAAGCTGCTTGTTTACAGATGAGGAAATGGATCTAATGTGGGTTGGCAACACGTCTGAGACCACAAGGCTAGTTTACAGCAAAGCTAGGATGGTAACCCCCTTTTATTAGTTTTCTAGTATTGAATATTGGAAGTAAATGTCATAGGTTATTTACCACATGAACCTAATTACGTCAGTGAATTTCTTCTATAGCTTTGATCTGAGCATGTGCTTTTTTTTTTTTTTAACCCCTTTAAAAACATTTACACATTATCTATTAAGACTCTGTAAGGATAAGACAGGTATATTTAACCAGGGGGCCCAAATCACTCATTGAAACATAGCAAAAAAGAGCCGAGGTTCTGGAGGGACCTGAGAGCACAGTTCAGATTTCCCACACTGTAACTCTCCATACGACAGGGCCTGTAGGACGTACCACTCCATGTAGGAAGCAGATAAGTCACGTACATTCAGTACTCTGGGAATGAAGGCTTCGTGGGCCAAGGATCTTTTGGATTTAACCATTGCAACAATTCTTCATCTGGGTTGACTTTTTGGAACTGGTCCCACTCAGATTGGTAATGGATTTGCTGTCATGCTCATCAGTTCTTTTTTTCACTTCCCTGGAGGGAGAGAGAGACACACAGAGAGAAAGGAGATTACTGAGGTATAAAACTGAACCATAAACAACTCTGTAGAAATAAAAGAGCACTGCTGAGCACTTGCTGTGTGCCATCCAGACAGTGTTCTAAGTGCTTTGTAGGTGTTGACCTATTTAATCCTCACAACAACTATATGATTTTGTTGTGCCCCATTTTATGTGAGGAAAGGCAAAAAAGAGTTAAGAAATTTCCCTTAGGTTACACAGCTGGAGAAGTGGCCACACAGGTGGGCTCCAGTGCTCACATTCTCAGTACCAGGCCACACACTCATGCATGCACACACACACACACATGCCCAGGTGCCTATACACATGTGCACACACTCACATGCACACACACAGACTACTCTTGCTCTCTCCTGTGGTTTTGCATGGCTTATAGTCTGCACACGCACAGGTCACTCCTTAGGACTCTGGAACCTGGCTCCCACCCCCAGCTAATGCTTAACATTAACAAAAGCAATGATGACTTTATAACCATTCTGTAATTATACAAGATCGTGGAGATAACAACAGATGGTTAAAATCCAGAAAAAATGTCTTCCTTTTGCCTCTTCCTAAATTTCTTTTAGAAAAAACTGCTAGAGGCAACACTGGACCAAAGATCTCCATGATCTTATGAAAGCCCCCTAGGGAAGTCTCCTATCCCTGGGGATGCTTGTGAAATACACACATCCTGAAGTCCCACCTTAGACAAGCTGAATGGCAAACTCTGTGGGTAAGGAGAGTGTGACAGCTTGTCCCCAAGACAACCCCCAAGAGTTCTGCCTCTGCTGTCAGTGTCTGGTGCCCCCCATTAAGTGGTGAAGCTTGTGTCACTCCCCCATGGTCAGCACCGGCTCTGTGACTGCTCAGACCAATAGAATGGCGAGGAAATGGTGTGCTAAAACTTCCAAGCCAGGCATTAATAAGGCCTGACTATTTTGAGCTGCCATTTACGAAGCCCAGTGTTCCTCACTGGAGAGAGGGCAGCAGAGAGGTCCAGGGGGCTGAGATGCCACAGGGAGGAGCACCCTGGCCGCAGACATCAGACCGAGCCACAGCAGTGTCCACGACCGCAAATGCATGAGACGCCCGAGGGAGAGCAGTCATGGACCCTCCAGTGAGATCCAGTCACTTCTGGTAATTAAAAAAAATAAAAAGTGGTCTTGTTCTAGGCGACTACATTTTGAGTGGCTTGTTACAAAGCAGTAGATCCTGGGAATTGGCATATTCCCAGCACAGCAACGCTGTTCAATAGAAATAGAATGTAATTCACGTATGTAATTTAAAATTCTTCAGCAGCCGCAGTAAAAAATGTAAAGAGAAATAGGTGAAATTAATTTTATTAACATATTTAACTCAGTACTACAAAAATATCATTTTAGCATGTTACCAATAAAAATATTAATGAGCTATTTTACAGTTTTTTTTAACATCTTTATTGGAGTATAATTGCTTTACAATGGTGTGTTAGTTTCTGCTTTACAACGGTGTGTTAGTTTCTGCTTTACAACAAAATGAATCAGTTATATATACACATATGTTCCCATATCTCTTCCGTCTTGTGTCTCCTTCCCTCCCTATCCCACCCCTCTAGGTGGTCACAAAGCACCGAGCTGATCCCCCTGTGCTATGCGGCTGCTTCCCACTAGCTATCTACCTTACATTTGGTAGTGTATATATGTCCATGCCTCTCTCTCGCTTTGTCACAGCTCACCCTTCCCCCTCCCCACATCCTCAAGTCCATTCTCTAGTAGGCCTGTGTCTTTATTCCTGTCTTACCCCTAGGTTCTTCATGACATTTTTTTCTTAAATTCCATATATATGTGTTAGCATACGGTATTTGTCTCTCTCTCTGTGACATACTTCACTCTGTAGGACAGACTCTAGGTCTATCCACCTCATTACAAATAGCTCAATTTTGTTTCTTTTTATGGCTAATATTCCATTGTATATATGTGCCACATCTTCTTTATCCATTCATCTGATGATGGACACTTAGGTTGTTTCCATCTCCGGGCTATTGTAAATAGAGCTGCAATGAACATTTTGGTACATGACTCTTTTTGAATTATGGTTTTCTCAGGGTATGTGCCCAGTAGTGGGATTGCTGGGTCATATGGTAGTTCAATTTGTAGTTTTTTAAGGAACCTCCATACTGTTCTCCACAGTGGCTGTACCAATTCACATTCCCACCAACAGTGCAAGAGGGTTCCCTTTTCTCCACACCCTCTCCAGCATTTATTGTTTCTAGATTTTTTGATGATGGCCATTCTGACTGGTGTGAGATGATATCTCATTGTAGTTTTGATTTGCGTTTCTCTAATGATTAGTGATGTTGAGCATTCTTTCATGTGTTTGTTGGCAGTCTGTATATCTTCTAAATGTCTAAATGTCTATTTAGGTCTTCTGCCCATTTTTGGATTGGATTGTTTGTTTTTTTGTTATTAAGCTGCATGAGCTGCTTATAAATTTTGGAGATTAATCCTTTGTCAGTTGCTTCATTTGCAAATATTTTCTCCCATTTTGAGGGTTGTCTTTTGGTCTTGTTTATGGCTTCCTTTGCTGTGCAAAAGCTTTGAAGTTCATTAGGTCAAATAAAAAAAATTTGTTTATTTTTCTTTTTATTTCCATTTCTCTAGGAGGTGGGTCAAAAAGGATCTTGCTGTGATTTATGTCATAGAGTGTCCTGCCTATGTTTTCCTCTAAGAGTTTGATAGTTTCTGGCCTTACATTTAGGTCTTTAGTCCATTTTGAGCTTATTTTTGTGTATGGTGTTAGGGAGTGATCTAATCTCATACTTTTACTTGTACCTGTCCAGTTTTCCCAGCACCACTTATTGAAGAGGCTGTCCTTTCTGCACTGTACATTCCTGCCTCCTTTATCAAATATAAGGTGGCCATATGTGCATGGGTTTATCTCTGGGCTTTCTATCCTGTTCCATTGATCTATATTTCTGTTTTTGTGCCAGTACCACACTGTCTTGATTACTGTAGCTTTGTAGTATAGTCTGAATACAATTTTTATACTGTCTTCAAAACCCAGTATTTATTTAATACATCCAGCACATCTCAGCTTGGATTAGCCACACTTCAGGTGGCTAGTGGCTACTAAACTGGTCAGCACAGCTCCAAAAGGAGCTGATATGTGCTAACCTTTGAAAACCACTGCACTGTGAGTAGGAAACAAAAGGGAAACTGGTTCTTGCTGGAGACTAGTTAATAAATGCTATGTTACATGTTTTCACATAGTCCTTATTAATACACACAACACACACACATGCTGACAGGTAACAGGTGAGCATCAATGTCTTCCCTTCACAGATAAGAAATAAAGACTCAGGAAAAGAAGGAGGATACACAGTTCAACCCCATAACACCCTGTAAGACTTGGTTCAGACTTCTGACCTCCAGAACTATTATTTTTATTGCTTAAAGCACTAGGCTAGTAGGAATCTGTTACAGTGACAATAGAAAACTAATACAACTTCCAAATGCAAAATCTTGACCATTTGGTCATTCAACAAATGTCTGATTTATGCCAAACTCTGGGATCCTCAACCAGTGAGCTTTTTTTTTTAACTGTAAATTTTTTTTTTTTTTTTAAATTTGGCTGTGTCGGGTCTTAGTTGTGGCACACGGGATCTTCCTTGTGGCATAGGGGAACTTTAGTTGCAGCATGCGGGATGTTTTTAGTTGCAGCATGTGGGATCTTTAGTTGCAGCATGCGGGATGTTTTTAGTTGCAGCATGCAGTATCTTTAGTTGTGGCATGCGGGATCTAGTTCCCTGACCAGGGATCGAACCTGGGCCCCCGGAATTGGGAGTATGGAGTATTAACCACTGGACTACCAGGGAAGTCCCTCTCAACTAGTGAGCTTTGAGAGAAAGCCAGATGTCTTCTAAATAAATCATTACCAGGTCCCCGAGAGCCGCTAACACACAAGCACAGTGGAGCCGACCTCTTGGTGGGATAGGAATTCACTGTCATTTAATGAGGAAGAGAGATTCCAGGTGCAGGGAATAGCATGTATAGAGGCAAAGAGGCATAAAAGAACTTGGCTATGACCGGAAGCAAAGTTTGCTGTGTCTATAGATTATCATTCATTTGGGAAGCAAGATAAGAGATGCAAATAGAAAGGTAGGTGAACTGGGCTCTGGGGGACCATTAGCCACTTGCTAAGGAGGCTGGACTCTATGCTGTAGGTAGGGCACCAATGTGGGGTGCAAGCAAGAAGGTCTTAATTGGATTTTTATTTACAGAGATTACCCTGATTACAGGGTGGAGGATGAACTGATGCTGGAGAAACTGAGGCAGAAACTTAGGTCCCTCCTGCACTAAACGGGGTAGGAAATTTTGAAGCCTGAAGCAGAACAGGGTCGGGGGGGAGGGATTGAAGGAAGATTGCAGAGAGGTCACTGAACCAGTAGGGCCCCAGAACCCACTAGAGGCAGATGATGAAGAAAGAGGAAGGAGTCAAGACTGACTCTAGGTTACTCTTTTTCAATTATAATGTTAGTAGTTTCCTGAGAACCGGAGTATAGAATAAGGAACAATTTTAAAGAAAAATGAACACATTAGGGTTTAGATATGTTGGATCAGTCATGCCTATGGAATTTTCATTTGTTGGTGGGTGGGAATATAGTTGTGGAATTTTAAAAAAAGATGGGAGTTAAAAATACAGAAATTAGAAGTCACCTTCTAGACACAGTTCTAGAAACCATGGTGGTGGAAGACATTAGGCAGAGAGAGAAAGAGTAAGAGGAAGAGAGTGCAGAATAGAATCCTGAGATTACCAACATTTAAAAGGCAAGCCAGAGATTCAGAGTAGTGAAAAGTCCCAATTTTGCCATTTAGTACTGTGTCACTTGGAGCAAGCTGATGAAGCATTCTAATTTTCAATTTTCTTATCTGTACAATGGGTTTAGCAAACATAGCATCTTCACAAGACAACTCACATCTCTCCCTTCTGGAAAGTCTAAAAGGCCTCTGTAAATTACATATCATATGGCTGCCTGGTCATGTATTTTGTTTTCTTTTTTTTCTCTAATGTTAAATTGCACAGCCTATCTTACATAACCTGATATCTCTACAGGGCTTTCATACTGAGCAGAAATGATAATAATGCAGACATTACTGAACATTGAAAGCAAATATTAAGGGAGAAAAAATAGGTACCCATATTGTTCACCTGGCCTTCAGTTTCTTTAATCTACCAAAGACGCAAGCATCTCCCACTTTAAGGAAATCAGGAAGATATAATTCCAAACATCTAAAACAGGTTTAAGGCTGGGAAAATTAAATTACCTCACCCCAAACTGCCATATACTTAACAACTGCATTTTAAATGACTCAATCTTATGGACAGATTTATCCCCAATGGGCTCAGCAATGGCGCTGAACTGATACATCAGCCCGAGCTTTTCGTGTTTTTCTCAAATTTTAGGCCATTGACCAGTTTAATGCCTGTTGTACTTGAATCTATTGAAAAATGTTTAAAGCCTGTGGCTCTAGTGATGGCAGATTTACTTACCAGTGGACAATGGTTGGAATGAATGTCTATCAGCCCTACAGGGAAACTGCATTTCTAGGAGAAACTTTTCCTGGGATAGACAGGGTTTTCCAAGAAAAAGCAGAGGAGTTCAGGTTGTTAACCAAACATTTATGGCCTTCCTTCAAAAACAAATACTGTTTCAGACAGTGCAAACCCATAAACTGTTCTAGTTCAAGTTTTATGACATAACATGGTTTGAAGGGGAGTTACTATTATACATAACATTCTGAAAGCTGTAAAACTTTTTAAAGTGGTAATTTCACTTGTGGAAACGATACCATTTTCATTTAAGACTTGGGTATTTTGACAAGCAATCTGATGACACAGTATAAAATAGCAAATTAAAGTCTTTACATGTTTGGTTTATTTATAATTTTCCTGTTTAACACATTGTTAACATAACTAACCTAGAGGCCTCAAACCAGCCCATAATGCAATAGCAACAATTTAAAAAGCTCCTTGATAAGTGATTCACAAGAAGTGACCTTGTTATCAGAATGCTCCTGCACACAGGTTTTTTTTTTTTTTTGCAGTACGCGGGCCTCTCACTGCTGTGGCCTCTCCCATTGCAGAGCACAGGCTCCAGACGCGCAGGCTCAGCGGCCGTGGCTCACGGGCCCAGCCACTCCGCGGCATGTGGGATCTTCCCGGACCGGGGCACAAACCCGTGTCCCCTGCATCGGCAGGCGTACTCTCAACCACTGCGCCACCAGGGAAGCCCCACACAGGTGTTTTAAGTAAAGAAGCTACACTGTAAACAGGGAGGCTGCTGGGCTGACCCAACATGCCAGCAGGAGCACCAGGGGAAAAGGCCGTCGTCGGCTCTCCTATCTTTATGATATAATAAAGAGGATCGATTCTGCACTCTGGGTGTGACCGGGGCAATTTGGAGTCATTTAACTGTAATATGACCCCACAAGACAATTCCACGTTAAATAGTGATTATGTTATTCAGTAGAGTCCAGGCTATTATTATATATGGAATCATAGACTGTCAGAACTAGAAGGGGCCTTAGGGATCATTTTCTTTAGCCCCTTCCCTCATTGTACAGATTAGAGATGCCTAAAGGAAGACAGGGACTTAGTCAAGACTCCACAGCTGTTTGGGGTAGATTTAAGGTTGGACTTTGAGCTTCCTGACCCTACAGTCCTCCAACCTGCTGGGCAGAAGCCGGCAGCCATGCGGAGGGCCTGGCCTGCAGCATCCTTTCCTGCTCAGCCCAGGCAGCAATTCAGCATTCCCTGCCTGAAGCTAAGGTAGCACGGAGCCCCTTACTGTACTAAAGTTAAGATTCTTATAAAATCAGAATCTCACAAATGATCTCACAAATCTCTACATGCCTAAAATTATGTTTTTGCTTTGTCAGCAATTAAGGATCATTGGCTGGATTTTGTTAATGCGCATTTTTATATTTTTTCTTTCTTTTTTGGGGGTGTATTGAATCCCTTTAGATCAGCAAAGAATCATTTTTTCATCTGTGGCAGAAAACTAGGCAGAAGAAGTAAATCCAGCAGAAAACATTGTTATTTCCTAAGAATACTGCAAGGATTAAAATACAGTTAAAACCAAGTTCCTCAATGATGCAATTTTCATTCTAATCCACATCCCAAAATGTTATATATTATTAACACCATTGCCTTAGCTTAATAATTACCTGGGTTAAATAATGTAAACAAAGTGCTTCCAACTGGCATGATATACAGTTTGTTTTGTTGAGTTCTTTTTCCTTTACCTTGGAAAATGTCATAATATAATAGATAGTTATATTCATAATAGTCTCCTGTGTTTAAAATCTGGTTCCTAGAAGTGATTCACACACGTCAGCTATTAGCTTTGTGGGCACATTTTGCAGAAATGTCAGTGACACCTCAGATGCACCTGCTTTGTTTGGCAGTAGAGGTATTTTGCCAATGTTCACAGTGAACAAGCAGCATACCAGTTTTTTATAAAAACTATGTTTCTCCAACCACTACTGAAAGACAAGACAGTGTTTTCCCATGTAGATTCACATTATGGTCAAGAAATTTGACACATACAACAGCTAAGTGAAAATTCAATCCTACATCCAGTTTTCCCAAATATAAGGCAAAACTTTACCGAGTAAGGTGGAGAACAGCTTCCACTATATTCGAACCATCTTTGGCGCTTGTTTCACAAAATAATGCCCCATAGGTCTGTAAAAAACATATATATACCATTAAATGAAGGCTTTGATTAGGTTTCTTGGAATGTTCGCTTTTAAAACCAATAAAATAAAATAAAAATATTGCCCTGTTGAGTATGCTAAAACTAATAGTTAAGAAATTGGATTGAGTTTCAAGACTTTAAAAAAAAAAAACAGGTTTGAGCCTATTTATTCCAGGAACAGTTCCTAGTCAGAGGATTTTTATTTTGCATCCAAAAAAAAAAAAATCCCACAATACAAAATTTCATGGTTTAAGGCTCTTATATCCAAGTGTCACACATACTACCAAATGTTCTCTATCAAATAATTTGAGAGAGAGAAAAATGATAGCTTAAGGTAACCACTTAGGAATTAAATGTCCATCAAAAATATGTCTCCTTTTGGCCGGCAGCTAACACACATCCCACCCCCCCTTCAATCTATCATCTTTTCCTATCAAGATTCAGCAGCCTCTGTGTTGCTAAAACCAGTGGACATTTTCTAGTCTATTACTTAACCTCCCAGTGGTTATACATACAATCACTGATCATATCACTCTCCTTCAGACCTTTCGATGCTTCCCATCCCTCTCAAGCAATGTTGGAATGCTTACCTGGCCGACAAGGCCTAGCTTGTACGTGGCCCCAGGCAACCTCCCAGTTTTACCTGCCACCACTCTCCCTCACTCACAGTGCTCATGTTACCCTGGCCGTCCCTCTATTTCCCCAACACTCCAAATTCCCTCCCACCTCAGGACCTTTTCACCTGCTGTTACCACTACCTAGGTTATCCTATATCCCTAGTAGCTCTTTCCCCAGGCTGACTTTTACCTACCTTCTAGATTTTTAGGTAATCCTCCCTTGAAGTTAAGATTAAGTGTTTTCTAACTCTGAAAAGTTGGTATTAGGTCTTCCTACTGTAAAACCTCTTGAGGCATGTATTTTTCCAGCATAGCACTTGCCGCAGATGTAAATGATGAGGTTATTTTTGGGTGTCTTTGTCTAACAGCTGGAGACAGTTTCCTTTAGGAAAGGAGAATTATGTGTGCTGTGGGGCTGGGTGTGGGCAACACAGTCCTGTGTGGGATACGGGCAAGATGTGATGGGTGCTCCGGAGCAGGGAGAGAAGGAAGAACCAAACAATGGGGAAAGACTACCGTGAAACCTTTACCCATGAGCCCCCAAATCCATAGAAAATCTAAAAAATACCCCCAATGAATGTATTTCTAGTAGAAATGGGTAGTGCTGCTGCTGAATTTCATAGCCAGGATGTTATAGGGTGAAATAGAGATGGCCTTTGAGGATGCAGGAGGGTGGAGGACATGAGATGCATAATAAATAAGCAAACCTTGAGAAATCTGAGAAACTGTGGGGGAGGGAATAAAATTGGCATGTGGCCAGGAATTATGAGCTCTCTAGGGGAATATGTGGATTTCGTGGGTTTAACATCTGTCTTCCCCAGACAGTAAACTACGTGAGGAGAAGGACAGTTTCCTTTGTTCTCTACCCTTTGCTCAGCTCACAATGAAGTGCTTTTTCACATGGTGGATACAATTAAATATGTGTTGAATGGATCTCTTCTGTATTTCACTGCCTAGTTTTGATGTTTATCATATTTGGCTCACAGTTCTAAAATTTAAAACAAGAAACAATTCCAACTTAGAATAGTGGAATGGAAACTTCTTTTTAAAGTTCACATGTATATGTTATAGAGCAGTCCTTTCATGCTGATGACAGACAACAATGATAGCAATGTCAGATCGGACTGTTAGGATAAGAACTTCATATTTGACCTAAGGAGCATCTGGTTCCTTATTTGGGTAAGACAAGTCATAAGAGGGCCACATAGCATTCTGACACAATGATAATAATGAGAGAATAAACACTGCCCACAGTAATAATCTGGACAGAAATGAGGTCCATCCTTTGTACAAATGCATAGCCAAAAATAATTTTATACTATTCCAACTGACTACAAATCGTAGAGGAAAGAATGAGTCTTCCAATTCTCTTCACCCCTTTACCCAGATGACACACTGCACCATCTGCTGCCCCTTGGCACAGTGACCCTCTGGAACCAAACCCATCTTTTCAAAACAGGACACCCATTCTTCTTCCTCTACCTAGGTTCCAGGACTAGAGAAGGATTCCAGGAACTGGGGAAGAGTGAGGAGGAAGACACGATAATTTTGCATCCTCTTTGTCACTGGTACTCAGTGGGGGAAAATGATCATGTGATTGTTTTACCTCCACAAGGGATTTAACTCCTGGTGTAATTATTTACATTCATGGGATGGATAGGGGCCACTGGGAGTTCTGCCTGTATAGGGACAGAAGACTTATCAAACAGAGTGGAGTTTGTCAAACAGCCTCTTCAGCAAATGTAGACAGAAGTGAAAGGTCCCTCCCAATTTGGACCCACTCTTACTCTTACCATGGCCAGTTTTTCTCCAAAGTACCCTGGGACACATTTTTGTCCTTCCGCTTCAGCAGCATCACGAAGATCAGCCTTGTTTCCTACCAACATGATAGGAATGCTGTTATGGGCTGCATCCTACCATGAAGAAAAGAAAAAAATTGTGCATACATGAAACATTGGACAAGTTATGAGGTTGATGATGACAACAGCTACCCTTTCTGAATGCCCCTTATATGCCACATGATGTACAGACAATATCTTTAAACCTCAAAATATCTCTAAAAGGAGCCAAACCTTCTCCCATTTCCAGATCAGAACACTGAAATTCAGAGAGGTTAAATAAGACGTTGTAAGGGCCAGGGGTGGTCCAAACTGACTCCATCACCCTTGCCACTATACAAACTAATACCAAACTCAAGAGGCGTGACCCCAGAATTGCATTTGGCTGTAGTGCCCACATAATTTTCTATAATTTTCACTCAAACAGTGGTGATTACAAGTCAACTTCATTATCGCAGGTACAAAACACACAAATATTCCCTCAGCTATAATGGGACAAAAATGGAGTCTCAAAGTTCCACACTCGCTGCTATCTGGCTTACAACAAAAGCAAAATCAGAAGGCCCTAAATGTCAACACTTTTCTTGTGAAGAGTCAAGGAGCAGTCATTCAAATTAACAGATTCTCAGGATAATGCATTCGTAGAGGAGCTGGCTGGCAGAATGTAAGATGTGAGAGGCAGAGTTAAGTTTGAGACTCTGTCCCTCCCACCACCTGGCCACTCGCCGGCTGCATGAAATCAGGCAGTCTCTTCCTGTTTCTGCCTCCATTTCCCTATCTGTAAAACGAAGGGGGCAGTAAGGACACATCCCCCTGAGCAGGCTATGAGAATAGAAGACAACCTGACTAGAAAAACAGGTTTATAGCTCCTAAACAAGCGAAGCAGCAGCCCTCACTGAGAAATGGCTCTTTGTGGTGCCTAAAAACATCCAGGTGCTCATCCACTTTGGTACCACACCTGATACATCATCAAGAAATGAGCCTCAAAAACAATGAAATTATGCCACTTCACTGCCTTTTGGACTTGTTTCTGATGTCATTATGGTATTGTGGTTCCTCTGTACACAATGAGTGATTTTTCTCTTGCTTTCAACATTTTCTCTTTGTTTTGACTTGTAGCAATTCAACCATGATGTGTCTAGGTATGGATTCTTTTTTTTTTTTTAACATCTTTATTGGAGTATAATTGCTTTACAATGTTGTGTTAGTTTCTGCTGTATAACAAAGTCAGCAAATAATTATAGAGTCAGAAAAACCATCCTTTAAAAATGAAGACAGGGCTTCCCTGGTGGCGCAGTGGTTGGGAGTCCGCCTGCCAATGCAGGGGGCACGGTCCGGTCCGGGAAGATCCCACATGCCGCGGAGCGGCTGGGCCCGTGAGCCATGGCTGCTGAGCCTGCGCGTCCGGAGCCTGTGCTCCGCAACGGGAGAGGCCACAACAGTGAGAGGCCCGCTTACCGCAAAAAAAAAAAAAAAAAAGAAAAAAAGAAAACCCAGGAGTTTCCCCCCCCTTCCCCACCCCAGAAGCTCACTTTAGTAGTGTCCTTAGCTCTGTGGGAACTTGCCCAGCTACTGAGGAGGAGACCAGTACTGCCAAGTGCCATTGGGAACCCCACTTCTCACATCCAGTTCTTCCTGAGAGCCTGGATCAGTGGCTTGTAATTGAGTTCGTTTTGACAAAGAAGAGAAACAGCATTTCCCGAGACAGCCTGTAGCTCTCCTATGTAATTTTTTGGTTCTCTGTTTTGAATTCTTACCTCAATCATATCTACCCATTCTCGTACATTAAGAAAGCTTTTCTCACACGTAACGTCATACAGCAGCAAAACACCATCTGCTCTTCTGAAATAAGACTTGGCAATACTTCTGAATCTGGAAAAGAGAATAGCACGTAATTGTTCTAATCAGTCAGTCAGTTTGGTGCTGCCTCATTCTTCATCTCCTTTATGCTCACTTTTTTCCCTCACCTTTTAAAACAAGCCCCAATTGAGAAGAATCTAATGGCAACCTATTACTGTGAAATAGTCATCCCCGAGGCCTAGAATGACCTGGTGAAAGGTAACAGAATAAGAATCTGGGGTAGTGATTTAGAAAAGCCAATCATTTTCTCCACCAAATAATCCCAAGAAAGTCTACATACCCCAGAGCATAGCCAGGACAAGGTTGAGATCGTAATTTCTAAAAATTTCAGCCTTAGCAACACATTACCAGAACCCAGCTGTGGGACACAGAAGGGTGTGTGTGAAGGATGGAAGGAGAGGCACATCAGAGAAAAATTATTTTTTGGCTGGTGGGTAGGGAGTATTGTGGGTGGGTGGTAGAAGAACTAACCATGTGGAACACCACAGGACACACACACAGGGTGTTGGGGGCTCACCAGGGGAAGAGCACACCTCACCCTATCTGTCCTAAACCGAGTGCAGTATTTTACAGGATCTTAAATAGCTATGTTAACCACACATATCTTTCAAATGCTGCTAGAAAATATGAGCTCCATGTGGGCAGGTGTCTGTGTCCACCTGTTCACCGTTGAATCTGAACACCCTGAATGGTGCCTGGTTACAGAGGTCGGCAGGTACCCCCATACTTGTTTGGTGCACAGTCGGATACAGTCTGTTCCCTAAGAGTTAGATATGATTAAAACCTATGCTTGATGCTCTGGCCATCAGCAGTGAAAGACAGGGTACTGTCTGTGGCCAGATGCGAGTCTGCTATTTATCAATGGTCTGTGTCCCTGCCCTTGAACCGGGGAACTGACAGGTCCTCCTCTCCATCTTCTGTGGTGCCCCAGCTATGCAGCTCCTCACACTGTTGCCACGTTCAGGAATGCCGCCTCACTGAAATTTTCTCCTTAGGATAGGGCATTCTCTTTTTATCAGTGGCTCACCAATTCAAAGGAAGCTTAAAGATCCTCTTCACACGACTGATGGATCAGTGAAGGAGGAAAGGATGTGGAAAAAAACAAGCATTCTTGAAATTCTAACGTGCTCGATCAGAATTATATGAGTACAAAACCCACCAAGTATCCTACAAGGCTTGTCTGTGCAACTCAGCAGAATCCAAAGTATTATGGAAAGCACTTGCCTCTCCTGGCCAGCGGTATCCCAGAGCTGCAGTACTGTTCGCTCTCCGTCTACAATGAGAGTTTTCATTTGAAAATCAACTCCTGAAAAGGAATATAAGAGAACATGGAGAACACGATGTAAATAATTCCATTGGTTTTTACTTTCAAGCCCTCTTTAGGATGAGACAAAAGCCAATAAGCCAAAGTTCAGCAAGACAGAGAGGAATGAACCTGGCCTTCAAGGACAGTGACCTTCCATACTAATTATAAGTCAGACCACACAAGTGCGTGCAGATGCTTATTGCAGGTTGGCTGACTTGGGGAAGGATTTAATCTATGGACAAAAGGAAAATCTATGTTTTATGTGTCCACATAATTAGATGGACTCAGTTATATCTGTGTGTGTGCATGCACATAAATGTGCCTATGTATATGTACAGGTATATACATGTATGTATGTGTGTATATATATATATATATAAGTACATGTATACGATGTATATATATGCCAGGCTCTCTAGGAACCGAACCAAATATTGTAGGCTTTTTATGAATCAAATTGAAGTGAACCTTCAGCCTTGTTATCTAGAAAGGTGTAACAGAGAACCATAAATTTAGAAAGACATCCATTGTGAAGAAGGTAATCTGTTCTAACGTTTCTGGTTATCAAAATAAGAACTCTTTAGATAAGGAAGAAAAGTAAATGATAATTTGCATATCTTCTTTCAATTCCTTTTACTGATTACTGTGCAAATTTGGGAAATGAGGACACTATTTTTTCCTTGTTCTGAGAGGTATTACTCATGTATTCCGTTGTGAAGGAGGGGAGGGAACATACACCTGGCTATGATTTTGACCTTAATGCCAAACTGGCTATCGGTAAGCTCACTTTATCAACATCAAATGACACCTGATCAGAAAGGCTTTCCCTGGGCACCCTGTATAAAAGTGCACCTCTCCCAAATCTCATGTTTTAAAATGTGTTTTTCATCCAGGGATTTAGTCGACTTTGTTTACTGTGTATCCGTAGTGCCTACAACAGTATGTGGCTCACAGCAGGACTCAGGACATGCTTGCTGAATAAATGAATCTGTCATCTCTGGCTCTAAACTTTGGTTGATCTCACTGGGTAAGCAGATACCTCAGTCCTTTGCTAGTCTTCCTCTCCCAAATTTAGGCCTTAGCCAAAACAGAGGGCTATTCTATAGAGAAGGACACGTGTGTGTGCAAGTGCGTGTGCACACACACACACACCTCTACCTATATACATATTATACAGAGAGAGAGAAAGAGATCTGTGTGTCTGTATATAATCCTTAACAAAAATAGAAGTCAACCTAAAGAAGGTCATTTTCCCATTATCCACTGAAAAAGGAACTGTACCCAGGGTGGCACTTGTGTTTCCTCGAAATTCATTCTTGCAAAGTCTCATGAGCAAACTTGACTTTCCTACTGCAGCGTCCCCAGCCAGCACAATCTTGTAAGCCTTCTGTGAGCTGGAAGAGTTATGGTTATCATCCACCATGTCTGTCTAGGGGAAGGAAGCCACAGTGTGACAAAGGTAGTGCCAGCTTTCTTCCTAGTAAGTTACATGGCATGAAGATGAACAGTGTTCATGAATAAAAGTGTCTCTGAAACCGCCTACCTGTGGTGCAAGTGCTGAGATGGGCTTCCTCAAGGAGCTGATGACACTGCCTTCACTAGCAGACTCCTGCGGCTTCCAGTCCAGGATGGAAGCCACGCCTTCTGAGCCATACGTCTCTTCATCCCTGATATCAGGAACCTGTTTTTTTTTTTTTTTTTTTAAAGTCAGCCGTTAAAAACCAAAGTCTTTCATTACACATATACATCATGAAATAAAAAGAAGAAAAATATGCTGCTGAATCAACAGTCAATGCTGTTATGGAACAGAGTGGCTGCAAAAGGGAATCTGTGAGGGTTTTCCCTAACTTGGTAGGGAGAAACATTTTCCCAACTATGTTTCACATGTATAACCTTTAAAACAATGCCCATGACAGATAAAGGTCAAACGGGGTGAGATACGTATTTCTATGGAAGATCAGGCCTAGGAGAGAAATGACTTTGGGGCTTACGTCTGTGTCTGAAGCATCACCCCCAGAGCTCTCCTGTGTGCCATGTGACCTCTGGAATCCCCTCTGGTGCTTGTACTCCACCTCCGAGTCATACTCATTGAAATCTCTCAGGGTAGACAAGCCGCTGTCAAAGCAGCTCTCAGGCAGGCTGTCAATGTCACAGTTTATCCTCTGCATGGGATCACAGAGGGCCAGAGAGTCACAGTCCTCATCCATGTAGGAAGAGCGGGATGACCTGGTGACAAAGGAGAGGACTGCTGTACCTGAGGGCCGGCGATGCTCAAGATGACACAGCAATGGAATCAGACAGCAACAGAATCAAGAAGACCGATATTCTCATTCTTGCCAAGAGCCTCAGTGTATTCCATGATTAAGCAACAGGGGAAATAAAATGCTCAGAGCAATAGTTCATTCTATGCAACAATCAATTAAGATAAAGACACTTAAATCAAACATTTAATAAAGGAAGCTATTTAAAAAAAATCACCTTTATTTCCTGATACAAAAAGAATCAGAATGCCCAGGATGTAAATGTAATCTCAAGTTGTGTTAAGAAAAATGTACACAGAACATCTGAACCTTTTTATTCTAATGTGGTCAGACCATATTTTGAACAGCATGTCCATTTCTGGATAATACCTCTATTATGACCTGAGACTTTAAACCCTCCAGTCTGGGAAATGTTTCAGTGCACTCGGCTTAAGTTGTAATGGTTTCTCTCCTCAAATATTTGAAGAGCTGACACAGGAAGACTATATTCTCTCAGGGCCAACTGATAAACTTTTCTGGGAATCACGTCTGTAATCGACATGGTGAAAAATGCCAGGCAGTCAGAAATGTGTGGCCCTGGAATGGTCTGGCATACAAGATGAATTTTCTGCCACTAAGTGTGGACATGTCTGGAAAGACTCCTATGGGAGAGGTTTCATAGGGAGATGCCCCATACAAAGGCTAGAACTCCTGACTTCTGTGGATCTTTCCACTTGGGAAACTCCAGCGTTTTATAAATGTTAATTACCTCATTTACTTTTGCTTTTCCATTTGATTCCCATAAGTATCTAAGTTTATACTGAAATAAAACAAGGGTTACAACTTACTTAGTTCCTACTACACACTGGGCACCATCCTAGCCACTTGGCCTACATGATGTCATCAGAAAGAGGAAATGGGCAGGGTATATAGGTCTCCAGATATGAGAAATAATAAGAGATGAATGTTCTTAGAAAAGAGAGGGTAATCTTTTTTTTTTTTTTAGCGGTACACGGGCCTCTCACTGTTGTGGGCTCTCCCGTTGTGGAGCACAGGCTCCAGATGCGCAGGCTCAGCAGCCATGGCTCACGGGCCCAGCCGCTCTGTGGCATGTGGGATCTTCCTGGACCGCGACACAAACCCGTGTCCCCTGCATCGGCAGGCGGACTCTCAACCACTGCGCCACCAGGGAAGCCCTAACCTATTCATATTTTTGATAAGGAATGAAAGAGAAAAACGTCCTGATTGAAAAATCACCTCCATGAAAATATAGATCTAAATAAAAAATATAGGTATAGATCAGACTTTCTCAAACTCAACTTATATACATACCCTTTTAAAAGTAAACTATTCTTATCTGCCTGAAGAATATTTTAATTACAATTAAATATGTAAAAATACAAAACAAGTTATATTTTTGTTAGAGTTCTTAGAAAAAACTCAAAACTAAAACAAATATACAACTTAAAATCCAATAAGGCCACAAAAGCAATAAAATTAAATTTACAAGATGCTTTTAATTAAAAAAATTTTAACTGAAGTATAGCTGATGTACACTATTATATAAATTATAGGTATACAATATAGTGATTCACAATTTTTAAAGGTTATACTCCATTTACAGTTATTAAAAAATATTGGTTATATTCCCCACATTGTACAATATATCCTTGTAGCTTATTTTATATCTAATAGTTTGTACCTGTTACTGCCCTACCCCTATATTGCCCCTTCCTCCCTCCCCACTAGTAACTACTAGTCTGTTCTCTGTATCTGTGAGTCTGCTTCTTTTTTGTTATGTTCACTAGTTTGTTGTATTTTTTAGAGTCTACATATAAGAGATATCATACAGTATTTGTCTTTCTCTGTCTCATTTATTTCATTTAGCATAACGCCCTCCAAGTCCATCCATGTTGCTGCAAATGGCAAAATTTCATTATTTTTTATGGCTGAGTTGTATTTCATTGTATATATATACTACATCTTCTTTATCCATTCATCTGTTGATGGACACTTAGGTTGCTTCCATATCTTGGCTATTCTAATGCTGCTATGAACACTGGGCTGCATGCATCTTTTAGAATTAGTGTTTTTGTTTTTTTGGGATATATATCCAGAAGTGGAATTGCTGGGTCATATGGTAATTCCATTTTTAGTTTTTTGAGAGAACTTCATACTGTTTTCCACAGTGGCTGCACCAATTTACATTCCCACTAACGGTGTATGAGGGTTCGTTCCCTTTTTTCCACATCCTCGCCAACATTCGTTATTTGTGTTCTTTTTGATGATATCATCTTTTTGATGATAGCACCTGACAGGTGTGAGGTGATATCTTACTGTGGTTTTGATTGGCATTTCCCTGATGATTAGCGATGCTGAGCATCTTCTCAAGTGCCTGTTGGCCATCAGCAACCTCTTTAGAGAAATGTCTATTCAGTTCTTCTGCCCATTTTTTAATTCGGCTGTTTGTTTTTTTGATGTTTGGTTATATAAGCTGTTTATATATGTTGGATATTAACCCCTTGTTGGTCATACATTTCCAGATATTTTCTGCCATTCAGTGGGTTGTCTTTTTGATCTGTTGATAATTTCCTTTGCTGTGCAAAAGCTCATAAGTTTAATTAGGTCCCATTTGTTAATTTTTGCTCTTATTTCCTTTGTTTTAGGAGATGGATCCAAAGAATATTCCTATGATTTATATTAAAGAGTGTTCTGCCTACATTTTCCTCTACGTGTTTTATGGTATCTGATCTTACACTTAGATTTTTAATCCATTTTGAGTTTATTTTTGCATACATTGTTAGAGAATGTTCTAATTTCATTCTTTTACATGTAGCTGTCTAGTTTTCCCAGGACTGGCTACTGAAGAGGCTGTCTTTTCTCCATTATATATTCTTGCCTCCTTGTAATAGAGTTATTGACCATAAGTGTGTGGGTTTACTTCTGGACTCTCTATCCTGTTCCAATGATCTATGTGTCTGTTTTTGTGTCAGCACCACACTATTTTGATGACTGTAGCTTTGTAACATAGTCTGAAGTCAGGGAGCATGATTCCTCCAGCTCTGTTCTTCTTTCTCAACATGATTTTGGCTATTCAGGGTCCTTTGTGTTTCCATACATATGTTAAAATTATTTGTTCTAGTAAAATGCCTTTGGTATTTTGTTAGTGATTACATTGTTAGGGATTGCATTGACTCTGTAGATTGCCTTGAGCAGTATGGTCATTTTAACAATATGATTCTTCCAATCCAAGAACACAGTATATCTTTCCATATGTTTGTGTCATATTCAGTTTCTTTCTTCAGTGTCTTATAGTTTTCCAAGAACAAGTCTTTTACCTTCTTAGGTAGGTTTATTCCTAGGTATTTTATTCTTTTTGATGAGGTGGTAAATGGGACTGTTTCCTTAATTTCTCTTTCTGGTAGTTCACTCTTAGTGTATAAAAATGCAACAGATTTCTGTATATTAATCTTGTATCCTGCAACTTTACCAAATTCATTGATGAGCTCTAGTAGTCTTCTGGTGGCATCTTTAGATTTTCTATGTATAGTATCATGCCATCTGCAAATAGTGACAGTTTCACTTCTTCCTTTCCAATTTGGATTCTTTCTGTTTCTTTCTCTTCTCTGATTGCTGTGGCTAGGACTTCCAAAACTATGCTGAATAAAAGTGGCAAGAGTGGGCATCCTTGTCTCGTTCCTGATCTTAGAGGAAATGCTTTCAGTTTTTCACCTTTGAGTAAATGATGTTAGCTGTGGGTTTGTCATATATGGCCTTTATTATGTTGAGGTATGTTCCCTCTATGCCCACTTTCTGGAGAGTTTTTTAAATCATTAGTGGATGTTGAATTTTGTCAAAAGCTTTTTCTGCATCTACTGAGCTGATCATATGGTTTTTATTCTTCAGTTTGTTAATGTGGTGCATCACATTGATATTGAAAAATCCTTGCATCCCTGGGATAAATTCCACTTGATCATGATGTATGATCCTTTTAATGTATTGTTGGATTTGGTTTGCTAATATTTTGTTGAGGATTTTTGCATCTATATTCATAAGTGATACATAGGTTTTTTAAGGAACCTATGGGGGTTCCTTAAAAAACTAAAAATAGAATTACCATATGATCCATCAATCCCACTACTGGGCATATACCCAGAGAAAACCATAATTCAAAAAGACACATGCACCCCAATGTTCATTGCAGCACTATTTACAACAGCCAGGTCATGGAGGCAACTTAAATGCCCATCGACAGACGAATGGATCAAGAAGTTGTGGTACATATATACAATGGAGTATTACTCAGCCATAAAAAGGAACGAAATTGAGTCATTTGTTGAGATGTGGATGGATCTAAAGACTGTCATACAGAGTGAAGTAAGTCAGAAAGAGAAAAACAAATATTGTACATTAACGCATGTATGTGGAACTTAGAAAAATGGTACAGATGAACCGGTTTGCAGGGCAGACACAGATGTAGAGAACAAACGTATGGACACCATGGGGGGAAAACCGTGGTGGGGTGGGGATGGTGGTGTGCTGAATTGGGCGATTGGGATTGACATGTATACACTGATGTGTATAAAATTGATGACTAATAAGAACCTGCAGTATAAAAAAACAAACAACTAATGCTAAACTCTCTTTGGGTTATTTGTATGGAAATATGTTAATATAAATGTTTCAGACATTACATGAAATTTCTAAAACTCTTATACGTTCTGGTATAATGTTATAAGTCATAATTCTAGTTATTACCTTAAAATGTATATCTCAGAAATAACTAAATTTCCTTGTCAATTGCATTATTATGAACTTTCATCAAATCTTTAACTGTGGTCATTTTTAAGTCTTTTGTCATTTACAGACAGTTCTGGGTGTACCCTGATGCTTTTGCAACAATGTTCCTGTAGAAGGGTTTCATCTTCAAGGAATTCATGGAAAAGACTCTGACAAGTACAGGTTTCTGGTAACTGACTATACTGCTTAACTGAATGAAGAAGCATTTTCAGAACTCTAATGGAAAACTGATGAATTCATAAAAGTGCTAACAAAAGATCAAGATGAAAAAAAATTAATTACATGGGACTGAGTGAACTGATGAGGATGATTATAATTTTTGTGACTTTCTATTTGAATAAAAAAAAAATCCCACAAGGTCCCAGAGGCAAAAAATATACAAATCAATTTTCATTGCAAAGTAAAGGAGCTGTTACAGTGGAGGATTACTGGACTGAATGTCAATATTATGACATAGTATGAGTGTGTTTCATAAGTGCAATCATTGTTGCTTTTGTTGTGGTCATCCATGTACAATGCCTGGTGTCAGTTTATTTATCTGTTGTAAAAAAAAATACACTGTGTGTGTGTGGAAAAAAAAAAGAAAAAAGAAAAATGTTCTGGAGGTGGGTGGTGGTGATGGTTGCAAAACAATGTGAATGTACTTAATGCCACTGAACTGTACACTTAAATATAGTGAAGATGGTAAGTTTTACGTTATGTATATTTTATCACAATTTTTAAAAATAAAGAATAATACCTTTTTAAACTTAAAAAAAAAGTAATATCTATTTCTCAAAAACAGAGAAGCCAGTTTCCTACAAATAGATAAACCATTCAAATTTTTTATTAAACAAATCAGTGAATAATAAAAACATCTGATACTTGGATAGAATTTTATTAAAAGTGATTACCAGTAAGCCTTGGAAACAGACCTTCCTGAAAGGGGATATGGCCATTTTGCTAATGCCAAGATACTAAGTACATTATTCTTTAGACCAAAAGTCCTCAAATGAAAAGGGAAGGAACATAAATTATGAAAGTGGCATCAGAAATGGAGAGCCAGAGACCTGCAGTTTATGCACTCACGTCTACCATCAAACTTTGACATACTCCAAGTTAGCCTTTTAAGTAGCAACACTGGACATGTATATGTATACACATGTGTACACAAGTGTAATCTTTCAGTTTTTACTGCTAGATCTCAAGTTATAGCAGGGCTAATATTTCACTTCATTTGATTAAAAATAGAGCTAAATCCTCACTTCTGGGAAGCCTCTGTGACTCCTTTAATACATTAGCGCATAAACATCTACTTGCCACATTTCTGTTTGTTTTGAAAGTTTGCCTTTCCTTGAACATAGCTTGCATAATATTATACTGAGCTATTAAACATTTACAGATTGTGCCAAGAGTCTCAACATCATATACTGCGTATATCACAACATCACATATGGTAGTTCCACTGGCTTCCCTGAAACACCTCTTACTGAGGGCACTTCTAAGAAACAAGACTTAATAGGCATGAGGTAAGGGTAAGCATACATAAAACCAAGTCACGATAACATCTTAAAGGAATCACTTTACTCTCTCTAAAACATTTTTACTTTAATCTTTACATGTTTCATGTTTCATAAATTTAAAGTAAGATAGTAGAAAACAGATATTAGTGCCTCAAATATATTCTGTTATTCTAATTTACCTGTAAGGAAATGTACTTTCCTTTTAACTCTGTTCCAGAATTTAAACAAAAAGTAAGTAGGTGTTAACATACCTGTCATAGCCCAGAGGTTGAGGAGAATGAGCATTAAATTTAGGACTGCTTCTGGAAATTGTATTCCCTGGTGATATATTATTTATGCGCTGTAATACGTAAAATACATACGTAATATTTTGTTATTACATGTAAAAATTCTGTGTACGTTTTTAAAAACTGTAGCACACTAGTTTACTAATGTAATTAAAAGTTTGGTATCCTACATGAGAAAACGAAAGCACAGAAATCAAGGGAAAAACTGCAACAACTTCCCATAGTACTCTCTCCTCATCATGTCTTAAGTCCAAACCCTACCATATAAGCCATAAAGGGGAATCTTGGTTCCCCAGATTTGCCAGGACCTGCAATACCGACTGGGGATTTGTCTCTTCTCAAACCATCATTTGGCTTAGTAGCTGACTCATCCATACCCAAAGCTGTGGCACTGGAACCCCAACCTTGAAGCTGACCCCCAAAAGTGGGGGAAGAGGCTTTCTGGCACATGTAGTCTAGGGAAAGGTCCTCAAAATTCCAAACGGGCCTTAGCTTGTTTCTGTAGGAGGGTTTAAAGCCCAAGGCCTCCACTCTGATGATCTCACTACCAGAAAGAACAAACCGGTGGGTCTAAATAAACTCCTCAGCCAGAAGCACCCTCTCTTTCCTCTCAACTGGGCAATATATATTTTAACCTCCATGAGACATCTATCTCACTTTTTCTTCTATTATTGCTATCTGGGCACATCTTAACTCCCTACTATACTATAAACTCTTCCAGGACCCAGGTCACACCTTATACATCTTTCTCTGGTTTTCTGGAACATTGAACAAAGAGTTGGCTGACACCTAGACATTTATTTATGCAGAGGAGTGGCATATTTTTTAAGTTGGGAAAATGTCTCCTTTTATTATATTAAATAGTTTCTCATAAGTTCTCTTCTAAGAAAATATATGATTTTTATCAAAGTACCACGAGAAAGAATGAAATGAATTATAAAATTCTATCACATACCAAGGATCTGTTGAACTTGCTGTAACTGTTTTCAAGGGCACTCCTTAAGCCATCGTTACTGTCATGCAGTTTCCTGTTAGCTGTTCTACAAAGTAAATAAATAGATAAGGAAAGTATTAGTGGGGGTGAAAGTCACCACTTCTTTTCAGGCTGTGATATTCAGAACGTGGCATTACCACCGCTTGTATCTTTCTGCCACCAAACCTCATAAACTGAGATCATAATTCATTACTAGAAGTGCAACTTAACAGTGTGTCACCTCTCTTTAGAGGTCTCAAGGCGTTTTAGGAGTGAGTCAGCTATGCTGTGGAACCCACTGCTCCTTCAGGTAGCTCCACTGTTTGGATAGGTTTGGTGCAGGTCTGTGTTCCCTAAAGGCCTGAAGCCAGCCGGCCCCACCTACTCTCTATCCCCACTGCACGGATGTGCTGTGTCACACTTCTTTCTCCTGGCTACTCCTGCATCCTTCTTGTGGCATGGTGCTGTACCACCAGGCACTGTTTTATACCAGTTAAAGGCTCCAATGTTGACTCAGGTCCAAATCCCAACTCAGGCACTTACTTTCTATATGCCTTACAGCAGCCATTTAAGCTATCAGAGACTGAGCAACCTCTTCTATCAAATGAAGTCTCTGCCGTAGAGACTGGCTACTATCTCCCTGCTTCAGGCTTATTCGTCCTTCAGAAGTCAGATGCTTCCTAGACCTTTCTGGTTAGGAGGATGCCCTTACGAGACACTCGGCTCCCCTTGGCCCCTGCCGCTCCTTTGGCATCTAACATCTGTAAGTATTGATCAGGTTCCATCCTCTTCCCCTGGACTAGCCCCATAAGGAGAGAGGCCTTTTTCTCCTACTTGCTACTGTATCCTCAGCTCCTGGCATACCTGAACCGTAAAAGGTGCTGAGTGAAAACCTGCTGAATGAATGAATAAATGAATTAACAGGATTCTTGTAATATAGCAACTCTATCATTGTCACAGGTGAGATGTAATAAGCATTCATAATGATGGAAAAAAACTGTCAAATCTGACCTGGCATCATTTGGGGGAACTAAAACCAGAAGAAAATACTGCCTAGGTGAAAAAGAGAGAAAGGGGCAGTGGGAAAGGGGGAGGTTTTGTGGGGAAGGTCTCAGAGGATGGAATTCCTAAAACTTAGCTGCAAATTTGACAGAGCAGGTGTAATATTTCCAAGAGGTTAAAAAAAAAAATATACTGCTAACCAGACACAATAAATTGCCAAAGAATGATCGTGTATGCCTAGTGATGTGACATGCACTATGTGAGATGCCTGAAACCTCTCAGCGTGCTGAGCTGCAGAGAAAGCTGATGAGGTCAGGGCCACTGTCCTTTACAGTAAAATAAAGGTATCATAAAGACGTGCCAGACATATCACCTGACTTGCGAGCACTTTTAGAGAATTATACTCTAGTCCCTGGATTTGAATAGTTTATGTAGGATTAGAAGCATCAGAAAGCCAAGCTGACGTGCTGAACACACCGTGTCGAGAAGGGACACGTGTAGAGCCGCGAACACAGCCTTTGACATATGGCAACTCGTGTTACATGTGGCACCTGTTTTACTAACAAAACATAAGTTAAATGTAAATGTGATGAGGACTTTATATGAGAACTTACTGGAGTATTTCAATTTGCCTCTCAAGACTATTTCGATCTTCTGTGTACTCTCGGATTATTTCCAGATCCCTGTAAAATTATATTTTATGTTTGAATGCGGATTAGGTGTTCAGTCCTGCCTTACCGACACCTACCCTCCCAGACCTCTTTCCGCCTTTTCCGAAGGCCTGTGTCCTTGACCGTGGTCTTCTATCTCTCTGTGCTGCTGCCCGGTTCCTCTGAGACATCAGCAGCCTCCTCTCCTCCTGTGACCCACAAGCACACCCACGCCTCTGCTTCCTCTCGCAAGGCTCTGCTCCCCCCATCCCCCTCCCCGCACCCACCAGCTCCTTCACCCCAGCCCACTGACCTGGTTCTGTTCTTCACTGGGGCTGAACCCCCTGATGTTCTGCTGAGTCCCCTCTCCCCAGCTACTCACATTACCAGTCCCTTCCGCCCAATCCATTCTCTCACCTCTGACTCTTCTCTGCTCATTCCAAGCCGTATGCAACTTCAGCCCCAGCTGTACTCTCCCTTCTTGTGATTCCTTCTCGTCTCTGTGCTCCCAGCCCTGCCTGCCCTCCCCGCCTTACCCTAAGCCACAGTGGAATCCACAGGACCAGACTTTCTCTGTTCACTGTAAACTCACGCTCAGCGATTCCTCTGTTGCTTTATTATGAAGCAGCCCTGGCCTCCTCCTTAAAATGTCCACTCAGAACATCAGCCACTTACCTCCAGCCCCTACCTCATACCTGCCCCATTTCTAAGCAGATAAAACCCCATCACTAGCTTCCAAAAACCCTCAGGCTGTCAAATTTTGTCTGTAATAAGCTATCCATTTGTTCTCTTGATAAGGCTAAAAGTTTCCCAATTGTCTGTAGGAATTTAAGTTCCTTAGCCAAAAATTCTGGGGCCTTACATTATAGCCTTAAACTAGCTTTTAAACTTTTTAATCTTTTTTAAACGTTTGCCTTTCCATTCCAAATATCTTTTTCTGTCCACCAGGCTGACCACTGTTCCCCAAACCAGTCTTATCCTTCCCCATGTCCTTGCCCCTGCTTTGGGTTCTGCCTCACCTGGAACATCTCTGAGCTCTTCTCCCATCTGTAAAATGGGGATAAGGAAAGTCCCTATCTCATAGGAAACCATGAATGCGTTAATGCTAGTAAAGTACTAAAGACAGTGCCGGGCAATTGTCAGTGTGACCTGTGTTGCTTGCTGACAAACTCATCTCAAGTATCTCTTCTTTAATAAAGTCTCCACCTTTCTGAACTAAAGGAACACTCTGTCTACCATCTCATGGCAATGGACCCAACCTGTGACACTGCAGTGGTATTGTTTCTGACATGGCTGAGTTCTTATGCTGTTTAACTCCGTAACGCTTTTAACTTTTAATTTTTCCCAACTAAATTTGAAGTTCTCAAAGAGCAGAGGCCACGTCTTTTCTTTTTTCATATATTCCACACTCATAACTCCTTATCTTGTAAGTCCTTAATAAATGTTTCACTGCTTTCCATTACAGGACCTTAATTCTGATTAAAGTCTGCAAACCAACAAACAAAACACAAGGTGTTTTTCTCAAGTATACATGTACTAGGGGATACACACATATACTAATGCATATAGATGAATTTTATATTTAAATACCCTTATATAAATATACATGTGTATCTTTCTTATATATAATTACATGCCTCTGTGGGTACATGTGTGTTAGGTCATATGTTATTAACACCATACTGCAAAACTAAAGCACAGCAAAATAAAATGACTTGCCTAAGATGTCTCATTTTCCATTTTTTTATGTTGTAGGGCCAGGATTCCTACCTTCAAAGCACTTCAATTAGCGCTGCCTCTTGACACTTTAGGTATATTCTTCTGCTGCCAGTTAATTCAAACATTACTAAGCCCTGCACTTTCCTGAGCAGCCAATAATTTAAAAAATTGAAAACACAAAAATCACTAGGAAATCTGACACCTAAAGTAAAATCTTTAGAAAGCAAAGAACACATTAGTAAAGTTAATAAATAACCCTTTATTATTACATAGCTGAGCTTCATTGACATGGATGGTTACCTAAATAAACATTCCACTCAAACTGGAAAGTAAAATGTGAAGTTTCATACCTTTCAGAATTCAGACTCTGATCAGCATAATCACTTTTCAAAGAATCTAATTCACTCTGAAGAAAGGCTATGTTTGTCTGTGCTTCTAAAAGATCTTTCTTAACTTTCTGATTTTCCTAGAGGAAAGGCACAGTGCAGGTCATTAGACTCAGAGTTTCTACCTGGGAGAAGTGAAGTCAAGTGTAGTGTAACCTTCCCACACATCACTCTCACCCCTCCACAAGTCTTCAAGTCTTGGTGTTCAAAGAACTAATTATCAATTCAAGGTAATTTGATATTTTCATAAAGTATTAAAGAAAGTATCAAAAATTAGCTCTTTTTTTAAAATACTTGACATTTGGTGTGAAACTACAACAGTCAAGAGTTTATCATGACGTACTTCAACATGTTATTGGCAAATTAACGGAGACCAAACATTTAAACATCTGTTTTACTTAATGAGAGCTGTGGAACTACTGATAGATATTCTGTGGAATTAACAATACCTGTTACCAGGTAGACTGGCTACTTTTTACAATAAATCCTATCACCTAAAATTTTAAATTTTGCACTTGAAAATAAGCCAGTGTGGTTAGGAGATTTCTATATTTTTCTTAAAAACCAAAAAACAGACACAAAAACAAAGAAGAAAAAAAATCATTGGAGGCTTCCCGTTCAATATGGTGGACTGGGCACATGAATTTGTCTTCTTTCCCTTTTGAGACCCCATTAACATGAAATACCAAAGGAAATAAACCAATAAAAATTAAAAGAATGGAAGAGGGGCCCATCAGCAGTCAAGTGATTTAAACATATTGCTGGAAAAAGGAAACCGGATGGCAATGTGCTGACAAGGGGAAGAGAGTAGGGGAAAAGGAGGTCCAGAAGATGTGTGTTGAAGGTTCTGCTGTAGAACAAAGAAGAGACACTGGTCAGGCAGAACCCCAGAGAGTGAGAAAGGGGGTCTGGAAATAGAGATTAAAACTGTACATTAAGACACGCTGCCTCTCAAGCCTTTACCTGCTCTTATCCTAGGAAAGAAGAGCAGATAAGCCAGAGTTGATTCCAAAGGCAACAAGACGGGGCTTGTCTTTTTAAAAATAACTGAATGATTCCCAAAAGCAAAGCTAAGGCTTCTCTCTGAACATCCAGGCCCCATGCATCTGGTAATTGAGTTCCTATGTCTGACAGCCAGCTTCACACACAGAGCTCTGAGGAAGGCCATCTTTCAGGGGAGAGGCCTTGAGCTAAACAGATGTTTGCCTAGCTGTACAGGAATCCTACCACAGCTACCTAAAATGATCAGAAATTCCAAGATGACATCTGGGTAGCAAGTTTAAAAAGCAGCCAGTCCAATAAGAATTGAAATTTCCTGGACTCCAAAATTAATATTTTCAAGGAGAAAAAAACAAATTCCATGTACTGGAAAGAATAAATAAGAAGTTGCAAGGTAGAGGTAATATCATGAAGATGGCAGGCTCTTTTTACACGAAACCAAAAACTCCACCAGAGAATCCATGAGAAGTAAGCAACTCTACGAGAACATTGTGATCCAAGCACAAAACCAACTAGGAGGTAGCAAAATCTGAAACTGGTAATGCATAAAGGGGATTTATCTGACCACAAAGCTGGGGGACCTTCTCTTTTGAGTGGCACAGGGATAATGACTGGAGAGAAAGAACTGCAATTTTAGCTCACTTCTTGGCTCTGCAGGGAGAATATTTAGAGTCACGATAAAGGAAATGTTCATTATTGGTTTTCAACTTTTAGAGTCAACCTGAGAACAAAATAAAGAAAATGACGATAATATAACGATGTCGATGTTATCATTTATGGCAACAGAAATACTAAAGATAGGGTCAGCAGAAGATGGAAAAGGGACAGACAGAAAACTTGGAGGAAGGGCAGGGCAATAATACCTCATCTTACAAAGTCAGGGAAACAGATAAAAGTTGATGTTATAAGAATGCAGGGGTTAACTATTTAAAATTTAAAGGCCATGCCATTATTGCTTTGAATAAAAAAAAAAGCATTTACAATAGGTATCACTGAGGGAAAAAGCCTGCATAAATATAATACCTTTAGTCAGAGGTATTTCAAAGACTTTCTCTAACTGTAGTATTAATTTCTCTTTAAGCTTTTATTCCTGGAATATTGAAATCATAGCATGATTTTATTTAGGAAACAGTAGTCTAACAGGAAATATATTACTGTAAGTGAAAAGTTAATTCTTACCATTGATAAGTCATAAATTTGTTTTTTTAATGCAGCTACATCTTCCTTTTGACTTATGTGTTTTGATTGTTCTTCTAGCTGAAAAAGCAAATAAAAGTTGGACGTTTACAAACTCACTTTGAATTGATTTGGTTAAGTTTAGGAATATATGTGCATGTAGATATGGGAATTCTAGAAGTCTCCAATTTTCAACATTATACAACCTTATAAATCATTAAACTACATATAATCCAGAAGGATTTGAAAATTTGCTTTAAATAATTTAAACATTTAAAAAAGGGGTTTTCTTATTTCATGAATTTTCTTTTTTTTGCCAAGGTACCTTTTTTTTTTCTTTTTTTTTAAAATTGAAATATAGTTGATTTACAGTGTGTTAGTTTCAGGTGTAAAGTACATATTATACATATGTACTTATGTACAATTACACACATATATATACATTCTTTTTTTACATTCTCTTCCATTATAGGTTATTATAAGATCCTGAGTATAGTTTCCTGTGCTATACAGTAGGTCCGTGTTGGTTATCTATTTTATATATAGTAGGTTATCTATTTTATATACAGTAGTCTATTTTATATATATAGTAGTGTGTATATTTTTCTTTGAAACAATTGAAAAGCCGTTTTGGGGAAACCATTCAACTATCAAGCAACTCAGTCCTCCCTTTTTCAGTTATGTTGCGTATGAGTCTGGACCTTTATATTCTCTTAAACTTTATCTGCATTTAACACTTGCTATTCTATATCATAATTACTTATGAGTGTTTTAACTCTCTTACTAGAGTCCAAGATTTTTAAGAGCAGAATTGGTGTCAAAAGTCAACTATGTTTTCTTCATGGTGATGTCAAAAATGCTTATTTAATGATTTAAGTCAATAAAATTTAAGTATGGTATGAAGTTAGAGACACACACACAAAATTATATAAATACACAAATGAGCTTTGCTTCCTGGTTGATTACTGAGCATTACCAGACTAAATTGGCTCAGAAGCATCCCTAACATGGACAACAAAAATGTCTTTCTTACACATAGCTTACATCCCTTGGGAAATGTGGGGATTTGTGGGTGTCCATTAATAGAATATGCATGCATTGATCAAAATGAATGCGATATTTCATCAAAATCTAAGTACTTTGATGATAGACTTTCTTCATCTTGCCAGGTGGCATCAGTGGAAGGTTTTCAAGTGGCTGAAGCCGAAAGAGCCACTGATTTTAAGATCATGCCAATTTCAGAGAAAAAAAATTGTGGAGAAAAAAATGAGTTTCTCAGAACCACTGGCATAAGGTAATGTCTGGTGATTATATTAAATCTGTAGACTTCTGTATATTCCTTTACAGCTTTTAACATGTTCTGCCATAAATTATCTCTTACTCTCTCGCAGAACAACCCTATCAGGCAGGCAGGAAGTCTGGTATAAGTGAGAAAGCCCCAACTGTGTAAAGACAGAAAGACAACGCATTGCTTATTAGCTGAGTGACTTTGTGCAAGTTATTTAACCTGGAACTCAGTGTTCTCATCTGTAAAAGTGGGAAGTTTGCACTTTCCTCAGAGAAAGTTTAAGAATTTGATATTTTTAAATTATGAAGAAGAGCTTAATAAGCTACAAAGTCAATAAAATGTCAGTCACTGTGGTTAGACAGGATAGTTTATTATTAATCCCATCTTACAGATGAGAAGCTAACGATCAGAATGATGAAGCCGGACTTCCCTGGTGGTGCAGTGGTTAAGAGTCTGCCTGCCAAGGCGGGGGATACGAGTTCGATCCCTGCTCCAGGAGGATCCCACATGCCGCGGAGCAACCAAACCCGTGAGCCACAACTACTGAGCCCACGTGCCACAACTACTGAAGCCTGTGCACCTAGAGCCCATGTTCTGCAACGAGAAGCCACCGCAGTGAGAAGCCTGTGCACCGCAATGAAGAGCCCCCGCTCGCCACAACTAGAGAAAGCCCCCCGCGTGCAGCAACGAAGACCCAATGCAGCCAAAAATAAATAAATGAATAAATAACTAAATAAATTTATTTTTTTTAAAAAAAGAATGATGAAGCCAATTGTCCTGGGTGTTACAGAAGAAATTGGAACAGTCTTTTTAAAATTAAATTATTTTTTTTATTTTTGGCTGCGTTGGGTCTTTGTTGCTACGCATGGGCTTTCCCTCTAGTTGCGGCGAGCGGGGGCTACTCTTCGTTGCGGTGCATGGGCTTCTCATTGCGGTGGCTTCTCTTGTTGTGGAGCACAGGCTCTAGGTGCGTGGGCTTCAGCAGTTGCAGCACGTGGGCTCAGTAGTTGCGGCTCGCTGGCTCTAGAGTGCAGGCTCAGTAGTTGTGGTGCGTGGGTTTAGTTATTAGCTCTGCGGCATGTGGGATCTTCCCGGACAAGGGCTCAAACCCGTGTCCCCTGCCTTGTCAGGCGGACTCTTAACCACTGCACCACCAGGGGAGTCTGAAATTGGCACAGTCTTGATGAGGACTTGGGTCTCGTCACTCCTGACTCTTACTGTTCAGGGCCTATTTGGTCTTCATCATATACTATATGAAAAAACAACTCTGTGTCTCCTCTTGCAAACATTCTCTTAGTTTAAAGGTTTGGATGACACAGAAATAATTGAGGACAGTGACTAGCAGAATCTGTAACTCTAGCATTAAGCAAAGGATTGGTCCATTCAAATTCTGTAATACAAGAATAATATTATGGTCTAATGACCTTTGGAAATCAGATATAAGGTTGACGTTGATAATACTTTTCCAAGAAGGATACTGGGGAGAATTCTTAATAATTCCAGAGGTTTAAATTGCAGTAACCCACAAATGCAGTTAATTATCACTTAATCTCATTCAGTATAAACACTGGAAGGAGCATTAAAGGTTATCTCTGGTTATGAAAAACCAGAGAAGCAAAGTGATGTGCCTAAATTCACAATGCCACTTTTGGGGACGATTATTTTTAAGTACCCATTTTCATTTTAGCTAAGGTATTTCCATTAGTTATGGAGACCATCCACATGCAGGAAGTGAATCCAGTATTATGCTGGAGCCAATGTGTACCAGCAGGCGAGAGCCTATTTATTTTAAGCATTTCTTCCCAAACTCTGCATTCAGTGATGTCAACTTGGTAGCTTGAAATCGGTAATGGTGGGAATATTTATACCATGAAGATTGGCAAATGCTACAAATGCCTCCTCCCTTCCTCCCCTTTCCAGAGCCTGTTGTAAAACATCTACCAGCATACCACTGAGTGAAATGGACCCTAATCATTAGAAACCAAATAGAGCAGAGGCCCAAACCAATCACACCTCTGCTTTCATGTCAACAGGTTCTCTCCCACTTCTTGCTGATCAGTGGTCCTCTAGATCTGGAACTTTCCACAGAGAAGTATTCATTTCATTTAATAAATATTCACTGAATACATATACCTTGCAGTAAGCTGAGTGTAGGGCTACATGACCAGGAAAGACAGTGTCCCTGCTGTCGTGAGCAGACAGTCCACTGGACACGTGGGACTTGAAGGCACTTGGTGAAGACCAAGGAAAGAAAACTGAGGTTTGATGGACAACTGTTCAAGGGACCAGAAATATTTATTAGATCTATGCAGAAGATAGGCTGCCCTTAGAAATAGAAATTACAGGCCTTTAAAAAAAATTCTTGCCAAGGAGTCCAATTTGATTCTGAAATCTGATCTATCCACTGCTTCAATATGATTCTGCATGTTTTTAGTTGCTAAAAAAAATGTAGACACATTGAGATACTGAAAGTATCCCTCAAAGTCCAGCTGCCACAAACCTACCTTTTTGAGTTTCTTTATTGTCACCTGTAGATCTCCCACTTCTGTTTCATACTGACGCCTGAGGTCACTGAGGGCTTCTTCAGCTTTGCGTTTTTCCTGAAAGAAAAAAAAAAATGATTTTGTCGATTTAAATAGGTTCTTCAAAATCCTGTAGGTGAGAAACATTTTGTGTCAAACTAAGGCTGACCCCAAGTCTCCTACACAGAGACAGTGAGAAGGTAAAGCAGAAGTAACCAAACTTTAGATGCCCAGCACTTCTGGAATGGAAACGTACAAGACTGGAAGAACTGCAGAATCCCACAACCTACATACACACGTAACCTGGGGTGACACCTCTAAGACCACTACTCAACTGTGATAGAGGGCTGCAGCACATCAATTAACTAGCTAATTAAATACGGCTGTGTTTAATTAAAAGCTATGGCACAATCAAGGGCCTCAGTGCTTGCCTGAATCCTATCATGTCATCAGGACTCAGGAAGGCCTGATGGGTTTACTGTTTTTCCAAGAGTTTACACCTTATCTAAATTCAAACCACATCACCTGCAAATTTCTATGCAAAGTGCTGCCCCATAGGCTGGTACTTCTCATGTGTGTCACCCCTGGTACAGAGAATGGCAAAAGGGCACTCCAGGAGGTCAGGGGCTGCAGCTCCCATGAGCCCAAATATCTTTCAGTTTCCTTTTTCTCTTAACACATTATGGAATTTAATATCCTATGTTCTGTATTCAAATAAAGTTTTAATTTTATAACCAGTGGAGTTGAGTGTAATAAGACCTAAATAAATGGAGAATATATCAGGTTTGTGGATTATTCATTATTAATAAGATGCCAAATCTCCCCCAGTTGATCTATAGATGCAATGAAGTCCAGTCAAACCCCCAACAGGTTTTGGGTTTTTGTTGTTGTTGTTTTTCAAAATTGACAAGCTGACAAGGAAATTGAGGACCTAAAATAGCCAATACAACTTTGAAAAAGAACAAAGCTGAAGAACTAATACTAGACTCATTATGGAACTAATTCAAGACATTATAAAGCAATAATCATCAAGACAATGTAATAACCAGCATAAAGATAGACAAATCAATCAATGGAACAGAATGGAGAGCCCAGAAATAAACCCAACACAAATACAGAAAACTGATTTTGGACAAAGTGCAAAGGCAATTCAGCAGAGAACAGATAGTATTTTCAACAAATGGGCTGGAACAATTAGATATGCATATGCAAAAAATATGAACTTTGATCCATACCTTAAAAATAGATCCTAAATGTGAAATCTAAAACAATAAAACTTATAGAAAAAACACAGGAGAAAATCTTTGCAACCTTGGGTTATGCGAAGATTTCTTAAATATCAAAAACACATCCGTCAAAGAAAAAACATATCGATGCTGCCCACGTCCACCACTACTTTAAATCTATGATGCGTTGGACTTCATAAAAATAAAAAATTTCTGCTCTTCAAAAGACACTGTTAGGAGAATGAAACGATAAGTCAGGAAATATTTATAGATCAGAATATATAAAGGACTCCCCAAACTCAATAATAAGAAAACAAACAACCTAGTTTTAAAAGTGAGCAATAGAGGGAACTTTCCTCAACATAATAAAGGCCATATATGACAAGCCCACAGCAAACATCATCCTCAATGGTGAAAAACTGAAAGCATTTCCACTAAGATCAGGAACAAGACAAGGTTGCCCACTCTCACCACTCTTATTCAACATACTTTTGGAAGTTTTAGCCACAGCAATCAGAGAAGAAAAGGAAATAAAAGGAATCCAAATCGGAAAAGAAGAAGTAAAGCTGTCACTGTTTGCAGATGACATGATACTATACATAGAGAATCCTAAAGATGCTACCAGAAAACTCCTAGAGCTAATCAATGAATTTGGTAAAGTGGCAGGATACAAAATTAATGCACAGAAATCTCTGGCATTCCTATATACTAATGATGAAAAATCTGAAAGTGAAATCAAGAAAACACTCCCATTTACCACTGCAACAAAAAGAATAAAATATCTAGGAATAAACCTACCTAAGGAGACAAAAGACCTGTATGCAGAAAATTATAAGACACTGATGAAAGAAATTAAAGATGATACAAATAGATGGAGAGATATACCATGTTCTTGGATTGGAAGAATCAACATTGTGAAAATGACTCTACTACCCAAAGCAATCTATAGATTCAATGCAATCCCCATCAAACTACCACTGGCATTTTTCACAGAACTAGAACAAAAAATTTTGCAATTTGTATGGAAACACAAAAGACCCCGAATAGCCAAAGCAATCTTGAGAACGAAAAAAGGAACTGGAGGAATCAGGCTCCCTGACTTCAGACTATACTACAAAGCTACAGTTATCAAGACGGTATGGTACTGGCACAGAAACAGAAAGATAGATCAATGGAACAGGATAGAAAGCCCAGAGATAAACCCACACACATATGGACACCTTATCTTTGATAAAGGTGGCAGGAATGTACAGTGGAGAAAGGACAGCCTCTTCAATAAGTGGTGCTGGGAAAACTGGACAGGTACATGTAAAAGTATGAGATTAGATCACTCCCTAACACCATACACAAAAATAAGCTCAAAATGGATTAAAGACCTAAATGTAAGGCAAGAAACTATCAAACTCTTAGAGGAAAACATAGGCAGAACACTCTATGACATAAATCACAGCAAGATCCTTTCTGACCCACCTCCTAGAGTAATGGAAATAAAAACAAAAATAAACAAATGGGACCTAATGAAACTTCAAAGCTTTTGCACAGCAAAGGAAACCATAAACAAGACCAAAAGACAACCCTCAGAATGGGAGAAAATATTTGCAAATGAAGCAACCGACAAAAGATTAATCTCCAAAATTTACAAGCAGCTCATGCAGCTCAATAACAAAAAAACAAACAACCCAATCCAAAAATGGGCAGAAGACCTACATAGACATTTCTCCAAAGAAGATATACAGACTGCCAACAAACACATGAAAGAATGCTCAACATCATTAATCATTAGGGAAATGCAAATCAAAACTACAATGAGATATCATCTCACACCAGTCAGAATGGCCATCATCAAAAAATCTACAAACAATAAATGCTGGAGAGGGTGTGGAGAAAAGGGAACACTCTTGCACTGCTGGTGGGAATGTGAACTGGTTCAGCCACTATGGAGAACAGTATGGAGGTTCCTTAAAAAACTAAAAATAGAACTACCGTATGACCCAGCAATCCCACTACTGGGCATATACCCTGAGAAAACCAAAATTCAAAAAGAGTCATGTACCAAAATGTTCATTGCAGCTCTATTTACAATAGCCCGGAGATGGAGACAACCTAAGTGCCCATCATCGGATGAATGGATAAAGAAGATGTGGCACATATATACAATGGAATATTACTCAGCCATAAAAAGAAACGAAATTGAGCTATTTGTAATGAGGTGGATAGACCTAGAGTCTGTCATACAGAGTGACGTAAGTCAGAAAGAGATAGACAAATACCGTATGCTAACACATATATATGGAATTTAAGAAAAAAAAATGTCATGAAGAACCTAGGGGTAAGGCAGGAATAAAGACGCAGACCTCCTAGAGAACGGACTCGAGGTTATGGGGAGGGGGAAGGGTGAGCTGTGACAGGGCGAGAGAGAGTCATGGACATATACACACTAACAAACGTAGTAAGGTAGATAGCTAGTGGGAAGCAGCCGCATGGCACAGGGATATTGGCTTGGTGCTTTGTGACAGCCTGGAGGGGTGGGATAGGGAGGGTGGGAGGGAGGGAGACACAAGAGGGAAGACATATGGGAACATATGTTTATGTATGACTGATTCACTTTGTTATAAAGCAGAAACTAACACACCATTGTAAAGCAATTATACCCCAATAAAGATGTTAAAAAAATAAAAATAAAAGTGAGCAAAAGATTTTAATAGACGCTTCACCAAAGAAGACGTAAGACGGTTGCCTGACAAGGAGGGGCAAGGAAGGATGGCATGACACAGGGGCGTGGAAACCAACAGTATGTGAACCTACCTTTATCTTGATTGTGGTGACGGTTTCTCGGTATATACACATATCCAATCTTATCATAGTCTACACTTTGAGTAGGTACAGTTTATTGCATGCCCATTATACCTCAATAAAGCTGTTACAACATATTTTTAAAACCCTAACTGAAACAATGGGATAAACACTCTATGTGCAAGAGGAGTCAAGGTCAGGAAGAGGTGAACGTGGCTAGAGGACTAGGGGAGGGCACTGGGGAGAAGGGGAGACTTTCTCTGATCTTTGCAAAATTTAGGAAAGTGGAGAGGAGTTATCAAGGCAAAAAAACCCAGCTGGAGTGAAAGCAGAGCAATGAGCCAGGCCAGAGCTGCGGGGTGAAGAACTGTGTGTGGGGAGCCAAGGTAAGCCACGCTTAGTGGAGGTGAGTTAGGGAAAACCTTCAGTCAGCGTGGATGTGTTATTCCAGAGAGACTAGGAGACTGGGGCAGACTGGCAAATAGATGTCATCCCAGGGCCAAAGCTGCTCCATTGGCAGCAGTGTGCTGAGGTTTCAGAGACCACATCTGTGCAGTGACTCACCAGCCACTTATGCCATCGCTGTGGAACAGAGAAAGATGCCATGTATTCACCACCCCTGTACCAGAGCCAAGGAAAATGAGGAAGATGGTATAATTAACAAAACATGAAGTGATAAGGGGTAGGGCGATGGTCAGGTATCCATCACCAACAACCAGTTTGGGAAGTGCTTAGCTGGAAGAGGCGGAGATTTGATGACAGAATAACGCATATGCTTGATAAGTGTGTGATGAATGAATGAATGCACAGATTAAATGGATGGAGAGGGAAAAAGGCAGAAAAAAATAGGATGTTACTGTTTCTAGACTAGAAGAAATAAAGCGCTAACAAAAGAATGGGATAATCATTGTAATAAAGCTGGACCATGGACTCTGAGCTATTCACTCTGTGAACATGACTTCCAAACAGTTATTAAATGTGTTATTAAGAGATAAGACAATCAAGAGACCCGAAGGCATACATGTGGTAAAGCAATTTAAGGTGAAGAATCTGAAAGGACACAAGGTACGCAGAGCACCGGAAAAGAGCAGAACTGCAATGGCCACGGTGCCCCTACCATACCTCAGGCACTGCGCTAGGCACGCATACAGATCACCAGGCTCGACCCTCCTTAAAGCAGATAGGTGGCATTATCCCATCTAAAGTTGGAACAACAAAGGCTCAGAGGTTATGTTATTTTTCCAGTGCCACTTAACTGAGACGGGGCAGAGCCAGGAGGCAAACTAAGGTCTATTGGATGCCAACACCCAGGCCCTTCTCACTCAATTTTCTGCCTCTCAGAGTTAATGGGGAAAATGAATAGAAAAAAAGGGAATGTTCAACCTGAAGTTAACTACTCAAAGAAATATGTCTATTTTCTGTTTTCAGTAAACATCAATCACCCAAATATATTTCATAAAGGAAAAAGATAATTATTTCTCCTATGGAAATCACTGAAGGTAGCACCCAACTTTCAACTATGAGAGTTCCTATATTGATGAGTAAAAGTATATCCCATTGTAAAACAACACCAAAATTAGCAGGGAGCATTTTAACTTCATTGTAATCTAGATTTAAAGTAGCGGTGGACGTGGGCAGCAAGACAGTGGTATTAAGAGTGGAGCCACCATCCTTTACGAAGGCGGGCTCTGCCTTCTCCAGGCCTCAGCTCTCCTGTCCCCTCTTCACAGAGGCCCCTGACCTCCCAACCCGAAGCAGCCTGTCTATCACACATGCCATTTCTTTACTGTGCTTGTTGCCATCTGAAATTAGCCACTTTATTTGATTACTTTCTCTCTCTCTCTCTCTCTCTCTCCCCCTCTCCCCCCCCCGCCACTCCCTCTCCCTCTCTCCTTACTCTACCCCCCACCCCCGCCCTGATAAAACCACCAGCACTAACAGTGCCCTTGTTGAGAGCACCTGTGGCAGTCTGGACTTGCTGCACCCAGAGGATGCCCGGTGCCCTATCCATAAAAGGTGTTCTGAGGATTCGTCGCATGAAGGGGCCATCCCACAAACTCACGTCTTTCCGTGTCTTGTGTTCTGCAGCCTGAATCCTCTGATCCATTTCCTCTTCCAATTCACTCAACTGCATGGCTGCCTTGTCCTGGGCTCTGAAATTTAAGAGGATGCACACCTTTTCATTATACTCTTGGCCTTGTAACATGAAGAGAAAACTCTGACCTCATCTATTTCAAGCTCTCTATTTTACAGATGAGGAGAAACATACCATTTAAAATAATATTCCCTGTTCCTTCCACATAATAAAATGATGTTGGCAATTCGATCAGTTGGGTGTAAAGGGACATTGAAACTAGATATTAAATAAATGGAATAGATTAAATGGTATTAAACTAGATTGTAGCAAAGAACAGATAAAGATACCAAATCGCTGGGAGGCTCTCAATAAATTCTGAAAACCTTTTTTGCTGCGATGACTGAGCTACAATCCCAGACAAGAAAAGAACTCCATGGCAAAGAGATGGTTAGATAAAATTTTGAAATTTTATCATACGAAAAACACAATGCTAAATGCTATAGTTAGAAGGGAAAAAAAAGAAGAGATCTCAAAAATTATTTCTGCTTGGTTCCCTAAAGTTCTAGAATGTATATATAGTTGCCCTTTAGAAAATTCCTGTTTCTTTTATTAATACAATCAATAAATCATATTTCTCTGGAGGCAGAGAATACTGATCTGCCAGAAAGTTAGAAATGAGAAAATTTCGTTGCGAAGATACCCAGATAGCTTTATTTAGCAGTTGTCTAGCATGGAGACACCTGTCACTTTACAATGATTGAAGCTTCAGATTAAGCCCTAAAAAATTTATTTTTTGTTCTCTCTCAGCTCTGTGTCCAATTATCTAAATTTTCACATGTGTATGTCTTGCCTACTCAACTAGATTGGAAGTGACCTGAAAGCAGCCACCGTGAGATTTAGAGTCAATGTACTTGGCCCAATGACATGGTGTTAATAAAAGTAGAAACAGGACCTCAGTAGAAGGCCTCTGTCTTCCAGTCTGATAGCTTCTGCTATACCATCCTACCTGCTTTCAACTTATTTACTCCCTCCCAACACAATTTGTTCATGCATTAATTTAATTCTACATGAGCTTCCAAACAAGCATTGATGGGTGGAGGGAAGACCCGGAAGTAAACTTCGGAGTGACTTATCACTATTTTCTGCTCCTGTTAACTTCCTCTTCACCTTACGGCCTGCCCGAGGTTATGTTAACCAAGTTTGGACAGTCAGCTAGTTCTGGTTTGTTTACAAACACTTGATGTTTGAAATCTAGGCATTATGTAACTCCACAGCAACTTTCGGGGTTTTTTGGTCAACTCTGGGACTGGGAATAGCTAAGCCACACATCCATTTCTCCCTTTGTTATGACTACTTTTTTCCAGCCATTCCTTCTAAAAATCTGGGCATCTGGGACGCCTCCCCAATGTGTTCCTTCTGCCTTTTTCACTTCTGAACAACTCTTTTTTCTTTCTTTCTTATTTTTTGGGGGAGGGGGAGTAAATCAGGGTAGTCTATAATGACACACTGTTTGCCCCAGCAATTCCCAATTCCCAGTAAAGCATCTACCATGTTGGGAATGTCCACTTTAACCTTAGTCCAGGGCTCCTACCAGGACACTGGGAACCCCTTCTTCAGGTGCAAGTGCTGAGCGAAAAGACTGAGGCCCTCCCCTAACCAAAAAACAGAGGTGGGGACGCATGGTCCTTAGTTAAGGATGTAAGGGAATATTTACAGTAGTCACTTAAACACCTCGGCAAGGTCTCTGCCAGCTCAGAGAGCGGCCTTTAGGAGGCCTTGGGCTTAGGACAGAGCCCGACTTTGGATCCCACCCACAGAGCACAGAAGCTGGGAGGAGAGAAGCACCATCAGCTCCACATCACGTGACACACTCCGTGCACAGCAGAGAGCGGCCCGGCTGGGAATGAGAGCAGAGGGAAGAGAATGCCATTCTTCTTTCCCTTATGGGTTTACACAGGACTATACTTAGAGGTTATGTGTGAATGAATGTGTGTGTGTCCCATGAATTTTTGTGGGGGTCTGTGTATATGCATCTGTGTGTGTACAGGGGAGTTAGTGTGTTTTCACAGATATTTACTGGACTCTTTAAAAAAATCTCAGTATGTGTGTCTGCTAGTCACCCCTCAAAGGAGGCCAAATCTGGGGCTCTGATCCACATCCCAGAATGCTCTACAGAAATTGATGATCTGAGGACCGCCCTATGATCTCACTGAAAGCCTCTAGCAGGCAAACTTGAGGGAAAAGATTGGAGTCAGGAACTGAAAATGTTCACTTAAAAACCCCCTGTGTGGGCTTCCCTGGTGGCGCAGTGGTTGAGTCCACCTGCCGATGCAGGGGACACGGGTTCGTGCCCCGGTCCAGGAAGATCTCACGTGCCGTGGAGCGGCTGGGCCCGTGAGCCATGGCCACTGAGCCTGCGTGTCCGGAGCCTGTGCTCCACAACGGGAGAGGCCCCAACAGTGAGAGGCCTGCGTACCTCAAAAAAAAAAAAAATCCCTGTGGATAGTTCAACTCTTGTATGATTCTAGGACTATAAAAACAGTCCTATTTAGCATCGGTGTTTTAAACCATTTTCTCTTCTACATTTTAATTACTTCACAGGGTCAGCTAGATAGTTTTATCATCATGTGGAGGGAAAGAATAAAGAGAGAGGAACGGCCTTCACCTGCCCCCATGCAAATGGGGGCATCCTATGAAAGGGGCCGTTTAGGAGTTCTGGGCAGAGACCAGTGCGGTGCGCAGCACACTGGGAGCTGCTGGCGGCAGAGCACATGGAGGTGAGAAGCATCTGTGGGGCAGAACACCCAGGAATTGTGACAAACAACATGCCCTCTCTCCCAATATATGCCAAAGGAGTGTGGTCTTCCAGGAAACAAAGAGGCTGATGTTTGGATTGCAACACATATAAATTCTTTTTTGGCACTGGGTTGCTGTTAAAACCAATAAGATACCCTATGTAAGCCAGCTGTGGCTTATATAAACTGTATGAGAGTAAGGGTTCAACAGTTTTTAGGCTTGCAGGTCAAGCTGGTGAGGAGGGTTAGAGAGAGGGAAAGAAACACTGCTGAGTACCCACCATGTGGTAGACCCAGTGCCAAGTGCTTCACCCAAGCCTCACTATGAGGTCTCCACACCCCAAGGATGTGAATATTTACAGCCTCGTTTTGCAGATGCAGAAGCTGAGACTCAGGGAGATTAAGTAACCTGCCCAAAGTCACTCTTCTGTCAGTGACAAGGCCAGGCTTCAAATGGAGTCTGCCTGCCTCTCTGGATGAAAAGTATCCTGTATGTTTCAAGCGGCTGGATACAAGATAACGAATCCCTTTGAACTGTTCTATATGGCATCACAGGCCTTGAAGGGTTTATATGATAGGATCATGGGGACCTGCTGATGGATTGCTGGCTGACCCTACAAAGTACTGTCTGACTCAGCTTTCCTCATGCTGGCTTAGTTTAGAAAGTTCCAGATTCCTCAGGTTCGGGTCGACACCCCATACCATATGATAATGCAGTTCCGTCTTTGTGCCACTTGGTCAGAGAGCCAGTTAAAGGACCCCTTCTGCCACTGAGACAGGAAAGACTACAATACCTCTTCACTGCAATGGCCAGGTTTTCCATTTCTGTGCTTTGAAGTTTGATCTCACGGATGAAGTTCTTTATAACATGTTCATATGGCTGAATTAGTCTTGGCTCCACGAGGTTGATGTTTTGATACAAGGTACTAACTTGCTCTTTTCTGCCAAAAGAATCAGATTAAAAATTAAATAAAACCGAGTAAAAAAAGTCAAAATTTCAGAATATTTTTTAGGAAAGAGACACATAAGAACCAAGGAAGAAAAATGTAACAATAGAATGACCAGAATGGAGGGAAGATAGCAGTCAGAGATGCTACTGCACTCTTCTTCATATTATTATTATATTTTTAACAGTGGAACAGCAACTTCATTTTTTCCCCCAGCTTTATTGAGATATGACTGACAAATAAAAATTGTACATATTTAGGTTGTACAGCGTGATTTTTTAAGGTGTGCAATGTGATGATTTAATATTAGAAGATGGAGGCCAGTGAGGGCAGTGGACATGCACAGGGAAGGAGTGATAGGGAAGGATTTTTTTTGTCACTGCTGGGTTTTTTTCCTTTCATAGAGAGTTAAATAGATTTACAGAAAAAAAGTTAGGTAGCAAACTAATTACTTAATAATATGTTCCACCAATCCCTATAAGACATACTTCAGACTTTATGATCATAAAAGCACATATACCTATTGTTTTATAGTCAGTTAAAAATTATTTCATATATATTATATTTATATGTGAGAATCCTCATACTTGTTATTATTAACATTTGTAAAAGACAAATATTTCAGAGTCATTTCAGAGGAAAACCTGGTAAGACTGGGCAGCTGTTCTGCTAGGGGATAAAGGAGTGAGTCAGAGAGGCTGGTGGTGTCCTTGACTCAAGTTTGGGAGCTGATGTTGAGTGATACAGAGATAAGGCCACGTGAAGACACAGTCAGACCGCCGCCGTTGACAAGCCAGGAAGAGAGGCTCTCACCTCCAACCCTGCCAATACCTTGATCTCAAACTTCCAGTCTCCAGAATTGTGAGAAAATAAATCTCTGTTGTTTAAGCCACCCAGTCTGATATTTGTTATCAGAAATACCTAGGCAACCATAGCAAACAGTGAAAATTTCCAAGGTCACATAGTGACTGAATGGCAGAATTGGGATTCAAAACGCAGATCACACAGTCAACCATTACATTATATTGCTTCCCAGTGGTGTTAAACATCTGAACCTTGGCAGAAGAAATGGGATTCAAAATCATTACACAGAACTATGAAACACTTCAAAATGTAAGGTATATATTAACCCAAAGCTTATTTAGGCATGGCCCTGAGGTGTGTCCACGTAGCTATAAACTCTCCCAGCTTTTCTCTTAGAAATGAACTGCTCGGGGCTTCCCTGGTGGCGCAGTGGTTGAGAGTCTGCCTGCCGATGCAGGGGACACGGGTTCGTGCCCTGGTCCGGGAAGATCCCACATGCCGCGGAGCGGCTGGGCCCGTGAGCCATGGCCGCTGAGCCTGTGCGTCCGGAGCCTGTGCTCCGCAACAGGAGAGGCCACAACAGTGAGAGGCCCGTGTACCGCAAAAAAAAAAAAAATAAAAATAAACTGCTCGATGTGTGCAGAGGCCAATTATGATTGAAAAGAACTGCTCAACTGAAATATTATTAATAAACCTGCAGGAATAAGTCACTTTATTTGGTGATATAAGACACAGAAAGTTGCCATCATCCTTCCTGTCAGAGCTGAGTACAAATATTGGCTACAGTAGTGAGCCATATTTATTAAAGAGCAACAACAACAACAACAACAAAAATCTCTACTCTTACATTGTCCCATGTAATTTCAATGTACAACAGGATCATTAACTTCCTTGCCTCTTGTCATTTACTGACCATCAGCGGTTTACAAAGCATAAAAACTTTCTTGTTAATAGGGACCTGCCTGTCAAGGATTGCCATTAAGATACTGTCACCAAGAGTCCTTGTTTCTTGGCTAACTGCACAGCAATATAATGTTCAGAAGTAGATGTCTCCGAAAATTCCCTGAATTTCTGAAAATTTCTAAAATAAGAAAAGAACATAATGATTGTAAATTCTCTTGAGTCCTTTGCTGGTCCTGGTATTACACAGAATTTCAGGAATAGTTTACAGTGAAGTGTACAAATAGATTAATTATAGAAAATGTCTGCCACTAGCAGGAAATAAATTACATGGTTAACTGTTGTGTCAGAGACTAGCTGGATACTCATCTACGCTGCTTCTTTTTATAGGGCACACGGGGGAGAATTGACTCCTCAGAACCCTGGGCAGGCAGGTTGGAGCCATGTGACTAATTGTGGCCAATGGAATGGGAGCAGAAATGATGTGTTTGCCACTTCCATGTTTGGCCCCTAAAATCCTTTGTGAGATCCTCAGCTCTTATGCATTCTCATTATCCCTCTCTCATATCTATTTCTCTCTCTCTCTGTTTCTCCCCTCTCCCCCCTGCCCTCTCCTTCTCTGCCTCCCTCCTCATTTCCTCATCCTCATGGCCAAAGTGAAAAACTCCAATATGGTGAAACCATGTGATGAAATATGTTTGGATCACCACACGGAGGGAAACTGCTCGGGAAGGATGCCTGACCACATCAATCTTCCCGATATGAGAGAAAGAAATGTTTGTATTTTGTAGAGCCTAAGGCTTGGAAGTTCTTTGTAAAACTCAACTTGAACTTAAAAAGTTGGCATCATACTTTCCTAACTTGTTTTTTTAATCATCACCTTCCAGATTAAATTACTTTCTTAACTCCTTCCTTGATAGATTCATATTAAATAAATAATAAAACTTCCATGACCAGGGTGAGTCTTTACTGCCACCATCCATTCTCTTTCAAGGGAATAAAAGCCTATTCTGAAGCATTCATATAGTGAAGCAGACATTTATTAAGCACCTTACATATGCAGTCCCAGCAGTGATCTCAGCTTTTAAATGTACTATTCACTTAATCCTGACAACAGCCTTATGAAGAAGTTATCACTAGTATCCTATTTACCACAGAGGAAACTGAGGTCAAGAGAGGTAAGTATCATTCTGGTACCAGAGCTAGGATTCCAATTCTCCAGAGGAACTAGCTCTTTATACCAAAAGTAAGTGCTAATCTGCTTTTCAGGGGTCCCAAGGGCTTGTCTCCATTTAAAAAACTTTGATGTACCAAGATTTTTTGAAAATTATTTTAGAGGATAGGTATTATTGCTACAAGCACCATCTACATTACAAAGGGACTCCTTTAACGAATGAAGGCACAACTAAGATTAAGATGAGATAATCTGATCAATTCTTATTTACCTAAAGCTATTTGGGGAAAGCACTACTGTACACAGTGAGGCACACTCCCTTCTTCCCCTCCTTTTGTCTGCTTGGTTCATTCGGTCCTTATCTGTGAAACTAGAGAAGCATCTGGATTATGCCTAGAGACTGCAATGCAGTGCACATGGCGATTTTCACACCTGATGCAAAAAACAAAACAAAAACAAAAAATACTTTACCTTAACAAGATAATACGTGGTCCCTCTATGTAAGATTTAAATGCTGTGCCCTGTACAGGCAGCTAAACACCTATGGATTCTTCAGCTCAACAGACTGGGTGCCATTACTTGGTACCAAGACAGTCTTTTTGTTCTGCTGCCGAGATTACAGGAGTCACCAGTCTCTCCCAGTGTCCTTGCTCCTGACGTCAAACGTTAAACACGCAGACCACACAATGCTGCACACACAGCTCTGTTTACTCCTGACCCTCACCCAGGGTGGTGCCTCTGGGTGCGGAAAAGGGTGCCTGGTAGTGACAAGACTTAAGTCCACGGCCTCATATAAGACAACTATGCTTGGATTCACAAATACCATGCAAACCTGTTTACAGGTGTACCAGACAAATACTGGGTAAAGATTAAGGGTCAGGTCATGCATGTTAGTCAGCCAAGATGAAAAACAGTCTCTGCTTCTGTTCGGAGAGAGCCACTCACGCTAAAAATAATCTAATTTATATCTTAAGGAAAGAGATCAAATGAAATGAGAAAAACACACACTGGATTACCAACTGGTTTTAGATCTGAGCCTTTTCATCGTTTTGTTCAATAAATTACAAGACGATTTGTTTGAAAAACAGTGATAATGGCAAACTGCTGATGAAAGATTCACAACTTAAAAATTTAAAATGATCCCTGGGAAATAAGCATTGTAAATTGCAAATATTCCCACTGAAGCTGAGAGATAAATTACCTGAATTTAGGAGGAAAAAAACAGGTATAATTAAGATTGGTAAAAATTTTAAATGTCACACACTTCCACAGGATTTACATTTTACTTAGAAGAGCACATATTTATCTATGGTTATGTATTTGTAATGTAGTAAGGCCAGTATTTAGGATGCCTGGACACCTCTGGTCTCAGGACAGCTCTGGGAAATAGTCAAGTGCGGACAACATCATTCCAGGCTAAAGAACACGGTGACCCAGTAAGGTTGGTAGGAAAATTGGAGCTTAGATTCAAAGTCTTGCTGCTTTAAGCACTGAAATAGAGAGCTAACCAATTTATTCAAATTGTAAGTTACGTAGATCTAAAACCCTAAATGGTTCTCTGTGGACAAAAGCAAATAGTATTCAATGTCTACATCATCCTACACTAGGGATGGCTGGAAGAAAACTGACACTATGACCCTAACATCTGAGCATGGGAAATTAAATATCCAGGCAATCCAAAGGGCACTATGTTAGATCCTGGAAATAAAATGCTAAGAAACATACTGAGTACCTTCCCTCATTAGGCTCACCATGAAGATTAAGTACAAGATGCTTTGACAGCATAGAGCAGGTGAACATGACCAAGCCTTGCAGTATGATGACCTGAAAGATGAGCAGATGCCAACTAGGCAGAAGTGGGGTGGGGGTGGCCTGTTCCAGGAACCAATAACCATAGGTTGAGGGGTTTGAGGGCAGGAGAGGGGCCAGCAGCAGTTCCTGTAAATGGAAGAAGCTGGTGAGGCTGAGGAGCTGAGACTGGGGGAGGGACCAGCAGCATCAGATTGGGGGAGAAGTTAGCAAGAGCCAGATGACTGCACAGAGCCTGAAAGCACGGTAAAGACATGGGAGAGGGGCAATTATTCTGAGAGGGTGGTAAGGCGCTGGAAGGTTTAAAGGAAGAGACAACATGATCAAGTGTACATCTTAACCATTCTCAACTTCTCAAAGTTTTGGCTGCAGCAGAGAATTAAGCGAAGGATTTTGAAACAGGTTTGCAGATAGGAAGGTAAATCTAAGTCTACTGTAATTTAATCCAGAAATGTGGGACTTCAGGAGTTTTCACTAGCTTCTACTTTCCTTTATTATAGAATGTGTAAAATTATAGACAACTAAAATCTTATCATATAGACAGATCAATGAAACAGAATAGAGAGCCCAGAAATAGACCTACATAAATATAGTCATTGACAAAGGACCAAGGACAACACAATGAAGCAAAGACAGTCTTTCAACAAATGGTGCTGGTACAACTGGACATCCACATGGCAAAATAATGAACCTAGACACAGATCTTACACCCTTCATAAAAACTAACTCCAAGTGGATCACAGATATGAATGTAAAATGCAAAGTTATCATACTCCTAGAAGATAAGCCTAGGAGAAAACCTAGATGGCCTCAGATAGGGCGATGCCCTATTAGATACAACACCAAAGGCATGATCCATGAAAGACATAATTGATAACCTAGTCTTCATTAAAATTAAAAACTGCTCTGCAAAAGACAATGTCAAGAGAATGAGAGGATAAGCCATAGACTGGGAGAAAATATTTGCAAAAGACACATCTGATAAAGGACTGTCATCCAAAATATAAAAAGAACTCTTAAAACTTAACAGTAAGAAAAACAACCTGATTACAAAGTTGGTCAAAGACCTTAACTGACACCTCACCAAAGAAGATATACAGATGGCAAGTAAGCATAAAAAGGATACTCTATAAAAATTAATAAAAAAGCATATACTCCAATAAAAATTAATGAAAAAATATAGCCTACATCATATGTCATCAGGGAAATACAAATTAAAACAACAACAAACTATCACTACACGCCTATTACAATGGCGAAAATCCAGATCACTGACAACACTAAATGCTATTGAGGATGTGGAGCAACAGGAACTCTCATTCATTGCTACTGGGCATGCAAAATAGTACAGCCACTTTGAAGACAGTTTGGCAAATTTTAATAAAACTAAGCATTCTTTTACCGTATGATCCAGAAATTGTGTTCCTTGGTATTTGCCCAAAGGAGATGAAAACTTATGTCCACACAGATGTTTATAGCAGATTTATTCATAATTGCCAAAACTTGGAAGTGACCAAGATGTCCCTTAGTAGGTGAATGGATTTTAATAAACTGTGGCACATCCAGACAATGGAATATTATTCAGCATCTAGACAATGGAGTATTTTTCAGCACTAGAAAGAAATACGCTATCAAGCCATGAAAAGGCATGGAGGAACTTTAAATGCATATTACTAAGAAAAAGAAGCCAATCTGAAAAGACTACATACTTTATGATTCCAACTACATGACATTCTGGAAAAGGAAACACTTGGAGACAGTAAAAATATCATTGGTTGCCGGTGGTTGGAGGGGAGGGATGAACGGGCGGAGCACAGAGGATTTTTAAGGCAGTGAAATACTTCGCATGATACTATAATGATGGCTACATATCAGTGTACGTTTGTCCAAATCCACAGAGTATACAACAGCAAGAGTGAACCCTAACGTAAAGTAAGGAATTGGGGTGATAATGATGTGAAAATGTAGGTTCATCAATTTGAACAAAGGTACCACTCTGGTGGGAGCTGTTGATGATGGGAAGGCCGTGCATGTGTGGGAGCAGGGGGTGTACAGGAAATCTGTGTACCTTCCTCTTAATTTTGCTGTGAACTTAAAACTGCTCTAAAAAAAAATAAAGTCTTTTTAAAATCTGATAGTTTATTTCTCTTTGGGAATAAGGATAATGAGTATATTCCTATTCAGGTGACACCAACTGATCTTTTTAGCTGCCCTGAACAAACCATACTGTCATTTAGTCAGTTGAGGGGGAAAGGCTTAGCCTCTTTCCCTTTACAAGTTAAGTGAAAATGAATGATTTCAAAATGTAGTCTTATTACATAGTACACATACTTTCAGAATAAACCTCAACTGACTGGAAAATAAATTCCAACAGCCAAAATCCAGCTGTGCTGCTAGAACAGGGCAGCATCAGTTCTCTTTTGGAGGTTCAAGTCTTGCTTGACAGGATGTACCTCTGCCCACTAACAGCCTCACACTGGCCGCCTGTTTCTCACAACAGGTTTTGCTCATTAACTCAGTTACAGAATGGTGATCTGGCTCTCCCTTCTAGAAAAAACAAACAATGGTTTATTCAACCTGGTCCCACTACCCCACAGACTGGGAAACACAACCAATCCAGTGACCTGGGCTTTTCTCAGCTGTTTTGCTGCTGCTGAGTCAGAGGATGATCTAGTTCAGGTAACCAACCACTGCTGCCTACTCCAGGACCCCCAGCCCAAATACATCTCCTGCGGGTAAAATTCCTCCTGGATTCACGTCACCCTGAAAAAATATTTTACTTGCCTAAGTACTTATTTGGGAAACATTTCCCAAAAGGTTTTAAAATGGAAACTTCCTGGAAGGTGAGCACGTTAACTAGATTTATGCAAAGTCTAGAAACATTTCAAATTGCAAATTGCTTCCTATTTAAAATCACTGAAATTTAGTTACTGGGAGTTTGCCAATGGAGGGAGGAAGACAGAGCCAGCAAGAGGTACTGTGCTGAAGGTTTAAGGACGGCACACTCGAAACAGCTGAGGGCTCCTGAAGCCAGGAAGGAGGAGTGCACGGGGTAAGTGTAATGGCCTGGCTAAATTCACATGCTTCCTCAGCACATCCTGGGCCTTGTGAGAAACACTTAACCTCTTGAGCTCCAGTTTCCTCAGTTATAAAGTGGGTAGAGTACTGGAACCTACCACGAAATGTGAGGATTAACCCAACTGGAGCACAGACAACAGTGCAAGGAATGCTGTAGGTAATTGATAAACATTAGCCATTGTCACGCTTCCTCTCGACTCCTCTACCCCAATGAGTTAGAGAGAAGTAGGTGGTTATCTCCTGTCTGCTTCTATGTTGTGTATTGGAAAAGGGCGTGTGGCGTGGAAGCCCCTTGGACTGAAATGTTGTCTTATGGGGCCAGGGCAGGGGAAACTGAAAAGTGAGAGTTGGGTCACGCTCGAGGTCAGTCTGCAAAGCTTATATAGTCCAGGGGTCAGTAAACCTTTTCTTTAAAGCACCAGATATAAAATACTTACCATCTCTGTTGCAACTACTTAACTCTGCCATTGTAGCATGAAAGCAGCCATAGACAACAATCAACAAATGAGCTTGGTTGTGCTCCACTAAAACTATTTATACAAACAGGCAGAGGGCCAAATGGGCCTTACTTTGATCCCTGTTATAGTCTATTAGCATAAGGCCCTGAGCACAGGAATGGGGATGGGGCAATGCAGACCTAACCCTTCTGTACCCAGGAACACAGGCCTTTGCTCTCACCCTGTCCCTAGGTCCATGTCAAATTTTTTCATTTATGGGCATCACATCATCAATGTGCTTATATCGTAGACAGTGGGCAGGTATATGTGGGAATATGTGTCTTTCTTACCTTATAATGCACATTCACTCTCCCAATATTCCTATCAATTTACCTTGAGTCAAGTTAAATGTAGGCATTTAATCTAGTAATGCTAGTGCAACTATGTGTATTATAGTTATTTTTCACTGAAAATTTTTATTTGGGCAGGAAAGATAGGGGTTGGGGAGAAAATAAAGAGTGCCATATCAGTTTCTATGCTAAATTTTCCCTTTAGACGACATCTATCACCTTCCCAGGTTTGCCAGGAACAATTCCAATTTAAGCCTGTTGTCCTTTAGCATTTATCCAGAATTTCCCCTTTTCTGTAATCAAAAAGTTGCATTAACAGGTAGTAACTGTTATTAAACTGTGTACTAACTATACATTAAAGGTTTTCTTAAGCATTAAAGTTATTAACAGCTGCATTAAAATAAGCCAGGGTGAGTTAGTGGATGTGCGCTTTTTACCTTCAGCGTTCACCTGGTAGCGTGATACATTTGTGCAGTGAAAAGACTTCTCACTAATGTGCTGCTAAATCAGAAGACAATCAGTGATAAACCCATCTCTCCTTTCCTGACTCTCTCTAGACACAATGTAACTAAGACTTTCTTTTCAGGAGCAGGAAACAGGAATACTCACTGATAAAGCAAATTAAGCTTGGACAAGAGAAGCTGGAGACAGATAACTCCTACGGGTCTCGATGGTGATGGAGAAAGATGGAGGGGTCTGACCTGCGGGCCACCTGGAAAACCAGCCAGTTGTGCCGCTACCCGCAGATAGATGCACAGTGCTGCCGGGCAGCCATTTGGCCACATCAGTGGGAAATTAGGAAATTACAGGCACAGTGTACAGGAAATAGGTACCAAAAACACAAGTTGGAGAGTCCTGCCACAGAGCAACAGAAAGTAACTAGAATGTTTTCGCTACTGTGATTTAACCATTTTTAGTGTGGTTTAAACGTATAACCAGTTATTTTACTGGATGGTAATGCTTTTTACATTTTGCAGTAAATCCTTTTAGCAGCAATGACCCCACAAGACAAACAAAGATGCATGCTTAATAAAAAGTTCAGTACCAAATTTCCTTTCCTCAAGAATGATGGTGATAACCGTGTAACTTGCTTGAAATATTTAACTGTCACAGCCAAGAGGAGCCTCAGGAGACATGACAACTAAGTATAATGTGGTGTCCTGGTGGAATGATGGAACCAAAAAAAGGATATTAGGGAAAAACTGAGGAAATCTGAATAAAGTATAGAACTTAATTACTAATAATATATCAATATCATTTCATTCATTTTAACAAATTACTACACCAATGCAAAATGTCATAAATGAGGGAAAGTGGGTGCAGGTTATATAGGACCTCTCTGTACCATCTTCACAATTTTTCTGTAAACCTGACAACATTCTTTAAAAATAGGCTTATTAAAAAAAAGTTTGTCAGCATTTATCCTCCACGAGAGTGAATTAGAGCGATATCGTTAACCACGCGAACCAGAAGACACAAAGCTCCTGAAGAAGCATCAGCATCTACATCTTTTAAATTTATATTCTGTACCAAACTAAAACGAAGTTGAAAAGGCCTACAATTTTGAAGCATCTAAGTATGGGAAAACATTCAAAAGAGTCATAAACGGAGACAATTTATTTGACAAGTCTTGTCTTATAAAAAGCTAAGAAACTTGTCAAAGTATTTGTCAAAGAAAGTACTTTGAAGGGAGGCAAAAACAGAACTTGGGACAATCAAGGGCTGAACTATTTACAAAAGTCGATATTCATACATGTCCGTACCAAAAAAGAAATTGAGAATATCCTGTTTAGTAGAATCTGCTCTAAGCTTATCACAGAATTTGCTCTTGAAGTGCTCTTCAGCCCTTGTACACAGAATAATTTTCTTAATTAAAAACATGACCCACAGAGAAAAGTCAATTGCTGATGTCAACAATTTCAAATTTAATAATCATAAAATGTAACTCCAAAGAAGATTACAAGCAATTTTATGGAGGAAAAAAGCATAATAAGACCACATTGGAAAAAATATATATTCTTCAAAAAAGTATCAGATGAATAAGCAACAGATTAAAATACTTAAATATTTTCCAAAACTACTCTGCTTTGCAATTTTTAAATGTTCACATATTTATTAAAAGATTTTCTTTGCACTAATGTACCTAAAAATTTTTATATATTTTAGAAATAACTTTATTTTTTATTTATTAAAAAGATTTTATATAGAACTGTTTTATAGGACCACATATATAATAAAAGCAATTTTTCAGACAAAACAATATTTCAATAATATTAGATAATTTTAAGTATATTAGTTCTCATTTTATTCATAGGAAAATTCTGGTTTGGAGAACCAATTTTACAGCCACTCTACTTTCCTATCTCATTTCCTTCAAATGTCCCATCTTCTAAACACTCTTAGGTGCTCACTGTCCTCAGATATTTTGCACAGTGCCCAACACACAATACATAAATTTTCAAAAAAGGAGACAAATATGTTATCTTGGTTGATTTCAAATTATACCATTCCTTAACTTTTTTTTTCAATTTTCGAGACTGAAAAGAGTTGGGAAACAGCTTTATTTCTCCCTAGTCAAAGAATATTTTAATCTTACTCTCTGATCAAAACCAAAACTTTCTGTAACTCCTATCTAGAAATCAAACTCTGCACATCAGTCAAGCCTCTCTCAAAAGTTGCCTCTTCCATGAAGCCTGCTCTGAATGATTCAACCACAAGAAATCCTTCCCATGCCACATTTTATCTGAAGCTCTATATACTGAGTTTTTTTGTGGATGTTTGATCTTCCCAGTTACCCTATCAGTCTCCACATCCCTTGCAGCACCCAGGGATCTGACCAGCAACAGATCCTGCATTATGAATGAATGAGGCCGGAGCCTAGGGAAGGCGGACACAGTGTGGGGTGGAGTGGAGAAGGTGGAGCTTTGTACTGGATCTGAGGCAGGCTAAGGACTCGGCCTCACGGAGGGTAAAGAAGACAGTGGTGAGGAGGGAGCAGATGAGCCTTGCTGGGCACAGGGTCAGGAAGGAGACAAGCTGGTATATCTGACTGCCAAGCTGAAAAGGGTCAATTCCCTTCACAACACAGTGAGAAAGGAGAGATTCTAGAAGCACACCAGGTTGCATCTAAAATCTACATGCAAGGGCATACACTCCTCTTCAACCTGCTGGCTGCCTTTTGCCTTGATTTAATTTTCCCCTTTCTCCTTTCACACTGTTTCCAACAGGGAAGCAGCCAATATTTGCTCTATAACATACACTAAGAAAGCTGAAGAGAGTCAAAAATCGTCAACTGGAGAAAATGTCCTGTGGGGATTTCTAACTAATATTTCTGATACACAGAGACCCCTTCCTTTTCTTCCACCTCAGATTTGTGTGTTTGTGGGTTGAGGATGCTGAAATCAGAACTCCATCCAAGCTAAATGGTGAAAACAATATGGTGAATCCTAAATATATTTCAATAATAAATTAGGATGCATTTTAAACAAAATAATGTTTAAGTTTATAGATATTATTATATATGTGAGTTCTAAAAACAAATTAAATCACATGATTTTATGAAGATCAACATGGACTTATTAAAATATTGCATTATATAGATAACCCATCACCAGCTTCTACAGAAGATGAGGACTTGCTTGTCTTTCTAAAATCTCCCAAAGACTTCTTACTATATACCACAGAAACATGAGTACCAGCAAAGAACTCATTTTCTCTCCTAAAATGAGGATATTCTGGGATATAAGTGAATTCTATCTGTTCACTCAGCAGTAAACTTTTTTTTAAATTTAACTTCTTTATTGGAGTCTAATTGCTTTACAATGTTGTGTTAGTTTCTGCTGTATAACAAAGTGAATCAGCTATACGTATACATATATCCCCATATCTCCTCCCTTTTGTGTCTCCCTCCCACCCTCTAGGTGGTCACAAAGCATCGAGCTGATCTCCCTGTGCTATGCAGCTGCTTCCCACTAGCTATCTATTTTACATTTGGTAGTGTATGTATGCCAATGCTACTCTCTCACTTCGTCCCAGCTCACCCTTCCCCCTCCCCATGTCCTCAAGTCCATTCTCTACGTCTGCGTCTTTATTCCTGTCCTGCCCCTAGGTTCATCAGAACCATTTTTTTTTAGATTCCATATATATGTGTTAGCATACGGTATTTGTTTTTCTGTTTCTGACTTATTTCACTCTGTATGACAGACTCTAGGTCCATCCACCTCACTACAACTAACTCAATTTCGTTTCTTTCTATGGTTGAGTAATATTCCACTGTATACGTGTGCCACATCTTCTTTATCCATTCATCTGTTGATGGACATTTAGGTTGCTTCCATGTCCTGGCTATTGTAAACAGTGCTGCAGTGAACATTGTGGTACATGACTCTTTTTGAATTATGGTTTTCTCAGGGTATATGCTCAGTAGTGGGATTGCTGGGTCATATGGTAGCTCTATTTTTAGTTTTTTAAGTAAACTTACTTCTTGAATTCGTATTTAATATATATTGAATAACTGCTACTAACTATTGAATGACTGGCATTTAACTCTAAATTATTATTGATATCATGAAAGAATAACTGTTAGGTACATAAGCTACAGTCACGTTGTCTTCAACAGTTAAATCTCGACCTTATGCTTGAGTATACATGATACTGGCAAGGAAATCTGTTGGAGATTGTACACAACCTGCTCTGGCCTTCTTAAAAGTCTTTCTGAAAGGTTATAAGAGTTAGCCCTGATAATCATGTAGTTAAATGAGAATTTCTTTTCTATGACATCTTTGAACTATCTTAAAACTATTTTTAAGTTTTAAGTTTATTTTTAACTTAAAACAAACATGTAGTGTTTGTTTAGTTACGGTACAAAAATATCACAGAAAAAATTTTAATCTACTTTTAAGAATCATTGACTTTTACCTACCTACCGTGCTACCTAACCATCAAAAACCAATAATGGTTTTCCAGTCTCTCTGTTTATGCAGAGATGGACAAAAAAATATCAAAATAACGCAAAATTAGTTGTAGAGATTTTCTTACAAATTTTCTTGAACACACTTCCCTTCTAAAATAAAATGTTGTTGACATCTTTAATTTTGACATTTCAACAGTTAAAACCCTTTGAGAGGTTCTTGGTCTCATTCAACGATGCCTAGGGTATATTTTCCACAAGATAGAAGTTTCCTGAGATACACTCCACTGCTCATCAACTTTGCACTTCATTGCTTCCCTAGCAACCTGCAGGGAAGTTTAATTACTTTTTCATTTGATTTTCTGAAGAACCAAAGGGTGATTTTCTGGAATGTGATTTAAAAAAGAAGGTAGCCAAAAAAAGCTATTAAAATCTGACTTTTCCACATTATACCAGAATCAGCTGCCCTGAAAACTAGTCCACTTCTGTGCTCCCAGAGCCACAGTCCACTGGAAGAGCAACCAACCTGCAGATTTGCAAACACTATCTCCTGAAGGAATCTGACCTCAACCCCTCTGGAGAGCCAAGAAAAGAGAAACCGGTCTTTTCTCGAGTCATCATCTTAATTCACTGGTTCATCAGATAATGAAAAAGCAATTTCAGTCAACTGTGCATTTACATTTATTTCAGTTTACATTTTTCATCTGAAACCTTTATTTTGCCCTTGTTTCCAGTTCTGCTTCCCTGGGGTATGAGCTGCCCTCTCTCACCTGGTGTGGATAACATCCCTTCTGGAGTGTACAACTGGCCTAAAAGCTACTAAACAAAATGGAAAATTAAAGCTGAATGGTTGCTTTAAATCCTATACTTGCATTAAAACATTTACAGTTTTTCTGTACTGGTACCCTGGACTGTTGTATGTTTCTATTAAACATCTAATGTGACTTTTTTTATTGTGTTAATATCTTATTCAGATTGTTGTATAAGTGGTACTAAAGAAGGAGCTGTAATAGGTGATTACAATAATCGGCCTGAGTGGACAAGGAGAACCTCACAAAGCAGCAGTATCTGTTTACCTCCATGTACAGTTTTTGTAGCATTTCTTTTCAAAGAAAAGAGCATTAAAAATAATTTCAATAAGCAACTATTGGTCTGGGGCCCAAGACCCAGGTGCAAGACTTGCCAGACCCCTGTGGATTCATCTCAGCATAACACCATGCCTACTCTTGGCTACGTGCGTACTTCTCACATGTATTCATGATAATATAAATCCACGTTTTGTGCTTACTTTTCTTTTTCTTTTTCTTGGAGTAAAATTGCTTTACAGTGTTGGGTTAGTTTCTGCTGTACAATGACGTGAATCGGCTATGTGTATACCTATATCCCCTCCCTCTTGGACCTCTTCTGCATGGGATAATTTCTACAAAGACAATTAGAACTACAGTGTCTACCTTGGGGAACTTCCAAAATGGACGAAAGGGGGCAAGGAGTTAAAATAGAAATAAAAATGGAAAAGGAATAAAACTGCCAAAAAAAAATTAAGTTCAAAACGACGGCAGCACTCCAGCGCTTTGAAGCTCAGGCATCTGGCCCTGAGAAGAATACAAAAGCAGACAAAGTCAGGAGAGAACGAACCCTGTGAGCCCCGTCCTTGGCACAGGAGTAACATGCATTCAAAGGGGTTCTGAACACAGTTCTAATTCATCTGATCAGTTTGCTTTCTGCGTCTTCAGTAAACGAAGGTACCCAGGAAGGAAGGAAGAACTGGCAACAGTAAACCGTCACCTGGCAGCCTGACAGCAAGAACAGAAAATGCACACAGGAACTCGAAAAGCCAAACTGAACTGCCATCCCCACAAATCCTGGGGATACGCTACACCACAGCCCGGGATGAAACTCAGCTTCATAATGATGACCCTGAGTTAGCAAGGAAAGCTGGAGTTATTTTGAAAACAGTTATTGAAAGCAAGGCACTGTGTGAGTCCATATGCTTGCCAAAAGATGGACTGCCCATCGCGGCACGCTATGTAACAGCCACAAAGCAGAAATGACCCAAATGGCCGTGAAAAGTAAAATGGATAAACTGCGATATCTTCACACAATGAAGAGAGAAAATGACAGATCTACAACTACAGGCTCACAAGCATAATGGTGAGTGCAAGAAGCCAAACCTATGTAGTAAGGAAAAAGACACCCAAGAAATCATGCCGGGGGGTCAGGGAGGGGCTATGGTGACGGGAAGGGAGCACGGGGCTTCTAGGTGCGTGCTGTTTCTAGATCTGGATGCCACATATGAGAGTGTTCCATCTGTGAAGAGTCAGCAAGCCGTATACCAAGCTCCCTGCACTCTTCTGTAGGTGTATTTGTCTCTGAGGAACACGTTCACAAAATATTATACAATATATTCGAGGAAGTATATATTTTTTATCTTCATGGGAAATTCAATCACGAACACTTCACAATTTGGATTTCATTTCAGAGGCAACCCAAGGCAAAATCTGAAGCACGTGATGTTTATCTTTTCTACCTCAGTTCCACATTCTCTTCCTGGGGCTTTTCTACGTTTTGAATAGCAGCTCCCAACCCAACGTGGCTGCATTCCACACCCTCAATTCTCATTTCCTCAGCAGAGTTGAAGACATGCACGAGTCTCCCAGGGATCTTGTTAAAACGCAGATGCTTCAGTAGGTCTGTGGTGGGGCCTACAGTCTGCGTTGCTGGAAGAGCTCCCAGGTGTGGCCAGTGTTGCTGGTCTGAGGCCCTGAGCTGCAGAGCCTGAGAAAAGACGTGATTTAAAACCAGCTCCTGGGAGCTGAATAATGCCTGTCCTGGGAAACTGAGCATGGAACTCACGGCTTCCTTACGGCTGAGTTTTAGGACCTGTATCTGGTGGAACATTTTGGGCTTCCTCGTGCCTCTCAATTTGCATCCCTGTTAGCTCTACCAACTCAGGGACAAAAACTAGCAGTTGGGGACAGTAAAGTAAGAACCTGTTCCGACTCTGGGGATTTTTGTACAATTTCTCATTAAAACTTCACCTTTGGACTTCTTAGCATAGTACTTTTCCCACAGCAGTTGCAGAAGGGAGGGAGGAAGGGAGAGAGGAAGAGGAGGTAAAGGAAGAAAGGAAAAGAACAAGCAAGCAGTTAGACTGCCTGGGAAAGTGCAGTAACGTAAAGGGCTGGCGTGACTTGCCAGAGGGCTGAGGCTGCTTAAATCCGAGATGTCTCTTCCGTGAGGGGCTCAGTGTGGAGTTATGGATATTTTGAGGATGAGTGAGGGTGTAGGGTGAGAATGGAGGGGCAGACACCAGGGTGAAGAAGCCCTCTTCTCCCAGGGGGCATCTCAGAGCCATGAACACAGGGAGGGTAAGCCTCTTCTCGGCAGATAGAAAATATTAATAACGTTAAACCACCCCTGAAATTTGATATGTGGTTTTCAAGTGTTTAGGCATTTGGAAGGGGTACAAGGGGACTATAATATATGTATAGGGATTTTTGCAGATTCAAATAAATATTTGAAAAATTTCTGGTGCATACTTTATAAGCTGGAAGCAATAAAAAAATGCTCTCTGATCTCACCGGAACCAATTCGCATAGCATAGGGACTCTCAAAAACAGAGTATCTGGAAAACTTTTTTTAGTAGCTGCGATGGTTAATGTCATGTGTCAGCTTGGCTAGGCTGCAGTGCTCCAATATTTGGTCATACATGTCTGGACGTTGCTGTGAAGGTCTTTTGTACATGAGATTAACATTTCAATCAGTTAGATTTGGAGTAAAGCAGATTACCCTCCAGAACGTGGGCAGGCCTCATCCAGTGAGCTGAAGACCTTTAAATGAAGACTGAGCACCCCTAAGGAAGAGGGAATTCTACCAGTCCACTGCCTTGGGGCTCAAACTGCTATATCAGCATTTCCCTGGGTCTCCGGCATGCTGGCCCACCCTGCAGATTACAGACTTGCCAGCCTCCACAATCGTGTGAGCCTATTCCTTAAAATAAATCCACGCCCCCTCACCTAAACACACACACACACACACACACACACACACACACACACACACGCGCGCGCGCGCTCACACACACGCTCACATCTTATTGGCTCTATTTCTCTAACTCAGTGGCTTATATCACTGTACTTTTCCTGGGGTTAATTGCATAAACAAATGTACCAGCTTCACCATGAATATATGCTAGCACTGCTTAAAACAGATGAATACGGTTATTCAGCTTACTTGGTTGAATAAATTGAATTCAATAAGAACTGAATTCTTATTCAGTTGCTAAATAAGAACTTTAATTTAAAATATTATTCAACAGAATAGGTCACTTTTTAATGGCCCAAATGCTCACCTACAACGTAACATTATAATTCTCACCAGGGTTCATTAGGATTGTAACAGTCTATCCAACAGATCTGTGGACTTTTGTGGACAGATATTTATTAGCCTGAAGACAGCTTATTCACTGTCATCTTTTAGCAGAGAGGCAATGCACTGTCCCTTTTTGACCAATATAAAACCTCCGGACCTGTACACACAGAATCAATCTAACCCTCATTTCTGGCTTTGTGCCTTGCTTTAGCCTCCCATGCATTTTCACTCAAGACTAGGACTGCTCAGACACAGTGCATGTTCCTATAGCATCAATTAGCTCATCCCTTAGGTCAACAGATGAATGACGCAGAAGTGGAAGTTGCATTTCCCAGCATGTCGATGCTCTGCGCCCAAATAACAGTCACCAAGTGCAAGCCCATTACCACAGCTGAAGGCAGCCGGCTGCAGGTGAACTCAGTCTGGACACAATGCCCATTCCCTGGGGGCTTCCTCCCAGCACAGACGGTACACATGCATTGTCTTTGTGCATTCTGTCCTTGTTCCTGTAACCCGGCAGCCACAACCCAGGTACCCCCATCCACCGAGTTACCTTCACCTTAAAAAACAAAGTGCAAAATCCTATACTTGCTTTAAAACATTTACAGTTTTTCTGTACTGGTACCCTGGACTGTCGTATGTTTCTATTAAGCATCTAATGTGACTTTTTTATTGTGCTAATATCTTATTCAGATTGTTACTGGTTTTCTGAGCATGCTGGTTGCAAAGCTACACAGATATGGAGAGATCAGCCCCATCCCTACTTTTTTTTTCCATATGTCCTTTGTGTGTTTGCAGAACATTAGGTTTGTCTAGAATACACGTGCTGTGTTAGAGTAGAAATGCATGCACTGTAATTCATTCACTGACATCCCCAGGCTAACCATCTCTGCCAGACTGAAGTACATGCTATGCCAACAGATCCCCAAGGAGGAAAAGAAAACATATTTGCATCACAAACACGAACACTAGTTTATGGCATGTCCATTAGAAAACATGATATATGAACGTCCTAAAACATGGATTTTCTAAGCAAATGTTGGTTGACTCCTCAGGAATTCGTCCACCTCAGCCAGAGCAGACTGTAACTGTTCTACAGGAGCAAGAATTACGAGGTGAGTGGGTCACACCAGGGGATGCACTGTGCAACCCCATGCCTAAGGAGATGGGCAACAAGCCAGCGCCGGCTGCCTCAACCTCCCACCGCCCCTCCACCTCTGGACCAGGCAGCCACAAGAGGCTCACAGCAGGTGAAACTTCCACCGCTGCACCCAGATTTCAGAATGAATAACTCATCTGCACTTGTTTGTTTTCTTTTGTCTTTCTTTTTTTTTTTTGCGGTACGCAGGCCTCTCACTGTTGCGGCCTTTCTCGTTGCGGAGCACAGGCTCCGGACGCGCAGGCTCAGCGGCCATGGCTCACGGGCCTAGCTGCTCCGCGGCATGTGGGATCTTCCCGGACTGGGGCACAAACCCGTGTCCCCTGCATGAGCAGGCGGACTCTCAACCACTGCGCCACCAGGGAAGCCCCACTTGTTTGTTTTCTATCCAGACATTAAAAAAAAACCACTCTAGGTCAGAGATACCATTATAACAAAATGGTCACTTTGAGCATGCTCCATAATTGTAATGATCGCGAGGGGGTGTCGTGGCTGAACATGCCCATAAAATGCCCCCCAAAAACTGAAATTGAAGAGAGCGGTTGCTCTCAGTGTGTGTGGTGGGGGGGAGCTCTCAGAATGTGTCATTATTTTGAGTGTTTCTGCTTGGTCACCTGAAAACGACAGGTGTGAGTATATTTAAAGGGCAAACCTTGACGGAGCCTGTATTTGGTACTGATCCAAAAAGATATGAGACACAGAGCTTTTGTAGCTATCCCAATTTCTTATCTCTGTAAAAAAGAAATTTTGTATTCCATATGTTTGCTTTTCTTGTGGTTAAGAAGCATATAACATGAAATCTCTATTCTTAACAAACTCTTAAGTGTACGGTATCGTTGCCTACATGCACCTTATTGTGCAGATCTCTAGAGCTTTTTCATGTTGAACGACTGAAGCTCTATGATCCACTGAACTGCAACTCTTCATTTCCCAATCCCTGAGCCCCTGGCAACCACCATTCAACTTTCTAAGAGTTGACTACTTTAGATACCTCATATAAGTGGAATTATACATTATTTGTCCTTCTGTGACTAATGTCCTCAGGTCCATCTGCGTTGTCACATACTACAGAAATTCCTTCTTTTTGTATAGGTCAGTAATATTCCATTGTATGTATATACCACATTTTCTTTATTCATTCATCTATCAATGGACACTTGAGCTGTTTCCACCTCTTGGCTATTGTGACTAGTGCTGCAATGATCACAGGAGTGCAGATATCTCTTCTAGATCCTGATTTCATTTTTTTGGATACACATGCAGAAGTGGGATTGCTGGATCTATGGTAGTTCTATTTTTAATTTTTTGAGGAGCCTCCATACTGTTTTCCATTGTGGCTGCACCAATTTACATTCCCACCAACAATGTACAAGGGTCCCAATTTCTCCACATTCTAACTAGCAATTGTTACTTTCTGTGTTTTTGATAACAGCCATCTTAACAGGTAGGAGGCAATATTCCATTATGGTTTTGATCTGCATTTCTCTGATGATTAGTAATGAGCATCTTTTCATCCCCATAAATTTTTTTTTGACTGAAGGACAAAATATTCCAATAATGAAAGGAAATACCACTGTGGTACCAGAAAATATAACCTCTCATCACTAAATTCCCTTATTTTTATTTCATTCCTTTTTTTTTTTTTTAACATATCTTAAAACAGTGACAAATACTTTCAGCTTCAAATGAAGAGAAAGAAAGACATCAGGGTGAAAGGTGTTCTGGACATCTCAATGCTTTCAGAGCTCAGCCCTCCTCCTCCAAGGACACACCATCAGGGCAGCAAATCTGGAGGCAGAAAATACTGTACAGCAACATCTGTTAAGCCTGAACAAGGTAACTCAGGAAACTACAAGACCACCCAAGAGCAAAAAAGAGAGTACAGACAGACTATCTTTGGGTCAAAATACTATCCCACAAACTTGGAAAGGGAAGAAGTAGCATGATTAAAATACTAAGTTAGGGTACCATGGAACCGCATGTTCACATCAACACGAATCTTCAAAGCAAGATCACGCCTGACACTTGAATTTACTAGGGCACATTCTCAGGTAGGAAACAGGGGTTGCAAACTGGAAAAAGTATCTTTCCCGCCTCTGTGCTTTGTCCTTCATGGAATATGCAAAACTGGAGATTCCTACTTAAAATCTGGATTTTTCACCATCCTTTATAAGTTGGCGTCGCTGGCAAAACTGGGCCAATGTCCTGCATGGCAGCGTCTGTCCATCCCCCCAGCATATGAAGCAGAGGCTGCTACTGGGCCCCAACTCCACTCCACCAGGTCTAGGTTACCTGCCTGGCCCCGGAGGCTTCAGAGTCTGTGAGCCCCCCTCCATTACATCAGTCACAGCCCATGGGGTGGTAAGAGGAGGGAACGTGGAGATAATTTGACAGGGCCTAGAGTCTCTCTTGCTGGAACTGTGACATCACCACACAAGATAAATGGAGATAACTGCTCTACTGAAGAGAGGAAGAAACTCCCTGAATTTAGTTTGTCCACTTGATTTTTCTTTCTTTTTTGTTTTTAAATTAATGCCTTATTATTTTTTTAACATTTTTATTGGAGTATAATTGCTTTACATTGTTGTGTTAGTTTCTGCTGTATAACAAAGTGAATCAGCTATACGTATACTTATATCCCCATATCCCTTTCCTCTTGTGTCTCCCTCCCACCCTCCCTATCTCACCCCTCTAGGTGGTCACAAAGCACCAAGCTGATCTCCCTGTGCTATGTGGCTGCTTCCTACTAGCTATCTGTTTTACATTTGGTAGTGTATATATGTCAATGCCGCTCTCTAACTTTGTCCCAGCTTACCCTTCCCACCCCCGTGTCCTTAAGTCCATTCCCTATGTCTGCATCTTTATTCCTGTCCTGCGCCTAGGTTCATCAGAACCATTTTTTTCTTTTTTAGATTCCATATATATACCGTGTTAGCATACGGTATTTGTTTTTCTTTCTGATTTACTTCACTCTGTATGATAGACTCTAGGTCCATCCACCTCACTACAAATAACTCAATTTCGTTTCTTTTTATGGCTGAGTAATATTCCATTGTATATATGAGCCACATCTTCTTTATCCATTCATCTGTCAATTTGGTCTGCTTGATTTCTGACCCCCAGTGAGAGCTGGACCCAGACCACCCACCTTGTGATTCTTCCCGTTCATTACGCTCACTGATGCCATCCCCTTTGGAGAGAGAGAAACTGTCTAAGAAACTTTTGAGTTTTGACTGGATATCATTTTAAAGCACCCCATTCCTGGTGCAGTTCCAGGCACACATGCATTAAAAGAAAAGTTTTTTAAATGAAGGAGTGAATGAATGACATAGGGAAAAGGCAAGAAGAGTTTCCTCTGTGGGCAAATAACAAAAATGATCCTTAAGACTGGGAACAATTTAAGATGAACTTCTTCCACAATATTATGCCCTCAATTTAAATGACGGATGAGATCGATAAGCAATGAAAAATAGAGAAACTAATGTTTTCAATCTTATACAGTTCTTGAGGATTTCAAGTCCTTTTAGAACAGTATTTCTCACACTTGATAAACATGTAGACCTTATTAAAGAAAATATCTCCTATGGATTCCAGAGTTGATGTAAATATTGTTTATATTACGTCACTTAACTATAAACAAACATAAACCAGATATAAACTCCTTATACTTATAGCTCCCAAACATTTATGTGACCAATACGCATTTGCAAAATCAGTGGAATGAGAATTAGCAACATTCATTTAAACTGACAAGGGATGCACTTCTACTGAAACTACACCCCCACAGCCAATGTCAGTATGGTCCTGGCAGCTTGTGTACTGCGCTTTCCAGCCACACTTACAGGATCAAAACCCCACTCCCTGATCACTTTTCCATTGAGGACACAGACAACCCAACACTCTGTGTTGTTGGTCACTTTCAATTTACGTGGACACATCACTTGCACCAAGTCCACTGTTGTGCCTTCCTCATCAGCCCATGCATGACAAGGAACAGATGCCATATAATCTTAAACACAGAGGCAGGTTTTGAAACACTGTAGCCAAATCTGTCATGTAAGAGTCATCCAGGTGATTCCAAATGTGCTCAAATTAATTTGTTTTATATTATCATATAATGATAACATAAAATGAAAACATAAATGTTTAGTCTTCTAAGATTGCCAAGCATACACACAAAGACCCAAAGGGCCCCCAATTTGAGAAACACTCTTGACATGAAATGTCCATAGTCTGGAGATGTGCCCTGAGGTATTTTTCTGCATTTATTATACTGCATCTCAGGTCCTTCAGATGTCAGAAACTCCTAGGTATTTAAAAACGAGAGACAATGAGCTCCTTGAAGGTCAGGTCTACGAAGGAGTCTCTCTAGTGCCTGGGACACTGGCAGGCACATGAATACCGAGGGAATTAGAGAAAGAATGAAAGAAACACGTCTGAGCTACTGCATCTATATGTCTTGTTTTTATAAGACATATACATAAGGCCTTAAGGGCTAAAATTCACTTTTCTCTTTTTATAATTACTCTGACAAAGGCAATTATAATTTGAAAGACCCCAAATATTTACCAGTTGAAGCAGTGAAACTGTTTTTTTGAGGAATTAATATCAAAGAAATCATACGTGTCATTCCATCATTACAGCTTTCCTCTGGGAAACAGTGTTTACTTTCCATTTTACAACGTGATATGAGACTAACAGAGTCAGATAGGAGCAGCCCAAATACCCACGGTAAATACTCTCTTCCCATTTCTTCCCTCCAACGATATACTGCAGTCAGGTGCAACTAAGCTTTCACAAGCTACACATGAAGCAAGAAAGTATACTGTATATCCTCTTAGGAGAAAAAAGCAGACATTTGAATCACCTCAGCATCCTAACCTCCCCCATCATCAAAGGCTCTCTTCTCCGCCATCAGCCTCTAAGCCTCCATTCAAGGCCGATCAGCCCGATTCAGCTACTTCCATTTTACAAATGAAATAAAATCATGTAACCTGGGAAGAAATCAAGAAACAGGTTTTACAAGCTCAAAGTGACCGTGTATTTGAACAGTGATTCCGGAGAGAAGTAAATGAAAACTTCAGGCTAAAAGACAAGCTAGAGAAGAGTCTGTGGTCCTTGGAGGGTAGTCTTCCAATGACACCCCATCTTAAGCCTTTTTCTTTTTACCCATACCATAAGGGCTGAGTAAACAATCTCTCACCAAAACCTGCCAGCAGAGCTCTGAACAATCAGTGAGATCTGAGGGTCAGAGCAGGCCACTGTCTGTATGGCCAAAACTGGCAGTCCTCTAAGGATGGGAGCCCACAATACCTTTCTGGGGCCAGGAGGCCAAAAAGAAATTACTACCTCGAGATGAAATTCAAATATCAGAACCAGAAGGGGCCACCACCAGCAAGCAGAGCTCATAAAAAATAAGCCATACAGAGACTCCCGCTAGGCCCAGGAGCAAGGTTTGGATGGTTCAAGGAAGAGCTGTGCTTTAAATGGACAGGTTTCTCCCACTCAGCAGTAGCATAATGACACATAATTGTGATAGAGGATATACTGAAGAGGAAAACCAAAAAGCAACAGACCAGAAACAGAAAATAAAGATATATACAATCTATATATAGAGATAGAGACATATAAAGATATACATATATACGTATATATATATACATATATATATATACACACACACACACACACACACACACACATATATATATATATCCCCAGTTCTGAATGCAGAAACGGCAGGAAATCTCTGGAAAGCTTGTGGCTAGCACACTGATAGGCCTCAAAGCCAGTGCCAAAGGTAAGCATCACACACAGTCAAAAACATCTTTGAACCTCTTGCAGGACTGAAGTCCAACCCACTATGGTGCCTCAAGGCTGGAACCAATCTCTATCTCCTTGGATGAGTAGCAGATATTACTGGGTGAAAAAAATATACTTATCTTCAAACATTAAAAACACAGTCCAGGGGTTTCCCTGGTGGCGCAGTGGTTGAGAATCCGCCTGCCGATGCAGGGGACACGGGTTCGTGCCCCGGTCCGGGAAGATCCCACATGCCGCAGAGCGGCTAGGCCCATGAGCCATGGCTGCTGAGCCTGCACGTCCGGAGCCTGTGCTCCGCAATGGGAGAGGCCACAACAGTGAGAGGCCCGCGTACCGCAAAAAAAAAAAACAACAAAAAAAACCACAGTCCAAAGCACCCAGATGCTCACATGTGGAAGATACTCAAGAGCTGAGATCAAACAGAGAAGAGCTGATTTAACTCTCGCATCCCAAGCTGTCTCAAGGCCATACCCTCACTGAGTGGGAAGAGAGGGACAAGTGAGGCACTATCTAATCAATCAGTGTCTCTCTGTCTGCTTGTCTTCTGCCTCCTCTCACCCTGTGTCTCCAGCCCTCTCTGTGTTTACCTCTCCCTTTGTGTCCATCTCTCCTCTCCCTTTCCCATCCTGCCAAGCACCATACCATTAAGGTGAAGCGGGCTTTTGAAGCAACTGCACTATTACAAAAGAAGACGATCAGAGGCAAAAGCCCTAAAGTGGACCCCAAGAAAGGGAAATGTAAAGGAGTCCCTGACCATGAAACTATGCCTCTGCCTACTTGTAGCTTCGTGTTTTCTAAAACGTCCCAGTTAAGTGGGATTGGTGTCACCTGTTGCTTTTCCTCTCCATTTTAGACATCATCTTCATAGTTATGTGGACGTGCCGAAGTAAACCTTTTTGACAATCCACATAACAGTTCACACGTGGGTAGTTTTGGTTCTTCTCAATTAAATTTCTTGTTTCTAAGTTATTCAACAGAAGACTCTTCTTCAGCGTTGTGTGTGTAGAAAGGGCACAAATTATGTGAAACAGCTTGACCACACAGGTCTGATTTTGGTGCCTGAACATGTCCCGCCCCAGCCCTGTCTGGCACGTCACCAATCACGCTAACCCCTGTTACACCAGCGGCCCCCACCCACCCTGGGTCTAATCTGGCTATTGTGGCAAAACTGGTGCCCATTCACAAGTCCATTGTGGTTCTGGTGCCAGCTGGACCCTCGCATTTCTGTTTGTGAGAACGTGGGGTTCTAAGTTAAAGTGAATCAGTCCACAAATGACACTCAATCGCTACAAATGGAATTGAGAACACTCTGAAAAGCTTCGGCTCTGACTAGAGGAGAGAGGTGAATTCCTGTCATGACCTCGCCTCAGTCGAATGCTCAATGCACACACACACACACACACACACACACACACACAGACACACACACCCTATATCCTTCTCTCCTTGCCAATCTCGGAAGATACCAGCTCTCACCAGAATGTGAAAATATAGGGAGGGAACCAACAAAAGAAATGAAGAGAATGCATGCAGCATGAACTAACTGCATTCTCAGTATATGAAGCAGGGAATCAAAGAACATTCAGCAACTATTTATTGAGTACATTTATTGAGTACCTACTGGATACAAACCTCCCTTTCACCAAGATAATGCCCCTGACACCAGAAACTGGCTTCACTAGGTAATTACAACTCTGCTCTCTGTTTCTCCCCAGACATTCTCTTCCCACTTCATGGATTTTTCTTGGCCTGATACAATCCTCCTTCCGGAATTCTCTTAAGTAACTACATTGCCTTGGCCATTCTGGTTTCACCTGCTGGCTGACCTAGTTCCAGCTTACTGGAACTAGTGGTAACGGCCCATCCTGACCCTCTGGACCATTTACACCTGCCCAGCTCAGGTTAACAGTGACACCTGGCGGGACACTCCCCTCCCCAACCTTTAAGGAAAGGAGTCCCTCAGTTTCTAAGAGAAGACCAACTTGAGAATTTAACACACCACCCAGAGAGCATTTTTATTCTTTCGCAGTGCAATATTATTTTCTCTCTAATATTACAATTATCGATGACTAAGGACTTTAACCCAAATTTGTTTAATATTTTGATCTAAGAGTTTGAATGATCTTTGAAATGGAAATCACTACCACAGTTTGCCTTTGCAGGAACCAAACATTCCTATATCTGATATGTGTTCTGCTTAAACTGTACACAAATACCCCCCTAGGATAGGCGTGGGACAGGGTGCCACCTGGGGGAAGATGGAGTGCCAGGTGGGAAACTAAGGCACCAGATGAAATGGCACAGCTTCCCAGAGAGACAATTTTCCCCCTGGAAGAATATGTAATATTTTACGTTAAACCAAGCCCCAGTATATTATAAAGTGAACATGACTTCTTTTTTTTAAGGTAAAACCTCAAGAATTCAAAGAAAGTTCCTGCTTGCAGGCAGTTTACTGGGTTATGTCCACAATACATGCAGCTAACTCTACAAATAACCCTCCTGCCTTTACATGTTCTCTGAGGAAATTTTTGAGAAGTATTTCACCCACACTATGAACTTCTTGAGGGCATGAACCACATCTCCTCCTTCTCTTTGTCTCCAAGTACCTAGGAAGGTACCTAAGACAGTGGCACAAAACAGGCACTCAACAATGTTTGCAGAATTAATTTGGCTGAAATAATGGCAATGACATTGTCAATAAGGAAAGATTTTTATCACATCTGAATGGGAGGAAGGGAAGATGAACAGTTGTATGAGGAAGTAGAATAGAAGCAACCCAATTTACCAAAACAGCTAACGGCTGCCATAGTAACAATCAGGTGAAGCAATTCAGTTTAGTTCTTTTCCACTTGAACGAGTACAGGAAGGCAAATATTGTCCTTGTTAATCTCGCAGGGACTTAGGACACAAGTCTACCAGGTGACGCTGGTGCCATTACATTTAATAACATCTCAAGAGTCGGAAAGGCATCGTGATAATAATGATGTCACCAATAATATTAAGACCTGGTTGTATGCTGATCCTAAGAAGGTCATTTTCATCATTTAAAGGTTAAGTGTCAAATATTGGCTGCTGAGACTTAGCAACTCTGAAAAGTAGTTCAGTGTGTGTGTGTGTGAGTGTGTGTGTGTGTGTGTGTGTGTGTGTGTAAAATACGGTGTGGTCTGACCTTTTCTTATTCTTAATATTGTTACCTTTTTAAACTAGCTGGACCCAAACCAAGTTACAGATGAAAGATGATTCAAAGTATATGGTTTATAGCAAAGTTTAAATTTTTCTACTTCCCTGGTGGAGACACTGCATTTTCACTCATTTGTAAGTAACAGAAAAGATGCGTATCAAGCCCACTTTCTCTACACAATCTCTCTTATACTGCAGTGAGTAAACTTCCATGCCCAGTATTCCTGAACTTTCCAAACAGGAGGGAGAAGCTGGGCGGAGGAAGAAGTGAGGACTCCCAGCCCTGCAGGTCTAAGCGGTGAATGGGTGAGCCAGGCCACTGCTGCCTTCCAGGGCTATTTCCTTTTCTGAGTCTTAGATCTCAGATATGTGAACTGCCAAGCAAAATGTTCAGATCTTCCTAATAATGACAACCAGAGATGCATAAAATTTCAATGAAAATCCAGAGAGCAGAAAAACATTTTATAGTATTAAGATGTTTGTAGTGCCTGAGGAAGAAGTGAATATAGCTCAAGACATACCATGACTCTAGGCAGAGACAGATGCAAATTAATCTCAATAAAACCTGAATATCTTTCCCACCATGCCCTGAACCTGCAGCAATATAAATGCGCAACAATGTCGTTTTCTACGTAGTAGCAGGAAAACAACAAACACAAAAACCACCATAGAGAATGGCAAATTGGCTAGCAGACCGGGTCACCGAGCGCTGCTGCTCCGGGTGCAGCCTGGAGGCCAGGAGTAGGAGGTGATGTAATCAAGTCTCTGAGGTTCGGGGAGCGCTCCTAAACCAGCGTCCCGGAAGAATCTCCGGACGCTGTGGATTTCACTCCGGCTTGTGAAACTGAGAAATGAGCAGGTGAAACTTTCTCCCCGAACTGTGACTCCGAACGCATTCCTTTTCCTTAACTCTAGGGGATCCCGTCTTGGAAGAGTTAAAAGTGCGTCGCTGAAAGGAGGAAAGCGATAGAGAGAGAGGGAGACAGAGACAGAGACACAGAGACACAGAGACACAGGAAGAGGGAGAGACAGACAGAGAGAGAGGGAGAGACAGAGAGAGACAGAGAGAGAGAGGGAGACACAGAGACAGAGACAGAGAGAGAGACAGAGAGAGCGAGAGAGAGACAGAGAGAGAGACAGAGAGAGAGAGGGAGACACAGAGACAGAGACAGAGACAGAGAGACAGAGAGAGCGAGAGAGAGACAGAGAGAGAGAGAGGGAGAGACAGAGAGAGACAGAGGAGAGAGAGAGAGAGAAAGGGTCCACTGGGTCTGCACACTCCGAGTGTAAGAGGGAGAGATGGCAGCGTCCCAGGGAGGACAGAAACACCACCACCACCTTCCGCTCTGCAAACCACACACGCACCTGGGGATGAACTTGACCTCGTCCCCGAGTCGCGCCTGGAAGTCCTGCCAAGCCTGGCCCGGGCTCGCCGAGTCCCAGTGGGCGGCCGGTGCCGCCGCCGCCGCGTCCTCGTCGCCCTCGTCCTTCTGGCTGTCCCCGGGGTCGGACCCCACCAGGGCCGCAGTGAACGCGGGCTCCCGCGGCCCCCGGCCCCAGCGCCGTCTCCCGCGGTGGGCCCCGCGGAAGCCGCGCGCGAACTCCTGGAAGGTGATGGAGCCGTCGCGGTCGGCGTCAAGCCGCTGGAACACGGCCTCGGCGTCGGCCGGCCGCACGCGCAGCTCCGCGCACAGCGCGCTGAACTCCTCGCGCTCCAGGCGCCCCGAGCGGTTCGCGTCGCAGGCGGCGAAGACGGAGCGCAGCCGGGCCAGCTCCTCCAGGTCCCCGTCCGGCTCCATCCCGCCTGTCGGGGGCGACCGAGAGGGCTCCGGGCCGCGCGGCCCGCTCGGGCAGCGGTGACGGCGGCGAGTCCGAGGCCACCTGCTGCCGCCGGGAGTTGCGGCGAGTCAAGCAGGTTAGGCCACTGGCGAGAACGTCGGGGCGGGGCAAAGCGCCTGGGTGGGTCGGGACGGCGCGCTCCGACGTGGCTCCGCGCGCGGACCCTGGCCGGGCTCAGGCCCAGAGCGGTGCGAGCGCGCCCCTAGCCCCGCGCACCGCACAGCAACGCCCGCCGCGACTGAGCGCCCGGCGCGGCCTCACGCACTTGCCCAGCGAGGCCCGGCTCCGCCCAACCTGGGAGGAGGAGCGCCCCGCTCCGGTTCCCACGCCTTCGAGAGTCCGGCTGTGCTTTCCGTGCTGGCCTCTGGAACCTGTGTTTGGGGCTCCTGGAGCTGGGGAGCCCGGCCGGAACTGGGGGTGAGGCAGAAGCGTTGCCAGGGCCTTCGGTATAAACAGCGTTTGCTCGGGTAAATCGAGAGCTGGTATGAGAAGCTAACTCACTGGATAGAGAGGGGAAAGGAAGGTAGGGGTAGGATTCCAAATTGGTTAACGTTATGTGTATTTTATTATTTTCTGATTCCGGAAAATTGGTAAACTTCCGTGTATACAAGTTTTCTTACAAACCAAAGTATGAAATTTACCAGAAGACCCCATTCTCTGATTTTACTGGCTTTCTTTAATGCATGTCCCTCCAACGTTAAGGTCCAACTAGTTAACGCACAGTAGGAATCACACAGATCTTCCAGATGCTCAAATCCAAATAATTTTTCTCAGTCCTTGTCTCCTCAACCTGAGAGAAAATTAATAACCAAAATCCTTGGCAGGCAGCAATATTTAAACAAGGACTGAGGTAGCTTTTTTTTTCCTTTCAACCAATCTTATGGAAATTATGCAGATGTATGTTACCCTTTGATCTTAAACATTTATTTCAACAATGCTATTGTTTCTTTAATATTGGCTGCTTCATGGGTATAAGATCTTTAAAATTCAGCCATTTTTATCCTCTTAAAAAATCTTGTCTTATTTCCAAGAGACCCTCACTCTGTCATGATTTATGTATATGTTCCCTTTGGTGATTCTCATAGCCTGTGAAAGTGCATTTGGGTTATTTTTACTTTATTCACGTCAATTTCCGCCACTTTTTAGATTTTCTTTTATTTATTTCCATTTCTTTTAGTTATGACTCTATTTCACTTATTCTCATTCTGGATTCTCTTTATTGCTTACTATTTTGTTTTCGATATAATAAAAATAGAGGATTTGACTGACACAGTTCCTCAAGCTTGTGTTCTTAAACAGAAAGCTAAGTGCTAAGCATCTGAGGAACTGTTTCTTCTTGTGTAGTACAATAAATAAAGTCAACACGCACAGCATCTGTCAAGATGTAAATACCACTGATAATTACCATCTGTAAATTTAACTGGTAAATTATGAGAGGCATTCCATTAGAAGCCCTGGACTTTGCAATCTAATCGCTAAGTGAATACAGTACTATACAAATAGATAGCTAATACATTGAAATGAATTTTATTATCAGTGCAATGTAAATTGTTAGCGATTTTTGAGTTCATGTGCTTTCCTGTTTATTCTAAAGGTTGATTTTTTCCATATAAAGAAGAAATGGGACTTACCTGGTGGCGGAGTGGTTAAGAATCCACCTGCCAATGCTGGGGACACGGGTTCAAGCCCTGGTCCTGGAAGATCCCACATGCCACAGAGCAACAAAGCCCGTGGGCCACAACTACTGAGCCTGCGCTCTAGAGCCTGTGAGCCACAGCTACTGAAGCCCGCGTGCGTAGAATCTGTGCTTCGCTACAAGAGAAGCCACCACAATGAGAAGCCTGCGCACCGCAACGAAGACCCAATGCAGCCAAAAATAAATAAATAAAATAAATAAATTTATTAAAAAAAAGAAATGGCTAGCTTGGTAATGCCTTTAAAGCTTTACAAATTTACTTATTAAACTGAATCTCTGAAATATTATCATTGTTCTTTTAGCAATTAATAAATAGCTGTATTTTTCAAAATAGATGAGTTAATAATATTTTTAACTTCTTAGGCAGAAGTGCTTTTTTAGTTTTTTGTGTTTTTTTTTTTTGCGGTACGCGGGCCTCTCACTGTTGTGGCCTCTCCCGTTGCGGAGCACAGGCTCCGGACGCGCAGGCTCAGCGGCCATGGCTCACGGTACCAGCCGCTCCGCGGTATGTGGGATCTTCCCGGACCGGGGCACGAACCCGTGTCCCCTGCATCAGCAGGCGGACTCTCAACCACTGCGCCACCAGGGAAGCCCAGAAGTGCTTTTTTTGAAGACTGCTCATGCAACTTCCTTCATTAACTCACTCTGACCTTCGCACTCAATTGTAAATTCTTATATTCTTTCACCTGCTTTGTCCTTTCTGTAAGCCCCTTCACTGAAGAGTCGTCAAGAAACATGGATTATTCCAAATGTCTTGTGTACACATCTCATTTCCACTGATGTGAATCTGCTCCACACCTACTGTAACAGTTATCTATCACTACATAACAACACAACAAACACCTAGTGATTTAAAACATCAGCCATTTTATTTGTTCAATATTTCATTGCCATCAACTTGGGCAGGGCTCCAGTAGGTGGTTTTTCTGCTGGCCTGCCTAGGATCATGTAGTCATGATAGCTTTATTGTGGCTGCATGGTCTTAAGTGTCTAACTCATGTCTGAATTTGGTGCTGGCTTTTAGCTGGATATGTCTTTAGGAGGCTAGCACTGGCTTTGTCATATGGTGGCAGTGTCTCATGAGCGTAAGTCCCAGTGCACAAATGCTTTTCTAGCCTCAGCTTGTGTCGTGTTTGTTGATATTCCACTGATCAAAGCAAGTCACATGGCCAAGCCCTAAGTCAATGGGGGAGGGGATTATACAAGGTCATGGATACAGGGAGATGTACTTTATCGGGGGCCCTTACTATAACAATATACCATACCTAGCCTCTAATACATTCTCTTGGGCTCCTGTCCTTGATTTCCTGTTCATTCTACAACCACAGCTGGACAGTCCTTCTTAAACATCAATTATTCTGTCATTCTGGAACTCAGTCGTTCTGAATCAGTGGTAATTTTGTTCCCCAGGAAACATTTGGCAATATCTGGAGACACTTTTGGTTGTCACAATTCGAAAAGGGGGAGATGCTAGTAGTATCTAATAGGTAAGTGCCAGGGATGCTACTAAACATCCTATGATGCACAGGCCCAGCCACCTATAACAAAAAATTATCTGGTCAAAAATGTCAATAGTCCTGAGATTGAGAAATCCTGCACCCTAGCTCATGAACCCCCAGAGAATCAAGGGTAAACTCTTCATCTGGGCATCCAAAATCCTCTACAGTCTGGTCCCATCTTATATATCCAAACATCTCTCCCTTTAATATCCATCAGGGCTCCTACTGTCCCCAGATATGCCACACTTGATTACATGATTAACTTAATAGCTTCTCATTGTCATGACGACAAACATCTTTTAGTTTTTTTCTCTTCTGCCTAATCAAACCATTTCCCAGCCTCAGGTGAAGAGTTGGATCCTGCTTTTCCTATCAAAGTTTCAATTTCATTGTGGGCTGTCACTTACAAGGACAGTGCTGAGCGTGTATTATGTCAGCTCAGGCCATAGGAATGTTTTTTTCTTTTCTTTTTAGTCTTTTTCACGGTTTTATTTTTTATGTTAAAACTCTGATTCATCTGGAATTTATTTTGGGTCTGGTGTGAGTTGTAGATTCAACTTTATTTTTTTCTGGCTTTCTACTGAGTTGTCTCAACACCGTTTATTCAAGAATCTCTTCTCCATGGATTTAAATACCACCTTTAGCATATACTAAATTCCTGTATGTATTGGAGCTTATTTCTGGACTTTCTAGTCTGTTCTATTGAGGAATCATTCACATCTTGAGCTTATAAAAAGCTTCCTAAAGGAGTCCTATTGAGTTGCCTTTTGTATTTTTAAGTGTTTAAAGTACCTCACAAGGTACTAAGGAGTGCTTTTGAATATTTCCAGCAATATACTCAGGGGAAGCCCAAGGTTATATAATCTGTCTCTAATTTTTTGAAGAATTAAGAGGAAAGAGAGGAGAAGAAAGAAATAGGAGGCATTTCTTTTCTGTTTTAGCATCCAGAAACAGCTAGTGAGGAATTGGAGATAACAGAGCAGCCTTTGAGAGCCAGTGAATTGGTAGGTAAGGAGAGCTTGCTTGCAGTTATCAGCATGACTTTTAAGAAAGATCAGCTTGCTTTGTGGCTGCTCAAGGATTTTAAAAATCAGAGATAATCTTGTTAGAGCATGTTTCTCAAAAGAGTGAAAAGATACTACTGTGATCAAATACATTTCTAAAACACAAATACATTTGGAAAAGAACCCTACTGTATCCCTTCTTGGATGAGATAAAGAAAGCTGTTTATACTTGTTTAATCTAATATTTCCTAAATGTATTTGACCATGGAAGCTTTTAGTTTTGGGGTTTTTGTTTTTGTTTCAGTTTCTGTGGGCTTTCCACAGAGTTTGTGCTCTTGAGAACATACTTTGGGAAATCTTGTGATAGACAATGACTAGGATGATGAGTCATGAGAAATTATCCTTTGCCACTACATCATAAATTGATCCAACTTTCTATAGCTGGGAATGAGCACCACCCCTTAACCTCTTCTTCACCCAGTAAATGGAAGAGGCTTTTACCAGAAGCCTATTGTAATCTACCCTATCGGAGTCCCTACAGGTACAAGAGCCTTCCTCAGAGCCTTCCTTAACACTGAAGTTACTCTGACCCAGAAAGATCTGATAAGCCTGTTAAGATGGAACTAGATATCCAAGTAATGGTATACCACTGAGGAACCAATTAGTAGGTTCAGGAACTCTCTCAAACAAACACAGCCCTGCAAGAGCTTGTGTCTTAGTTTTCTCATGAGTATCTACTCAAGGCTTACTATTCCTAAGGAAGTTATAGGAAAATTTTGAATATTTTACAAAGAAGAATATGTCAGCAAATTTACATCATAGTGATTTACTCTTTATGTAAATATGGAAAAAGAAAAACACCCACAAACCCAGAAAGTACAAATAGGAACATTTTATCATATTCACATCAGATTTTTTTTTTTTTTTTAGAAAATAAAGAATTATGGACCCAGTTGAACTTACTCTTTGATTGCCTATCATTTCTGTAATCAATAGATAGCATTGTTATATGTATGTATGTGCTGGCAGTCAGACTTTGGTAAATCTTTCACTGTAAAAAATTAAGTATCTCTATAATGCTCCAAACAGTATCAAACACCATTTTACAGACCAGAGCAGAGTCGGCCTCCAGTACTAGAACTGAGTGAGAAGTGTTGAATTTCAAACTTCTGATCCCATTATGTGATGACCAAGCAAAGCTCATATGTCATTTCCCCACATGGGTAAACTATGTATCTGATACATCTTGCGCCTCTCAGTTGAGACAAAAGTTTGCATTTCATATTATATATGCAGGAAATAGAGAGAGAGAAATTGAGTCCAGTGCAAATATATCCACCTCAACTTTTGGACAGGAGAACAAGGCCAACTGTGGTAAGCAGAATTCTTCAGTAGCCCCCATATTCCCACTTCTTGGTGTATGTGCTCTGAATAATCCCCACCTTTTCAAAGTGACCAAGCCTTGTGAATTGGATGGGAGAATCATTCCTGTGATTACATTATGTTATGTAAGACTCTGAGCAGCCTGGAGTGACAATTCTCCTGCTGGTCTTGAAGAAGCAGTAGCTGCCATATTGTGAGAGGGCCCTATAGCTAGGACCTGAGGGCTTAGATTTACTGTGATTAATTGTGTCTTCTCTAGAGTTTCATGTAAATAGAATCATACAGCATGTACTCTAACATGCATGGCTTCTTTTGCTCAGCATAATAATTTTTAGATTAATTTATCTTGTTGTATATCTCAGTAATTCATTCCTTTCTAGTAATGAATAGGAGTACATTATATATACATATACCACAGTATGTTTATCCATCACTTTGTTGATTGGCTTTTGGGGTATGTCCAGACTTTGGCTATTGTGAATAACGCTGCTATAACTATTCTTGTACAAGTCTGTGTGAAGGAACACGTGTCCATTTCTCTTGGGTAAATTCCTAGTAGTGAGATGGTTGGATCACATGGTAGGTATATGTTTAGCTCTACAAGCAACTAAGTGCTTTTCAAGGTGATTGGTTTTACATTCCTATCAGCAATGTAAGAGAGTTCTAGTTACTTAGTTGCTCCATATTCTTGCCAACCCTTGGTAGTATCAGTCTTTTTAATTTTAGCAATCCTAATGGATATGTACTCATATCCCATTGTGGTTTTAATTTGCATTTCTCTGATGACTAATGATGTACAACTTTTCATATGCTTATCAGCCATTCTTGTATCTTCTTTAAGGAAATCTCTATTCAAGTCATGTGCCCATTATTTATTGGGTTGCCATCTAATTAAGTTGTAAGCATTCTTCATCTATTCTGCAAATAAGTCCTCTGTCATGTATATGTACTTTGAAATTTTTCTCCCATTCTCTCCTTTGCCTCTTCAATTTCTTAATGGTGTCTTTTGAAGAGCAGATGGTTTTAGTTTTGATGAAATCCAGCTTATCAGTGTTTTATTTTATGGTTTATACTTTTGTGAGCACCTAAAAAATCTTCATCTACCCAGAGTTGCAAAGATATTCTTTATGTGTTTTAGAAATATAGATTTATCATTTACTGTTGCATCTATAATCCATTTTGAGTGAATTTTGTGTATTGGGTGAGTTAAAAGTTGAAGTTTATTTTGTTCTATATGGATAGCCAGTTCTTCTAGCACTACTTAAAAAAAAAAAACTGTCCTCTCCAATTGAATGGCCTTTATCAGAAATCAAATGACCATATATGTGTGGGTCTATTTCTGGACTCTCTATTCTGTCCTGTTGATTTGTATATCTGTCCTTTTACCAACACCATATGGTCTTGATTACATTGCTTTAATAAGTCTCAAAATCAAGTACTTTAGTATAACTTTGTTATACTCCAACTTTGTTACTCTTTTTCAAAATTGTATTGGATATTCCTGGTCCAAGGTATTTCCATATAAATTTTAGGATCAGTTTTTCAATTTATACAAAAATATATCCTGGCACTATGATTGTGTTGAATTTTATAGATCAATTTTGGCAGAATTGTTATCTTAATATTAAGTCTACCTATCAGTGAACATGATATATCTCTTGTTTATTTGTTGCCAACATATAAAAATTCAGTTGTTTTTGGTATTATGATGAACTTATATCCTGAGACCTTGCTAAACTCACTTGTTAGGTCTAGTGACTGTTTGGTGTAATTCTTAGGATTTTCTCATACACACTCATGTCGTCTGTGGGGAAAAAAAGGATAGTTTTACTTCTTCATCTCTAATCTGTGTGTCTTTTATTTCTTTTTCTTGCTTTATTATACTGGTTTGGATTTCTAGTACAATATAGAATTGCAGTGATAAGAACAGATTGCCTGCTTTGTTCCTAATCACAGAGGGAAATCATTCAGTCTTTCACTATTAATTGTGATGCTAACTATAGGTTTTTTTGTAGAAGCCTTTTATTTGGTTTAGGAAGTTCTCTTCTATTCCTACATTGCTGAGAATATTTATCATGGGTGGATTTTGCATTTTGTTAGATGCTTTCAGCATTTATTTAGATGATCATGGCTTTTCCCCCCTCCCTTATTCTGTTAATGTGGTAAATTATATTGATGAATTTTCAAATTTTAATCCAACTGTCACTTTCCATGTAGTCTCAGGGCTTCTTCACATGGTCTCTCCCTCAAGATAGTTGGGCTTCTTACATGGTGCCTCAGGACTCCAAGAATGAGTCTTCAAAGAGTCTTGGGCCAAAGCTACAAGACTTCTTACAACCTAGCCTCAGAAGTCCCAAACTGTTAGTTCAGCCACCTTCTACTGGTCAAGCTAGTCAACAAGGCAACCCAGCTCAAGGGGAGAGTAAATAGTCACCACCTCTCAACAAGATGGGTAGTAGTAAAGAATTTGTCGCCATCTTTAATCTACCATAGCTTCCTTGCTTTGAGTTTGGCTTCATATCACACCCTTCTTGTTGTATTTTTTTTCTACATCACTGTATATTTGAAGTGGGATGGGATATTTGTCACTTCAGCTCAGTCTACCATATTGACCAGATATCCTCCTCCTCTGCTTTAGACCTCAGCTCAGATATCATTTCCTTGACCTTCCAAAAAGAGATTAGGCCTCCCTTTTAAGTGTCTCCATAGGAGCCCATTTCTATCCCCATACCTGCTGCACATGTGCCCTGCCTCCAGCTATACTGTCTCCCAAACTTTAAGCACTCGTGTTAAGACTCCATACTTCCTCTATGCTGTTCCCTCTTCCCAGGATCCTTTTCCTATTTTGCCACCATGCAATCATATTTAATCCTTTAAACATCCTTCATGAGGTAGGTTTCCAATTTTAAAGAAAAGAAAACTGAATCTCAGATTGAGTGATATGACTAAAACACCCTACTTAAACCAGTGAACAGATCATCCAGACAGAAAATAAATAACAAAACACAAACTTTAAATGACACAATAGACCAGATAAATTTAATTGATATTTATAGGACATTCCACCCAAAAGTGGCAGAATACACTTTCTTCTCAAGTGCACACAGAACATTCTCCAGGATAGGTCACATCTTGGGTCATAAATCAAGTCTCAGAAAATTTAGGAAAATTGAAGTCATATCAAGCATCTTTTCCAACAAAAAGCTATGAGATTAGAAATCAATTACAGGAAAAAAACCCCGTAAAAAACACAAACACATGGAGGCTAAACAGTGCATTGCTGAATAACCAAGAGATCACTGAAGAAATCAAAGAGGAAATAAAAAAATACATAGAAACAAGTGGCAATGAAAACACAACAACCCAAAACCTATGGGACACAGCAAAAGCAGCTCTAAGAGGGAAGTTTATAGCAATTCAATCGCACCTCAAGAAACAAGAAAAATCTCAAATAAACAATCTAACCTTACACCTAAAGCAACTAGAGAAAGAAGAAGAAGAATAAAACCCCTCCAAAGTTAGTAGAAGGAAAGGAATCATAAAGATCAGAGCAGAAATAAATGAAGAAAACAATAGCAAAGATCAATAAAACTATAAGTTGGGTCTTTGAGAAGATAAACAAAATTGATAACCTTTAGCCAGACTCATTAAGAAAAAAAGGGAGAGGACTCAAATCAATAAAATTAGAAATGAAAAAGGAGAAGTTACAGCTGACACCGCAGAAATACAAAGGATCATAAAAGACTACTACAAACAACTATATGCCAATAAAACAGAAAACCTGGAAGAAATGGACAAATTCTTGGAAAGGTACAGGAAGAATTAGACCCAGGAAGAATTAGAAAATATAAAGAGACCAATCACAAGTAATGAATTTGAAATTGTAATTATAAATTTTCCAACAAACAAAAGTCCAGGACCAGATGGCTTCACAGGCAAATTCTATCAAACATTTAGAGAAGAGCTAACATTTATCCTTCTCAAACTCTTCCAAAAAATTGCAGAGGGAGGAATACTCCCAAACTTGTTTTACGAGGCCACTATCATGCTGATACCAAAACCAGACAAAGGTATTACAAAAAAGAAAATTACAGACCAATATCACTGATGAACATAGTTGCAAAAATCCTCAACAAAATACTAGCAAACAGAATCCAACAACACATTAAAAGGATCATACACCATGATCAAGTGGCATTTATCCCAGGGATGCAAGGATTCTTCAATATATGCAGATCAATCAACGTGATACAAATTAAAGAATATTAACAAATTGAAGAATAAAAACTGTATGATCATCTCAATAGATGCAGAAAAAACTTTTGACAAAAGTCAACACCCATTTATGATAAAAACTCTCCAGAATATGGGCATAGAGGGAATCTACCTCAACATAATAAAGGCCATATATGACAAATCCACAGCAAACATCATTCTCAGTGGTGAAAGCTGAAAGCACTTCTCTAAGATCAGGAACAAGACAAGGATATCCACTCTTGCCACGATTATTCAACATAGTTTTAGAAGTCTTAGTCATGGCAATCAGAGAAGAAAAGTATATAAATGGAATACAAATTGGAAAAGAAGAAGTAAAACTGTCAGTGTTTGCAGACGTCATGATACTATACATAGAAAATCCTAAAGATGCCACCAGAAAACTACTAGAGCTAATCAATGAATCAGGTAAAGTTGCAGGACACAAAATTAATGCACAGAAATCTCTTGCATTCCTATACACTAACAACAAATGATCAGAAAGAGAAATTAAGGGAACAATCCCATTTACCATCACAACAAAAAGAAAAAAATACTCAGGAATAAACCTACCTAAGGAGACAAAAGACCTGTACTCAGAAAACTATAAAACACTGATGAAAAAAAATCAAAGATGACATAAACAGATAGAGAGATATACCATGTTTTTAGATTGGAAGAATCAATATTGTGAAAATGACTATACTACCCAAAGCAATCTACAGATTCAATGCAATCCCTATCAAATTACCAATAGCATTCTTCACAGAATTAGAACAAGATTTTACAATTTGTATGGAAACACAAAAGACCTCGAATAGCCAAAGCAATCTTGAGAAAGAAAAATGGAGTTGGAAGAATCAGGCTCCCTGACTTCAGACTATACTACAAAGCTACAATAATCAAGGTAGTATGGTATTGGCACAAAAACAGAAATATAGATCAATGGAACAGGATAGAAAGCCCAGAGATAAACCCACACACCTATGGCCACCTAATCTATGACAAAGGAGGCAAGGACATACAATGGAGAAAAGACAGTCTCTTCAATAAGTGGTGCTAGGAAAACTGGACAGCTACATGTAAAAGAATGAAATTAGAACACTCCCTAACACCATACACAAAAATAAATTCAAAATGGATTAAAGGCCTAAATGTAACACCGGACACTATAAAACTCTTAGAGGAAAAACACTCTTTGACATAAATCACAGCAAGATCTTTTTTGACCCCCCTTCTAGAGTAATGAGAATAAAAACAAAAATAAACAAATGGGACCTGATTAAAGTTAAAAGCTTTTAGGGCTTCCCTGGTGGCGCAGTGGTTGAGAGTCCGCCTGCCGATGCAGGGGACATGGGTTCGTGCCCCGGTCTGGGAAGATCCCACATGCCGTGGAGCGGCTGGGCCCGTGAGCCATGGCCACTGAGCCTGCACGTCCGGAGCCTGTGCTCCTCAACAGGAGAGGCCACAACAGTGAGAGGCCCGCATACCGCAAAAAAAAAAAAAAAAAAGAATATGTACAAATCCATGAAATAAGATGTATGCTTGAATAGTAAAAGGGGCAAAAAATCCATACATACACACACACAAAATAAAAAATAAATCAAGAAATGCAAAATGCCATTAAGAATATTGAAAAAAATTAATGTCAAGAATCATCAGCAAAACAAATTAAAATAAGACACCCTCTACATAATGTTGGCTAAATATTTAGGAGAGCACTGGAGTTTCCAAAGGTGTGGCAAAATAGGCACTTCCATACATTACTATTGGAAGAATAAAGTATACAGCCTTTCTGAGGGCAATTTAGCAATATTCATTTGAAATCCTTTAAACTGTTCATTTTGTGACTTTTGAACTAGTAATTCTACTTCTAGGGCTTTATATAAATTAAATTTAAAAGATGTTAATATTTATGTGCAAGGATTTTTTTACTGTTGTATTTTTCATGAGTGAAATTAGAAGCAATCTGTATGTTCTATATGTTAACAATAGAATAATATTTAAATGAATTATCTCAAATTTCTATAATGGAATAGCAAGCATCAAAATAATGTTTTTGAAAAAATGATAAATAAAAAGAACAGGTATAAGTTTCGATGGAAAAGAGACAGATACAAAACTATATTTACAGGATGATCCATATTTAAGTGTATTGTAATAATTCCATATCTTAATGTCATTATAATAATCCAAATATGTTTTATTTCATAATGAAGATCCTAAATCACTGGTTGACACACTTTTTCTTAAAGGGCCAGATTGTAAGTAGTTTAGGCTTTGCAGGATTTAGTTTGTATTTGATCACAGGCTAAGAGGAAAAATCAAAGGTATAATAGAGGTTTTTATACAACCATTTAAATTATAACAATTTAAAGTTGTAAAAACCATTTTTAGCTTGTAGGTCATGACCACCTAGAGGGGTGGGATAGAGAGGGTGGGAGGGAGATGCAAGAGGGAGGAGATATGGGGGTATATGTATATGTATAGCTGATTCACTTTGTTATACAGCAGAAACCCACCATCGTAAAGCAATTATACTCCAATAAAGATGTTAAAAAAAACCCAACAGGCAGCTGACTACAATTTTCCAATCCCTGTCTTATATTAACTAACTTGGTAAGTTCTCAAGTTGCTTTCTGGTTTAAAATGTCCTATTCAGTAGGTGGGAATACCTGCCCTAGGCACCTTGCAGGTGTGATATATATTATATCACACTGTGTGGAAGAATTTGCTCTCACCTGGAGTCCCTTTTCCTTTTTTCTACCTACCTAAATCTTACCAGTCCTTCAAGGACTGAGGTTAAACCCACTCCTAAAGCTCCAGCAATCTCTTTTTTCTTCAAAGGATGTGCATGCCATTTAGATTTCCCCATGTGTGTGTGTGACATTTTTTTTCTCAAATTAGATGATAAGTACCTTGAGGGAAGAACTTGTCTTGGACATTGTTTTCTATCCCTCACTATAAATAGCTCATCATAATTATTTTGAATTTATTATATATTTAAAATATATCAATTAAATTAAATAACAGGAACTATACTGTTGCATCTATTCTAGAATACTCAGCTTTGTGATTCCACAAAGAAGACTTAACAACAAAGCAGTCTTTTATATGAAATATTTAAAAGATATATACCAATAACAACAAATAGGTACAAGAACATCACTTAACTTTCCAGGAAAGTAAATTGCTTCCAGTAAACCACAGCTACCACCATGCCCTCCCACTTCACTGCAAACTAAAAATAGTAATAGAAATAATACCCAGAAGCTGGGGAGTCCACTGACTTCTTATAATCATAGGGAGTTGATTGTCTATATATTCAATTATTCTAAACTATTATCATTTACAGATATAAAATCTCAGTTTTCATGAGATAAAATCATTTAAGCGTCATTAAAAAGAAGCTGCAAAACTTCAAACAGTAATTAATAATGTGCATGTGGCCCTACATACATTCCAAACCAACATCTCCTCTATGTTTCTTATTTCATTACTAGACATTATTAGATAGAAAGACAGAGAAAGAGCTGCCCTAGATGGAAGCCAACAATCTTTTGTCATCTAATCCTAGATATGAGATACTGTCACTTCTGCTGTATTCTGCTGGTCACACAGAGCAAGGCTAGTACTTTGTTGGAAGGGACTACACAGGGTATGAATAACAGGTGCTGGGGACTATTGGGGGGGCTATCTTGGAAGCTGGCAACCATAGAGAGTAAGTGCGATAGAATATCAGTCACTTAAAGCAAGTATTTTGTTACATCCCTTGATTTTCCTGGGGCCAGGAACCCAATAAGAAAGAAGCAGGCATATCTGACTATCAAGGGGTGGGTATTGCAATAGAAGCCAGATTACAGGGGGAGTAGCAGGAACACTGAAGACAAAAATCAAAAAGTCACTTTGTTATGAACTGAATTATGTCCCCGCAAAATTCATACGTTGAAGCCCTAACTCCCAATGAGATGGTATTTGGAAATGGGGTGTCTGGGTGGTAAATAGTATTAGGTGAGGTCACGAAGGTGAGGCCATCATGATAGGATTAGTGCCCCTATGAAAAGAGACACCAGAGCGTTGGAGTCCTCTCTCTCTCTCTCTCTCCCCCCTCCTCCCCCCACGCCCCTTTTGAGACTACAGCACAAAGGCTGCGATCTGCAAGTCAGGAAGAGAGCTCTCACCAGAACACAACAATGTCGACACCCTGATCTTGAACTTCCCAGCTTCTAAAACTGCGAGAAATATATTTTATTGTTTTCTGGTACCCAGTCTATGGTATTTTGTTATAGCAGCCAGAGCAGACTCTTCACACCCTAAGTTATAAGGTCAGGGAGGTGAGAAGGATTTGAAATAAAACAAAAAGAGTATATTTCTAGAAACTCCAAGAGGTGGTACAGTGTCCATCAATAGAGGAATGACTCGAACCCGTGTCCCCTTCACTGGCAGGCAGATTCTTAACCACTACACCACCAGGGAAGCCCTATTGAACAGTTTTATGCAGGCATAGTTTTATTTGTCCACAAGACTTTTATATGTGTCATGAAACAAAATGTTAGCTTTATCTCTGGGTGGTGGTATTATCTGTGAAACACTACCTCTTGATGGGATTACTGAGATTATCAAATGAAATAACATATGTTCATATTTTACATTCAAAAATTTTATTCCAACACTTTCTACATATTAGACACAGTGCCAGGTAGTAAGTTAAAGAAAAAAAAAATCCCTGCATTAACTTTACTGAATATCTACTTGTTGAATTAGACATTAATCAAATTATCATATAAATTAACTGCAATGAGTATAAGAGATATCTACAGTGCAGTTTGGGAGCATATAACAAGTGCCTAACAATCTAGCACACAGTAGGTGTGCAGTCTATGTTTGTGTTGGCTTTTCTTCCCCTCTTTCTGACACACAGCCTACTTCTCTTTCTAGGAATTGTATTACTTCTCAAAGGAATCCAGAATAGATTTGTTACAATTTCCTAAAGTAATTACAAAAAAATAAAATAAAATAGAGGAATAATAAAATGAGTTTCAAGTCAAGACATTGGAGCAATCTTGTCTATTGAGTGCTAATGACACCCAGTTTCTAAATCTCAACCATTTAGTCTTGTAGTTAGTGCACAGCTCAGGTGAATGAGTAATAAAGTACCTGCTCCTGGTACCTTATTATCTGTAAAGAATAGGTCAAAGCGCCAAGCTAATGAATATGCAAATATGGCTTACAGATCTGTGTGAAAGCCTGGTTTTAGACTGTTCCAGACCACTCACAGGCCACTAAGCCACTTGAGTCAATATCATCGCAAAGTTGTGGGTAGCCCCATGGGTCACAGGTAGGACCACAGAGGAGAGTATGTGTACACCACAGCACTCTTCATAATACTCCATAATTCCCTTCACAATACTTGCCATCATTTGTAATTACATATGCCTTGGGTTTGCTCCTATGATTATTTGATTATGCCTACTCTCCTTGTTTTAAAATTCTGCATAGCACTTTTCACTAGTTGATGTTTTTTTCTTTTTTCCTTCATCGCTGAAGGGAAGGAAGAAGAGGTGAGACAAGAAGTGGGTGGGTTCTATCAAGGAAATTTGTTCCTCTCCCACGAAGTTCCTGAAAAAGGAAAAGACTCCAAGAGTGAGAGGGCTGCCCAGCTAGACTTCAGACTTTGGGGTCAGAAAGACCTAACGGGTGACATTTAAGCTAAATAATCTTTAGAAGACATCCATACAAAGATTGAGAAAGCCAATTCCTGGCAGTGGAACTAGATCGTGGAAAGACCCTACGGTGATGAATGGGCTTAACTTGTTTTAGGAATTTAAGAAGCATCATTAAATGAGAGCCTAGAGGGAAAAGGGAAAATTGGTATTAAGTGAGTTCAAAGAAATGTATCTTATAGGTTCATATAAAGCTGGGAAAGAAATTAATTTGTTTGCTTTGTACTAAATACAATGAGAAGCCCTGCACTATTTCTCATCAAAGGAATCTTCTTTATATTTTGTAAAAATCACTTTTGCTGCTGTGTAGTGAACAATTTATAGAAGGGTTCAAGTAGAAGTAGGGGTCACCAATCAGAAGATTCTTACATTTGTCAAAGCCAGACGAAACGGGATTTGGACAAAAGCAGATGATCTGGAATATGTTTTGAGTTTCTAGTCTCCTCACTTGGGTGAAGCTGGATAGACCCTCCCTCCTCTTGCGACTGTGTAAGCCTCCAGAGTCCCAGTATAATTTAGTGAAGGGGCAGACCAAAGAGGAAGAAAATAGATTTCCTATAAATGAAGCAGGAATTGCTTAAATGAGCAATTAATTAGAAAAGTAAATAATTATTACCATATTATAATTCCAAGTTTGTGTAGTAGTTCATACCAGACTATATACAATATATCATTGGTGTATATCCCTCTTGGCAAACAACTTTCCCCTCAGTTGATTGGATAAATCTCCATTCATATTTTCATTTAGCATCTCTAGAGATTCCTTTTGGCCTATCATATCATAATCTACATTACAGACTAACAGGTGCCCTTAAAATGATAAGCTGAAATGGATAAACTCATGATTCAAGTTCTTAAACTGGATAAAAAAGGATAATCTGCAAAATTCCTACCTTCTTTTGCTTATCCCTGTAGAGCTTAGATCCAGATACTTGAGCTGGTGGCAGCTGCTTGCCAATGCATGGATTCCTGCCTTAGTTATCTTTTGGCATCCACTCACATCAAGATACCTGTAGAGTTTAATTTAAAAGGATTTAGTCGGGGCTTTTCACAAATTGGCACACTCTGTTACCCTTTTCCTAGCTAGCAGGACAAGAGTTGGTGCACTTTTATGTGGAGAAACATTAGCTTCATATTTAACTAACTAGCTGAGAGGAGAGGCCATTTCAATGGAATTTGCTGCTATAAAGAAGACATATATGCTTCAAATCACATTGTGCATTGCCCCAAGTCTCAGTTTCCTAACTAGAGAACGGGCTCTGTCTTCTGTGCTCCCCACATCTACTTGGTTAAGTACCATGAGCTCTAAGCATTTAAACAAGTTTAGCCTTATCTAGATTTTCACAGAATGTTCTGATCATGAGAGTTATTTTAAAAAGGTGTTGAAGGGACTTCCCTGGCGGTCCAGTGGTTAGGACTTTGCCTTCCAATGCAAGGGGTGCGGGTTTGATACCTGGGTGGGGAGCTAAGATCCCACATGCCTCTTGGCCAAAAAACCAAAACATAAAACAGAAGCAATATTGTAACAAGTTCAATAGAGACTTTAAAAATGGTCCACATCAAAAAATCTTTTTAAAAAAAGGTGCTAAAGATAATATAAATGAGATTTCCATGATCAGAGTTCAAATAAAGTTCTAGTGTTTTTGCTGCTTTCGTCTAAGTATTTTTAAATATCAAAATCAAGAAATAGAATAAAGACTTTTCTAAATGAAAAACTATTTGAGAAATCATTGCCAAATTTTTGCAAGAGCAAAAATAGCTTCAGCTTTCAGAATAGAGAAGAGCTTGTACATAAACATCTACACAGACATAATAATAACAGTAACTATATTATTAACTTTTTATTGTTTCTATTATCTATATTTTATATTATTAATCCTCTTTTTCCTTCCATCTCTAAAATCACCTTGTGGAGTCAGTTAACAACCCTTCAAGCTTATGAGACAAACATCACCTCCAGGGTCTTCTCCTTTAAGGTCTTATTTCCAGAAGGCACCACCCCTTACCTGCCTTGCTTCTCGAAGGAAGCAAATACCCATCTCTGAAAGCCTCTGCTTGGCTTGCCTGGGAGCCGTGGGTAGGAGCCTGTAACACGGGGTGCACTGCTGGCAGCAGGAATAGCATTGCTTGCCTGTTACACCTTTTCCCTTCTTCTGAAGGAAAGAGGACATGCTTGGGAAGTGGAAAGTTCACTAGGTGAGCTCAGGGGCTGCAGTCAAAACTGCTGGCTTTGTGTCCTTGTTCTGTGATGCATTCCATGACATTCACCCCCTTCCCTCTTACAATACAAACTTTCATAGAACCAGGATACCCCTAACTATGTGTGTTGCACATTAAATATTAAAACAGTTTTCCTACTTAGGAAAAAATAGCATAGGATGTGCAGCCAGGTGACTTGCTGGGGAGGCCTACACGCCATTTACTAATTAGGCAAATTTGGACAAGTTACTGAATTCCTCTGATCCCCAGTTTCCCTTGGGGAAAAAAAAAAGGGAACAACTGTTTAACATTTAGAGTTATTATTGTGATTAAACACATGTCTCTGTGAAAGAGATATATTGCTAATCAGATAGAAGGCAATATTATTCAAGAGGTGGGATATTGATGGATTTCCCAGCTGTTACTCTATCCCTCATGTTTTCAGGAGTGGCGGCGGTTACTATTTTCTGCAGTCTTTGATGTTACTGCTGGTGTCATTTGCCCTTCCAAAGTTCTCTTCCATGAGTGAGAGACTTGTTTGGAGTGGGTGTCACCCGGTTGCTGATACTCATTCTGCACGGTGGGGAGAGCACTTGTGAGTCAGATGACCTGGGATCTAATCCCAGCCCTGCCATTACACAGTTGTGTGAGCTTGGGAAAGTCATAGCATCTCTCTGGTTCTTGATAACATGCTCATTATTTAAACAAGTGTTTGGATTAGGGGATCTTTAAGGTTTTCTTCAGCTCAAAAATTCCAAGTCTATAATTTATTTAGACTTTACATGGCAAGTGATTGATACCTTCTGACTTTTAGATGCCTCAACTATAGAATGGGCAGTGACCTTTTTTTTTTTAATGGTCACAAAATATTTTGATATTCTTCCCATTGAGAGTTGAGATCTATGTGCCCTCCCCTATCAAACTGGGCACACTTGTTACTACTTCAAACAATACAGTTGAGAGGAAATGAAACTACATGAATTCTGAAGCTAGTTCATACAGCATGATGCAGTTTCCTTCTTGTTTCCTGGGACACTCATGCTGGAGACCTGAGCTGCCACGTAAGGAGTTTTACTATCCTGAGGCCTCCATGTTGTGAGGAAGCCCAAACCATAAGGAAAGGTCATGTGTAGGTTCTTCAGCTGAGTCCAGAGTTCAAGTCACCCCTGTCCAGATGCCAGACATGTGAGTCAAGGAACCTCCAGATGATTCTAGACCCAGCCTTTGAGTCTTCCCAGCTAAGGCCCCAGACATGGAGGAACAGAGACAAGCTATCCCTCCTATGCACTGTCCAAATTCACAAACCACAGACTCTGTCTAATGAAATGGTTACTTCACACCACTGAATTCCAGGATGGTTTTCATATGCAGCAACAGCCAATAAAACAGAGACTAATAACACTAGATTGTATAAAGATACAAAGTTTTCCCCATGTCTTCGCAGCTCTATAATTTGGGATTAAGAGCTCTGCAATTTTGGGGCAAAGTATCATGAAGTGGGAATTAACTAAGCAACTAGTGCTGTGGCTCAGACCCATTGGAACACCACCTTTCATGCTATGTCTTTCTCTGGTGAATGCTCGTGGGCAAGTGAGCTTCTGTCATGGAGTGCATTTCCTCTGAGACCACTCTGCCTTCCCTTACCTCTTCACACTGTCCCAGCTCTTGCTTATTTTTGATGGTGAAAGAAAGAAGTGGTAGAACTATTTATTGATATTTTGGCCTGTTAGGAATTCAGAATGGTCACAGTTCTGTTGTTGAAATCATATCCTAAATTGGTCCCTCCAAAAAATCAATTTGGTCAAACAAATTCTCACACATCCCCAAATCATGCATCCATTCCTTTCTGTTCGATTCTATTCCAGTCAGTGATGATGGGTTTGGTCACCCCACAAAATGATGCTGGCTGCTCTGCCAAAGACACAGAAACGTATCAGGCAGAATCCCGGCTTCTAATTCATTCCTCCATTGACGTGAGTATATTGGTTATTCCAGTGGTTTAAATAAAGAAAAGTCAAAAGACCAGAGCCACAGGCCTAAAGAGCTATGTAACTACTTTCCTGGGATCTGGTTAGGATCCCACAGAGGAGGAAGTACCTGAGGGTTCGTAGATGGGTGCTGATTTCCACCAAGCTCAGGTCGGCTACCTGAGAGCAGGAGCTGAGGACCAGACTGTCCAGTTTAGGACACTGTGACAATAAGGTGGACGATCTGATCCCTCACCTACAGGAGGAAGCAAATAGAATTTGTTTTCAAGCACAGGTCTCTCTGCACAGAGAAGATGGGGCAATGAATCAAGAGTGTTAGAAATTAAAATGTTCATTTTTTTCCAGCTGTGTTATAATCATCATCATATTAGTAGTTTTCATTTGAGGACTGCCTAAGGTGTGTCTGATTCTGAGCTAGGCATTTTATATGCATTAGCTCTAAACATAGAGCTAGTCTAACATCTATTTTGTAGGACATAAATAGATGTTAATATCCCCATTTTACAAATAAGGAAATTGTGGGTATGGGAAGTAAATGTCTTGTTGAGGCTGTCCCTATGTACAAAGCGAAGGTAACAGTCAAATCTGGAGGTGAGGGTTCCAAGTCTCATACCTTTTCCAAAGCATTTTCAGTTGAGAAGTAAACTGGTAAGAGTTAGTCATCTGATGCAAGCATCCAGGTTCTTTATTAATAAAATCTGCAAGTAAGAGAGACCTTGATAAACTAATGATGTAAAATGGAATTCGCTGTAAGATTCTAAAATGAATGAAAAGTTTAGGCCTCATAGGTTGAGCTTTAACTTATTATTAGAATGAAACAAGTTATAAAACACTAAGAAATTGATATGCTATAAAGAATCAAAATGTACCAAACTGGAACCTAATAAATGTAGGAAAATCAAATCTAATCTATGGTTATCCCCAAGATTTTATATGAGTTTTCTGCATATTTTAACCACTGCTCATTTAGTTTTTATTTTTGACCAAGTTAATGACTATATAGTACTCTATTAACAGAAAGATTTTATTTATCTCCCTAATATCATCATTATATAAAAAAATCATTAATAAGCACCAAATTTTAATTAGGATGATGCTAGGCATTGAACACAGACCCAATTATTTCCTCTCATCATTTATAATAGAGCAGGATCTTGGAAGTCCTATTTCTTTATATACATGTGCACGTACACACCCACAAAGAAGGGAAAATCGAGTCGTCTATAGCCTTCACCCATCCTTATACCTCTATCTCTGTCATTACATTTTCTGTATCTATGTTCCATCATCTATCCATCTATGTATATATTATAATTAGCTGTAATATTTATTCCCTTTACCCATTATAGTCTGATTTAAGTGCACATATATACTTATACTGTCTATATAAGGGAGCACAAAAGCCCATTTTTCAAACCTTGACTCCATCTAGACCACAAAGGCTACATTCTCAGGAGCAAAGAAAACATGCCCTTCTTCCACGGTGACTCTCTTAAGAACTTATCGCAAAGCTTCACATTCAGGGAATATCATAAAGGGTCTTTGACTTTCCAGGACATGAAAAGATGGAAAATCATAGGAGAGATCCTGTCCAGGATACCATGTTATACTAAGTTATTTTTTCACTCAGGTGATCCACACTTTAAGGAAATTGCATGTGAAGGAAATGTCAAACTTTTTCAAAATCTGAATAGACACTTTTCCAAAGAAGATATACTGATGGCCAACCGACATATGAAAGATGCTCAGTACCATTAATCATCAAGGAAGTGCAAAATAAAACCACAAAGAGATATCACTTCACATCTGTCAGAATCGCTAAATCAAAAAGACAACAAATAACAAGTACTGGTCAGAATGTAGAGAGAAGGGAACCCTCATGCACTGTTGGTGGGAATGTAAATTGGTGCAGCAACTACGGAAAACAGTATAGAGATTACTCAAAAAATTAAAAATAGAACTACCATATGATCCAGCAATCTCACTCCTGAATATTTATCCAAAGAAACTGAAACATTAATTAGAAAAGATATGCACCCTTACGTTCATTGCAGCATTATTTAAAGTAGTAAGATATGGAACAACCTAAGTCCCACCAATAGATGGGATGGATAAAAAAAAGATGCATATATATATATATATACACAATAGAATATTATCCAGCTATAAAAAAGAATGAACTTTTTCATTCTTTTTTGAATGAATTATGCTTGCCATTTGTGACAACATGGATGGACCTAGACGGTATTATGCTAAGTGAAATAAGTTAGAGAAAGAGAAATACTATATGATTTCACTTATATGTGGAATCTAAAAAACAAAGCAAGTGAACAATATAACAAAACAGAAACAGAGTTATAGATACAGAGTACAAATGGGAGGTTGCCAGAGGGGAGAGAGTGGGAGGAGGAGAGAAACAGCTGAGGGAAATTAAGAGATACAAACTCCCAGTTGCAAAATAAATGAATCACAGGTATGAAATGCACGGTGTGCGGAATAGAGTCAATAATTGTTTTTTAAAAAAGTAAAACTTACAGAGTAGGCAAATTGGGAAGTAGTTATTTATTTAACAGATAATTCCAGGCGAATTTCCTAAATCTAGCAACCTCTTACTATGCATTCAAAATGAGAATTGATTCATACAATTTCAGTTGACACGTAATTTACTGTGATATAGCCTTCATAGCCTGTTTTTAACCCAATCATTAAGTTAACAAAAATTTACAGAGCACTGGCCACATACCAGGAACTGTGCTTTGCTTCATGATCAACACTTAGAGCCCCAGAGACCTTTTGGGGCTGGGCTCCAAATCTGTGCTCTTGCATGTCTGTTTTAGTGCCAGAATCTACAGAATCCCCATTTGAATATATAAGTCAGAGACTGCTTATCCGGTATTGTGCTTGGATTAATAACTAAGGAAACTCAAATACGATAGTAATACAGCATTTATTAAATTAGACTCAAATAATTTAAGCAATAGGCTCTGCCCTTGTATGGCATCCATCATCTTATTTAGGATATCGAGTAATCCAACATGGTACATGTAATGCAAATTTCGGAGTTCTTCATGGATTAGAAGTGAATGCTTAGAAATTGAGTAAGATCAAGCTACTGCTGTTGTGTGAGTTTGCTGTTCTGAGTGAAAAGAGACTAAGAATGAAAGCTTATTTCTTCCCCAAATTTTGAGTTTGTGAAAGACTTCCCCAAACATACCTAAATACATCGTCAAGCAAGCTAAGAGCAGACTGTCAACTTCTAAAGAAGAATTCCTTTCAAAGACATGACATTTTGATTAAAAAGAAGAAATGTAGTATTGTTCTTCTCATTAATTCATTCAGTTTAAGGCAAGAACACTTCAGAGCCCAAGATGAACCTAGTAAAAGAGAAAACGGAGAACATAAAAATTGTAATTCAACTGCTATGTCAGAACATCTTTTCACTGGCTCCTAATCAACCAGTATCAAAAAGCATGATAACAATCTGTTCTCAGCAGAAGTACTATCCACTCCAAATTCACAGAATTGCAATCAACATTTAATTTGTGAAAATCAGCCTGTCCCATTGTCACATCACCTTCTGGCTAATCATATCTGAGGGAGAAGACAGACTCCCTTCTCCTTCCACATAGACAGAAGCCAAGTGAATACAGTGGGGGGAAACCAGCAAACCTGGGTCCTGTACCATTCCTCTTTCAACTCCCAGAACCTCAATGACTCTACCTGTAAATTGGGGACAATGCTACTTCTCACGCAGGGAAGATGGGAAGCTGATTAAATAATGTGTGTAATAAGTGCCTTATGTGGTTCCTGGAACATGGAAGGGGCTCAAGAAATAATAGCTGTTATCATTATCTCTGATTTGTTTAATAGTTTTATTGAATTATTGTAAATATTAGTTCAGTTAGAAAAGTGGCAAAAGATCCAGTTAATAGGTCAACTTTTAGATCTATTGCCTACCTATTCCATAACCAAATAGCAATGTTTCCTCAGGAAAACAGTTTCAAATATTTCTTCTCTTGAGTAGAAGACATGGTGCAGTGTCCAAACCCTTTCTATCACACAGGTACTCTGGGAGTCTTTCCCCCCTAAAGTGCACATTTCAGAGCACTACTTCATGATGAGGTGGGAAAGACATGGAAGCATTATTGGTTTTATGTTCTGAAAACTTAGGAACATGGAAACCAATGAACAAGTCAGTCTGAGTCCAAGAAGTCTCACCATTTTGAGGCCAGAAACATTAAGCACAGTTAACTTCTCATAAGTTCTCTAGGCTCCTGACCAGGCAGGCCTCAGAAACCTTGGGGACTCTCCCAATATTCAGGGCCCGAAGGTGTGGACATTGCAGGACCAGGGAGCCGATACTCCCGGCGGTAAGAGCAAGGCAGCCAAATACTTCTATTTTGTGGAGACTAAGGAAGGAAAAAAAATCAGTGAAGTGTCATACTGTGTTCCCTGATCCACGTACTTCAGCAGATCTCTGAAGTCACCTGAGTGACATTTAAAATTTTTTATGGTGGAAAGTCTGCATTTTAATACTGTACTTGAGCAGTGAACAAATAGTGCTAATAACATGAAATGAAGTAGTAAATTTAATCAACGGATGAACAAAATTCACACAGCGTGGTACCCTCAGCAAATCCAAGCCATGTTCCTTACTCATGGTAGTTATGTTCTGTGAAGCTGCTGCAAACACTGGATTAGCAAATACTCAGTCATTGCTCTTAAGGAAATACAGGGTTAGATTCCTGCGAGCATCTGGTCATAACATTTTTGTCAAGTGATTAATACATAACCTTGTTTTGTGTGTGCTTTTGTTTAAAGACACTTAATATATATTATTGATTCACTAACACTGAACCCATGGCCAACAGGACTATAACTCATGCCCAAACAAAGCTAATTTGACACATATTTTCTTATAAGGCACATCACAGCCCTCTTGCCCTCAGGAATACTAGACAGCACTTTAGTAGTATGTTTGGAGGCCATTTTAAATAGCAAGATCACTAATAAAGAGCACAAAAATGTGAAAAACACGGCACTAAATGGACCATGAAAAGGATACTTCCTTATAGTAGGAGAGCTGAAACAAGAGGGCACAACCTCACCCTATTGGATCCCAGCTGAGAACATGCACCTTGGGCAACTCAAATTTGTCACCTCTCTGCAAATGTCCATAAATGACCAGGAAAGCACCACAGTATTGATTTTGGGGTTACAAATAAATTTTAGCAAGTTGGCATATTTTCAAATACGGAATCCATGAATAATGAGGATCTACAATATCAACACACTAAAATCAGCAATAGTATATATGGTCAAAGATAGATTACAATAGAAGCAGCACTACCTTAGATCATGCTAGTAACATCTAAATTACAGGATAGCCTATAGGTTTATCAAAAAGATTTTCACATTTCTTACAAATTGATAGTACAAAAAATATGGAACCACCTGTCACCCTCAAATTACAGAACATATAAAACCTGTCTGATTGTTTTAAAGCATGAAGGCTTGCAGGTATTTGTGTCTCTATTCTAGCAGCTGGTGCTACTGGTGTATTTTTCACACGTACTTGTCTGACTTGAGTTACTACTGTGACCTAGAAAATTTCAGGTCATAGTAAGGGCACAGGCAAGATAGTAAGTAATAACATTGTCTACTTGGTATAAGACTGCAAGCCCATGAGTTGCTTCTGAAGGAATCAGGAAACTCCCACCAGCCCCTCTTTTTGTATGCTTTTCAGTTGAATGATTACCTAAGGTAGCAGCTCTCCAAATGTGGTTCCTGAATCAGCAGTAACTTGTTAGAAATACAAATGCCTGGAGCCCACCCTAGCACTTCTGAAGGTAGGGGCCAGTGATCCCTGCTTTAACAGCCCCCCAGGTGACTCCCATGCCTCTTTAGTTTGAGAATCACTGACCTCAGGAATCTCCCTAATCATGCCCAGGTTGCTTTATTAGTTGACACAGGCACCTGGGTCCTGAGTCCATGATTACATCTTGGAAAACTGAATTCACTACTGAATAATGAAGCTTTAATCATATATTTCCTAGAACCAGTACAAAATAATAAAATACCTCTTTAAACTGACAGCATACTTTTAGGACATTATTTCAAAATCAATTCATATTAAAATGAATGAGTTATTGCTAAGTATCCTAACACATAAACTATTAATTTATTAGGTTAAGTTAAGGAGTTTTTTTTTTTTTTAGGCAATAGGAGAGTGAGTCTTCAGGTGTAGGGTGTGTGTATGTTGTGTGTTTGTGAGTGTTTGTGACTACATTTGTGTGTATGTAAGTAAAAATCATAAAGAAAAACTTAGCATATTATAGTTTAAGTATTATACTGAAATATGACATAAGAACATTTCTTCATAAGGAAGTAACTAATTTCTTGATTATTTAAATACACGTTTGTTATATTGATTGTGCTACAGCCCAGTAACTGATAGTCCACCAGAACTTGTTATTGTGAAATAGGGTCTATATTGAATAGAAGTCAAATTTTACCAAAAGTTACCAACATAGTAAAAATGTGTACCTTAGTGTCAAAAGGCCTTTACCTTTTTGCAGCCTATGTATGTCCTTAGGACCAGTCCTTTACCTCTCTGAAGCTCAGTTTCCTCATCCTTAAAATGAGGATGTTGGATTTATAAGGATCTTTGGTGTCTGATCTAAAATTCTACTCAAGATGGAAACTGAGCTGGCAATGCCAGAGTTAGCTTGAGAACTAGAGTCTCATAGAAGAGGAAACACTTGAGGTAGAGTCAGGTACTGAAAACCTCAGATATAACCATTCACTGTTGACTACTGCAAGACTGGATGGGATATGCAGGAATGGTGGCCTAAGGGAAGAACTATTGGGGAGGTATCAACAACAGGGTGTGAGGGAACACTGCCTTCCTATAGTCCTAGGGGAATGTATTCATACCTGAGATGATATTCATACCTAAGAAAAAATATAATTCCCCCTGGAATTCAGCCCACCTTGGGAAGCCAGCAAGATAACTGCATAATTGCCTATTGCCATTCAATTATGATGCCTTTCACGTGCTGTTGACCTCACTGCCATCCCCTTCTGCTATTCTTTTAGAGTTTGATCTCCAACCCAATTACCCGACCTAGGACTGTCACCTGTTCCAACTAAGCTTGTCAGATCTTCCAGCAGTAAGCCTTGGTATTAAGTCCCAGAGTGTTTACTCAGGCTTTACCATCTTGTTTTAAAATGTAGGTTTTATTATTATCCAGATATGGCAAGGCCCACAGATCAGGAGACGATTGCCACTGAAAACAGTTTGTTACATTCACAGCTCCCAAGAGGAGGGGTCATGCCACACCACACTGGCACCAGGGTCACGAAGGCAAAGGAGTGTGGGGAAAATGTGGGCAAGAGCATTTATTGTGGTTTCCACTGGAAGGAATGGGTGAGACAGAGTAAGCAGGTTTAGGATGGGCTGGATTGAATAATTTTGGTGGGCACAGGGGCTGTCCCTAGTTGGGTACCTGGCCCTGGGGTGGTTAGGATTTGCAGATAGTGGCCTGGAGTGTAAGAGCTAGGTAAAGGAGATGGTTGGGGAATATGGGCATTGGATTGGTTGGTTTGCATATGCAAGTCACACTTGCAAGTGAGTCCTTTACTGTCTCTAGGAATTGGAGCCCTTGGAAGGGCAGTCTCTCCAGGGTCAGCAAAGCCCCAGATGTCAAAACATCAGAATAAAAAGACATGCTCGATACACATCTCTAATGGCCACTTCCCTCTGGCTATGCTCACTCTTCAGTTGGTCCACAGGTATCATAAGACCAAAAGAAGGGAGCCTCTGCCCAGAGCAGTTGAAGTCAAATATCCAAGGAAAAGACTTTTACTCGGTATGGTCAAAGCTGCTACAGAGTGTAAAACTGACTTATATATTTATGAGACCCAGGATTGAAACCTATTGTCACTATTTAGTAGCCCCTGATAATGTCATTTAACCATTCAAAACCTCTTTTTAAAAATCTTCTAAATAGTGGTGATAACACCTGCCAAATTTTTGTGATAACCTAATGATATAAGGCAGTCTAGAAGTATAAAGCACTATGTAAGTTTTAGCATTTACAGTTATTCTAACAGCATAAAAATAGATTGACAGAGGTGAATACTAAAGTGTTTATGAGTGAAATGATATATGAGGGATTTGCTTTAAATTATTCCAGTAAACAAACAAAAAGGGGGAGAAGATTGATGACATAAGATTGAAAAAATATTGGTAATTATTGAAGCTGGGTGACATACATGGAAATTCATTATACAGTTCTTCTTTTGTGTATTCTTTTGTGCATAAATATTTTCATAATAAAAAAATTTAAATGTAAGTTGGGAGACATAAAGAAAAGGAGTATTAGATATTAGTAATCATTGGAGGATTGCTATTATGTTAAAACCTAAAATCGACTGTACAACATTTATTTTTGCTATCATTAATCAAAAGCCCACCCTCTTTCCATAGACTCTTGGAATGCTAAGATTACTTGATCTTTTTTTTAATGGTTCCAAATATCTCCAGGCTAAAATTGACTTAGGTCAATCTAATTCTTGTTATAAGCCATTTGTTTTAAGCAATGGAAGTCCTAATGGTAAAACTATAATCAATATGTTTTGACTGTTTTATGATGAGAGGTCCTATCCAATTAGAGAGTTTCCCTAATCAAAGGCCCTTTACTCTTAAGAGAGCTTCACTGAATAGTGATGGAGGGTGCTTAATTAGTGAGGTTAAAACATCATTCAGAAACAAGGGCAAGATGACATTTCTCTACCGAATTGATGAAACAATCCTTCAAACATATCACTTAGAAATCTTGGTGTGAAAATTCCTATAAAACTTATCAACAGAAGGAAAAGGAAATATATTGATTTTAATGGTTATCAATGGATTTTTCTTTAGGAACATTCTAAGTATTAAATTTATGTAAGTATTTCCTTAAAGTTTCCATAAAGTGACCAACTTTTTGCTTGAGAAAACTCTTTCCCCAAATTCATCATTCTTGTTTAAGGAAATAAAAATCCTTTAAAAAACAAACTGTGAACTATAACTCCATAACTATAAAACAATCAACAGAGGAAATTTAAAAAGAAGCAATTCTGAGTCTTTTTTTCATACCGTCTGAAAGAGACTGCAAGAAATATTGAGTTAGTCTGTGTGATAAAAGGAGATGAACAATATTAAAGATCCTTTAATCAAAATGCTGTTTAAAGACACTTAATATACAGCAACAGAGCACTTGATAATCAATGCGTCTGCTAAAGGAAAGGAGAGAGGACGCATCTACACAAATATACTTGGTGGTATCATTCCATTAAAACTACAAAGAATTATTTCCTTTTTCTTCCCATAAAAAGAACATCTCAATGACAAATTCTGAAAATTTTTTGCTTCATCTGACCAAAGAATTCTGCATTTCTCAAATGATTAATCTCTTGGTATATGGCATCAACTTTCAAACCCCTTATTTAATTTTGTGTACTTCAAATACTTACAATGATATTAAAACGTTATTAGCTCTCTAAAAACATTTATCTGCCCAAACTAGTATCAGGATATCCAGAAAGTGTAAAATAAAACACATCACATTCTTTAAGACTTGCCCACTACCAGGGTTAGTTTGCCTTGGACAAAAGACCTCTTTATATCCTTCCTATACTTTCAAACTTCACTTGAGGGCCAAGTGTAAACTATTGTTCAGCTAAGAGGAAGAAATGAAAGCCTCACACTTATTGAATGCCTATCTTGTTCCAAGTAAATGGATATTATAACTTTCATTGTTAACAGGGAGGAGAATGGAGTTCAGGAGCTGTTACGTAGCTCACTCAAGCTTGAGCATCTGCAAGACGCTAAGTTTCAACACTTCATGCTATTTCTACCTCCTTTGCTACTCCCAAGGCCAAACCAGCCAACTGTTCACAATATCTGCCACTTCCACCTAATCTCGAAAAGTCAACAAAGCTAAATGGGAGAATATAGACTCCTGCACTGAGGAACACTATGTTAAAAGTGGAAAAATAAAGAATGGAGGGAAGCCATCATCAAGTCTAGAGAATGAAGCATGAAAAATGAAGCATGAAGAACGACCTGCTAAAATTAGTTTCAACTTCACCCATTCAGGATCACTGGAAACTGACAAAGGGTACACCTTGCCTCTCACTCCCCAAGCGTATTTTTCACATCTTAAACCCCCTCAATGTGTTTTTTGTTTCCACGTGATAAACAAATTGATCTTACAAAAATTATTATCCCACAATAAAATTATCTTAGAGTTGGCACAAGACTTCGCCTTCCAATGCAGCGGCTGCGGGTTTGATCCCTGGTCGGGGAGCTAAGATCCCACATGCCCCACGGCCAAAAAAACCAAAACATAAAACAGAAGCAATATTGTAACAAATTCAATAAAGACTTTAAAAATGGTCCACATCAAAAAAACTAAAAAAAAAAATTCTCCTAGTTTTAATTGTGAAGAAACCATAAGAGAAAACTTTGTTTTTATAAAAGTAAAATGCATGGCATTATATAGGATTATGTGCTTGACTGAAAGTACCTTAAAATTGTTCTGAAGTCTGTAAACACTATGGAAGTGTATGGCTGCATTATTATATCAATAGATCCCAGCCAACTTATGACAAGTAAGTCAGATGTAGGATATAAAAGCTGAAACCAATCATAACCAGGAATTTTGATTATAAGGCTGAATAACAGTAAGGGTTTTACAGCATCCCATGCTGGCTGCAGGATTGCAGCCTAGAAGAACACCACTGAAGGCCAAGTGACTGCAGAAACTGCAGCTTCTCAGACCAACATCATCTAAGAGAAGTCATCTGGACATGACTTCTTTTAGAAGTCCATTGCCTATTGCCCCCTCTTTTCAAAGAGATTAACTGAAAACCCACCTTGCATTTTCACCAGGAATACCCAGAGAAGGCATCTCTGGCCATCCATTCTCTCCTCCACCCTCATCCCTTCTGCTTGGTACTTCTGGGCCCTGGACTCAGCCCATCCCTGCCCTACCCCATCTAAACCCTTGAGCTGAGCTCTATGGAAATACTGCTCCAAACACTAAATCCTCTATGAATGTATATGTTCTTTGCTTAATTCCTCTGCCTTGCCTTAAGGGAGACGCCCCGCTGCAAATATTTTCCCACACCCCTCATAAGTGAAGACCGTTCATTTTCTCACTGTCATGTAGCTCAAAATCAGGACAGAGATTTTTTTGTCCTCTGTGCTCCCCATCATCACTTGCCAACAATTATCACCTCCCCTCACATCATGCATGACAGCCTCTCCCCTTCCTCTTAGCTGTCATTTACCACCCTTGCTGTTACACATCAACTTCCCTTGTCCCTCATTCACCACCATTCATGAAAGACTTACTACACAATCACAGTCTTCTTCTTCACCCTAAGTCCTGCCAATATCCTGGGTGACTTCAGTAGCCCAGTCAGTGACCCCTCTAACACCTTGACCTTGGGTTCTTGACCTTATAACAACTTATGATCTTCTCCTCTGCACCCCATTAGCCACCTACTCCAATAGGACGGCCTTGGACCCTGTCATACCCTGAAATTACTAACTGGGGCATCCCTCATTTAGACCCCAACTTTTTTTCCTCCTATCTTATAACTACTTTTCTAATTACTCCCACCATGACCATTCTTCCGTCTCATAAGGGCCTCCAAATATCTGTCTTGCTTTCACTCCTACCACCAGTCTTCTAATTTCTTCATTTTATTCATGTTTTTTACTCAAGGGCAAGATGTCCCATATTTATTTACATATGAAATGTGTTTAGTACAGTTATGATGGATGTAGTGCATAACTCCTGACAACAGCAAGACCTTTTGGGGAATCAGTGTTGACTGCAGTATATCATGCAAGTATCTATATATACACAAAAGACTCACTTTATGCTCTAACTGCTTAAATCCCATGATCTACCATTTCATTGATAATCTAGCCAGTATCCCAAAATCCTGTCTCACTTGTCTTTCATACTCAGAATCCACATAAATTGTTACCCACATTCTCTGGCCTTGCACTGGAACAAGGTACACGATATACTGACACTTTAAACAAATGATCAGCAACCTGCTAACATTTGTCTGGCCAACACACTACACTCTCTGGAATGGCTTTCAAACCCATGTCATTCTTCTCTAGACATGTCCTTATAGCTCCAGCTTCCCTTTTCTTCATAGCCAGTGATCTTACCTCCTACCTCATGCTCAACACTCCACTACCACGTCCTTTCATGTATTTTTTCATCTTTCTCCACTCCTCCTTCATTGGTTTAGCATTTCTCTTCCTTTCAAAAGCCAGTTACACTTTGTCCCAGCTTATCCTTCCCCCCGCCATGTCCTCAAGTCCATTCTCTAGTAGGTCTGCGTCTTTATTCCTGTCCTGCCCCTAGGTTCTTCATGACCATTTTTTTTTAAGATTCCATATATATGTGTTAGCATACGGTATTTGTTTTTCTTTTTCTGACTTACTTCACTCTGTATGACAGACTCTAGATCCATCCACCTCACTACAAATAACTCAATTTCGTTTCTTTTTATGGCTGAGTAAGAGTGGCGTGGACATATATACACTACCAAATGTAAAACCGATAGCTAGTGGGAAGCAGCCGCATAGCACAGGGAGATCAACTAGGTGCTTTGTGACCACCTAGAGGGGTGGGATAGGGAGGGTGGGAGGGAGGGAGACGCAAGAGGGAAGAGATATGGGGATATATGTATATGTATAGCTGATTCACTTTGTTATAATGCAGAAACTAACACACCACTCTAAAGCAATTATACTCCAATAAATACGTTAAAAAAGAGAGCCAATTATACATCTTTGGATCTCATCAACTCCAGCCTTTTCCAGAACCATATGCTGTCACCTATACATTTTCCATCTTATATATCCAATTATTCTGTCTTAACTGGATCCTTCTCACCAGAATTTGAACATGTTCAAGTCTCATCGATGTGGAACTTCCCTGGTGGTGCAATGGTTAAGAATCCGCCTGCCAATGCAGGGGACACGGGTTCAACCCCTGGTCTGGGAAGATCGCACATGCCGCGGAGCAACTAAGCCCGTGCGCCACAACTACTGAGCCTGCACTCTAGAGCCGTGAGCCACAACTACCAAGCCTGTGTGCCACAACTACTAAAGCCTGTGCGCCTAGAGCCCATGCTCTGCAACAAGAGAAGCCACTGCAATGAGAAGCCCACGCACTGCCATGAAGAGTAGCCCCCGCTCGCTGCAACTAGAGAAAGCTCATGCGCAGCAACGAAGACCCAACGCAGCCAAAAATAAATAAATAAATTTATGTATAAAAAAAAGTCTCATTGATGAAAAAACCAAAAGCCTCCTTTGACCTATCCAGTGTTCACTTTATCTATGTTCCTATCCAGTGATCACTTTATCTTTCTTTCCTGCCCTTCTAGACAAAAATTTCTATTTTCTATCTCCATTTTCTTATTTTCCATTCATTTATCATTTTATGCCGATGTGGTTTTTTACTCTGTCACTCCCCCAAAACAATTCTCATGAAGGTCACTAATGATTGTTAGGAGCTAAATCCAACAAACATGCTAAAATCCCCATTTTATGTATACTTTAAGCAGCATTGGACACTGTTAACCACTGCCTGTTTCTTAAAAGTTTTTTTAAAATTTCTTAAAAAAACACACATTCTTCTGGTTTTCCTCATATCACTTTGGCTATTCCTTCTCATTCTTTTTTGCAGACTCAGCTTCCTCTGTCTCATCAATGACTACTGGGACTTGTCAAGGTTAAAGGCAAGAGCCTCTTCTCCCCTCATATGATAATCTCTCTCTGGATGTCAACCATGGCCATAGCTTCTCCAGCTTCCATCTCCAGGCAGATCCTGCTCTGAGCTCCAGAGTCCTATATCCTTATACATACTCAACATCTCCACTTATATATCCCAAAGCACTTCAAACTCGGTATAGCCAAGAACACGCTCAAATGTTTCCTCCCCGAATAACATTCACTTCCAAGTTTTCTCTATTTGTTCATAGAAGCATTATTTGCAATAAGCCAAAATTGGACAACCTAAATGTCCATCAATAATAGACCTGATAAATACAAAAACTGTGATGTATTAATGCAATAGGATATATATATATTAATTAAAATGAATGCACCATAACCATATGCTTTAACATTAGTGCATCTCACAAACAATATTAAACAAAAGGATCAAATCACAAAATAATATGTACAGAATGATTCCAGTTACAAAAATTTTTAAAGAGGCAAAATGAAGCTGTTTTTAAGGCTGCATGCATATATGGTAACACTATAAGTAAAAACAGGACAATCATTCTCATAAATGCCAGGCAATTGATGGTCTCTATTACCGAGGCAGGGTGATGTGCACAGAGGATTTACATGCAATGGATGATATTCTATTTCTTAAGATAGTTGGTAGATAGATGAGTGATTTCTGATTAGTCTTTTTACTTTACAATTATCTTTTAAATTGTCTGTATGTTACAAATATCATTCAATATGCAGGGAATTTTTCAAATACAATTTTTTAAAAGACAGAACTAAGAAGGACTTTATGCTGGATATACTATTTATGTAAACATCTGAAAACAGGGCTTTGGAATTATAGAGAGGGGGAGGAAGGCTATCATAGGCAAAAGTGCTGTACAACCTGCTACTACTAGCAGGGGCTTGTTATAAAATGTGGGATGAGTAATCATAATCATTGTGTAAATGAGGTTTCTAAATAAGTAATATGTGTGTGTGTTTGGGCTCAATGAAGAGGTAACCCATGCATGAACATGAGCTGTTGTGAACAATAGCTCCTGGAGATGATTGTGGGCAACCTGAAGCAAGAGATGAAAATCAACAAAATCACATGTTTTTGTAAAAAGATCTGCCTATTGCAGGAGGGTCATGTTGCAATGAAGTAATATCTACTTAACAAAACAGTAGTGGAGGATGTGATGGATGTGGGTCCATTTGAAGATCATAAGCCCTAAGAATGTGTCAACAATCTAAAAGCAAATGTTATGCCAATATTTACTACATAGAAGTAGAGGTGGTTACAATGGAATACTGCTCAGCCATAAAAAAGAATGAGATAATGCCATTTGCAGCAACATGGATGGACCTAGAAATTATCATATTAACTGAAGTAAGTCAGAAAGAGAAAGACAAATACCATATGATATTACTTATACGTGGAATCTAAAATATGACACAAATGAACTGATTCATGAACCATAAACAGACTCACAGACGTAGACAACAAACTTACGGTTACCAAAGGGAAAAGGGGTTGGGGGAGGGATAAATTAGGAGTTTGGGATTAGCAGATGCAAGCTACTATATACAAGATAGATAAACAACCTACTGTATAACACAGGGAACTATCTTTAATATCCTGTAATAAACCATAATGGAAAAGAATATGAAAAAGAATACGCATATATTTGTATAACTGAATCACTTTGCTGTACAGCAGAAACTAACACAACACTGTAAATCAACTATACTTCAATGAAAAAAAAGTAGATCATATGGTAATTCTATTTTTAGTTTTTTGAGGAACCTGGAGAGGGGTGGGATGAATTGGGAGATGGAGATTGACCTGTGTACACTAATATGTATAAAACAGATAACTAATGAGAACGTGCTGTGTAACATAGGGAACTCCACTTCACTGTACAGTAGAAACTAACACAACACTGTAAAACAATTATACCCCAATTAAAAAAAAAAAAAAAGTAGAGGTGGTTAGGTAACATCATGAGAACTAACTAGTTAACTATTATGATACAGAGAGTGCAGGCCTTTCTTGAGAAAAAAATCCACAATAAACCCAAGAGAGGAAGACGAAGAGTGTTCAGACCTTGAAAGTTTAGACATAAGGATGGTGGAAAATATATGTTGCTCCAGCAGGAACCAAAATTCTTAAGTTTCCATGGCTGCAAAAGACTCAGGCCCAGAAGCAATCCAGAGCTGGATACTAGTCTGGATAGATATCCAGAGCTACCATCATTTATCTAATTTGGTATCTTCTGTTCCTCATGTACTATTTCAGTTTCTCAGCAACTCCTATCCATTTTCATTCATAACTATCTCATTTCTCTCTGAGTTTGCACCGTCACCGCCCTTGAATACCATCGTCTCTGGTCTAAACCACATCAGTAATGATTACTAGATGACAATCCTGCTACTCAAAGCATGTTTTACAAGCGAGCAACGTCAGGGCTCTGCAGGACGATTCTCAGGCCACATCCCAGACCAACTGGATCATAGTCTGCATTTTAGCAAAACCCCCAGGGGATTTGTATGCACATAAAAGTCTGAGAAGCACTGGATTAAAGGACATTAGAAACTTCCTCATGATTCTATGGGCCAATGATGGTATAAAACCAATTGGTTTTAAATTTATACTACTGATCTGAGGGTAAAGAGAAACAAGAGCCCTCACCCATTAAACTCATCCAAGGTTTAGACCTTTACTTTCTCCAATGAGAAAGAGTACTCAGAGCTCATGCTTCAATGTGTTGATGTTATTTGGAAGTAGGAGTTCCTGAATTGCAATTTCTGTGTTTGTGGTTTCACTTCAAGTGGTGGGAAGGTGGAAACAGGAATTCTGCATCTTCTTGTGGCCACTAGTCTGGCACTACAAACACCAGAAGGACGAAGAAATTCTTGCTAGTTAATAAAGAAGGGTCTTTAGGAACAACAATATTATAAATCAACCAGGATATCTGTATTAAAAGTCTGTGTGCTCAAAACCACAGATGAATCTCAAAACATTATATTGAGTGAAAGAAGCCAAGCACACACAAAAAACTGCACACTGCTCCACAGTCTCATTTAAATGAAGTTCAAGAAAAGGTAAAACTAAGCTATGATGATAGAAGAGTGGTTACTTCTGGGGGAGGGTGAAGATTATGACTAAAGAGGAACATGAGGGATCCTCTGGAGTGATGGAAATAGTCTATATCTTGATGTGGGTGGTGGTTACATGGGTGTAAACATATGCAAAAATTCATTGAGTTGGCTTAAGATTTGTTCATTTTACCCCATGTAAATTATACTTCGATAAGAAAGAAAAAACAAAATTAAATAAATAAAATTCACATGTTAAATATGATTTATATAAAAGGGAAAACTTGGATGTACTTCAGCACAGTAGTTTGAAAGTTCTGTCTTACCAAATCATAGCCCAAACCAGAGGTGGGAGAACTATGGCCCCTGGGCCATCTTGTTTTTGAAAATAAAGTTGCATTGGAATACAGCCACACTCACTTATTTATGGAGACTGTATGTTCTTCAAAGCCTAAAATATTTATTATCTCTTGCTTTTCAGAAAAAAATTCACCAACCCCTGACCTAGACTAATAGTTCATAACTATTTTAGGGATTCATGCCTGTCTTGGAGAATCCAGTGAAAGCTATGGATTATCTCAACAAAACACACAGCTTCTTAAATATAAAATGTTATTTATAGTTTCAGGAAGTTCATAGATTCTCTGAAGCAGCCATGAACTCCAACTTAAGACTTCCTGTTTGAGGTTTTCATCACAAATTACTAAACCACTCTACTGAGAACAGTCCACAGGTTGGCTCTCTTTTCTTTGAATCACAAATGATTGAACTTCTATTTCACATTCTTGTTTGCTCCTTGGAACTACTCACGGTAATACCCAATAACAAAGTGGCCCAGGTCACAGTACTGGCTACTTATCAATCTATTTTGTTCTCCCTCTAGGTGACAGTCTATATATTACTTAGACTTGAGAAGTCTTCTGAAAATGTATATAGCTTGGTACCAAGGGAGACCGAGAACACCAGAAATGATGAACTGGCAGTCCCTAGCCTTAATTCTAGAAAAAAAGCACAAAGCAACATCTTACAGACAGAAGAGTAAGCAGTGTCACATTCACATCTGAAGAATATTGGCACGTTTATTCAATAGACCAAAAATATAGAGGAAGTATATAGACCAAAAATACAGAGGAAGTAAAACTTGTGGACCAAACAATGACGTGTATGTGGATACTGTGAGCTCTTTCACAGCAGGGCCATTTTTATGCATCTATTTAGTCCCTGCAGCACCTTGCACACTGTAGGAACCTAATAAGCAATTAAAAATGGATAAATTAAACAATTTATAAAAAACAAAGTTGTTTTATAAATGGTTTAGGCTTCCTGGGAGCAACGTGATAGTTTGATTTATTTTGTGTTACAGAAAAAGACAATTATGAGTGCGGAACACTCCCTACGTTTCTCTAATTCTAATTTGTTATTAATGTGCTGATACAACATATATCAAAGGTCTAGTTGGTGGGAGGCTGGCCAACTTATTAGCACCATTTATTGTTCTGAAAGAAAGCACTCACAGAAGTCATTTGATGAGGACATGGCATGTTTTGCCTAATTCCAGAATAATAAAAAAAGGTCTTCATATAAAATAAAGATTCTGCAGCCAGCATGATCTCTGATCTAATGCTAGTTTTTCAATTTTTCATTACTGTCTTCCTCGCTGCTGTACGAACAGTGGGTGGCATTTAACGAAAGCTGATTAATGCTGGGATTTCAAATTGCTGAAAATTGAAGGAATGTGCCCCATGCTGACAATTTGTTAATAAAAAATTATCATTTCCATCACCATACAAGCTTTAGTACATCTAATTTTCTTCCCAAATGCAATGTTATATATTCTCCTTTCAATGAGATTGAATGCTTTTTCTGTAACAATAAAAACGTTTTATGGGTTCATCAAGAGGCTAAATCTCTCTAATTCCAATGAATCAGCTTCCAAAGTGGAGGGAACATGTTCTGTCCACATTTGCTACTTTTTGTATCAAGCTGATAAGTATCCACAGATCTGTAGGGACACTGAACTCATGTTTATCAAAATATCATTTTATTAATGATATTTTTAAAGAAAATGAAATGTTTGTATTCCTTTCTAGTAGTTAGCATTCTTAAGGCCTCAGAGCAATTGGCACACATCAGCCTATGGAAAGTGGCCATCTCAGTGTGGATGGAGGACGGCTCTCAGAACAACCATATTTAGGAGCCAGAATGGACTCAAAGAACACAAAGCAGACACTAGGCCCTGTGGCTCCTAAACCAGAGGGGACATGGGTCAAACTCTCCTAGTGGTTCTCACCAACCCTCCCCTCTTGACTTCAGGTCAAGGGGCACTTCCCTCCCCCATAAGGATATACCGATGACCCATTCCCTGCAAAATCCCTCCCCCAACTCTTCAACCTTCACTACTCACACAGTGAGGGTAGGTGTTTGCCATCCTGCAAAATTAATATTATACTCTCTTAGCATGTCCTATATGGGTGGCCTAGCATCTTGATTTGGAATGAAGATGGAGGTACTTGTCTCAAATCTTATATTTTAAGGGCACTGCAGAAGATGAGCTCTAAAGCCTAGGGTGTGTACAAAGAGGGAAGTCAGAAGAGAAATATGCCCACAGAGTCAGGATCTTAAATGTCTCTACTTTCAGTGAAAAAATAAATTATGCTTGCCCCAAAAGGAGGCATCATAGAAACTGCCCAACTCCCCTGAGTACTTATGACAATCATAAGTTGGCTCTCACAGTGCTTTGTGGACTAAATTTATACCTCATGTTTGGTCTGAAAAGCCCTAAGTCCAGAATTTCTTTTAAAGTGATTCTGGGTTAGTAGTATTCCAGGAACCAGGAAGAAGAAAAAGCAAATCCTTACTGGAGAAATGTATGTTCACCCAATCCTTTAGGGGTTCCAGGGGAATTTGAAACACGAGCTGACATTAAAAAAAATCGTAAACCACATAAGGAAACAAGGCACCATGAGCAAGAATTACCAGAAACAAGTAGCAAAGTCAGACATGAAAATCCTGCAGATATTGGAGTTTTTGGGTGCAGAATATAAAACAAGAATACATAATATCACTAAAGAAATACTAGTGTTGAAAGTATGAGCAAATAACAAGAAACTATCAAAATTGTTTAGGCAGATTTGAAAAAAAAAAGAAAACTTCTAAGAATGAAAATGTAATAATTAAAATTTAAAAAAATTGATGGGTTAAATTGCAAACCTCATGCAATGGAAGAAATAAATGAACCAGAAAAAGATCTGAAGACAATACACAGAATGCAAATGTTTATAAATGCTGACAGTGCTTCCAAAATAACTTAAAGTTTTACAAAAAGTTTAATAAAAAAATTTCAAGAGAATTTTTGAAGGAAATTGAGAAAACAATTCTAAATATCGCCTAGAAAATCAAACAGGGATGAATGGAGAGTAAAATGTTTACAAATGAAGTTAGGAGCTTCTCCTTTTGTATTTCAGAATATTTAATAAAAATATAATAGAAAAATGGGATATTAGCACAAGAATTGACAGACAATGTAATAAAATTAAATATTTTCTGATGAGGAGGAAAATTTACCATAGGTTAAAGAAAGCATTTCAAACCAATAGGGTACTATTTAGAAACATTTCTAAAACTATTTAGCAGGTAGCAGTAGAAAATTGGCTCATCTCACAGAACTTATGCCAAATCCTCACCTTACCCCAGTGACAAAAATAAGAGTGAGAAGAGACTTTCTGGGTTGTATCTATAACATTGAATCTCTTTTCCCCAATAGCCAATGAAATGAACAAGAAAAACATGAAAAAAGTGAAAACATCTAAAACTCTTCAAGAGCAACCAAAAAAGACAAGGGTCATTGAATGCAATAAATTTCAAAAACTTTTAAAGAAAAGAAACAGATTCTGGATCAGAGAAGGATTAGTATGACTTAGTTCCTATCCCACCCACTCACCCAGAATTTATGCTGTCAATAAAATGCTGAGAATTCTCAGCAATCCTCCAAATATGAAGAAAAATAAAATAATGAGCATACAAATCATAAGTAGATGACTTTTTCCTTGAAAAGATAAGGAAAAGGAAGACTGAAAAAAATTTAAATATTAATAGCAGATAATTTGGGGTGTTAAGAATACATATAGTTATATTGATGTACATTTTTAGTTTCCAAAGAATATCCAGAATAATATATTCCAAAATAATAAATATTTCAGTGTGAAAAGAATACAGACATATTCCACAGGTGAGCAGCGGCAAAGAAACAATAACTATGATAAACAACTGTTCTAATAAATGTTCAACTTTGCTATCAAAGAGCAGCAAAGCAAAATGATAATTTATAACTCCAATCTATCAAAGAAGCAGATTTTTAAAATTTAAAGTTATAATAGTGCTCAATGCTAGCAAAGTGAGGTTAGATTACATGTTCACATTCTGTTGGAATGTATATTGTCACCTCTTCCTAGAAAGCTATTTTGCAGTATTTGTATTCTTGCCCTTTGATCCAGTAATTCCACCTCTAAGATTCTATCCTAAAATTTTTATCATACTACACATAATAACAAACATTTAGTAATTATCCAAATATCTGTTAGTGAAGTTGTACATTTGTTTTATGCAACTATTAAAAACTATACTTTCAAAGGATATTTAATGAATTGAAAATACTCTCTTCATGTATTTAATGAAAATAAATACTACAAAACTATCCTTGGGATTATGTTTTTGTTTAAAAAATTTTTTTCCATATATAGAACAAAGACTGAAAGCAAGTACAGAAGAGATAAACAGTGCTCATCACTGAGTATTAAAATTAAGGACAATTTTTATTTCCTTTTTTTAAAAAAAGATTATTTTTGGCTGCATAGGGACTTAGTTGCAGCACGCGGGATCTTTCGTTGCGGCTTGCGGGCTCCTTTGTTGCGGTGCGCGGGCTTCTCTCTAGTTCTGGTGTACGGGTTTTTCTCTTCTCTAGCTGTGGCATGCAGGCTCCAGGGTGCGTGGGCTCTGCAGTTGTGGCACGTGAGTTCCAGAGCACGTGGGCTCTGTAGTTTGAGGCCCGTGGGCTCTAGTTGAGGCGCGTGAGCTCAGTAGTTGTGGCATGCGGGCTTAGTTGCCCCGTGGCATGTGGGATCTTACCTCCCAGACCAGGGATCAAACCTGTGTCCCCTGCATTGTAAGGTGGATTCTTTACCACTGGACCACCAGGGAAGTCCCAATTTCCTTCTTTATCTAATTCTGTATGTTCTAAATTTTTAAAAACATTGTTTTTATGTTTTTAAAAATAAGCATTGTATGTAAAAATCCCTATGGATTTGAGTCAGTTTTCAACAATATATAAGAAGTAAAATAAAATATGGATATAATAATCCGATATCTAGATAGAAAAGAACCGTGCTTCTTAAAAGTAATGAATGAAATTTCTTTGTTACAAAAACCACTATGCCTTCAACAGGACTTGAATAGGAAATTTACAATTGAAGAAATGCCAATAGCAAACGTAAGTATAAAGATAAAACCAAGTAATCAAAGACAAGAGTAATAAAGCAATCTTGCAAGAGTGCAACTTCCTTTTATCCCCTCTCAAATCAGTGAAGTTCACTTTGTCCCTGCCCCTCAAGTCCCCATCCCCACCCCAAAGAACAGTGACTGGCAATGGTATGATGAAGGCATTCTCTTCCACTGTTGATGGAGTATAAGTTAGTTCAATCCTCGAGAACATTAAAATCAAGATTTTTAAGGTTTTTTTTCATGTGATTACACCCAGGAATCCCACTTTGGAGAATCTAGCCTAAATAGTCATTGAATGGGAGATGGGAATCTCCATGCAAAAAAATATGTATCATTGGGGCAGCTTTTACTTTAAAATATTAGAAACATCCTAACCATTCAAAACTTAAGAGATGTCTCATACATTTTTCAAATGTTCAAATAATGCTAATGGTAAGTTTTCAATAATGCAGGAAAATATTTGCTACAGACCAAAAAAAAAGGTACAACTATTAAAAACAAAAAAGACTATGCATTAGAAACAATTGGAAGCAAATATATTCAAATGGTAATAGTTTTAACAAAGAAACAAGAAAAGTACACTGGAACTTTTCTGAAGCAAAGCATTGGTATTAATATTCCAAAGTGAGTGATGGTGAGATTTGAAACTGGCAACAGGGACCATTTTGGAATTCCCTGCCAAGACTTTATTTCTAGTTTTATCTTTCCATTTAATGTTGACTATGTCAAAATTGTTCAAGGACTAGAATTCAAAAGACTTGAGAGGGCTTCCCTGGTGGCGCGGTGGTTGAGAGTCTGCCTGCCGATGCAGGGGACACGGGTTCATGCCCTGGTCCGGGAGGATCCCATATGCCGCGGGGCGGCTGGGCCCGTGAGCCATGGCCGCTGAGCCTGCGCGTCCGAAAAAAAAAGACTTGAGATAATTCAGAGAAACCACAAGCTGCTGCTGATTTATGTAAGAAATGTTGGCCTTCTTAATTTACTTGTATACTTTGCCAATCAGAATTCAATTTGATGAGGTTTTTATTGGCCAGCTCCAGCCTTTTTTTTTTAACCACAGGGCTCACGCTCCTTGGTGTGTTTTTCTATCAAATAAGCTATTACACAATTCACATGCTGTTGACCTTGGGAGGATTCATGGTGTTTCCCCAAACTATTTCCTGCATTGTGCCAGATCCTGCAGGTGTAAAAGGTATTCGTGCTTTAAAAACTGGTTAAGGAGACAAGGTTATAATTATAGAAATAGTAGGGAACACCTAGTGTGTGCTGTAGGCATTCAGAGAGGGGGATAATCAATGTAGGCTGGAATAAAATAATTAAAGTAACATTTATTGAGCACATACTAAGTACTAGTGACTAAGGGTTTTATGTATATTATTTCTTTTAATTTTCACAACAGCTCTCCCTGATGATTATTATGACCCACATTTTATAAAGAAGGTATCTAGGGCTCAGAAAGTATATAACTTTCCCAAATTCACAGAACTAACGAACAGGTCTATATGATTTCTACTTTTTTTCACTTACTACTCAAAGAAGGCTTCAAAGAGTCGTAAGAAATTGAGAGGAAAAAATGAGGTACTATATCAATAGGTAGCAGGATAGGTAATCTGTAAACCAATTATAATGTGTCTAGTAGTTCCTCCTCATAACAAGTTGGCCAATTACTTAGATCAGTTTAGTAAAATACTTGTTCTGCTTATAAAGTAGAAAGTCTAAGGCATCAAAATAACCACAGGCTTAAGCAAATATTGAGAGTCTCTCAGATACTCTTTCCAAAAATACAATATAAACTGATTTTTATGCTTCATGATTTATAAAATAATAAGGAAGAGAACTGATCAAAGTGAGGATGTTTCACAAAGAGTCTTGAGAATACTGTACATCAGACTCCCAATTTACCTTGGAGTCATCATGCGCCATGATTTTAACATATCATCACATCTAATGTACTATCCAGTTAGACTTTCCCAGGTTGATGGCATTGGGAAATTTTATTTTTATTATTTTTTAAAATTTTATTTTATTTTTGGCTGTGTTGGGTCTTCGTTGCTGTGCGTGGTCTTTCTCTAATTGCGGCGAGCAAGGGCTACTCTTCATTGTGGTGCACGGGCTTCTCATCGCAGTGGCTTCTCTTGTTGCGGGGCACGGGCTCTAGGCACGTGGGCTTCAGTAGTTGTGGCACACGGGCTCAGTAGTTGTGGCTCACGGGCTCTAGAGCACAGGCTCAGTAGTTGTGGCACATGGGATTAGTTGCGCCACAGCATGTGGCATCTTCCTGGACCAGGGCTTGAGCCCGTGTCCCCTGCATTGGCAGGAGGATTCTTAACCACTGCGCCACCAGGGAAGCCCCGAGATTCTGCAACAACTTTAATGTGAAATGAAAATAAGTATGATTTCTATTGGTGACCAAGTCACAGGTATTGCTAATACATAATCAGTTACCTAAAGTCATGGTAGAAGGAGATGCTAAATTACTGTAGGATAGAAATGAAAATAAACATGATTTTTTTTTCCCCATCCAAGTTCAAAAACCCCTTCAATTCTATCCAGGGGCTCTAGGTTAAGAGCCCCCTAGTTGAGACTTTATCTATCCTTCTGTTAGAGCAAGCTGGGAAAGGAAAAGCAGGGGCAGGGGGAGAAAATGTCTCAGAGAGAGAATAATGAGATTGGGAGACTGAGTGCCAGAATTAGAACAATTCTAGCAACGTGAATAAAAGTGTAGTGAATGTGCTGGCAGTAAGAGTGGAGAAAGAAAAGGCAGGAACAAAAGTGAAATGAGAGATTGGAACAAAAAAGACAGCTTCATTTTCGAGGCACCACTGGTGAGGGTTAGTTACAGCGTGTCCTGATCCGGGGGTGTGACCACTTCTACAGGTGATCCTTTGTCTGCGAGCAGCCCTGAAACAGGATACTAACAGCAAGGATGTGGGAAACCTGGCAAGTCTACCGAGATACATACCACAAAGCCTGCGGGAGCCACTGACTCAAAGAAACAAATTTAGGGATGATTTCCCTAAGTTTTTGTACATTTCATCCAGAACCAAACCTGGTTGTGGTGAACAGTATTTCCCATATTTCTTAGATGAGTTGCTATTTGCTCCTATTCATTAATCCGAAACTCAAGGAACAGCGCCAAAAAATAGAGTGCCTACTACTACAAAGGGGATTTGTTTGCAAAAACGAATAGAATTATATCCAACGCTTCTACTTCTATGCTCTGTAATTTTTATAAAGACAAAATATTTTCATTATGAAGCATCTTAGTAATCCTGAAACTCTTTAAAAATAATGATGACAGCTTCAATATAATAGTTTTTATTCCATATTATTTTATTCTTTTAAACCCATACCCTAGTAATTTGTTAATCACAATTTCAGCAAAATCAATGGGTTTTATCCCTACATAGGTCAGTTACCTTTAGATAAAAACAAAAAGAAAAACCGAGTTATCGTTTATGTCACAGACTACATACTCTTAACTCTTGTCAGATGACTTTCAAAGAGTGCCTTTGGGGCCAAGACGTTTCTGGATAAAATCAATAAAAATTCATCACTAGTGTGGGAATGAATTTTAAGTACCTTGACTTAACAGCTATTGCTTTAAGTTCAAATATTGCTATCATTCTAGAGGATTTATTCCTAAAAGAGGTGCCCTTTTCTCATTTAAGCCTACAATTCACATGAGTGAGATATTAAATGGAAGCTTGTTCATTATTTTCAGAATGTGTGGCTCTTCCTTAGATCAGGCTTAGCCTGAAAGTAAGCATGTACGAAGAACATCCAGGATGGGAAAAAATATCTGTGAGGCAGGGTAGCCAAGTTTTGAAAGACACATCACCAAGCTCTCCGTTTCTGAGCGGATGGTTTCAGTGTGATGAGCTAGCGTTCATCTAATCCCCCAGCTTTCAACTGTTGAAAATCTACTACACAGTGTCTTGCGGTAACCTCCTGCTGGGTGACACTGTCCTCAAGCTAGCTCTTTTGGGTAAATTATTGCCTATCAATCCAACAAGGCCCTTCCTTTTCTCTAACAATGCATCTCATAATCTTTCTCCCCCATCTGTACGCAAAATTCAACTCATTTTCTCTGTGCTCTTGGCATTGATGCAATGCCATACACAGTATTTCAAATATTTAAGTACTTTTCCACTCCTAACAATGCATGTCTTAATTTGGGTTGCCCCAGAAATAGACCCTGGGACAAGAATTTGAGTGTTAGGAGGTTCAGGAAACACCAGTAGCTTATTGGTAATGTCTTTAGAAACTTGGCTATACTGCCAGGAAGCCATTCAGTTTGTTAACGACCCATCTTACTTGCAGAATATTTTCCAGGGCAATTATGAATTATAGTAGATCACTTCTGAACCTACTCCAGTCTAGATATATAAGTACCAAGAGATTCCACACAACCTGCTTCAGTCACTGGCCCCGATGAAGAAGGTTAGAGTATTAACTCTTTCTGAGTCATAAAATCTAAACACCTAAGTGGGTACACCCACTTAGGATTTTAAATAATGGTACCTTTTAATATAGTCATGCCAAATAATCTCTTTGTGAATTGCACATTTGGATATCTCCAAAATTTGTGAAGACAGATCTTTTTTGACCAGTCTGTCTTTCTACTTAGAAGCAGCTCTGGTGTTATTTGCCTAAAGCAAAATTCACAAAGTATTTCATGGTGAATAGATACATAGAAAAAAAAGGTTCTATATTTTCCAAAGGGAGTAGCAATAGTATCTCCCATCTACAGGCTCTTATGGAATTTTGCCACTTTCTCAACAAGATGTGGAATTGAATTCCCCTGCTCTTGTGGTCTTGTGACTCACTTGTAAGTAACAGAATGCAGTGAAAGTAATGCTGCATAAATTCCAAGGTTATGTCATAGAAATCACGGTGGCTTTCACCTTGTGAGTTGAAATACTTTCACTGGAACTCTCAGCTTCCATGGAATAGTCCTACTGCCCTGAGGCAACCATGCTGCGAGGAAGCCCAGTGTAGCCTACATGGAAAAACCACAGGAGAAGCCCTAATGTGACATGAAGAGAGATGCCCAGCCAGTCCCCAGCTGATCCTACCTGCTGTCCTAGCAACAACCATCACCTGACTGGACTACATGAAAGATTCCAAGCCACAACCACCCAGATGAGTCCTTTGAAAAATCCTAACCCATTGAAAATATGAAAAATAATGAAATGATTATTGTTTTAAGCCTCTAAGTTTGGGGGCAGTTTGTTTCACAGGTTTCCATAACAAAGATTGGTCAAAACTGGGTTAAACCAAACTCTATAGGTTTTTGTTTTCCCCTGAAGGATTTCTCAGAGCCTTCCTATGCTAATGAGCATGTACAACCTCCAAGACTGGTATTTGTATGCAGTATTTTCCAATTCATTTCTCCAGGAAACCATTTTTATAACTACCCTCAAGGGATAACTTTGGGAAATTCCGGGCTAAAATGACGCTCTCGTCCCGCTGGTCAGTTTCTCTCTTCCTCAGTGATCTGAACTATAGAAAATGAAGATTTTACCTCAGTGATAATAAACTGAAAAACAAATAGTAATTGGCCAGCCCAGAAAGAGTCACCACTTGGTAACTCCTGTGTATGATGTCAACTCATCCCAGCAGTATCAGAGAGCAAACAGCATAAACTCTGAATGTCACTCATTATTTGCTGTGCCAATAATAGCTCCAGGATGTGCTATTCTTCCCATGGTTTTGACAAACATTTCGATGCACTAAATTTTCATAACCATCTGGCTCTTATATCTTACTTTCAAACTGAAAAGCTCTAAGAAGTTGGCTAAAAAGAGAAATACAGAGATTTTTTCCCCCTAATCTCTTTGGCAGGAATGAAGGATCTATGCAGAAAATTCCAAATTCCACTGCAAGGTCATACTAATTTCCTTCTTCGCTTTAAAATAGAGTACTTCTGTATAGAAAACTCTGAAAGTTCAAGAATGAGGATTAAATTGCTAGTGACTGGGAAAATTTTTACCTACTTTGTAAGTATTAAAAAATTAGAGAGACAATATTGAAAGAGTTAGAAATATTTCATTTTTTTTTTTTTTTTTTTGGCGGTACGCGGGCCTCTCACTGTCGTGACCTCTCCCGTTGCGGAGCACAGGCTCCGGACCCGCAGCCTCAGCAGCCATGGCTCACGGGCCCAGCCGCTCCGCGGCATGTGGGATCCTCCCGGACCAGGGCCCGAACCTGCGTCCCCTGCATCGGCAGGCAGACTCCCAACCACTGTGCCACAAGGGAAGCCCAGAAATATTTCATTTTTTAATCAAATATTTGAAATTGGAATTAAGGTGAAGGGATCAAACCTCAGTAAATATATAACAGGGATGTATCACCCATAGTTTGATATAAGAATAGGAGTGATGGGTTACTCTTCTGATTCCCCATTAGTCACTATATGACTACATCATATGATCTAATCCATGTCTCAGTTTCTCCATGAATAAGTTGCCACTCAGTTTTGTAGCTCCTTTACCTAAGGAACTCTAAATATAGTCAACGTCAGAGCTGGGACTAAGGTGAAGCCAATGAAGCACTCCCCTTGGGCACACAATTTAAGAGAGTACCAAAATCTCAGTTATCAAGATATATAATATTTAGTGCAATATTTAAAAAAAAATCAAAATTAATGCACACAAAATCTATGATGAACAAAATGTCAAAACTTTCACCAAAATCAGGATCAGTATTACTTATTTTTCCTTTTGCCTCTGGTTCCAATATACCTCAGCATAGCACTGTTAATGAGTCACATAAATTGAGTGCCACCAATTTGTCACACATAATTGTGACAGACAAGAAATAGATGCTTAAGTTGTTTTAGGTTCCCCCATGCTACTAAGAAACATTCTTTTACATATAGGTTATATTATTTATTTAAGCAAATCACTTCAGGACTCTGAATGAGTCAAAATTCTGATGGCCAACTTCAACAGATATAGTTATTGACATGGATATGGGTATAGAGATAGACATATATAGATAGATAGTTGTATAGACATAGCAACATATCCCAAATGTTCTGAAATGGATTTTTTTCCACTCACAGGTTTTCCCATCCCTCTTCTCCCCTTCCCTATTCTCAGTCACCTGATCAGCAGAGGTGGTTTTACTGTACTTTCACAGGTACATGTAACAGAGAACACTCAGGATAGGAACTCAATAACTCACGTAGAGAAATCCTGTGAAGAACATTTAGTCCACAACTCTTTGCAACATGTCTATCGTTTTGGACAAACTGACTAGGAGCAGATTCTTTCCTCCAACAAAGAATTTGTTCCTTTTTGATCACAATAGCTTTTATATATAGCATAAGGGGGTCTTTGCTCAGTTTAAAGACAAAACTGGTACCCAAACGGATTAAAAGCCCATCGCAACAGGCCTGTGGCCCACAGATTGGGGCTCACAGATTTTTAAAAAATCACTTTTTTCCTAATTATTAAAATAATATATGCCCATTATAGAAGAATAATTAAATGAAAGAAGAATGTAAAAGCCAACTGCAATGGGATTGTAAAATGACGTAGCTGCTTTGGAAAAGAGTCTAGCAGTTGCCCAGAAAGTCAAATATAGAGTTCTCATACGACTCAGCAATTAAACTCCCAGGTACATAGCCAAGAGAACTGAAAACAAACATACATCCACACAAAAACTTGTAAGTAAGTGCTCATAGCAACATTGTCCATAGTAGATAAAAAGTGGAAACAATCCAAATGGCCATCAATTAATTGATGAATGGATACACAAAATGTGGTATTATCAATTAACAAAGGAATTATTCATCCATAAAAAAAGAATGAAATACTGATCCATGCTACAACATGGATGAACTTTAAAAACATTATGCTAAGTGAAAGAAGCCACTTTGCTGTACACCTGAAACTAACACAACTATAAATCAACTATACCAATTAAAATAAAAAAGAAAGAAGCCAGACACACTTTTTAGGCATTTCCAGATAACTGCCTTGTAATTCTTAGCCACAACATAACCCATAAACTGAAACTATCAGTCATGAAGAAGATTCTCTAAAGAAAATATTAGAATAAGGAAGTAATTATGCTGGACAAGAGTTCTAGAAAATAGTGGATGACAAGCAGGCAGGGGGATCAAAGCAGTCTTACCCTGAAAATTAACTCTGACTTAAGTTTGACACCATGCAAATGCCCAAATTGCCAAACAAAAGACTACAGTCTTTTGAACTATTTTGAGGGGACTTCTATAACATAGCATCCAAATCAACAGGGGCATTTATTTTATTGACTGTTAAATCTTCCAAGTCAATAAGGGTATTTATTTGTATTGAGTGTTGAAACATCCACAACTCCGTTCTTCTAGAGCAGAGCCAGCCTGCTGCTTCTTTTCCCATAGCTCCAAACACACCCTTGGCTATTTTCCTAGGAAAATTGCATTCTTTTCAGAAATACTTTTGTGGAGATATGGAATCTCTCGCTCCTGTATCTACGGCCTCAGAGGGCTGTCTGAATTTTTACGTCACCTGCTATACAACAAACTCATAGAAGCTTTTAATAAATAAATAAATACATAGATTGGTATCATGAAAATGATAAGTATTATCTGTGGCTGCCACCTCCTTCCTCTAACAATCTCCTCCCAGATAAAAAAAAGGCCATGAGTCGTTGAATGTGAAATGGCACACGATTACTGACAGAGTAATCATTTGGTGACAGTCTCCGCTTTGGGGGCAGGGGTCACAGAACACTAGGCCCTCGGTGAGTCTGGAAATGGAGATGTTGCAGAATTTTCCCTGTTTGTATCTTCCTGAATGGTAATCTAAACCCGGGCTGGCTCCAAATCATGCTAGCTCTTCCAGCACCTTACTGGAAGCTCTTAACAGCAGTAGCCACGTAACCAGGGAGCTTGTGAGAATTGCAGAGTCTGCATTTTAACAGCATCCCCGGGGGATCTGTGCACACGTTAAAGTTTCAGAAGCACTGTGTATTAAAATTTCAGATTCGCTGCTCTAGTACACGCCCCTCCAAGGTATTTCTTTGTACTTAAAGTAGAGCAGAAATTGTATTTTTTAGGGACTTAAGCTAAAAATATTAAGGGTCATAGAAAAAAAATTCCCTCTGAACATGAAAACATTTCATTAGTTTAGCCAATATTTGGAAATTTTTAGTATATAGTATCAGGTTGCTAATTTCCCCCTTTGATCAATGTGGTAGGAAAATACAATAGCGGTAGAAACGAAATCAATGATATCAAGGATTTTTTTTTAATCATTGGGAGGAATTAGTCCTAACTGTAACGCAGATGGGTCATACTGAGAAATGATAGCCAGTGAGGTCATATAAGGGTCTCTGAAAGACAGCAATACAAACATAAAAATTAACTATTACATTAGAGACCTAGTTCCTGAGGGGAATCTTCCTCCCTAAAGGAATTCTTCCCTGAGGATTTTTCAGTACTTCGTTGCTAGATTCACTTTGGAGTCTTATAACACCCAGTAGTTGAACTTGGTCATGAGCTCAAGGGTCAATCAATATTGTACCCTGTGGTGTCAAGGCATGAGTAGGTGGGGGGCAGAAAGAGGAAGCAATCCACTTTGGAGACTGGATTACCCATGGTCTACTTCCAACAAAGCAAGAGCTACATGCTAATTCAAAGTTTCCAGTAATAAATACACTAGCTCAGAGTTAGAAAACCAGGTAATAGGAAGAAAAGTAGTCATGCCTCCCTCAATAAAGTAATGTTGAACAGGATAAATGTCTTCTAGACATTAAAAATTTAAATGCTAGGGATGTGTGCATCTGCTTGGCCTCTAGCTTTTTTCCTGAAAAAGAATTCTGATGGTACGTTGGTAGATGGTAAGAGAATCCAAACAGAATATGGGTCCTATCAGGCAAATATTAGACCAGGATCTATCTTCTTTATTCAAATTGAGTAATTAGGAAAATTATATAACATGCAGCATTTGAAAATCAAAGAAGAATATTCTTGCTCCAAAAATACAGAGAAAAATTATTAATAATATGAAGTCAGATAAAAATTTTAAAAGCACATCTAGTTTCAAAAACACAGAAGGAAAGTAATTTCACAAAATTAAGGAAAAAACCCCGATAAAAACAGAACTGAGATACCAGGTTGATATAAAAAGGTAGATAGCAAGGAAACAATATAAATGTAAATAAATCTAATATTGCGATAGCTAATTAACGCCCATCTTGAAGGCGGTACAGAGCAGAGGAAACAGTTGAAGATGGTAAGATAAAAAGAGATAGCGATAGATTACAAAGTTCCAATCAGCTGGCCATTGATATCATTGAAGAAAAAAACATATAAAAGTGAGCCTTCTGGCTAATGGCTGAATGAGGAGGTCAACGAATCCTTTTCCCCAAAACAACTGCGAACAACAATCTGTGAAACATTTGTGCTTAAAAAACAGCTGAACTTGAAGTAGGAACAGTGGGAGTCTGAAGCATTCTTGCCTGGAGTCCTTCCAGCTCAGTAGGCACAGGGATTCTGCCAGGGCAGGGGACAGGCTGAGCTTCGGTGGAAGGGAGTTCTCTCCACTTGGAGTGATCGCAACACCCATGTCCAATGGCATTGTTGGTGGAAGTGATGACCTCAGTGATGAGTGAATAAGGAGGGCCCTGCCCAAGTTTGAGGTCATGACTGGGGCAAGTATATTCCTGGCTCAGGCTTTGCTAGGACTGGGGGTTGGGGGAGAGCAGGGATTAACTGCAAATGAGGACAAAGGGACTTTTGGGGATGATGAAAATGTTCTGAAACCAAAAATCATTAAACCGTTTACCACTTAGCATGTGTAAATTTTATATGAAATTGATACATGAATAAAAGTTTTTTGAAACTATAGGCAAAAAGGAAAACTTGCTAGGGTAAAAAAAAAATAGCCTAAATTTACAACTCTAATGAGCTTACCATGCCCCTGGCAAAAGTTATTGCTGCTCAGTCTTCAACTTGTCTTGGCAACAGTTTTGGTTTCATGCCCCAAACTGTGTAAGAACCCTGATCTTATCCATGCAGAAAAAGAAAGCCACACAAACAGATCACCTGCAAAGGAAGAACGATCACGCTGAACCCAAGCTTCCCCTGTGCAAAAGTCAATGTCATAAAAATAAAAGGAAGAAATTTTCATAGAATTTTAATAGGACAAATTGAGCTCTCAGAATTATGTGCCAAACTAAGATGTAGATCTTGTCAAGGCAATAGAAATATAATCAAGTGTGCCCATTTGATGTACAGAAGAGTTAGTTTACAGTTACAGTTGAGTCCTCTGAATAGCATGCTATATGCATTTCAGATGGAGTTTAATTTGTAAACAATATTTTCCCCCCAATACTTCATAGAAACACATCTATTGCAAATCTGAAGCCTCAAGTTCAATTGTCTTCGGTGATAGTCAGGTAACACAAGTGAAGGGAGAAGGCCAGGTGTATTTCCTCGCTACGCCAGAGTCATCATTTTGGGGGTTTAGTGCTGCTTTTGATAGCTTCTGCATCAGGGAGTGGTGAGGACTGTAGCAAACTGGAGAAGGTTCCAGAAGATTGACACTTTCCAACAATGAGAAACTGAAACCATGTTGCTCGGTCTTTTAATTTTTCAGAAGAAATCATACTATCTAGATTTTATATTAAAAAATCTTCAGTTTACCCATCGGAAAATAAAGAGTTCGTCCAGAATAAGTGGCTTTCACGCTGTTTTATGCCACAGAAACCTTCCTTCAAATTAAATTCTCCATAGAACCTAAAATGTGAGCTATAACTAGATTATCTTTCAAATAACTCTGTTTCTATGAGATCCTAAATAAGAGATGGCTGAGTAATGAATGGTCTGTTATCTAGCTGGTCAGCATATATAACTTATGCCAATCTAACTCATTAGGTTAGCTCAATTTAATATGTATTAAGTGATTATTACGGACCGGACACTATGCCTTTATGCATGCATGATCACACCATAGACAGCCATACGTACCTATTTCAAGGCAGGGAAAGCAGAACACACAAAGCATGAAGAAAACCCTGCTTATAGAGGAGGAGGGGGAAGATGTCAGCCAAGGGGACTTTTCCACTGTGCCTTAAAGGATGGGTTAAGTTTTTCCAAGCAGAAATAGGACAATGGGTGTCTGGAACAGCCTGAAGAAACACACATAGGAGTGAAAGTACACAGTACCTTCAGAGAAAATGAGACAGCTGGTACACAAGAGGAGACAGCACCCAGAAATTAAGCATTAACCTGTTCACTGGTGAGTAATTGAGTTACACTAATCAATCATTTTCTTACACTATTTGCATGGAAGAAGAGAAAAAACAGGCCTCAGAGCCATAAGGATGTAAATCCTATCTTATATGAATGAAACATGTGTTCAGTTATACACTTTAAGTTAGAATCATAAGCATCATGTTATTTTAATAAGCCAATTCCTCTTAAATGTTATAAATACTTATAGCACAAAGATGTACAGATTTTTACACAAAATAACATGGGCTTGATTCTCATCAACATTTCCACTCTTAATTTCTACGATTAAAATCTATTAACTCATAAGGAAAACAATTTAAATCGTCCCAAACAATTTTGAGGCTACTCTTCCAAGCAATCTTTGGGGCTGCATCCTCAGTTTGCTAAAAATCCCTAACAACTGGAATGACCGACTGAAATGCAGGCAGTTCAAAAATTCTTGTTCAAAAAGTAGGTGAGACAGAGCTCTATTTATATCTTTAACAAGGACTATAAAATTTATAGAAGGAGATAATCAAACATTACACATCTCTGGGGTTGAGTCATACCATAGTGTAATTTTCAAGTCGGATTTGAGCCTCTAACTGCCATCCAGGGTTACTATACCACTTGAGAAAATTCTGGGTTACTTTCACGCTTAATAGATTAGAGTTGACCCTTGAACCACACAGGTTTGAACTGCATGGGTCCACTTACACGAGGATTTTTTTTCAATAAATATTGCACTTGTATTTTCATTTTACAGATTTTTAACTAAAAGGGGGAGAGTCTATGTTTGATTAGAAATCACAATATGTGGAATCAAAAGAACTAGGGTTTCAGTCCTGATTCTATCCGAACTGTTTCAGCTTCTTCTTTTTTTTTCCCTTGAATCACTCGGTTTATTGCACACAATCAGCACACAACACAGCTTACTCAAAGTAGGGGGAAAATAGCAAAGGGGGTAATGAACCACTCCAGGGAGAGGTCCCGTGTTTCAGCTTCTTGCCTTACCAACCTGCACTGTTCCGTAGTCAACTGTATATTTTTAAGATATACTGTACTTTTAAATATGTGTTTAATACAATAATTTATTTAGCTCCCCTTAGAACTTGAAAGAATCCTTTATTCTTTTCATATTCTTCCTACCTATTAGGGCCCCCAATTTTTTTCAATACTAAAAAGACAGCTTATTTGGATTCTCTATCTTTTAAGCCTGTCTCACCACAAATTCTAAAGTGAGTCTATTGACAATGCCTCACGTACTCTGATGTGCAATAAATAATAGACGGAAGAAGCTTGTTAAGCATAATATTGAAAAGGATCGCATATAACTTCAAACTACCCACAGTTCAAGAAGATAAAAATAAGGAAGGGAGAAAATAAGAATAAACAGGAAAAAAAGGTCGAAAAAATAAAATAAGGACAAAGTTTTAGGTTAGTTTACAAAATATAAGTCATAACATGCTATGTCTTATTAAGATGTTTAATTTCATAAATCTGAGCCTGGATTTCCTAGCAGCAAAGTTGAAGAAGAAAGCATAATTGTGCTTTATTCCATAAAGTAAACACAAACAAGTTACACAGAAGAATGACAAATATCCCTCAGTCTGAGTTTTTTGAGAAATTTATTTCATAGGTCCTCATAAAGAGGACAATTTATAACGTCGCTGTAAAGAATGTTTTGCCTTAAAGTTTAACAATCCACGACATTTGAAGTGGGCAAATAAAGTGCTAAAAAAGTGAAGAGCAAAGTATTCTTGAAGGTGACACTCCTTGGGGAGCCATACGATGGCTCACAAGTTGAGTCCTCAAAGACATCAGTATAAAAATGCAAGACAACTGTTTTTTATAAGATCCCGCAAAATAGACCAAGTATATGAACAATCACTGGCAACTCAGTTAATCTCTTTGGGCCTCAGGATCATCATTTTGAAAAGGTGGGGGATGACAGGCAGGTGGAATAACCTAGATAATCTCTAAAGGTCTTTCTAGCTCTGAAAAAATGTTTGTAATTCTTGATTAAATTCTTACTGAGCTCCTACTATGTGCTCTCTGTGCTGTTTCCTGGATAAAATTAATTCTAAACACACACACACACGAAGACACACATTCCCCTTTGAGTGAGTATTTCATAATTTTGCTATTCTGGAGAGTAGATTTGCTGTTGTTTGCCTGTTATTATAGCCAGAAAGAATCTAATATTTGCACACCCACTGATCCATGAATGTCAACAGAGAGTGGACACCCTCTGTCCTAAATTTTTCATCTCTGAACTCAGATGAAGGTTGGAAACTCTCACTGAATATTCAAAACTCTCTGTTGACAGCTTCTGTCAGACAAATTTTCAAACTAATATGTGCACATGCTAATAAGCAAGGCACTTAAGACCCCACTGTTTTAAAGTGTCATCAGGTTCAAACTCCCAGGTATATTCTCCACTATTAAAAACGCTTAACTGAAGACACAACTAAAATGTGTTGGGCTTTGGAAAACTTGGGGACAAAATTGTGCAGAAAATACAGAGACCCCAGCAACTGGATGAAAATAAACGAAGGGAGACTAACAAAAATTTAATGATCTTAAGAGGAATTTTAAAAGGTAATAGTAGAACCTTCAAGGTATTTTACAATGTCATTATGCTCAGTACTTCCCAGATGACGCAAATATGTAACTTTATACATATATCTCATATGTACCATATATATGTATATGTATGTATGTATGGGTGTTTATATTGTAGGGAAGCAAAATTTACCACCCCAATACTTCTCTTTGGCTTGCGGATTATTTCAAGTTGAAAACAATCAAGGCCCAAAAAACTCAGGAAGAAACTTTGACCTTCCCCCCTAACAGCCTGAAGAATTTAGAAAGAGGGCCTGGTCTATGACAGGTATAGAGCCATCACGAGAGATATCTGCAATGAATATGGGCTAGGTGTGGTGGGAGAAACCCTTGGAGATCAGAATTCACTCTGTCTCATTGTCTCTGCATGGCCCAGCAAACATTTGTTTATAAACATTTGCTTTTCCATCTTCATGGAACTTGTCTTCCTCTCCTTTGAAGTCCCAAACCACTACCCGCAATGGCCTATTTTATCTTTAGCTGAAGATGGTATTTAAGTTGAGGGTTTCAGTCATTTTGGTGAGTTACTCAGTTTTTCTGGGTCTGTCTCATGTATACATGTTATTATAATTTTGTGTGATTTTCTCCTGTCAATCTGCCTCATGTCAATTTAATTCTTAGAGCAGCCAGAAGAATCTAGAAAGGTAGAGGAAAATTTCTTCCTCCCCAACAATATACGTGTGTGTGTGTGTGTGTGTGTGTGTGTGTGTGTGTGTAGGCACGCGTGTGTGTGTTTCCCATAATATTCTGGGAGGAAATATCTATAAATCTGGCTTAGAACATTTTGCAATCCGTTCTTTCGACCTCAGAAAGAAGAAAAACTATGTAACAAAAAAGCACATTCCACATTGTTTTCACAGATGCAGGAGCCTGATATTTTTCTCTAAATGAAAAGTGCTTTAGGTGTGCTGTCTTGGTGACCCAAATACTATGCACAGTGTTGCTTTTAAGGACATGATTTTCTGAAGACATGAACAACTCTTGGTAAATTTCCAAATAAAACAAGCACACTCATTCTTCAATAAATCTGTAGTTGCATTTCTGAGAAATTTAGTGCATATTAAAACTCTGCAAAAATTACTTTGAGTGTATACATAAAACAGTGTTACATTCTATGCTCAGAAAATTATAAAGTGTTTTTTCACCTGCACAGATGTCCAATCAGAAATTAAAATATCATGTAGAATATATGTTATGAGTTGAAGTATGATTCCTGGAATTTCATATTTTGAAGTGCTATCCCCAGTGTCTCAGAATGTGACCTTATTTGGGGATAGGTTCATTACAGATGTAATTAGTTAGGCTTAGATGAGGTCAAAATGGAGTAGGGTGGGCCTAATATCCCACTAACCCAGTATCATTGATTTCCTTATAAAAAGGGGGAAATCTGGACATAGATATGCACGCAGGGAGAATGCCATGTGAAGATGAAGCAAGAGATTGGGGTGATGCTTTACAAGACAAGGAACACCAAAGATGGCTAGCAAACGACCAGAACTTAGAATAGAGGCCTGGAACAGATTCTCCCTCACAGCCTCATAAGGAACCAACCCGCTGACACCTTGACCTCAAACTTATAGCCTCCAGAACTGTGAAACAATAAATTTCTGTGGATTAAGCCACTCGGATTACAGTCCTTTGTTAAGACAGCCCTAAGCAAACTAATGCAACGTGGGTGAGAGTGAAACTTCTCAAAGGATATCTTTTTATACCATGTTCATTTTTTAAGGCAAGTGAATGTAGTGGCTCATTCACTATATTAAATTTTTTATATAACTCCATGCAAAAGAGGTACTGTTTTATGGGAAGTGAGGGGGGAAAGTGGATAGAAAGCCATTAGAATCCAATCCATACAATTCCCTGCAGTGCAAAAATGATTCTACAAGGGGGCCAGTGCTGATACCTGAAGAACAGCCCCGCAGTGCTGGAAAAATCGTTTCAGGCCCTGGTCCATCACAGCCCCGGCTGGCGTGAAGGCAGCTGTGCAGAGTGAGAGAGCGGGGCTGGCGGCAAGCCAGAGCCCCCAGCCAGTCATCCTCTAGGACACAGCAGTCTGTGATCTGGACCTGCTTCTCTGGGGGAGTTAAAATAAATAAATAAATAAAACCGGGGAACTTAAAGCCTTCCTCTTCAACAACACCTTCAGGAAAGGGCTGTTCCAGGGTGTTCTCTGGTGTGCCACAAAGGTTCCCGAGCACCAACATGTGCCAGGAACTCAGGCAACGGCGAAGGTGGAACCACACAGATATGGTGCCAGCCCTGGGGCCACTCAGAGGCTAGCTGGGCAGGCCGACCTCAATCAGGTAGTCACTTGTGAAACTGAATTAGCAACCCTGATAAACGCTAAAGTACAAGACGCTGGGCCACTATATTAGGTGTCAGGGTTCTGTACCTTGGGTTCAATTAATTTTCTCGAGTGGCTCACAAAACTCAGAAAACCAGTTTACTCACTAGATTACCAGTTTATTACAAAGAATATCAACGGATACGAATCAACAGCTAGATGAAGTGATACATAGGGTGAAGCCCTGAACAAAGGAGCTCTGTCCTCAGGCGGTTTGAGGCCCAGCAGGTGGCACTTGGGAGAATTCTGGTTCCCCAACCTGCAAGCTCTCTGAGAAAACCTTTTAGATTTTTATGAAGGCTTCATTACATGGGATGATTTTTTTTTTTTTTTTTAGTTTTATCGGAGTATAGTTGGTTTACAATATTGTGTTAGTTTCAGGTGTACAGCAAAGTGTACATGGGCATGATTGACTTAACCATTGGCTATTGGTGATTGATTCAGACTCCAGCCCTTCTTTCCTTTCTGGAGGGCAGTTGGAAGTCCCAAGTTCCATGGTTGTTTCCCCTGGCAACCAGCCCCTATCCATAGATGCTCTCCACAAGTCACTCATTAACATAAACCAGTTGTGATGTAAAAGTTATGAATAACAAGACACCTGTTCCACCTTTATGGCTCTGAAGCATTTTCAGGAACTGAAGATAAGAGACCAAATATTATAACAGAAGATGCTCCCATTGCTCTTATCGCTAAGGAAATTCCAAGGGTTTTGGGAGCCAGGAACCATGGATGAAAACCAAAAATATATAAAAAATATATTTTTTCCATCTGAATGACCAAATATATATTTCTCATAAATCACAATATTACAGGCTGACACTGGAGAGTTAGAGAAGGGTTCCCCAGGAAGAGACATTTACACTCAGATGTGAAGGAGGGTGGGAATTCACATGGTAAAGGGAGAGGGTGGCAGGTGAGAGAGGTTCTGAGGCCAGAGGAGCTTGGCACAGAGGAAATGAATAAAGGCTGGTGTGACCAGCATTTAGATAGTGAGGAGGAGAGACCCAGATAAGGCAGCAAGACAGGCAGGGGTCACACTGTGTGTGGCCTTGCAGGGCACAATGAGGGTGGAACCCAGTGGTATTAAGCAAGGATCAGACTTGAATTTTAAAAAAAGATCACTGTGGCTACGTCGTGGAGGTGAGGTAAATCATTTTTAACAACGCCCCTCCTCTGTAGGGCAAAATTATTTTCTATAACAATTATTATCTTCTGGACTTGTTTAGCTTTAGGGCAATCGCTTTGAAAAAGTTCTTTCCATTTTAAAGACATTATTTAAATGTAGTAAATAACTTCATGTATGAACAAAAAAGTACATGTACCAAAGTTTTGCTGTTTTAAATGTTAAACATATGAAGTCTCCATGAGGTCGCATAGAATAATAAAATTGAAGTAACTCAAGTTCTGTTTCCTTATCTTTATAATTGCTGTGCTATTGTTTACTTTAGATCTACTGGTTAAGTGCTTGAATGTGTAGTTACATAAGGATTGGAGACATGAACTAGAACTAATCCACAACCTCTGATCCTGAACCATCATGAACTTAACTTTCAAACCAATGCAGATTGGTTTGAAGTACCTGCTATGTTGAGGAGCTCATTGTATAACTGGGAGCTCTCTGAGTTAATTTCCTTTTTTTTTTTTCCAGTTTTACACAGACAATATTAATTTTTGCATATATATAAGACTTCAAAATTTTGGGTTTTGAAGTTTTCATCTTTTAGAACCAATATATCTATATCTATCTCTCCCCACCCCCATCTATCTGCTCAAAATTGAAGTCTCTAGACCAACACACTATACTATATAATAAATTGCATATGATAAAATAGTTTAACACAATAAAATAATAAAATAAGCATGTAATATAAGCCACATTTGTAATTTAAAATTTTCTTTTTTTAAAAATATATTATAATTTTATTAGTCAATTATGCCTCAGTGAAGCTGAAAAAAAAAGAAGAAATATAACTTTATGGCTCTGCACTTCTTGGTATTTATGTGGTTTTGTTTTTATTGGGGTATAGTTGTTTTACAATGTTGTGTTAGTTTCTACTGTACAGTGAAATGAAGTAGAGTTCCCTGTGCTACAGCAGGTCCTTATTAGTTATCTATTTTATACATATTAGTGTATATATGTCAATCCCAATCTCCCAATTCATCCCAACCCCCCCAATTTCCATTTTAATTTTAGTATTAAAATGACTAATTTAAAGCTTGTATATTCATTATTAAAATTCAGCAGCAGCTACAGCAATTGTATAGAATTAAAACCATCAAAAGATTTTTTTCAAGGATTAGTACTTTATTGCCAAAATTATTTAGCATTTCCAGTGCATGGTGATAATAAAAAAACAGACTGATTCTTCACAGTCAGTGCATCCCCTTACTGACTGCACGTGGGCAGATCTTTCCTTCCACCTGGCCCTTGGGACACTGCTGGTGTGGAGAATGTGCTGAAGGAAAGCCAGGGATTTGGAGGAGGGTGCTGGGAGGGAAGCCCATGGAGAGAAAACAGAGGCGTAACTAGGGAAAATGGATTTGAGAGAAATGTAGGTGTTAGGTGTTAGGACTTGGTGACTAGGTGGATATGCAGGTGGGGGTAGGAAGAAGAGTGTGCTAGCTCCCAGTATTCCGGATGGGGCACCCAGTGGGATGGTGGACTCATTGCTATGTAGAGGGGGACTGATGCCACAAGAATGGATGTAATTGCCTGCGGAGAGGGCTTTGTATAATAGTTCTCAACCTTGATGAACTCTCACATTTAGAAGAGGATCCGTTGGCAAGTATTATTTCCAGTTTGCAACTGGAAAACCAAGGCACTGACTGGTTCCATCACTTTTCCAAAAGCAAGTTAGGAGAAGAGCCAGGGTTAATTTTTGGCTCATCATGTGCAGTAACTCAGCCAAACAGCATTTTAGGAACATCTTTTGGAGATGCTGAAAAGAAACACAGGGCTTGTCACTCTGCCATGCCACAGAAGAACTGCCTACAGATGTCGTCAGTCTCTGGGACAGCTGGAATTTAGACCTAAAGGGTAGGTGGTGTGAAGGGAGCAATGCAGACTTTCTTTTCTCTAGAAACAGATTTAAAAAAATTTTAAACATGGTTTCAGGAAGGCTGCCAGAGATGTAGAAGAAAGCCAGCAGAGTATCACTAAAATCAAGACAAGAGAGAGGCCACTGGTGCTGTGTTGATGGCTCCCTCCCCAGGCAGGTGTATTTTCTCCCCAGTTAGACCATGACCTCCTTAAGAACAGGACTGGATTTTGTAATATCCCCAGTGCCTAGACACAGGGTCTCACATGTGGTAGGTGCTCAATACTTGCAAAACGATGGGAAATCAGATGGACTAGAAGCTACACTAGGCTAGGAATCAATTTCCTGGCTCTAGACCCAGCACTAGGAAAAACTAAATGCACAGCCTCAATCAAATAATGTAACTCATCTGAGATTGGCCCAAAAGGTTTCTTTCAGCTCTAAAATTCTACAGAAAGGATGAACAGTTCCGGAATAATTAACATTTTGCTCTCCATTCATCAGAATGAACCATAGGTTCAAAAATCAGAGCTGGAAGGGGCCTTACACACCATCTCTCTTCTTTACACCTCTTGTTCTAAGGAAGTCCAGGTTGAAAACAAGCCTATACTTCAGAAAAGGTGAGTCAGGATTCGAACCCACATCTTCTCCCTCCCAGGCCACTGTTCATGCTATAGGTTCATTGTCTTTCTTCATGTGTAGAACTAAATTGAAAATGTTTTATAGGGGTTTTTCCCCCAAATATTCTCTCTTTAAAAGTGTCATTATGGTTCATTCCTGGGAATTCCACTTTCATGTTCTAGCAAACTAAAAATTATCAGTGAAGGCCACTTGATTCTCTGAATATGTATGTACACACACACAAAAGAAACTGTAACTAAAGCCTAACTCAGAAACCCTGCTTATTTATTTCCCATCAGTCTTTCCAATCCCTTGGGCAGTATTGATAGTGTTAGCTGTAACGAAGAGATGAATAAGAAAACTGCAGCACTGTCGACAAGACTAAACCTTGCTAGACACATGCACCCCTCCCATGGCAGTTAGTGACGCTGCATTCAGAACAAAGTACAACAGACCATTGGAGAATTGGACAGACCAATGTTTTCTCCTCTGGCCTAATAGAATACTCTGTGCTGCTTAACCTTCCCACAAAAAACAGCTCCAGAAAACTTGTTTTGCAATATAAAATACAGTGGAAAGGAAAAGCAAGTTTGATCAATTCTAACTCACCTGCTATGAATTCAATCAGTTCTCTCTCCTACAGTGAGATATTATCGATAACATCAGCACTTCCCCTGACATACCCTAGACATTCCCTTACTATCCCCCACCGCTCTCTTTCTCTACGTCAGACCTACTGCTCTCCCCATGGCAAAGCATTTATTAAATGATCTCTACCTCATTAAAGACATTCCCTGTTTATTTGAATATGTTATTGTGTGTAAGAAATTTATTGTTCCCTGGTCATTTGAGGGAACCCACTAATTACTTTAAAATTTCCAAGGCACCACAAAATTGTCCCCATCTCTATGCTGTCAAAACCTCAGAGAGGGTCTATACCCATTGCAAGTTACCAGGGCCCCCTCTGCTTTGTTTCTCTGTCATGGGGACCCTGAGCTGCCTTCTATAGCTCCCCTGGCGTGACAGAGGCCTTTCTCCTCCAACCTAGTAATTCAGCTGTTTGTCAAAAACTCTTGAATTCTACCCCATGCCACTGTGTTCTCATACCAGACCCACTGTATGAGACTGTTTGATTTTTCTTCTTTTGATATTCTCTTCTAGTCCTCAGTAGGAGGGTCCTTAAGAAGGGACATAAAAATATAAAACTTCAAAAGCAGCACCTAACCATGTAGTGAAGGCTGTGTGGCACGTTTCTAGGCAGGTGCGGTAGGCCCAGGTGTATCACCCAGTGCCGTTGAATGCCATCTCAGTGAGGCTGGGGTGTTGCCCTGGCACCTGCTGAGTGCCCAGCTGTTGTCAGATAACCTTTCTACTGCCCCTTAAGGAAGCTGAGTGGAATAGTGGAAAGTGCATGGGATACAGAGTCTGAATGCCTGGAATAAAGTCCTGGCTCTGCTATTTATTGCTGTGTGACCTTTCAGAAGTCATTTAACCTCTCTAGGCATCAACAAATATGGACCCTGGATAGCTTGGTAGGTAAAGAGCAGAGTAAGACAGCAGACCCACATTCTTGTCTACATTCTGCCATTTACCAGCTCTCAGTCAATATGGCCTGAGCTGGCCTAGCTATAAAACAAGGACAATAATATCTGCCCTGTTTGCATAGTGTTGCTGTTATGAGGGAAGAAGAGATGGGATGTGAAAAGTCCCATGAACGACAGTACTGTGCAAACTGATTTGAGTGACAGCCTCCTTGCCTTATCCATTTGCCTATAAGATTCTTTTATGTGGAATCTAAAATATGACACAAATGAACTTACCTATGAAACAGAAACAGACTCACAGACATAAAGAACAGACTTGTGGTTGCCAAGGGGGAGGGAATGGGGGAGGGATGGACTGGGAGTTTGGGATTAGCAGATGCAAGCTATTATAACAATATATAGAATGGATAAACAACAAGGTCCTACTGTATAGCACAGAGAACTATATTCAATAACCTGTGATAAACCATAATGGAAAAGAATATATATATATATATATATATAGGTATATATATATATATCTCTATATATATATATAACTGAATCAGTCTGCTGTATGGCAGAAATTAACATAACATTGTAAATCAACTACACTTCAATTTTAAAAAAGAGAAAAAATGATCTCATTTAAAAGTTCAAACCTATCTAGAACCCTTTTTCCCCAGGACTGAAAGTACCATCCGCAGTCATATTTTCAGTCATGTAATTTCAGAAGGACCAGGAACTCCAGAACACTGGATCTCCCTCTGCTTTAGAGTCACAGTGAGAAAACTCACAGCTGGACAGAAAGCTGATCTCCTCCCTTTCCCTGCCCTGACATTTTGTTCTCATTCCCTGGGTACACATGATTACCTTCGAAACACTAAAAAATTCATGAACTTTTAAAGCACAGAAAGTTTGGAGTTAACTCCCTATGGGTTTTTTTATATAAGTTGGCCATCTCTCTTTCTTCCCTTGCTTGCAAATCTCCTCTCTCCACACCAGCATACTTCTTTCACCCTACTTGCTTTTAAAATAAGAATCCTTACACTCAGAGAGTTAATAACGTGTTCTCAAATAGACGAAATCACACACATTCTATTGTAGGTTCTCAACTACCTATGGAAATAATGGGGAAAGGTGTTTTTATCCCTATTTTAGAATTTAAAAAAGAAAGAAACAAGGCCCAGAAAGACTGGGTGACTTGCCCGAAGGCCACATTGCTAGTACGTGGCCAAGCCTGGCCCCATACACCAGCCTGCTGACTCAAAGTCAATGTGCTAACCACTACCCCTTGTGGGTTCCACAGGAAGAACAAGAGGCACAGCCAAGAGGGAACACTTATGCCATCTATTATAGACAGACAGCCTGAATCCAGAGGTAAACCAGCAAGGAAATAAAGAAAAACGTCACTGGCTCCAAGAACAATGAGCAGCATTTTGGGGTCATTCAACCTTTCAGAGTCATGTTGAGAGCCATTAATACTGTGTAAGGCCCTTAAAATTCCTGGATGCTTCTGTGATCCTCTTCTTACATCTGTGGCCCTGGGTTCCATACCTTTCCTTCAGACTTCAAAGACATGGGACTTCTTCTAGTAAAAAATACAAAAAAGTGTCACCATTTTCTAGTACTTGGATGCAGTAGGAAGGGAAATATTTAAAACTACCACTGAGAATATTCTGGAACAAATAAAATATAATTTTCTCCACTTTTTACCTTCACTTCAACAGACACACAGACATAGCCAGCTCGATGCTTAGATTTATCAGTCAATTTCCAGCGAGGTTTGGTTTCCGAAATTCCAGGGTAGCAGTCTGGTGCGGTGAAAAGAACGCCAGCTTTGCAGTCCACTGACTTGTTTCCATCCCAGGATCTGCTGCTTAATATTTATGTGGCCCTGGGATGCACTGACCCTCCATGGAAACATGTGAATATCTTTTGAAAAGTTTTAACAGGCAGCAGGTATAGCAAACTTAGGGTCCATGGGCCATATCTGGCCCATAGACATAATTTCTTTGGTTCACAGAATTGTGAAAAGTGCTTTATACAGTCCTTTGGAAGAAGCCTGCCTTCTCCTGTTTGGCACACCCTTCATTCCTCCCTCTGTTTTTATACTGACTTCCATCAGGGGTTTGTGTTCTTTGCCCAGGCCTATAGGTATATTTGAGTTCAACTTCTTCTTCAGCAACCCTGCAAGGGTATGAAGCCTCCAAGCAGATAGCAAGCACTCAGGGAATATTCTGGCTCTCTGAAATTCAAGTACTCTTTGCAATCTGATAAGTGACATTCTGCAATTGTTTCAATTTTCAGTCTCTGTTGTTGGTTCCTCATCTTCGCCCCCTTCCCCATGATGGAGTATGCCCAGCTCACAGTCCTTGGGCCTCTCCTCTTCCCTGATTACACTATTCCCATAGGTGACCCCATCCGATATATGGCTCTAAATATGATGTACATATTGATGATTCCCAAACGCATAGACTCCCAAATGTGTTCCAGAAGAGTTGCCTCCCAGGAACTCCAGACTCTTTTATCTAACTGCCTATGTGACTATCTCTGCTTGACTATCTAATACTGGGGTAATCATGCATCCGTTTCTCCAGAACCTTCTTGGTTTCCATAGGACAATCTTGGATTGTGGTTATGGTCCCAGCAGCATCACATTTGATCTAGCATGTGCCCTGGATTTTTCATTTTTAATGAAGTACTGTCAATATCATTTTAATTACAATAAGCCAGGACGGGTTTGCAAGATCTCCACTTTGTACTTCCAGCTCCTCCTGCCATGGCCTTGTCTAGTAATGTGGAAGATGCATAGGCAGTAAGCAGAGTTTTCACTTTAAAACGTGTAATTCACCTCTTTCTTCCAAACCCTTTCCAGATGAAATATAACTAGTGTTTCCCTTTCAACATGCAGGATACTTGCTTGTTAAAAAAAAATGTGTTGTATAGAGGAGATGGCTAACTCCTGGTATAGGGTAGTGGTAGGAAAAGTACTGGAAGCTATTGCTGCAGCTGGCCACTTGGTGTACCAGCCAGTTTTGCCATGAACACCACCATGGCTTGCAAGATGCATGAAGATACAAGCAGCTAGTCAGTGAGTTAGGTCAGTAGGAAACACGGGAAACATAAGTCAGGTGAACATGAAAAATATGCATGAGCACAGGTTTATGAGTAAATTAGTCTTAGATTAGTAGATCTTGTTACAGAGGTCTTGTCATTTACTGCAGGGTATAAATCTACAACTACTTATTTATTTTGTTTGATAATATAGTTTTTATTTTTGCAATAAATCTTTTCAGCAGCAGTGAGCTAGAAAAGTAATAAAAGTGCATGTTTAATGAAAAATTAAGCACTGAATTTCCCTGCCTAAAAAAAATATAAAGTGTAACTTACACAAAATGTTGACACTTAGCATCCATTGCTGTAGCAATAGCAGTGACCATATGAAAACCAGACACAAATATACTAAAGAAGCTTCAGCACTTAATTCAAAGTCGCCTTGATAGTGATTGCAAGAAAGTGATGCCCAGAGATGATTCAGCAAGTGCAACTACAACAGGTACACTTAAATGTAATTTCATATCGATTAAATAACTGCTCTTCAAAATTAATTTAGTTCATTTTTGATTCCAAGTTTTCTTGTTCATGTAAGAAAACTGAAGTGATAAGTTAATGATGCCAGTTTTATCTCAATATGATCATATACCAAAAGTAGACAATCATTTAAAGTAATTTCAATAAGGCTTAGATTTTTTAATCTAACTAATGGGATCAAAATAAAGCTTCTGGTTGCCAAAAGGCACATGAAAGAATGCTCAACATCATTAATCATTAGAGAAATGCAAATCAAAACTACAATGAGATATCATCTCACACCAGTCAGAATGGCCATCATCAAAAAATCTACAAACAATAAATGCTGGAGAGGGTGTGGAGGAAAGGGAACCCTCTTGCACTGTTGGTGAGAATGTAAATTGATACAGCCACTATGGAGAACAGTATGGAGGTTCCTTAAAAAAACTAAAAATAGAACTACCATATGACCCAGCAATCCCACTACTGGGCATATACCCTGAGAAAACCATAATTCAAAAAGAGTTATGTACCAAAATGTTCATTGCAGCTCTATTTACAATAGCCAAGACATGGAAACAACCTAAGTGTCCATCATCGGATGAATGGATAAAGAAGATGTGGCACATATATACAATGGAATATTACTCAGCCATAAAAAGAAACGAAATTGAGTTATTTGTAGTGAAGTGGATGGACCTAGAGTCTGTCATACAGAGTGAAGTAAGTCAAAAAGAGAAAAACAAATACTGTATGCTAACACATATATATGGAATCTAACCAAAAAAATGTCATGAAGAACCTAGGGGCAAGATGGGAATAAAGACACAGACCTACTAGAGAACGGACTTGAGGATATGGGGAGGGGGAAGGGTAAGCTGGGACAAAGTGAGAGAGTGGCATGGACATATATACACTACCAAACATAAAATAGCTAGCTAGTGGGAAGCAGCTGCATAGCACAGGGAGATCAGCTTGGTGCTTTGTGACCACCTAGAGGGGTGGGATAGGGAGGGGAGGGGGAGGGAGACGCAAGAGGGAAGAGATATGGGGACATATGTATATGTATGACTGATTCACTTTGTTATAAAGCAGAAACTAACACACCATTGTATTATACTCCAATAAAGATGTTAAAATAAATAAATAAAGCTTCTGGGAGTATTCTGCCTAAAGTGAAACATTTGACATTTTGCAAATGTCACTGTGAATTAATTTAAAAAGTTAATATTGAAGATAAAATTATTTTTGCACAATCAATCAAATTTTAGGAAAGCTTGAGCCTTTAAAAATACTTTGTAAATTAACCTAATGTTCTACATTGTATCGAACATTTTATAAATAAATTCTCTGGGACTTCCCTGGTGGCGCAGTGGTTAAGAATTTGCCTGCCAATGCAGGGTACACAGGTTTGAGCCCTGGTCCTGGAAGATCCTACATGCCATGCAGCAACTAAGCCAGTGAGTCACAACAACTGAAGGCCACGTGCCTAGAGCCTGTGCTCCGCAACAAGAGAAGCCACCACAATGAGAAGCCTGTGCACCATAACGAAGAGTAGACCCCACTCGCCTAACTAGAGAAAGCCCATGTGCAGCAACGAAGACCCAACGCAGCCAAAAATAAATAAACTTAAAAAAGAATAAATAAAATAAATAAATAAAATTTCTAAATTTACCTTTTGTTCAGCATCATTTGGAAATTTTTAGTCAAATATTCAATGAATGGAATACCAAAAGTTTTAGCTTTTGTTATTTCCTTTAAAAAGTCCCGATTATAAAAACAAAGCTTAAAAGCAGAAATTTACTGAAATGTATTCCTATAAAAGCAAGAGAGGAACTGAAAAATTAATCTGAGTCACACAGGAAACAGTATTTAGCTCTGAAGTTTTCTAATTGTGTTTTTAGATATCTTGATTTACAAAAATACTCTTTTGATGGAGCCCCTATTTTTTTAAATTAACTAATTTATTTTTGGCTGTGTTGGGTCTTCGCTGCTGCCCATAGGCTTTCTTTTTTTCCTTTTTTTTTTCTTTTTATAAATTTATTTATTTATTTTTGTCTGCGTTGTGTCTTTGTTGCTGTGCGCAGGTTTTTTCTAGTTGCGGTGAGCGGGGCTACTCCTCCTTGCGGTGCACAGGTTTCTCATTGCGGTGGCTTCTCTTGTTGTGGAGCACGGGCTCTAGGTGTTTGGGCGTCAGCAGTTGTGGCTCGTGGGTTCTAGAGCACAGGCTCAGTAGTTGTGGTGCATGGGTTTAGTTGCTCCACAGCATGTGGGATCTTCCCAGACCAGGGCTCGAACACATGTCCCTTGCATCGGCAGGTGGATTCTTAACCACTGTGCCACCAGGGAAGTCCAGAGCTCCTATTTTTAATTGGATAATTATATGTTTTAAATTGAAATGGAATCAAATTGAGAAAACATACAAATTTATGTCATTTTTCTTTGGAAAAATGTTCACAATAGTCATAGACCACTTATTTAATGAGTTTCATCTTAAAAAAATATCTGTTAAAAGACACAAAATTCATTAAAACATTATGGCTGCTATATTTACAAATTTCAATACAGAAAAATTGGAAATGAGACTATCATTCACTTAGCAGGATTTACTGTGAGCTTACTCGGTATACAGGCACCTATAAAAAGCATAGTGTATCGATTAAAAATATGATGGTCTACAGAGGAAAAATCATTTGAAAGTGTCAGTTTCAAATTTGTAACCATAAAATACAACCACTTTCTCAGACAAACAAAAACAGAAAATTTGTTGTCAACAGACTTAGACTTGCCTTGTAAGAAATATTAAAAGAAGTTTTTTAGCCAGAAGAAAAATGATACAGGTCAGAAACTTAGATCTATATAAAGAAAGGAAGAGGATCAGAGGAAAAGTAAAATAAAAACTTTTGTTTTTCTTATTCTTAATTGACCTAATGCATTACAGTTTGTTCAAAATAAGAGCAACAATGTACTTGATTGTGTGTGTGTGTGTGTGCCTCTAGCCAGGCTAACTAAGAAAAAAGAACAAGTACATGAATTACTAATATCAGAATAAGAAGAGAAGACATTATTACAGATACCATGGACATTAAAAGGATAATAAAGTAATACTATGAACAGCTCTATGCCCACACATTTTATAATTTAGATAAAATGGACCAATTTCTTTTTTTTAATTAACTAATTTATTTTTATTTATTTTTTTTTGGCTGTGTTGAGTCTTTCTTGCTGTGTGCTGGCTTTCTCTAGTTGTGGTGAGCAGGGGCTACTCTTCGCTGCTGGGCATGAGCTTCTCATTGTGGTGGCTTCTCTTGTTGTGGAGCACGGGCTCTAGGCACACCGGCTTCAGTAGCTGTGGCACACAGGCGCGATAATTGTGACACACAGGCTCAGTAGTTGTGGCTCACAGGCTCTAGAGCACAGCCTCAGTAGTTGTGGCACATGGGCTTAGTTGCTCCACAGAATGTGAGATCTTCCTGGACCAGGGCTCAAACCCATGTCCCCTGCATTGGCAGGCAAATTCTTAACCACTGCACCACCAGGGAAGCCCAAAATGGACCAATTTCTTGAAAGACACAATCTGCCAAATCTCACAGAAGAGGAAATAAACCATATGAATGAATAGGCCTATATTTATTAAAGAAATTGAATCAATAATTAATCGCTTTCTAACATACAGATGGTCAACAGGCACATGAAAATATGCTCAATGCCGCTAACTGTTAGAGAAATGCAAATCAAAATGACAATGAGGTACTACCTCACATCAGTCAGTATGGCCATCATTAAAAAATCGACAGATAACAAATGCTGGAGAGGATGTGGAGAAAGGGAAACCTCCTACACTGTTGGCGGGACTGTAAGTTGGTGCAGCCACTATGGAAAACGGTATGGCGGTTCCTCAAAAAACTAAAAATAGAGCTACCATATGATCCAGCAATCCCACTCCTAGGCATATATCCAGACAAAACTCTAATTCAAAAAGATACATGCACCCCAATGTTCATAGCAGCATTATTCACAACAGCCAAGACATGGAAACAACCTACATGTCCACCGACAGATGAATGGATAAAGAAGATGTGATACGTATATACAATGGAATACTATGCAATAAAAAAGAAAAAAATAATGCCATTTGCAGCAACATGGATGGGCTTAGAGATTATCACGGTAAGTGAAGTAAGGCAGAAAGAGAAAGACAAATACCATATGACATCACTTATATGTGGGATCTAAAATATGACACAAATGAACCTATCTACAACAAAACAGATTCGCAGACACGGAGAACAGACTGTGGTTGCTGGGAGTTGGGGGTGGTGGTGGGGGACGAGTGGAGTGGGAGTCTGGGATTAGCAGATGCAAACTATTATGTATAGGATGGATAAACAGCAAGGTCCTACTGCACAGCACAGGGGAGTATATTCGATATTCTGTGATAAACCATAATGGAAAAGAATATAAAAAAAGATTGTATACATATGTATAACACTTTGCTGTACAGCAGAAACTAACATAACAGTGTAAATCAACTAAATGTCAATAAAAATATAATCAATTGCCCTCTAAAACAGAGAGCATGAGGCACAGATGGGTTCACTGGTGAATTCTTCCAAACACTTAAGAAAGAAATTATCGCATTCTTCTATAATCTCTTTCAGAAGAACAAAGCAGAGGGAATACTTATCTCATTCTATGAGGACAGCATTAGCTTAATACCAAAATCAGAGACATTACAAGACAAGAAAACCACACACCAATATCTCTCATAAACACAGATTTAAGAATCCTCAATGACATATTAATGAATTTAATCCAACAAAGTAAAAAAGAATTACAATAAGTCCCCTACATACGAACCTTCAAGTTGCGAACTTTCAAAGATGCGAACGTGCATTTGCATGTCCAATTAGGTAAATCAGTTCACGTATCTGGTGTACATTGTCACGCATGTGCATCCTCTACAAGTGGTTGTGCTTTTGGGTACTTTGTTCTGTACAGCACTGTATAGAGTACAGTAGTACAGTATCTTTATTTCAAGCCCTTTATTTCAAGGATGTCTGGAAGCAAGCGTAAATCAGCGGTACATAGCCGATTGTGTTAGTTGGGTACCCAGGCTAACTTTGCTGGACCTACAAACAAATTGGACTTACAAACGCGCTCTCGGAACAGAACTCATTCATATGTAGGGGACTTACTGTACTTCTTGGTGGAAGAACACAACCATCTAAAAAGCTATCTGAAAAAAAAATCAAACCTGAATCTGATACACCTCTAAGTCTAATTAACAATTGATAGAAATACAGGGGACAGACAGACATGTTACAGTACACCAGAAGATACTATCACAAGTCCAGGATGTGGAATCTCTACAGCTCCAGCAACAGCAATCTGGGTTTTTTTCCACAAATAAACTAAAACTAAAATAAGAGAGAGAGAGAGAGAGGGAACCCACAGATGAAAAAGGACTAACAGACACATCCACTAATTGCAATGTGTGTCCCTTATTTGGATTTTTAAAAACAACTCAAAGTATGACATTTACGGAATAATTAGAAGTATGAATATTGGTTGGATGTGTGATGATATTAATGGCTTACTATTAATTTTGTGGGGTATGATAATGGCATTGCAATTAGGTTTTTTAAAATGTCTGCTCAATAATCTCCAATGTCTTCTCATCTCCTTCTGAATTAAAAGCTACACCTCTCACAATGGCATCATAAAACCTTTACAAACTGGCTCTGTTACCCGTCACTTTATCTCTTATTACTCTTCCTCTTAGCCAAGAGCTAAATGAAAGACAGAGAAAGGTTCAGGGGATGGTGGAAGCTGCAATCACTAAACAGGAACCAAAATACACTAGAAGTAAAACAGAATCGTCCTTTTATCCTACCAACATTTCTGAGCTACTCTTCAACTTTCAGTACAGAAGCATATATAAAAGTTTTCTGCTAAAATAAAATCACAGTTCAGATTTAAGTTGTATTCAACATAAAGAGTAAACAGGACATCAAGGAGATGATACAATCAGGTATATTAAGGGCAAGATAAGTTGCAGAAACTCCAGATTATAAACAAAGGCTTGTCTCTAAAAGGATACTCTTAAAGGCCCAGCCATTACTAATCCTCACCGAGGCTGCACACTGTTCCCTGAATAAAAAAGAGCACAGTCCTGGATTTAATCACCACCTGAGCAGCAAGTGTGACAGCTCCCAGGGCAGGTGAATGCAGCTCTGCTCTCCCAAGTCAGCGTCAGGAAACGGCACATTCCTCCACGCCAAGCCTGGCTCTGCACATTTAACTGTTTGAGTGTCCCAACATGTTGTGAAAGAAACAAATTGGCCCTTGTCCGCAAAGCAAACACGAGCGTGGCTGGGCCTCTCCTGAGATAGCCGGGTGCAGCCTGTGTGACCTGGTAAGAATTCTTAATTACACTTGACACACAGAGTTGCTAATCGAGACTGAAGTTCACAGGAAAAGTATTATTATACCTGTAAGCCTTTCTAAACAACCAACCAGAAAGCCAAGTCCAGGAACTAGCTGTGGGCTGCCCATTGACGCAGGATCCCAGGAGCCAGAGTGTAAAATAACATGTAAGCCTGTGGCTGCGTCAGCACTTAGACACTGTAAGGACCGTGTTATTGCCATCAGAAGAAGTGTGTGTGTGAGCATGTGTGTGAGTGTGTGTGCGCAAGTGCACGCAGTGAGGGAGACTTCTTGAGTCTCATAGCTGTTGTCCAGGCTCCTTCTTCAGTGGTGGTGTGTTTCCAGGTGTGGTTTTCCTAAGACTGAGTACACACTTATAAACTCTGCAGGCTCCTCCTCTCCCCTGCCTACCTCACCCCTACCCCAGTCGGATCACCTGATAGATGAAGGATTTGCTTAGTTACTGCAAAGCAAACACTGCTCTGGGCTGAGCTCTGGGCCTGTAAGTCATTAATTCCGCGGTATCACTCACCTTTGACTCTAGTATTGGGGAACCCAGTGCCACCCCAGCACACTCAGGTAGGGCTCCGGTGTCAGAGCTCAGTACAGCTGCACAGAGAGAGTGGCTCTCTTCACCTCTTTTTACAATTAAGGTTGAGATCCAAGATACAAGTAGTCAAGGAAGAGCAGGTATCTGCAGAGTATCGAGGTTTAAGAGCAATCCAGGCTGGAGCCAAACTCGACTCCTGTGTTCGAATCCTGACTTTGCCACTGACTAGCTGTGTGAGCTAGAAAAGTTCATCTCCATGCTTCCATTTCCTATCTGCAAATGGGGTCAAAGTAGCACCTTATTCAGAGGGTTGTTATACGAATTTAATTACAATTGACTCTCTGTATCCACAGGTTTTGCATCCATGGATTCAACCAACCATGGACAAATAATATTCAGAAAAAGAATTCTAGAAATTTCCAAAAAGCAGAACTTGAATTTGCCATGCACTGCCAGCTATGTACATAGCATTTACATTGTATTTACAACTATTTACATAGCATTTACATTGTATTAGGTATTATAAGTAATCTAGAGATACAGGAGGATGTGTGTAGTGCAAATATTACACCATTTTATACAAGGGGCATGAACTTCCATGGATTTTGGTATATTCGGGGGTCCTGGAACGAATCCCCCATGGATACCTAGGGACAACTGTAGTTAATATACTTGAAGGACTCAGAAAGTACTTGGCACAAAGAAGACTTATTTATGATTCCCTAAATAAGTTAAGTGAGGCAAAGTAAATGAGTGAGCAGATAATCCTGGGGTAAAAACAGCATAGTGAAATTTATACTGGACTTGGCCTTAGGAGTGAGCGCTGGCATCTCCTGGCGCCACCACAAGCCAGCCAATATCTTAGGTAAATCACTGAAAGTCTTTATGCCTTATTTTTTGCAACTTAGTTTGGCAATAAGCGATCTCTTTCTAGGATGGCGATGAAAGCCCGTGAGATGCTGGAGACAGCAACACTTTGTAAACAAGTGTTCTATTAATGTTGGGGATATACCACCTATATTTCTTTCCTCTTTTAACAGCATTATTGCCATATAATTCATTTACAACTCATCCATTTAATGTGTACAATTCAGAGGTTTTTATTAACTTCGCAGAGTTGGCACAGTCATCACCAAAGTCAATTTTAGAATGTTTTTAACATCCCCAAATAGAAAACCTATATTCTGTAGCAGTCACTCCCCATTCCTCACATTCCCCGCAGAACTAGGCAGCCATTACTCTACTTTCTGCCTCTAAATTTACCTATTCCGGACATTTCATGGAAATGGAATCATACAGTGTATGGTCTTTGGTGATGGGGTTATTTTTTTTGGCCACACCACATGGCTTGTGGGATCTTAGTTCCCTGACCAGGGACTGAACCCACACCCTTGGCAGTGAAAGTGTGGAATCCTAACCACTGGGCTGCTAGAGAGTTCCCTGTGATGGGGTTCTTTGATGGAGGATAATGTTTGCAAGGTTCATCCATGTTGGATCAATACTTATACTGGAGTCCTTTATATTACTGCATAATGTTTTGTTATATAGATACACCACATTTTATTATCCACTCATCAGTTGATGAGCACTTGGGTTGTTTCTACTTTTGGCTATCATGAATAATGCTGCTATGAACATTCATGTACAAGTTTTTGTGTGGGCATGTGTTTTCAGTTCTCTTGGGCATATATGTAGAAGTGGACTTAATGGGTCATATGGTTAATTCTATGTTTAACTTTTTGAGGAACTGCCAAAATGTTTTCCAAAGAGCCTTGTACCAACTTTCCCACCAGCAGTGATTGAGGGTTTCAATTTCTCCACATCTGTCAACACTTATGTCTTTTTTATTATAGCCATTCTAGTGGGTGTGAAATGGTATTTCACTGTGGTTTTGATTTGTAGTACCCTGATGGCCAATGATGAGCATCTTTTCATGTGCTTATTGGTCATTTGCATATCCTCTTTGGAGAAATCTCCATTCAGATCCCTTGCCCATTTTTAATTGGGTAATTTGTCTTTATATCTTTGAGTGATTGGAGTTCTTTAGATATTCTAGACACAAATCCTGTATTAGATACATGACTTGAAAATATCTGATAGGTTGTCTTTGCACTTTCTTGATGGTATTCTTTGAAGCAAAACAATTTTTAATTTTTATGAAGTCAAATTAATCTATTTTTTCTTTGTTGTTTGTGCTTTTGGTGACATATCTAAGAAACCATTACCTAGTCCAAGGTCATGAAGATTTGCCCCTATGTTTTCTTCTGAGTTATAGTTCTTACATTACATCTTTGATCCATTTTGAGTTAATTTTTGTATATGGTGTGAAGGAATCCAACTTCACTCTTTTGCAGATGGATATCCAGTTGTCACAGTACCATTTACTGAAAAGGCTATTCTTTCTCCATTGAATTGTTTTGACACTCTTGTCAAACATAAATTGATATAAATGTGACAGTTTATTTCTGGATTCTCAAATCTATTTCATTGATCTGTAAGTCTGCCTTCATGTCAGTATCACACCATCTTGGTTTTTAATCAGACACCTGCTTTTAAATCAGGAAGTGTGAGTCCTCCAACTTTGTTGCTTTTCAAGAGTGTTTTGGCTATTCTGTATTCCTTGATTTTCCATGTGAATTTTAGGATCAGTTTCTTAATTTCTGCAAAGAAACTAGCCGGGATTTTGATAAGGATTACACTGAATCTGTAGCTCAATTTGGAGAGTACTGCTATCTTAACAATGTTAAGTCTTCTGATACATGAACATGGGATGTCTTTCCACTGACTTAGATCTTCTTCAATTTCTTTCAACAATGTTATATAGTTGTAATATTCTAAGTTTTGCACTTTTTTGTTGAATTTATTCCTAAATGTTTTATTATTTTGATGCTTTTATAAATGGAATTGTTTTCTTAATTTCATTTTCAGATTATTCAGTGCAGGTTTATAGAAATACAACAGAATTTTGCAGATTGATCTTGTATTCTATCACATTAGTAAACTCATTTATTAGTTCTACTAATAGAACTAATTAGTTTTTACGTGAATTCCTTAGAAGTTCTACTAATAGAACTAATTAGTTTTTACGTGAATTCCTTAGGATTTTCTAAGTGCAAAAGCACGTCACCTGTGAATAAAGTTTTTGTTTTTCCCTTCCAATCTGGATGCCTATTTTTTCTTTTTATTTCCTAATTGCTCTGGCTGTTAGAATAGAAGTGGTGAGAACAGACACCCTTGGCTTGTTCCTTATCTTAGAGAAAACTATTCAGTTTTCCACCACTAAGTTTTATGTTAACTGTGGGTTTTTCATAGACACCTTTTTTTTTTTTTTCAAATTGAGGATGTTCTCTTCTATTCCTAGTTTGTTTAGTGTTTTTATCATGAGGGGCGTTAGATTTTGTCAGTTGCTTTTCTGCATCTATTGTGATGACCGTGTGGCTATTGTCTTTATCCTATTGATATAGGATATAACTGATTTTTTTCTAATGTTAACCAACTTAGCATTCCTGGTAAATCCTACTTGGCCATGGTGTAAAATCCTTGTTATATGTTACTGAATTTGGTTTTCTAGTATTTTGTTGCAGGTTTTGTGTCTGTATTTATTTAATTTAATTGGGGTTAAAGAACATATTTTGTACCATCTGAATTCTTTTAAATGTACTCAGGCTTGGTTATTGGCCTAGTATCTGGTGTATCTTGGATAATTTTATACGTGCACTTGAGAAGAATGCGTATTCAGCCTTCGTTGAGTAGACTGCTTTATAGAAATCTAGTTTGTGTAAGTGTTGTTCAATTCTTCTATTCCCCTGTTGATATTCTTCCTAGTAATTCTACCTATTATTGAAAATGGAGTTTTTAAGTCTCCAATGCTTAGTGTTAAATTGTCTATTTCTCACTTTGATTCTTTCGGGTTTTGCTTTATGTATCTGGGGCTCTGTTGTGTGTATATGTTTATAATTGTCATATCTTCCTGATGGGTTGACACTTATCGTTATAAAATATCCCTTTTCTTCTTTTTTGTCTGATATTAGTAAAGCCACTCCTGCTTTCTTCTGGCTGTGGTTTGTATATCTTTTTCATTCCTTTATGTCTTATCTTTGAGGTATAGTGTGTCTTATAGTAACATAGAGTTGGATCTATTTTTTTATCCAGTCTGACACATCTCTCTGACTTTTTATTGGATTGTTTAATCCATTCACATTTTCTTTTCTATATATCTTGTGTCCATATCTCATATAAATATTTTGTTTTCTGTATATCCCATGCCTCAATTACTCCCATTGAACTCCAGGACCATGAATCCAACTGCCTACTGGACATTTTTGTTATGACACCTCAAAGATAATAATAAACACATCTAAGATTGAACTTCCCTTTTTCTCCAAAGCTTGTTGGTCTTTCTTCTTATACTCCATATTCTGGTTAGTTATATCCAAGTATCTAGTCACCTAAGCCAGGAATCTGGGAGCTTTCCTCAGGTCCTCCTCCCTTCTCAATTCACATTAAATTGTCCTGAGAGCTGGCCTTTTCCCATAATGTCTTTGCCTTAATTCAATCTTTATTGTTTGCTAATCTTCCATCTTTCCCCACTGCCAATCTATTCTCCACATGGCAACCAAAGTGATCTTTCTAAACCACAAATCTGATTATTTAATCCCTTACCAAAACCTTTTCATTAGCACCACTATCATCTACACCCATGTTCTCCAACTTCAGTCATTTGAGCACTACATTCATGACTTTGCCATAATAACCACCATCGTCATCATCAGTATCATTATTTGCCGACCTAGGTTTATTTCAAAAGGCAATGTGATAACTGGTGTTCTTTATTTTTAAATCTCTTAGCACCAAGCAATACTGTGCACATAGAGGCACTTATTAAATAACTGATTAACATATATGGGCTAGAGACAGTGTCTATGAAATTGACTGATGGATGTATTCATCACATATAAGAAAAAATTTGTTTATAAAACACAAAACCTAAACAGCATCAAAAAAGGTAACATAGACAGTAATATCACTGCCCTAAAATCAATCAATCAAACAAACAAACAAAACACTGCAGAAGTGCCTCCCAAACAAAGAATATTCTCCTATGAAAAGCCATTTCTCTGAGTAACTGGCCTGTTTTTCTTTTCTGAACAATGAGAAGTTTGTGATACAGCATGTTTACCTCTTTCTCTAGGCCTGATAAAATTCAGTCCGTGGTGCAGTGACTTTACGATTATGAAAGGATAAAAAGAACATAAATGTCTATGTATTTATTCCCCTTTGCCTTTTTCTATCTGACCCATATTTTTCTTTTGCCCTGATATCATTATCTTACAAAATGAAACTTATATTTCTTACATTTTTATAAATATCTCAAATCATTTTAGGAAAAAAGTAGGGAATAAATAAATAATAACATAATAAAAATATTCTTAAGTATTTACAAAACTACCTTCTTACATAATTTAGTAATAAACAAAAATGAAGATTCATGGTAATATTGTACAAACTCCTTTCTGTATGTTTATCCACTCCTGGAAACACGGAAACATAACCAGCTCAGATCATACCCCAAAGTGAGTATCTACTCTTATTCACATCAAGTTGAATTCCATTTCAGATGAAGGAGATTCTGGTGTGGCTCGAAGATGACCACACAGTCCCCTTGGGTGTCCTGAGCATGCAACTGCTCAAAGCATTTAGCCTCATTTTCAGGATGCTAGCCCGGGAGCTCAGCTCACTATAAACAACAATGTGCCTGATGTCTAAAACACTAATGCATTGTGTCTGAGATACAAGAATTTGCTGCTTCCAGCCATTCAGTCTTGTTAACACAGCCAGTTAATTATTAGCTTTGAATTTCACCGTGAGAATGTCACAGAAGCCAGAATCTTTGACTATTAGCAGGTGAAATTCAAACTAGTCACCGGACATTGGCACCACCTCAAACGTGTTCTGTTTACAGCCTTAAAACTTTCTTTGACTGGATCACGAAAACTAGCAGTTTCCTACACATATATCATCACTGATGGTCACTGGATGACCAAAAATATACTGTGAATCAAAAGAAATCTGTGATTTAATTTTTAAGTATAATTTCGTGGAAACATCTTCAATAAGGCTATTTAATTAAAAAGCAATTGTTTAACAAAGAATTACATCATTGGATTAGTGTAAACACTTAGACAAATGCATCCATATTTTGGTTTGAATTAATCAATTACATTATCATTAGCAGAATGGTCAGAGAGACCGATGGAAAAAGAATATAAGAACTCAGAAAAAAATACATATAAGTATTTGGGTGACTTACCATTTGGGAAAAAAAGTTAGATTCCCTAACTTGCCAAATGCCAGGTGGATTAAATATGTAGAAAAGGAATTCATAAAAGTAGCAGAAGAAAATATAGGTAAATATTAAAAAAAACCCAAAATTATAAAATGTGTTTTTTTTTTAAAAAAAACAGAGTCAGAAACCATAAAAAGATTTCATTTCATTAAAATTTAACATTGCTACATCTAAACAACACCATAGAAAATCAAAAGGCACATAACAAACTGGGAAAACATTTGTGAAATACATAATAGGATGTTGAAATATTTCAACTTCAGCAACCAAGGCAACATGTGCCAATTACCCATGTTCTAAATGTTTTATTAAGGGAGTTTCTGAAAACCAGTTTTGCAACACTTAGCCACTCATTTACTTTGAGAGAATCAAAGGGTTGGAGTTGAAGAGGCTAGAAGTTGGAGTTGAAAGAATTTATTTAGAAAGAGTTGTTGATGTACTGTGGGTAACAACCATGTACTTAGTCCTCTCAAGCCTAGAGAGAGATACTTTAAGAAGACTTCTCAAGGAGCTTGGTATGTGCTTGGAGCTTGGTATGCACTTCCTGGAGTGTGTAGGACAGGATAGACTGGTATTGACTCAACTCAACCCTAAATAAAAGGAAGCCCAAAAGGGAGAGACAGGCTGAAGCAAATGTGCAAGCAAACCAGAGAAATATGGGAAATAACTCCTCTCTTCCAAAGAGCAGGTCGGGTTTTTCCATAACAAAAAGAGCAGGTTTGGGTTTTTCCATAACATCTTACGGGAAAACCCGAGTTAACTTTTTGGCCAACACAATATATGATCTGGGGAACAGATACAGAATCCACAGTGTGATTATCATCTAGCGGTTATTTTTAAAGGGATCAAGGAGGCAACATTAGGACATCAGCTTTGGATAATTCAAACCAAATCTCCCACTGAAGACAACTGAAAAATCTAAGTAAAAAGCATTTTTTAAAAGTCACTGAAAGTGCTAAAAAGCTAAACAAACGGTGAGAAACTACCTGCTAAAATCCTGGAAAATCTATAACCCAGTGTGGTGAGACTAGCGTTTGAAACTCTGTCTTCCCTAAGGCATATGCCTAACCAGCAAAGGCAGCTGAGAGGCCAAGCAGTGATTTTCTCAGGCTCTTGGAGACAGAGGGAATTATAAGAAAGAACCCAGCCCTGCAAGGACCAGGACAGGACAAATTCCCAAGGCAACCACTCATGGGTTTAATCTGAATTCTAAGAGTAAGGGTGACTGTAAGTAAACCAGTCTTGGGACTTGGACTTTTCCAGGTGGCCAAGAAAATCTTAAGCACTAAAATTGGATAAAGTTGATACTGTGTTAGTAGTGAGCCCAGAGGCCAAGCAGAATCAAATAAAGTAACTGGCCTCAAATTTTCCCACAGATAACTTTACAAAAACAATATTCCACATATACTCAAAGAAAACAAACCTTATAAGGAAATAAGATAACATGAACAAAACCCTGTACAAATAAGAGACAACAGAAAGAGACTCTAAGAGCTATGTATTATCAGACGCAGGCTATGAAAGAAGTACGGTCACTGTATTCTAGAAAATAAAATCTTGAAATGAATCCAGAAACTATAAAAGTGATATAGCAGATTTGATAAAGAAACAAATTCTAGAACTGAAAGATAAGAAGAAAAAATATTAAGAACTCAATGGACAGGGTGAGGGGGTGAGTGAAATGGAGGGGATTGAGAAGTATGAACCTCCAGTTATAAAATAAATAAGCCACAGGCTTATTTATAAAATAAATATACAGCACAAGGAATATGGTCAATAATATTGTAATAACTTTATATGGGGACAGATGGTTACTAGAGTTATTGTGGGGATTGGTTCATAATCTATGCACATCACTATGTAGTACATCTGAAACTAACATAGTATTGTAGGTCAATTATATCTAAATTAAAAAAAAAAGAACTCGATGAATCGGATCATGTACCATGATGTGCTTAAGTTTAATATTCAAATGAAGAATTGGTTTAATATTCTAAAATCAATGTAATTCATCGTATCAACAAAATAAAGGGGAAAATTGTGTCATTTCACTAGAATCATAAAAAACATCTGATAAAATGCAATATCAATTTATAATAAAAACTCTCAATAAACTAGGAGCGGAAGACCTCCTCAATCTGATAAATGTCATTTATTAAAAACCAATAACCAACATCATACTTAATGGTAAAATATTAAGCTATTTCCCCCTAAGATTGGGAAAAAGGCAAGAATGAACACTCTCACCATTTCTATTCAATGCTGTCCTGAAGGTCCTACCCATTGCATCAAAGATAAAAGGCAAAAATATTGAAAAGGAAGATGTAAAACTGTCTCTACGTTCAGGTAACATCATTATTTATAACCTCAGAAATCTACAAACAAATATTATATATATATAAAAGTGAACTTAGAAAGGTAGCAGGATACAATGTCGCTATAAAAAAATTGTATATATTTTTTACTAACAGCAAATGTTAGAAAAATAAAATTTACAAAAACAATTTCATTTACGGTAGCATCGAAACTCATAAAATATTTAGGAATAAATTTAACAAAAGATATGCAAACCTCTACAATAAAATGTCTAAAACATAGCTGAGAATTATTATTTTAAAAAGTGAAATAAATGGAGAAATAGACCATGTTCATGAGTTGGAAGATAGTACAGTATTAGCATTAGGATAAACATAGAGATTAATGAAACAGAATAGAGAGTACAGAAATAGATCCACACTTAACATGGTCAGTTGATTTTTGATAAAGATAATGAGGCTGTATACAGGGGAAAGGGCAGTCTTTTCTACAAATGGTGCTGGAAGAACTGGATATCATTATGGAAATAAAATGAACATCACTCAAAAATTAACTCAAAATGAATAAACAACCTAAATGTAAAAGCTAAACCGATAGGGACTCTCCTGGTGGCGCAGTGCTTAAGAATCCACCTGCCAATGCAGGGGACATGGGTTTGAGCCCTGGTCCGGGAAGATCCCACATGCCGCAGAGCAACTAAGCCCATGCGCCACAACTACTGAGCCTGCACTCTAGAGCCTGCGAGCCACAACTACTGAAGCCCATGTGCGTAGAGCCCGTGCTCCGCAACAAGAGAAGCCACCACAACGGGAAGCCTGCGCACCACAACGAAGAGTAGCCCCCGCTCACTGCAACTAGAGAAAGCCCATGTGCAGCAACGAAGACCCACGGCAGCCAAAAATAAATAAATAAATAAATAAAATTAAAAAAAAAAGTTAAACCGATAAAAATTCTATAAAAAAACATAGGAGATAATTTTTGTGACCTAGTGGTAGGCCATGATTTTTTTTTAGATAGGAAATAAAAAGCACATGCTACAGAAAAAAAATTAAGATGGACTTCATCAAAATGAAAAAAGCTTTGCTGCCTGAAAGACATGATTAAGAAAACAAAAAGACAAGCCACAAAGTGGGAGAAAGTACTTGTAATACATGTATCTGATAAAGGACTTATATCCAGAATATATAAAGAACTCTTACAGTTTAATAAGAAAAACAACTCAAAGAAAAAAATGGGGGTAAACTATTTGAACAATTTACAAAAGAAGATATACAAAAGGCCAATAAACATGTAAAACGCTGCTCAATATCACTAGTCATCAGGGAAATGCATATTAAATACACAATGAGATACCACTACACACACATCAGAATGATCAAAAATAAAAAGATTGATGACACCAAGTGTAGAACAACCAGAAGTCTTATACGTGATGGTGGAAATGTAAAATCATACAATTCGTTTGAAAACTGGCTGTTTTTTAAAAAAATGTTAACATTTTTATGTGTAGCATATGACCCAGCATTCGCTAGGCATTTACCCAAGATAAATGAAAACATGTCCACATAAAGGCTTGTGCATGAATGTTCATTGCAGCATTATTTGCCATTGCCAAAAATTCAAAATGTCTGTCAACAAGTGAGTGGGTCAACAATCTGTGGTACCTCCATATCATGGAATATGACTCAGCAATGAAAAGGAATGAATAACTACTATTTGCAACATGGATGAATCGCAAAATCATCATGCAGGGTTCAAGAAGCTGGACACAAAAGAGCACATACTGTATGGGTCTATTTTCATAGAATGTTAATTTATCCATAGTAACAAAATGTTGCCTGAGACCAGGGGTGCAGGGTTGGGTAGAATGCAAGGGTACACAAAGAAATTTTGGAAGGAAACAGAAGTGTTCTATATCTTGATTGTGATGGTGGTTTCATGAGTGTAACCATTAAAACTCATCAAATTATGTATATATACACAATTTTGTGTTTGTGTAGAAAAAGCGTTCTCACATACTCCGCCTACATGGTCAAGCAGTTAACAGCTCCCTGGACAATAAGCAGTACATTGCAAATCCTTGAATGCTGCAGTTTTGCACTGAATTTCTCATTATTTTTTCAATACTTCCTATGAGAAAGTATACATATACTAGACAAAAATTAAGGCATTAGAAGATTTTCGATATGGAAATAGTTTACTTTAAATGGACATTTTTTTTAAATGAATTTAATCAGCAGGGTTTTTCTTCCTACTGTTAGCTAGCTTGACTTTGATTAAATCATTGTTATTATCCAATTTGTTACAGCACTCCAAAGCATTCATTATCTGTGGTTGAATTATAATCATTTAAAAAAGCGGTCAGGGCATTTGTACCACATATGAAATGTTAAACTTACGGAAAACAGCCTCACTTTGTTTTTAAAGCAAACTGTTGAAGAAATTAAAACTGTTCATCTTCTAAGAAATGCAAACTCTCCACTCTTAAAATGGACTGTTAGGAACTTCCCTGGTGGTGCAGTGGTTAAGAATCTACCTGCCAATGCAGGGGACACAGGTTCGAGCCCTGGTCCGGGGTGATCTCACATGCCACAGAGCAACTAAGTCCATGCGCCGCAACTACTGAGCCTGCGCTCTAGAGCCTGCCAGCCACAGCTACTTAGCCCGTGAGCCACAACTACTGAGCTCATGTGCCACAACCACTGAAGCCTGCAAGCCTAGAGCCCGTGCTCCGCAACAAGAGAAGCCACAGCAATGAGAAGCCTGCGCACCACAAGAGTAGCCCCCACTCTCCACAACTACAGAAAGCCCGCGCGCAGCAACGAAGACCCAACGCAGCCTAAAATAAATAAATAAATTTTTTTTTTAAAAAGAACTGTTAGTAATTAGAGAGCAGGGATTTCATCTTGGGGGAGGCGGCCCTCTGGGAGGAATTCAGGGGCCACTTGTCAATAATTAGCTTTCCTCCATTTTTCAGAATCACCTGGAGGGTTTGTGAAGCCTTATACTGCTGGGCCCCACCCCAGAGTTTCCCATTCAGTTCTGGGGTGCGGTCTGAGGAGTATTAGCATTTTCAGCAAGTCCCCAGGTAAGGCTGATTGATATTGCTGGTTTCTGGACCACACTTTGAGAACAGGGGTTGTCACAGAGGAAGAAGAGGGATTCTACAATTTATTGATGATGAGTATAACTTGGACACAAGTAAATGGGGAAGGAATGATATCCTCGTCAATGTAAGCTGCTCACTAATCACTCAAGGAGGTTTTAGGGAGGAACCAGAGTGTTTTCATGAAGTCCTTGGTAGCATTTGAGCTGCACCATGTATGGGACAGTAGAGAAAGGAGAAAAGTGCAGGTCAGGTGAAGGAGATATCAGGGGCAAAGGCTCAGAAAAGGCCTTGGAAAATAGAGAAAGTTGTCAGGCAACAATGAGGAATCTGATCAAATGGAAAGCAGAGGGGAGATGAGATTGGAGGGTGGTGCCAACTTAGGGGGACGCTCTCCTCCGTGGCCAAGGAGGGCACACTGTTCTCCAGAGTTAGAAGTTCTGTGTTCTGCGTGGTGCAGCAGGCCATGGCTTTAATGGGTTCTTTTTCCCCCCAGCGCTAGCCCTCTGCCCAGGCAAATCCTCTAACCACAAGTTCCCTCCTCACCGTCCTTTATTCCACCATTCAAACCCCATTCTTATTTCAAAGACCAGCTCAAGCCCTACGTCATCCTGTGTTCCTTCTTAAACACCCAAATTCACATTGAATCGCCCCAGCTCTGATCAACACTTGGCTAGACACTGTCCTTTTCCTTGACTTATATGTATTTCTCATCTGTTCAGCCAATCAGAAAATTTCCTCGAGGGACTTCCCTGGTGGTCCAGTGGTTAAGAATCTGGCTTCCAATGCAGGGGATGCGGGTTTGATCCCTGGTCAGGGAACTAAGATCCCACATGCCGCAGGACAACTAAGCCCGTGTGCCACAACTACTGAGCAACTACTGAGCCCGCACTCTAGACTCCGTGCGCCACAACTAGAGAGAAGCCTGCGCATCGTAATTAGAGAAGCCTGGGCACCACAACGAAAGATCCCACATCCCCCAACGAAGATTCCGCATGCTGCAACTAAGACCCAACGCAGCCAAATAAATAAATAAATATTTAAAAAAAAGAAAAAGAGAAAATTTCCTCAAGACAAGAACCATCACCACACAACGCCCAGTTCAACACCAGATACATAATAAGATTTTTTTTTTAAAAAACCTCACTACTTGATTGGCAAATTGCTAATATAATTATCAAAAACAGTTGTTTTATTGTTTTCTTTATGACAGCGGTACTCAAAGTGTAGTTCCTGGAGCAGCAGCATGAACATCTCCTGGAAATGTTGCTAGAACAGCCCAGTCTCAGCCCCCACCCAGACCTACACAAATCACAAACTGGGGGAGGGCAGTCATCTGTGTTTTGACAAGGCTTCCAGGTGAGGCGGACCCATGATCAAGTTTAAATACCACTGCTTTTTACAAGCCTGAAACCCCAAACAAATTCAGGCAGCTTATAAGGGCTTGTAGACAGTACAGCGTATAATTTTAAATTATAAAAATATTTTATATAGGAACAAAAAAATGATGTAAAGAGAAGACAAGGATAGGAAAACTTACCAGAGCCAGGAACATGCTTGGTCAACAAAATAATGTGAAAAATTAACAGAAACCTCAATTAAATAGATCAAGAGACCAGAAGGGGGAGCTCTCACACCTTGCCGGAATAGCAGCGCCCAACAAAAAGAAGAAAGTCTCCTCTCCTTTCCTGGCAAGGACTCAGCCAATGAAAAGCCATGGACTCTTTGTTTACTACAGCCCTCCCAGCCTCCTTTTCCCTCTGTAATGCAGTCCCCTTCCCTTGCTGTGTATGGGATTGCTGACCCTGGATTGCCAGTCTCTGCTGATTCCAAATAAACTCATCTTTGCTGGAGAAATACCTGGCGGTCTGTTTGTTTTGGGTCAACAATAAATACTCCCAAAGTCCTTTATACATGTTAGAGAACTAAGGCAGCACAATTACACAATTCAGTGTCATGAGACGAAAGAAAAGAATCACTTAGGAGAAGTACAACTATCTCGGGTAGTGAGACCTACCCACAGGTGCCACAGGGAAAGGCTGTGTAACGTAGAGTGTGGTGTTCTCAACAAGCTTCCAGAAGGCACAATGAGTCTCCAAGGGCTGTTTCGCAATTGAAACTGAAAATGGCCACAGGCCAGATGAAATTCCACTGAGGGGACACTGCAAAGCAGGGAGACTAGCAGCTCTTGAAGGTCTAAACTTAAACCAGGGAGAGACTGCAGGGCGCCTAGAACATGAACTGGAGGCCTCAGCCGCTTTCCCTCCACAGGACTCCTGACCTACGCACAGCCACATGGCCCCAAAGCTCAGGGGCTGTCTTATTTATTCCTGACTTTTTCCCCTCTCAGTTTAGTGAATGTGAAGCTACGGTGTAGTGTAGATTAGAGGGGCTGCCTTAGCAACCGTTTGCAGAGTAAAGGTCTCCTGAAAGAATCCTTCTCTCACGCCACACAAGAGTTATTCTCTTTGTTTCCACTCTCCTCCAAACATCTGTCCCAGTGTTGAAACGCATGATGCCTAACATCTTAATCTTAAAATGACCTTTAATTAAGGTTAGCCACAAATAATTAAGAGGTTTGCTTTTCTTATTTGCTCCACTAGAGGAAAATTTAAAGTTGAGGACTCGGTATATACACTTGAGATGGCATTAACAAGTATGTATTAAATGTGAAACATCAAGAAAGCCCTGTCAGGGGCTTGTGGTTAATTTCTAATACGTTTCTATGGCCACATAATTTATATAAACACCCGGGAGAATAGGCAAATAGAACAAAATTTTATTTTTGTTTTATTTGATATTGTTTAGCTTTTAAATTTTGTTTTTCAAGAAAGCTTAAACATTACACAAAGTACTAATTAAGCCCCCAATCTCACAATTAGGAGCAGAAAGGATCCACAGAATTCTCCCTCCATAGAAATTACCCTGGAAAAAGAGGAATTGGGTAGTCTAATGTTTGAGGCAGAAGCCAGTAAACTTTTTTCTGTAAAAGTTTTAAAGAAACTTGAAATAGTAAATACAGTAGGCGTTGTAGGCCCTGTGGTCTTTGTCAAAGTACTCAACTCTGCCACTGTAACAAGAAAGCAGCCACGGGCGTGTCAACAAATGGGCATGGCTGCATTCCAAACATTTTTTTTATTTATAAAAATAGGTGGCTTCCAAATTTGATCCCTCTGGCCAAAGCTTACACCCTCTGGTTTTGGAATCCTTTGATCTTTCTGCTGCCTAGGGGAAAGGTTACCACAAACACCCAGGGGTAAGTTATCCAAAAAGCCAAGTGACCCAAATTAGGAAACTCCTTCGCTAATCCCCCAGTGCCTTGTTAAAAACTCAGCCCCGCCTTTGAAATAACAGAGCTAGGCTGCTGGGATCTGTTCTCAATAGATTATTGGGCACTGTTTCTCTAATGATGGAATGAAGCCACCATAATACAGTTAGGGAAGCCACTGCATTTTCCCTGTCCATCAGATCAGAAACCTCAGCTGCTGTGGATACCAATCCCCCACCAATCACCAGCTACTCCACCCCCTTGATTCTAGTGGCAGAGAGTTTGGGCATGCATCCCCTCCTCTCTGTGCCCACTATTGGCATCCTGACACCTCCTTCTGCCTGAGATGCACTGCAGACTTCAATTTATTGGGTTTTCTTCCTATCTATAGAGTTTTTCTCTGTCTGATGCATGTTCCTCATTGCTTCCAGATTGATCTTTCTGAAACTGTCACTCCCTGCTCAAACCTTCAAATGTTCCCTGTTATCTAGAGGATAAAATATAAGCTTAGTATATAACATTTAAGGGACTCCCTCCACAGCCTCCTTCTCCACAATATTCTCGACTCCACTTTCCACAAGCCGTGTGCTCTCTCTTCTCGTCTACAGCAAGTACAGCTAATTACCTCTCCAATATCCATGTTCCTCTTCTTCCTAACACAAGCCCTGTAACATTGGGTAAGACTATGTACCCACATAAAAAGACCTGAATTTCCTTCTCTATCTAATAAGAAGAGGTGACCAATGAGATGTAAAATGTCATTGAAGCAGTTTCAAGAAAAGAAATCTTTAAATGGGGTTTATGCAGATGATAGTTGCCTTTCTACCCTTCCCTACTTTTTTTTTTTCTTCTAGAACTCTGATACAATGGTTGGAGCTCCAGCAGCCATCTTGTGGCCATCAAGTAACCTTGAAGATAGAAGCCATGACCTAAGGATAGCAGGACAAAAATAGAGAAGGAAACTGGCTCAGTGATATCACTGAACTATTAAATCAGTCCTGGGCAACTTATCTATAGGTTACATGTTATGTGAGAAAAAAATAAAACCCTTTCTAGTTTAAGCCACTGTTACTTCATGTCTCTGAGACCAGTAGCCAAAAGTAATTCCTGATGCAATGACTCTTTGCTTTAATCTTGCTATTCACCCTCTTCAGAATGACCTTCTTCACTCTACCTTCCATTTCTCCACCTTTCAAACTACTACTCATTCTTCAATATTTGGAACAAATGCTGACAAATGCTATCTCCTCCTGGATTACTCCTTTCTTCCACAGCTACCCAATACTTTGCTTTTCATCTGCGTAATAGCACTACTGGAGTTCAACAATAGGCCTTGCTGTCTACTAGCCATGAGAATCAGGCTCATTATTTAACCTCTCCAAGACTAACTTCCTTCATCTGCAAGATGGGGATGGAGAAGGTTCTGAGTCATATTATCGTTGGAAGAAATCAATGAGATAAAGTACATGAAACAACATAATGACTGACACATAGAAAGTACTCAGTAAATGATTGTAATTATCATTATTATTGCCATTATTGTTGCGTCTCAGTTAACTGGCTATAGATCTGTCTCCCTAGCACAAAAGTACTTTTAGGGTGGAGCCAATGTCTCACTCTCCTCTTTAGCACCACAGCACCTATTTTATAGGTTGAATGAATGGATGAACAAATTAATAAATGACAGTATTGTACAGACCAGCCAACATGACAATGGCCAGGAAGGTGTAATGCACTTTCCAAAGGACTTCCCTTACACAACAGAAAAACTAGAAAGCAAACCTGATGAAGTCAAACAGACATTTTCTTCCCAATTATGGCCCATTCATTTGAAATATTGCTTTGTCTGCTTACCAAGGCTTTCGTCACTTGCAAGCCGGTGGAAGTGGCGACACACTGGTGCAACCCGAGCAAGCTCGTTGTTTGAGAGAAGGGAAAATATACAAATCCATATTTCCTCAGGCAGTAGTAGCCACTGTGAGAAATCAGTATCTCTTTTGTGCTCCTGGAAAGGAACAGGAGACAATGGGTAATGAAAAGGTTAGCACAGAGAGGAAAGGTCATACATCTTCAAAACAAAAGAAATTAAATGCATGGCATTTGCACACAGCACATATACTGCACGGAGACTAAGTATCTCTTCTCTTTTCTTTCCTTCTACCTATCTCAGCCTAGCTCATCGATGCACAACACAGAGCCCAGATCCCAAAGTTTGGAAACCAAAATGGAAACCATCAATAGAGAAACCCAACAGAAGACTTATTTGTTTATTTGGCCTTGCCACATGCGGGATCTTAGTTCCCCGACCAGGGATCAAACCTGCGCCCCTGCAGTGGAAGCGTGAAGTCTTAACCACCAGAGCGCCAGGGAAATCCCCAGACTTCTTAACCCCTCTCGGTTCACTGCCATGCAGGATCTCATCTGCATTGGCTAACCACAGCGCAGGGTCTTCTGTCTGGTCTCTGGCATGGAGCTGTCTACAAATATCACTGGTGGCTGGCAGGGAGGAGCCCTGGCCATGGTTCTGTGGTTCCCTGTTTGACTGCAACCCCACAGCTATGGCCCAGTCCACATCAGGGGGTGCATCCTCAGCTGCTGGTGCTGGAAAGGAGCCTTGAACTGATGAAAGGGTCTGTCACCAGCCTTCCATCCTCTTCCATGGATGACTCCAGTTTCTTGAGAAGTTGTGTTACTATTGAGGTTGGATAAAAATCTAACTCCCAGATGACATTTTATTAGGAAGGTTTTAGACTTCCTCACCTTGGAGATCTCTCATAATATCCCACAAGACTGGGTCTCCATCTGGAACATCTATTCCCAAACTATGTATTCTCTGGAAAGTTGTAATCCAATTTCAACCCAGTACCCTTCTGGCTTTCAGCCTAACTCTAAGAATGATCATATTTCATGTCTTACGGTTGCTCACTCTATAACCTAATATATTCCATGGATAAGGCAGACATGATAAGTTTGTACTCTTGTCTCAATTCTTGAATAAATCTGAGACACTCACCTCCAATCTAGAATCCTACATGTCAATGTAGCAAAAATGTAACACGTCTCTTCTACAGCCTGTCCCTGTGTGTCTCATTCAAATAAACATCAATTTTACCATCAAAAATACTGCAAGCAGCAAGTCAAATATTTACTGGAGTCTTTCTAAAAATATCAAAGGAGACCCAATTCCCATAAAATGTCTTCAACTCCTGCTTTCCTGTTTATTTCTCTTTCCAACTTCTCACACTCTGGATTGCCCCCGGGACTGTACTTCTTTCTCTAAGCTCCCCCAAAACTGTCCTCCCCATCCAGTTCACTCCAACCCCCCTGCCTTTATGAATTCATTATCTCCTCCTTTTATTAATTTTATTCCTTCTGGTATAAAATCTTAGTGACCTATTTGGCTTCCTCCAATTCTGCAGCACTTTTCCCACAATATTCTAATCATCGACACAAATTTCTAGGATTCAAGAAGCCAGAGAGGCTGTAAATAGTCCTGTACTTACAGTTTGTTGTCCCTGCTACATGAAGTATTTGCATCTGAACTATATGAACAATATAAGCCCCATGGGAAACACGCTCTTTAAAACAGTGTGAAAAATACACTGTGTTATTACCCTCTCAGCCTTTCATCTAACTTAGGATTATGGATTTCACAACACTCAATATTTTTATTCTGTGAAGCTGCACTTTTTATCTTGGTGCTTAATGATAGCAACTTTGCATATTAGAGGATCAATGTGCCGAAATAAGAGAACAGACTGCCAGGGTCCCGGGATCCAGGGACAACTTCCCCGGGAGAACGCACGACGCGCCTCAGGCTGGTGCAACGTCCCGCCAGCCTCTGCCGCAGCAGGCTCACCCTGCATCTGCACCCCTTCTTCCCCCCGGCCTGAGTGAGCCAGAGCCCCCGAGTCAGCGGCTCCTTTAACCCAGTCCTGTCTGAGCGGAGAACAGACGCCCTCGGGCAACCTACACGCAGAGGCGGGGCCAAATCCAAAGCTGAGCCCCTGGGAGCTGTGCGAACAAAGGGAAATCTCTCCCAGCAGCCTCAGGAGCAGCGGATTAAATCTCCACAATCAACTTGATGTACCCTGCATCTGTGGAATACCTGAATAGACAACGAATCATCCCAAACTGAGGAGGTGGACTCTGAGAGCAACATTTATTATTTTCTCCCCTTTTCCTCTTTTTGTGAGTGTGTATGTGTATGCTTCTGTGTGAGATTTTGTCTGTATAGCTTTGCTTCCACCATTTGTCCTAGGGTTCTATCCGTCCGTTTTTTTCTTTTTACTTAAAAAATTTTTTTTTGCTTAATAATTATTTTTTATTTTAATAACTTTATTTTATCTTACTTTATTTTATCCCCTTTCTTCTTTTCTTTCTTTCTTTCTTTCTTTCTTCTTCTTTCCTCCCTCCCTCCCTCCCTCCCCCTCTCTCTCTCTCTCCCTCTCTTTCTTTCTTTCTCCTTTTTTCCCTTTTATTCTGAGCCATGTGGATGAAAGGCTCTTGGTGCTGCAGCCAGGAGTCAGTGCTGTGCCTCTGAGGTGGGAGAGACAACTTCAGGACACTGGTCTACAAGAGACCTCCCAGCTCCACGTAATATCAAACGGAGAAAATTTCCCAGAGATCTCCATCTCAACACCAACACCCAGCTTCACTCAACGACCAGCAAGCTACAGTGCTGGACATCCTATGCCAAACAACTAGCAAGACAGGAACACAACCCCACCCATTAGCAGAGAGGCTGCCTAAAATCATAATAAGTCCACAGACATCCCAAAACACACCACCAGACGTGGACCTGCCCACCAGAAAGACAAGATCCAGCCTCATCTACCAGAACCCAAGCACTAGTCCCCTCCACCAGGAAGCCTACACAACCCACTGAACCAACTTTAGCCACTGGGGACAGACACCAAAAACAACGGGAACTACAAACCTGCAGCCTGCAAAAAGGTGACCCCAAACACAGTAAGATAAGCAAAATGAGAAGACAGAAAAACACACAGCAGATGAAGGAGCAAGATAAAAACCCACCAGACCTAACAAATGAAGAGGAAATAGGCAGTCTACCAGAAAAAGAATTCAGAATAATGATAGTAAAGATGATCCAAAATCATAGAATGGAAATAGAATAGAGAAAATGTAAGAAACAACAAGGACCTAGAAGAACTAAAAATGAAACAAGCAACGATGAACGACACAATAAATGAAATTAAAAATACTCTAGAAGGGTTCAATAGCAGAATAACTGAGGCAGAAGAACGGATAAGTGACCTGGAAGATAAAATAGTGGAAATAACTACTGCAGAGCAGAATAAAGAAAAAAGAATGAAAAGAACTGAGGACAGTCTCAGAGACCTCTGGGACAACATTAAACGCATCAACATTCGAATTATAGGGGTTCCAGAAGAAGAAGAGAAAAAGAAAGGGACTGAGAAAACATTTGAAGAGATTATAGTTGAAAACTTCCCTAATATGGGAAAGGAAATAGTTAATCAAGTCCAGGAAGCACAGAAAGTCCCATACAGGATAAATCCAAGGAGAAACATGCCAAGACACATATTAATCAAACTGTCAAAAATTAAATACAAAGAAAACATATTAAAAGCAGCAAGGGAAAAACAACAAATAACACACAGGGAATTCCCATAAGGTTAACAGCGGATCTTTCAGCAGAAACTCTGCAAGCCAGAAGAGACTGGCAGGACATATTTACAGTGATGAAGGAGAAAAACCTGCAACCAAGATTACTCTACCCAGCAAGGATCTCATTCAGATTTGATGGAGAAATTAAAACCTTTACAGACAAGCAAAAGCTGAGAGAGTTCAGCACCACCAAACCAGCTTTACAACAAATGCTAAAGGAACTTCTCTAGGCAAGAAACACAAGAGAAGGAAAAGACCTGCAATAAGAAACCCAAAACAATTAAGAAAATGGTAATAGGAACGTACATATCGATAACTACCTTAAATGTAAATGGATTAAATGCTCCAACCAAAAGACATAGACTGGCTGAATGGATCAAGACACATATATATGCTGTCTACAAGAGACCCACTTCAGACCTAGGGACACATACACTGAAAGTGAGGGGATGGAAACAGATATCCCATGCAAATGGAAAGCAAAAGAAAGCTGGAGTAGCAATTCTCATATCAGACAAAATAGACTTTAAAATAAAGACTATTAGAAGAGACAAAGAAGGACACTACATAATGATCAAGGGATCGATCCAAGAAGAAGATATAACAATTGTAAATATTTATGCACCCAACATAGGAGCACCTCAATACATAAGGCAAATACTAACAGCCATAAAAGGGGAAATCAACAGTAACACATTCATAGTAGGGGACTTTAACACCCCACTTTCACCAATGGACACATCATCCAAAATGAAAATAAATAAGGAGACACAAGCTTTAAATGATACATTAAACAAGATGGACTTAATCGATATTTATAGGACATTCCACCCAAAAACAACAGAATACACATTTTTCTCAAGTGCTCATGGAACATTCTCCAGGATGCATCATATCTTGGGTCACAAATCAAGCCTTGGTAAATTTAAGAAAATTGAAATTGTATCAAGTATCTTTTCCGACCACAATGCTATGAGACTAGATATCAATTACAGGAAAAGATCTGTAAAAAATACAAACACATGGAGACAAAACAATACGCTACTTAATAACGAAGTGATCACTGAAGAAATCAAAGAGGAAATCAAAAAATACCTAGAAATAAACGACAATGGAGACACGATGACCCAAAACCTATGGGATGCAGCAAAAGCAGTTCTAAGAGGGAAGTTTATAGCAATACAATCCTACCTTAAGAAACAGGAAACATCTCGAATAAACAACCTAAACTTGCACCCAAAGCAATTAGAGAAAGAAGAACAAAAAACCCACAAAGTTAGCAGAAGGAAAGAAATCATAAAAATCAGATCTGAAATAAATGAAAAAGAAATGAAGGCAACGATAGCAAAGATCAATAAAACTAAAAGCTGGTTCTTTGAGAAGATAAACAAAATTGATAAACCACTAGCCAGACTCATCAAGAAAAAAAGGGAGAAGACTCAAATCAATAGAATTAGAAATGAAAAAGAAGTAACAAGTGACACTGCAGAAATACAAAACATCATGAGAGATTACTACAAGCAATTCTATGCCAACAAAATGGACAACCTGGAAGAAATGGACAAATTCTTAGAAATGCACAACCTGCGAAGACTAAATCAGGAAGAAAGAGAAAATATGAACAGACCAATCACAAGCACTGAAATTGAAACTGTGATTAAAAATCTTCCAACAAACAAAAGCCCAGGACCAGATGGCTTCACAGGCGAATTCTATCAAACATTTAGAGAAGAGCTAACACCTATCCTTCTCAAACTCTTCCAAAATATAGCAGAGAGAGGAACACTCCCAAACTCATTCTATGAGGCCACATCACCTGATACCAAAACCAGACAAGGATATCACAAAGAAAGAAAACTACAGGCCAATATCACTGATGAACATAGATGCAACAATCCTCAACAGAATACTAGCAAACAGAATCCAACAGCACATTAAAAGGATCATACACCATGATCAAGTGGGCTTTATTCAAGGAATGCAAGCATTCTTCAATATACGAAAAGCAATCAACGTGATACACCACATAAACAAATTGAAGGAGAAAAACCATATGATCATCTCAATAGATGCAGAGAAAGCTTTCAACAAAATTCAACACCCATTTATGATAAAAACCCTGCAGAAAGTAGGCATAGAGGGAACTTTCCTCAACATAATAAAGGCCATATATGAGAAACTCACAGCCAACATCGTCCTCAATGGTGAAAAACTGAAAGCATTTCTACTAAGATCAGGAAGAAGACAAGGTTGCCCACTCTCACCACTCTTATTCAACATACTTTTGCAAGTTTTAGCCACAGCAATCAGAGAAGAAAAGGAAATAAAAGGAATCCAAATTGGAAAAGAAGAAGTTAAGCTTTCACTGTTTGCAGATGACATTATACTATACATAGAGAATCCTAAAGATGCTACCAGAAAACTACTAGAGCTAATCAATGAATTTGGTAAAGTAGCAGGATACAAAATTAATGCACAGAAATCTCTTGCATTCCTATACACTAAGGATGAAAAATATGAAAGTGAAATTAAAAAAACACTCCCATTTACCATTGCAACAAAAAGAATAAAATATCTAGGAATAAACCTACCTAAGGAGACAAAAGACCTGTATGCAGATAATTATAAGACACTGATGAAAGAAATTAAAGATGATACAAATAGATGGAGAGATATACCATGTTTTTGGATTGGAAGAATCAACATTGTGAAAATGACTCTACTACCCAAAGCAATCTATAGATTCAATGCAATCCCTATCAAACTACCACTGGCATTTTTCACAGAACTAGAACAAAAAATTTCACAATTTGTATGGAAACACAAAAGACCCCGAATAGCCAAAGCAATCTTGAGAACGAAACACGGAGCTGGAGGAATCAGGCTCCCTGACTTCAGACTATACTACAAAGCTACAGTAATCAAGACAGTATAGTACTGGCACAAAAACAGAAATATAGATCAATGGAACAGGATAGAAAGCCCAGAGATAAACCCACGCACATATGGTCACCTTACCTTTGATAAAGGAGGCAGGAATGTACAGTGCAGAAAGGACAGCCTCTTCAATAAGTGGTGCTGGGAAAACTGGACAGGTACAAATAAAAGTATGAGATTAGATCACTCCCTGACACCATACACAAAAATAAGCTCAAAATGGACTAAAGACCTAAAGGTAAGGCCAGAAACTATCAAACTCTTAGAGGAAAACATAGGCAGGACACTCTATGACATAAATCACAGCAACATCCTTTTTGACCCACCTCCTAGAGATATGGAAATAAAAACAAAAATAAACGAATGGACCTAATGAAACTTCAAAGCTTTTGCACAGCAAAGGAAACCATAAACAAGATCAAAAGACAACCCTCAGAATGCGAGAAAATATCTGCAAATGAAGCAACTGATAAGGATTAATCTCCAAAATTTACAAGCAGCTCATGCAGCTCAATAACAAAAAAACAAACAACCCAATCTAAAAATGGGCAGAAGACCTAAATAGACATTTCTCCAAAGAAGATATACAGACTGCCAACAAACACATGAAAGAATGCTCAATATCATTAATCATTAGAGAAATGCAAAGCAAAACTACAATGAGATATCATCTCACACCAGTCAGAATGGCCACCATCAAAAAATCTAGAAACAATAAATTCTGGAGAGGGTGTGGAGAAAAGGAACACTCTTGTACTGCTCGTGGGAATGTGAATTGGTACAGCCACTATGGAGAACAGTATGGATGTTCCTTAAAAAACTGCAAGTAGAACTACCATATGACCCAGCAATCCCACTACTGGGCATATACCCTGAGAAAACCATAATTCAAAGAGTCATGTACCAAAATGTTCATTGCAGCTCTATTTACAATAGCCCAAACATGGAGACAACCTAAGTGTCCATCATCGGATGAATGGATAAAGAAGATGTGGCACATATATACAATGGAATATTACTCAGCCATAAAAAGAAACGAAATTGAGTTATTTGTAGTGAGGTGGATGGACCTAGAGTCTGTCGTACAGAGTGAAGTAAGTCAGAAAGAGAAAGACAAATACCGTATGCTAACACATATATATGGAATCTAAGAAAAAAAAACGTTATGAAGAACCTAGGGGCAAGACGGGAATAAAGACACAGACCTACTAGAGAATGGACTTGGGGATATGGGGAGGGGGAGGGGTGAACTGTGACGGGGTGAGAGAGTGGCATGGACATGTATTCACTACCAAACGTAAAATAGATAGCTAGTGGGAAGCAGCCGCATAGCACAGGGTGATCAGCTCGGTGCTCTGTGACCACCTAGAGGGGTGGGAGGGAGGGAGACACAAGAGGGAAGAGATATGGGAACATGTGTATATGTATAACTGATTCACTTTGTTATAAAGCAGAAACTAACACACCATTGTAAAGCAATTATACTCCAATAAAGGTGTTAAAAAAAAAAGAGAGAACAGGAACACCTGGTGAAGGCATGGCTGTTTGCCAAGGTTCCCATCTGCATTAAATCATTTGTTAATACACATAATTACCCATGATCCACTTTAAAGGCATTTTCACTCCAAATGCCACAAGTCTGCTAAAGCAGTGATTGTTGGGAAAACCTCTGAAATCCTCACCTGGCTTTAGGAAAAACCATAATTCAGGGACTCATCAGCTTCTCCCATCCACCAAATTCCATGCCCATCTGATCACCAAATGACTTTCTTACTCAAGCAAGGTTTTTCCCACTTGGAAACACTTGGATTCTTCAAAATGAAAAAAACACTGAGACTAGCAGGTTGATTATTCACACAGTACATGGCCTGGGTACTTCGTTTTCTTTCTCCACATATTGAGGCACATTCTTGCCAAGGAATTTTTCAACAGATTGTAGAAGTAGAAAAGAAATATGGCTCATGAGACACATCAGAGGAAACCAAACAGCAACACATCCCTCTAGTGTAATGAACAAATACCCCCACAGACTCAAGGAGGCTGCAAGTAACCACGCTTAATTCAGAGAAAGGAAAGCCTAGAAGCCTGGAAGCTGTGACAAGTCTGTGGGTTTTGAACTTTCAATCACCAGGAAACCCAACTCACTAACAAAGGCTCCAGAAAAGATGATCGCCCTTCTGCACACAGAGGGCACTTTAGTTTTATTATATTGTTCTATTACAGAGTGAAGAACTGGCAGGCACCAATTATAATTCCCTGCAGAAATAGCACCTTCCACCTCACAGCTATCCCTTTATTACTTGACAGACTGAAAATGAAAGGATATCAGGTGATGCAAACAGGTAAGCCACCAGGTGGATTCACTCATTTCATCTGAACAATTTTAAGGCACAGCTTGGTCACAGTTTTTAGCCATCGTTCTTTAAACACTTGGAATCTATGGGAAAAAAACCACATGTGGTCTGTGATTATATCAGGCCAGTACACACGGTCCCTTGGAGAAAACACAAGCCCATGATGCTTAAAAGCCTTAAGCTTGGGGACTTCCCTGGGGGTCCAGTGGCTAAGACTCCGTGCCCTCAATGCAGGGGGCCTGGGTTTGATCCCTGGTTAGGGAACTAGATCCCACATGCCACAACTAAGGGTTTGCGTGTCGCAAACAAAGATCCCGCATACCGCAACTAAGACCCGACCAGCCAAATAAATAAATAAATAAAAATTTAAAAAGCCCTAAGCTTGATCATTGTTTTCCTCTGACGATTTGCTGACTTCAAAGGATCAAACTCCTGCCCCCCTCCTCCCACCTTCCTCATCCTTACCCCTGACAAAAAATGTTTTGTTTTGCAATGACTTGGATTAAAACATTATTTAGAGATTTTAACGTTCGGGAAAGTTAGATGACTGCTGTGTGAACTCTCTGTGCTATCTCCGCAACTTTTTGGTAAACTCAAAATTATTCCAAAATAAAAAGTTAAAAAAAATCGTTAGATAATGACAACAGGGATAAAGACTGCATCAGGAGCAAGTAAAACAAATAGCTCCAGGTTAACTGAAGGAATGAAGAGTGCAGTTTAATCACAAAGAGAAAATGGGAGCATCATGCTGAAATGCAAACTGTTTTATTCCTCTTTCTTATAAAGATGCCTGTACTGTGGAAAAAACCACAAGAAGGTGCACTGGACAATGTGCCTAGAATTCTAGTGAGGAACAGGTTATAAGTTCCAGAAATTAAATGAATACATCCACCCCTATGCTAGGTCTTTTTGAGGTTTCAGGTACAGACTAAGGAATGCGTTTGTCGTGCAGAGCTGCTGGTGTTCTCTGCTTCTGTGATCCAAGTGCAGCAGGAGTGATAGACAATGCCAGAAAGTGGGATAGAAAAGAACTACAAAAACCATGTGCTTGTCCATCACACTGTGCTCCCACACTCCTGGTGGACAGCTCTGGTCCCAGACACCTGCCCTGCCTGCCCCAATATACCTCAACCAGCATCACACTCAACAGACAGACCTGCAGGAGGGCAATACAGAAACCATCCCTGTTGTGAAAGATGAGAGAGAACAAAGACGGGGTTTACTCTCCTGTCTAAGATATAACTACCTACAATTTATGCAAGATCAGAGAAAAGAAAATTTAAGAACTGAGGACACTCAACCTATAGAATATCTTTTCTCCACCCTCACTAGGATGAATGGAATTTTATACACAAGATTAGTATGCTGGTAATTCTAAGCATTTCAATGAGCTCTAGAGAGAGAATCCATTCCTGGGCTAGGCGAAATTCAAACCCTCCTGCATTATTTGGATTGAATGAAACCACACCGAACACAGAGCTTGCAATGTAGGAGGTACCCAATAAATGGTAGCTTCCTCCCTCCATATGGCCTCATACCTATGGAGTTATATATTAAAACTTTAAATAAATGTTTTTTTACGGTAGTGAATGTGACATCTGAGACAAGGAGAATCATATATGTCTAAAAAAAAATAAAGATAGACAGTGTGAATTAGGCAGTAAATGGCTGAAGACCCACCAGCAGTGTTGAAGGGAGACAGCATTTGCATAAACAGATGAAACAAGTATACTGAAGCCTGATGCCATAAAAGACATCTTATATTTAGGGCCTGTTGAGTCCACATCCAGCAAAGCTCCTCCAAGGATCAAGGAGGGTCAGCCACTGAAGCTCCTGGCTGCATGGGCTCAGGTGGGCTCTAAGTGGAAGTACTTACTAATTCTGCATCACTTTTTAAAAAAAAACTTTCATTTTAGAATAGTTTTAGACACACAGCAAAGCTGCAGAGGTAATACAGAGTTCCTGTATACCCTTCACTCCATTTTGCCTGTTAACACCTTACATTACCATGGTATATTTGTTACTACTAAGAAGCCAACATGGGCAAATTACTGTTAAACAAACTCCACAGTTTATTCATATTTTAATAATAGTTTTTCCACTAACATCCTTCTTCTCTTCCAGGATCCCATCCAGGGTAACTCATTACATTTAGTCACCATGTCTCCTTAGGCTCTTCTTACCTGTGATAGTTTCTCAGACTTTCCTTCTTTCTTAAGACCTTGATGGTTTTGAGGAGTACTGGTCAGGTATTTTGTAGAATGTTCCGTGATTTGGGATCGTCTGACGTTTTTCTCCTGGTGAGACTAGGTTTATGGGTTTGGGGGAAGAAGACTACAGAGGCGTAGCGCTCTTCTTCTACATCATGGGCCACATTCTAGCAACATGATTTACCACTCATGATGTTGACCTTGACCACCTGGCCAAGGTAGTGCTGGCCAGGTTTCTCCACTGTAAGGTTACTTTTTTCCCCTGCTTCCATACTCTAATAAGTCACTAAGTACAGCCCATACTGTAATAGTCAGGGGAGGCTTAAGCTCCACCGCCTTATTATATAAATTAATAATAAATTAATTACTTGGAATCCTTGAGTAAGAAAGATTCATCTCTTCTCCCTCACTTACTTTCTTATTCATTCATTCAGTTATATATCAGCATGGACTCATGGATATTTTATACTTTCAGTTATAATCCAATACCAGGTTATTTATTTTATTGCTTAAATTATTCCAACTTTGGTCAGCTCTTCCAGGATGGCTCCTGCATCCCTTTGACCTGCCCCATTCCTTTTGCTTTTCGAGCAATGCCTTCATTTCTGATACTACAAGGTAGTCTCGGTTCATCTTGTATACTCCCTGTACCAGCCCTAGAATCAGCCATTTCTCCAAGGAGAACAGCTTCCTTTTATGAGCGAATGGTACTAGAAAGCAAGATCTGTGCACTGGGGGTTTTGCCATAGGCTTTTGCACTTTGAGATCATGCTGCAACTGACAGGCTCGGCCCTCCTCTGGAGGTCTGCTCTAGGGCACATGTTCAGTCCACCAGCATCTTCTTCCTGAATTATGGTGGTTGTGTGTCAGGGGCTTCATGCTTTTCTGTGGTGGGGCTTCAGTTTGAGTAATTTTCCTGCCCTCTCTCTCACCCATCACTCACCCCAGGGAAGGTACAGTGAATTGTCTGCTCGGCGGTTTTGAAAGAGAGAACTAAGTCAGCTTAACCCCCTCAGGGCTCTCTCTCTCCAATGTGACCGACAGAAGAGCAGGGGCAGCGGTCAGCCGTCTGACCCTGTCAGGAGGCCCTGGGGTTGTCTAGTAAGCTGACGACTGGGTGGAAAGTCGGACTCACTTAGGGGCACAGGATGAGGAGGCCCACTGCGGCCACACTGCTAAGCCATGTCAGTCAGTCAACCATTCATGCATTTTTTGGTTCCTTAGTTAACAAACACTTATTTACCTCCTACACATGCCAGGCTCTGTTCTAGGCACTGGTGATACAGCAGTGGGAAAACAAAGCAAAAACAGAATTCCTGGGCTTCCCTGGTGGCACAGTGGTTGAGAGTCTGCCTGCCAATGCAGGGGACATGGGTTCGTGCCCCGGAGAGGCTGGGCCCGTGAGCCATGGCCGCTGAGCCTGCGCGTCTGGAGCCCGTGCTCCGCAGCGGGAGAGGCCACAACAGAGAGAGGCCCGCATACCGCAAAAAAAAAAAACAAAACAGAATTCCTGCCTGCATGGAGCAAACATACTTGCAGGGGAATAAAGACAACAAGCAAAAATCAATGTGTAGGGCTTCCCTAGTGGCGCAGTGGTTGAGAATCTGCCTGCTAATGCAGGGGACCCGGGTTCGAGCCCTGGTCTGGGAAGATCCCACATGCCACGGAGCAACTAGGCCTGTGAGCCACAACTACTGAGCCTCCGCATCTGGAGCCTGTGCTCCGCAACAACAGAGGCTGCGATAGTGAGAGGTCCACGCACTGCGATGAAGAGTGGCCCCCGCTTGCCACAACTAGAGAAAGCCCTCGCACAGAAACGAAGACCCAACACAGCCAAAATAAATAAATGAATTAATAAACTCCTACACCCAACATCTTAAAAAAAAAAATCAATGTGTAAAGGCCAGGGGGCTGTCAGTGCTCTAAAGAGGCAGGGCCGGTGGCTAGAGAGTTAGCGAAGAGGGAAGGGAATAAGTACAGGAGCGGAGGACAGAGACCGTGTGAGGGGGGAGGTCAGCGGATGGCTTTGAACAGAGGAAGAAAGTTTTTTCCTTTCTCGAGGGCTCACTCTGACTGCCCTGTTTAAAATCATCTGTTGATGGGAGTCATGGGTGTGGGAAGGCAAAGGGCCAAAGCAGGAGGACCAGCCAGGCCGGGGATGACAACGGCCTGGGCCAGGTGGTGGCAGTAGGTGTGGCACAGGGAAGAGCAAAGGAGCCAGGGATTCCTCCAAGGTGCTCCGTCTGCACAACTGCCAGGTGGTGTCAGACTTGACTGAGATGGGAAGGCTGTAGGAGGGGCAGGTGGGGTGGAGAGGATTAGTTGTTGACTGGAGACATGTTAAATTAGCGATGGTAAGCCCCCCTCAGAACTACCTTAGAAAGAGCAAAGATAAACGGGGAGTGTCTTTTCCACTCGACTGAGTGACTCTGCACCGGGGTTGGGGGAGTGGTGAGTTGGCATGTAGGCCTCGGGCCTGCACGTCTAGAATGATGTATGACATTAACAAGGAAGAAGAGTTATGGCTTCTGTGCGTCCGCGTGAGCCCGCATGCCTCTGGATAGCATGAAGATACTGTGCCTACTGCACGTCACGCCTTGTATCTTTCTATAAAGCCCCCTAAATGTAATATGAGATTAAAACTTATCATGTCTTGTGCATCTGAGGCCAACTTGAACCCATGACTACAGCCGTGCTGCAGCATAATAAAGCTGATATTTTAATCTCTCTGTCTGACTCCTGTCTCCCCATAATTGGGAAGGGAAGAAGTGTTCATTATTGCCTCCCTGAATCTCTGACATCCTGGTAGGAGTTTCCTTCAGGTGGTGATATGTGCAAGTCAGTCTTTATAGTAATTCAGAGGGTGGGAAGCTGACGGTAGACATGAAAATCCAACCCTGTTTGATCACGTAAGTCTTTACATGGCTCGTGGATTGATGAAAATTCTCTAGTGCTGTTCCTTTAATGAAGAATGGACAGTTCCCTACACAGGAAGGGCAAGCTGGTCTTCTGTGATGTGTGGCACTGAAAACTCAACAAAATGGACCCACTCTATCTCTGAAGGGCGGTGCACTCCTGAGGGGCAGAGCCGTGACTGGTCACAGGAGTAGCTTTCCGTCTTCAAGAAGCATGTCCTACGTGACCACATAAATGCAGCCCACGGGAACCACAGAAAAACCAACGTGGAGAGTGGTCCTTGCTGAGGTTCTGATGGGCATATTGGTATTTTCACACAGAGCTGCTGGGATTGAGCCTGATACTTCCTCCTTGAGCAGTGTCAAGAGGAAGAGAAGTGAGAGCACAGTTAAGAAGTGATGCTGGGGACTTCCCTGGTGGCGCAGTGGTTAAGAATCCACCTGCCCCGCATAGCACAGGGAGATCAGCTCGGTGCTTTGTGTCCACCTAGAGGGGTGCGATACGTAGGGTGGGAGGGAGATGCAAGAGGGAAGAGATATGGGGATATATGTATACACATAGCTGATTCACTTCATTATACAGCAGAAACTAACACACCATTATAAAGCAATTATACTCCAATAAAGATGTTAAAGAAAAAAAAAAAAGAATCCACCTGCCAATGCAGGGGACACTGGTTCAAGCCCTGGTCCAGAAAGATCCCACATGTCACAGAGCAACTAAGCCCTTGCAACACAACTACTGAGCCTGTGCTCTAGAGCCCACAGGCCACAACTACTGAGCTCACGCGCCTAGAGCCCGTGCTCCGCAACACGAGAAGCCACCGCAATGAGAAGCCCGTGCACCGCAACAAAGAGTAACCCCCACTCACCGCAACTAGGGAAAGCCTGCACGCAGCAACACAGACCCAACGCAGCCAAAAATAAATAAATAAAAAAGAAGTGATGCTGGTGGCATTCAGTGATGATTCTCTAATAAGGAACTTTTGGAGGAAAGTTGTAAAAATTATTCTTGAGACCACAGATCTTAAGTATGCTTCTCTGAAAGTGATGCCAACACTCTAGCAGTTTGAGAGGCGTGGCTCTAGGTTCCCTTCCTTCACCCCTGCTTATCAGTTCCTCCTGGCTTTCACATTTAATTGGGTCTGGCACATGTGAGTGTTCTCTCTTCACCTGCATCCATCTGACAGATCTGACCACTTTGCATATTAACGACTTGGCCACCTACCAACAGCATAAGCACCGGGATAAATCCTGGTGGAGCTTCTCTCCTCTGCTTCAGCGGAGGAAATGCTTGAAATGCTTTGAGATCTACAGCAATAAAAGCACAGGGAAACAATTTACTTGCTTGATGACAGGACCACTTGGTTCTTGCATAACAGAGAAGTCTTTTGGAAGTTCATGTGTACATCTCAACATCATCGCAATCACACCCAACTCATAAAATCTCTCTCTGGTCTAAGAGATGCCCCCAGAACAAAATGACTTCTTGGACCATTTTATTTATTAGAGTTAAGTGACTACAGTTCAGCATTCCTTTAACATGCAACTTAAGGACTCCCCAAGTAATGTGTTCTCTGCTAAATTACCCAGAGACACATAATTTGGAAATAAGAAGCCACCTGACATCTATGTTCGAAGGACACAGACAACCTAACACACAATTTGGGTAAAAACAACTCAACAGGCTTCACCTCTTCTATCATCTAAAAAAATGCAACCTCAACGGTTTTGCCCTTTTACTGTGTATAAGGAAACCTCTTTCCTTATGCATAATTCACTGCCTTTCACTTCCACTCTCTGCATGTTCTTACACGTGGATGGACCCCCAGGCCAGCTGCCCCAGTGGCAGACCCCAGAGAGCAGCCCCATTGTGTTAACCCACTGGGCTGACTAATGCGGCATCACACGGAGGTAAGGAAGCCAATGACTTGATCTCAGGTTCCTCCCTGCACTTACTGCCCACCATTCACCTCAGCCCAATGTCTCAGGCAGAATGAGCCCGTTAAATGGGCTTGGAAAATGAAGCAAGTTTCCCTCTCCACGTGCCACTCACAGAGCATGTTTCAGTAACACATGCACAGGGCACTGTAGCCTTTGGAGCCAGCAGGGATGGAGAAAGCAAAGAAAACAAAGCCCAAAAGGATGAGAAAAGGCAGAAGTAGTAGCTTTCTGTTCCCATACAACTTAAAAAGTTATAAATAGATGGGGAAATGGACAAACTAGAAAAAATATTTTACTACAAAGAGAAATGAAAACCTTCAGTATTTAGACAATGAAAGAAGCAAAGAGGATTGCCACAAAAGCCACCACCTCTGCATACAAAGAACTATACCAAAGGTTACAAATGCTGTTCTAAGCACTAGAATGCTTTCATCTCAAATTACCCAAATATTTCCAAGACCTTCCACAAGAGAAAAAAGAAACAATGCTCTTCTGAAGTCTGGCAGAATGTTAGGTCAGGAAACAAACTGGGTTACCCATCTGGAGTTTACAGGCTGAGAAGTTATCATTTTTCCCCAATAGATTTTGGAGTCACTTGGAGGGACCAAGAAAAATAAAAAAGTGCTTTTTTTTTTTTTTTTCCTGGGTTGAAAATGAGAATTTTATTTTCTTCCACTTGCTTTTCACTATACAGGTAGAGTTTATGCCGCGCTTGACTTCTGAAAAGATATTCAGACAAAGTCAGAAGTCAGTTTTACTTTCCTGCTAGGAATCTGCTGCAGGGAGTTACATATTTGTAACAAAAGGACATGTGCCTGCAGCTGTAGAGCTGCTCACACTGCCCGTCTGTGTGCAGCAGGGAATGCTAACTAATGGGGCCAGCCTGCGTGTTGAAATAGCATCATCCACTAGAGGCCAGAATGAAGCCGCCTGTTCAGTGCTGCTGAGGCCCATTCAGATTCCAGATGAACACAGACTTAGGAAGAAATGAAACACAATGACGTCAGGGAGTGACACCATGCCCGTTGGTGACATGCCAGCACAATGCATTTCTGAATCCTCTTACGCGGAGTTTCCTTCCACATCTGAATCAGTGACCAAAGGAGGCACTGACAGGACATCTGTCAGCAAGAGTGACACTTGTATTGAGGACTCTGGAACGAGTGTGGTCAGGTCTTTCCTGAACTGAGGATGAGAAGGACGGGAAAGAGCAAGGAAGGCACAGATGTTGGCACGAGAGGGGCCGAGATACACCTGTGTGGCTGATATGGGTGACAGCAAAGGAGAACACAGAAATGGGTGGGGAAAATGCCCTTCAGTTCTCAGACCTGGAGCTGGGCTGTGAACCCAGTGGAGCCCAGTCCGTTCATGGGGAGCTAGTTAACTACACACAGCACATGCACGACATGGAATACGATGCAGCCACCGAAGAATGAAGTAGACCTGTTTGTCTGTTGTGGAAAGGCCTCTAAGACATGCTGATGTGAGAAACTAGCAGACGGTATGCTCTTGAGTGATGGCATTTGTGTGCATTTGTTAAGGACGTGCACCAGCAGAGACACATCCCCACAGACGTATAAAATTCTTCCCAAAGGAACACACCAACAATAACGACAACGACAAGGCTTGCAATTAGGGCTCTTGCACTTGCTGTGGCCCCCAGTCAGGGTCAGATCCTTCTCTGAAGCCTCTCCTCAGTTTCTTACAGTTATCGTCTCAGTAAGACACCCCTGGCCACCACACGTAAAATCGCAATCGCTCCAGCACTCTCTACCCCGATTTGCTGCTTTATTTTCCTCCAAAACACCTATTGCCATCTGCCACATTTCATGGGTCAGTCTTTTTTTCTTATTTTTAGGCCATGCTGTGGGATCTTATTTCCCCGACCAGGGATTGAACCCATGCTCCCTGCATTGGGAGTGCAGGGCTCTTAACCACTGGACCACCAGGGAAGTCCCTGTGGGTTACTTATTTACGTGTGTGTTTTATCTTCTGTCTCACTCCACTGGAACGTAAGTGCTAGGAAGGGAGGGACATTTTGTCTGTTTTGGTCCCTACTGTGTCCCCAGTGCCTAAGGCAGCATCTGTTCATAATAGGGTCTCCAAAAGTTTGTTACATAAATTAGTTAAGACAAGTTCTCTGTTGTTGTTCTGAAGGGTAAAAAGAGCTAGAAGTTACTTAAGGTTACCAAGGCAATGAGACTGAGATGAAGCTGCTGCTCTGCCCCCAGTTGACTTCCCTCCAGAAGTGGGTCCCAGGAATCCAGGGCATCTCCCTTCTGTTGGGACTTTATACTTAAAAGCTTTCGCTATCTGGAATGACTCTGCTGCAAAGTTCTAACAGGGGAATGCAGCTATTCATAGACTTTTGACGGAAAGATAGCCCTCTTCTCCTAGAAAAGTCACTCACTTTAGCCAACAGCACAGGTTTGAGAGACTCTTGAAAAGCTGGGGAAGAAGGACACCTGCCCGGCAGGTCAAACCAGCAGACCAGCTGGCTGCTGATGGGAGGACAACCGTGTCAGCCAGGCCGCCCTCATACCCCTGCCTGGAATGAAGTTCTCTACACAGCCCATTTCACTCAGCTCCAAACTTGGCACCCCCAAAGATGCAGCAGAATACAAGGAATGGCCCAGCCAGAATTCTTAGCAGGGAGGGGAGTGTCTTCCTATCATCATATTTTGCTGAATTAATTCTGAATTGTGCCTTTGAAGTAGAGAATGGCAGAGCCTGGAGATTCTCTTTGCTGAAGTCTTGCTAATGGAGACATCTCCAAATACTGATTGAATTCTTGGGGCAACTCCTTAAGCAATCTATCCCTATTTCACCACTTAAAAAAACAGAATTGTGAGAAACATTTTTGGAATAAAGTATTTGTTGTCATGTGGACAAATATACAGAAGTTGGGCTAACTGTAGATATTAATGGGATTTTTTTTTCTACTTCTCCATTCCTAACTACAAATTAGTTACCTCCTGAAGAGGTATCCACTTAGTATATAGACAGGGGAAATCACGTGATGCAATTTCATGCTTGGTTTGTGTTCTCTTCAGTTTTATTTATCAGGTGGTTTGCATTCTATTTTAAATGCGGTCATTCTTAAATGCATGAATATCTACAGCAATATTGCTCTTCCCAGATTATCAAATGTGTCACTACTTCAAGCATCTAGAAGCCGGTCCAGGACATAGGTGAAAAGAGCTAAAGTAACGCTGTATCAAAGAACAATGAATGCACTTTCCTTCTTATGTTTTCATTCAAAGCTTTATCAACTATTATTTAACAGACAAGCTTAACAAGTATGCTTAATTAATTTCTAAATCTAAAGCAGGTGGAAGGAAAATAAGGCTAGGAAAAAGATGTCATAGTCAGGCAGTTGCAATGACTCAGAGATGAGATAGATGATAATAATAAAAGAATAAAATAAGAATACATATAGTGAATATCCATAACAAACATCAATTGTCAAGACAATATTTAACTATGACTGGTGTATACTGAAATGGCAAAAAGATTTCTAATGTATTCTAGAAAAATTTAAACCAGAAATGGCTTTAAAAGAAGGGAGTGTTTAAAAAAGAAAGATGTTCTTATCTGAATTATTCCTTAAAAGGTCCCAACTCAACTCTTAAAGCTAACAAAATGGAAATTATTATATATGTGGAATACACAATATACAAACATATATTCCATATATATATAATAATACATAGATCAGAGCTGATTGATAGACACATGGCAATCCACTAAAAATGAGTGGCTTCCCACAAACATTACAGTTATTTCTGCATTTATTCATTTATTTGATAAGTATTGAGCGCTTATTGAGATCTAAGCACTGTGCTAGTTCCCAGTGAGCTGCACAGATTTGTTCTTGACCTTGAAGACCCTCCTTACATTCTACTTCATTACATTTTACATTTCATTTCCTTGAAAGAAGAAAACAGGGCACTCTGGGAGCAAGTAAACAAGTAGACCAGACCTAGTCTGAAGGTGGTGGGTGGGAAGCTCTCATGGGGCTTTGGGCTTGGATCTGAAGTGATTATCACTTCAGTAAGTAAGGGGCTGCTGGTGGGATAGAGAGCGTGCACCACCACAGGGGAACTGAAGAGGGCCCTGCGGTTGGTGTGAAGGGGGCAAGAGGCAGAGGTGGAAACAGCCTGAGCCCAGAGGGACATGTTAATGTGGTCCATCTTTATTCTAAGGGCCACAGCAATCCATTGCAGAGTGACCTTCTATGACATTTGAAAAAATCCCTTTGATGGTGGTGTGGAGATCAGAGTGAGAGTCAGAGTGGTTAAGTGGGACAAGGTAGGAGGCTCTTGCAGTCATCCAGGGAGAGTGGATGGTAAGGGGGCGAGCATGAAGAGGAGGCGCTGGATTCAAAAAGATATTTAGGAGGTAAAAATTGACAGGATTTGGAAAGGACCAAATATGGAGGTGGGAAAAGGAGAGGCAGGGATGACCTCAGGGATCTAGCCTGGGCAGTTAGGTGCACAGTGGAGGACACTACAGAGGAACAGTGGTATTACGGGATGGAGAGCGGGGATCCATGAATATAGTTTTGGACCTGCCAAGTGTGGAGCTCCAGTGAGACATTCAAATGGCCACATCAATCAAGAAGGTGTATGTATGCGTCTGGAGTCCAGAGGCCAGTTCTGGGTACAAGATATAAGCTTCAAGCCCTGCACGTCCACTGGGTATGGATCCTATGAACTTAGGGGGACAACAGATCTTAATGTTAAACTCGTTACTGGGAACGAACCAAAAGTTCCCAAGAGAAAAGTGCTTTTGATAAGTTTGGTTCCAGAGAATTAAACCACTTACACTTTCCAAAGACATTGGCTGAAACAAGAAAAATGGATTCTACGTCATAAAGCTCAAAAAGGGCACATAAACATGTAATCTAACAGTGCACAGTGGCTGTAATTCAATACAGGGACACATCAACAGCATACTACATACAGATGTCTTCACAGCGAAATCTACTCAACCAAAAGTTCACAGTCACATTCTAGGGATGGCATTCTGGATAACCAGAAATCTGAACAAATCTATGCAGTATCTAAAAGAGTTTAAAGCAGTGGTGGCATAGGCATGACTTGGTTAAGAAATCTGGTGTTATGACCCACAGGATTGAAGAATAGGAGGCTGGAGAGGAAACAGACGGAGGGGTTCAAAGCAAGGGTTCTCATGTCAAATGGGTTTGGACACCGGCTCTGCCACTTACTAACTAGGTGACCTTGGACAAGATCCTCACCTGAGATCAGTGACCTCTTCTGTAAAATGGACTGCTGGGAGGAATATATGAGACCCTGAATGCAACATGTTTGACACATACAGAGTAGGTACTTAAAAAACATTCACTGTTTTGATGACGATGATAATGACAATGACATGGACTGTTTTCTGAAAGGGGTATAAACACCTACCAAAAAGGTAAGAGAATTCTAGGATAAGTTTGGATGTACCAAATAGACATACTATTAATCTTACTTTGACTCATCAAATCCTACATGTATACAGCACTTAATAATTTTCAAAGCACTTCCATGGACTTTATTCATTTAATCTTCACAAAACTCCTTCAAAGTAGAAGAGTAAATACTGTGCCCATTTTGAAGATGATGAAACTGAATCTTGGAGAGTTTAAGTAACTCATTCAAAGCCCCTCAGTTAATGAGTGGCAGGGCCATGATTCATACCCAAGTCTTTTTTAATTTCAGCTTCTATATTCCGGCACTGGTTAAGGATCCCAGAACAAAGAGAAAACAAAGTTGAGGAACTCTTTGGAGAAGTCTGTTTTAGAAGACACCTCTATAGAAAGTTGCCAAATACAATATGAAAGATGGATGAGAGTGCTTGCCATCTTGGAAGCAAAGCCAAGCGATGGAGAGAGACTGAAAGCTCATGTTATTGTGTTAAGTTGCGAGATGAAACCCCAAAACATTTTCAAATAATCAAACCAATTCATTTTTTTCTGATGCCCCACTAGTTTTAGTAGTGCTTCCATCACTTGAAACCAAACCAATCCTGACTAATAATCCGGACATTAGGCAACTCATTACTCCTTCAACAAAATCCAAGCATCTTACCTCTATGACTGTACTCATGCTATTTCCACCAACTGGTATTCCTTTTTTTAATCTGTTCAACTACTATCTATCCTTCAAAGCCTCCTTTCTTACTATCTGACAAATAAGGCCTCTCCTGATTCCACCAGTACCATAACTTCTTTTGCTCCCCAAGCACTGTTGCGCTTCTCTTATAGAACTCCACACTCTGGAGTAACTGTCTCTTCTTCCTTTCTGTGTCTGTTATAGCATCCTGTACAGCATCTTGCACATGGTAGACCTTCAGTACATAATTGATTTTACCACAGTGTATAAACCAGAATGTTAATTAATTTTTCAGAAGATTGCCAATGCTAATACTTAGTTATTTAAAATGTTATTATGTGACAAAACAAAAGAGAAGTCAAACCTTGGCTTCGCATCTCTAAGTTTATGAGATGAACATGCAGTACTGGACATTTCCCAGTGTCCCCCACAGCTGGTCATTCTGGAGGTCATTTTGTGGGTAGCAGAACATAACCTCCCTAGAAGTATAAAATACAAAGTTACAAATCCTTCGTGCTTCATCTAGATTTTATAGATTTTATTTTCCAGATGTATTTTGTTATCTCTGTTGATGCAAGCCATGTTACTCAGCTTCCCAAATCTTATAAAAATATTATAAGCATACTTTAATAATATTCTACCATTTTATCTGTATCTCAAAATAGCTTTGGAATGTTATATTTTACTATTGTTTGTAACAAATCATGTAATTCACTTCCAAAAACAAGGAAAGAGAATGAATTCAAATAAGAAAATTTTTTGCATAAAGATCTAGCAAGGTATTTTAAATTCCTAATCTGAGCTTATTCTATGAAATAAAAATGCATTAATCATTTTCTACCTACATAGCACTTAAATTGGAGAGACAGATTTTATTTTCTAATGCTTGGTTGTTAAAATGTATTTTAGATGAAACACATATAATACTTATTCCCACACAAACTACTACACAGCAAAATGAATAGAATCATCACACTCATGAAAAATGCAGGCATCGGAGAGAGATATCTATTCAACCAGAAGAATGCTATAGCATTTACCTTTCAAAATAACTATTTTCTAAGATTACTTTTAATTAGCTAATGGCTTTTGTTCTGCCACACACACACAATAAATGTATTTGCATAGTATCTCACAGTTTATACTTTACTCTGATAATTATCCCTCTTATGAATTGAAGGTTTGTTCCCCCCAACAGAATTCATATGTGGAAACACTACCCCCTAATGAGATGGTATTAGGAGGTGGGGCCTTTGGGAGGGGATTAGAATTAGATGAGGTCATGAGGGTGGAGTCCTCATGAATGGGATTAGTACCCTCGAAAGAGTCACAGAAGAGCTTGCTTCCCCTCTCTGCTTCTGCCATGTGAGAACACAGCAAAAGACAGCCATCTATGAACCAGGGAGCAGGCCCTCACTAGACACTGGGTCTGCTGGCACCTTGATCTTGGACTTTCCAGCCTCCAGAACTGTGAGAAATAAATATTTGTTCTTTAAGCCACCCAGTGTACGGTATTTTTCTTACAGCAGCCCAAAGAGACTAAGACAATGCCCATTTCATATTTATGGAAAATGAAACTAAGAGGTAATATATGAAGGAGCTTGTGTCTCAAACCCAGTGGCCACGTGGCATGTTATACAAGTGCCAATCATGAGACTGTCTTCCCCAGCTTTGGTTTCATACCATAGTTGCCTTGAGGTTTCCAAAAGCTAGTCTCTTCCAGAGCTGCCTCTGCTGCACAGCCTTGTCCTGGCGGATGGGTGCCCCCTTTGCCTTCCACAGCTGCATGGCTCTCACTCCCATCTCTCCACTCCCTGGCCTCCCTGTCCAGGCTGGCACCTTTAGACTTGCCTCTCCCTTCTGGAGACGTGATTACCAATTCTGATTCGGACAGTCTAGGCCCCCGGAAAGGCCAAGAGGAGTTGCTCTCTTCTGAAGAAAGACCCCTGATCTTATTCGGCATACGCAGAAAATTATTAGAAATACGTCTCCAGTACACTGGCCCCTTGCTCTGGTTTACATGGTGGCTCACCCCTCCAGGAGAGGCTGTCACCAACATCCTGGAGGGGGAAGGATCCCTTCAAATCGGCTTTGGAGATCTCTTTGGAAATGGGGTGACTTGAAGGTGGTATCTTTTCCTATTGCTCATGAGTTGATTGCCTGGTGACCACTCGGGGTGTCTGTACTGATCTCCTGTCTACCCCAGGTGGTGACAATTGGTCAAACCAAGCCCTGCTGAGCACACCATGTGCCTCTGCAGTGGGTCCATGGATGTACATGAAACTCACGGTTCTCCCAGGGGCCCTCTGACACATTCAGCGAGAGGCTGGCCATCTGAGGGGCCACTTAACTTTTGGGACGTGTTCGGTTAGCAGGACTCGGCACACTTCTGTTCAGACAGCCTCTTGGCATTCTCCCCGTAATAGTCTTCCCTGCGCTCTCCGTGATGGCATGTTTCCATCCATTTTTATGCTTAATGTCTGTTTGGGGGGACCCCAAACTGAACCCCACATTGTCTGATTCCTTTCTCCTTCCATTGGAGCTGCTAGAGGGGAGCATACTTTGACTCCCAGGCAGTCTCTGGATGAGGTCTTCACCTCTGGAGCTGTCAGCTTTGAATTCTGCTCTGACATCCTTGGGGTGTGCTATGCGGCTGCTTCCCACTAGCTATCTATTTTACATTTGGTAGTGTATATCTGTCCATGCCACTCTCTCACTTCGTCCAGGCTTACCCTTCCTCCTTCCCGTGTCCTCATCCATTCTCTACATCTGCATCTTTTTTCCTGTCCTGCTCCTAGGTTTTTCAGAACAATTTTTTTTTTTAGATTCCATATATGTGTTAGCATACGGTATTCATTTTCCTCTTTCTGACTCACTTCAATCTGTTTGACAGTCTCTAGGTCCATCCACCTCACTACAAATAACTCAATTTCGTTTCTTTCAATGGCTGAGTAATATTCCATTGCATATATGTGCCACATCTTCTTTATCCATTCATCTGTCAATGGACACTTAGGTTGTTTCCATGTCCTGGCTACTGTAAACAGAGCTGCAATGAACATTTTGGTACATGACTCTTTTTGAATTACAGTTTTCTCAGGGTACATGCCCAGTAGTGGGATTGCTGGGTCATATGGTAATTCTATTTTTAGTTTTTTAAGGAACTTCCGTACTGTTCTCCATAGTGGCTGTATCAATTTACATTCCCACCAACACTGCAAGAGGTTCCCTTTTCTCCACACCCTCTCCAGCATTTACTGTTTGTAGATTTTCTGATGATGGTCGCCCTGACTGGTGTGAGGTGATACCTCACTGTAGTTTTGATTTGCATTTCTCTAATGATTAGTGATGTTGAGCATCATTTCATTGTTTGTTGGCAATCTGTGTATCTTCTCTGGAGAAATGTCTATTTAGGTCTTCTGACCATTTTTGGATTGGGTTGTTTGTTTTTTTTGATATTGAGCTGCATGAGCTGCTTGTAAATTTTGGAGGTTAATCCTTTGTCAGTTGCTTCATTTGCAAATATTTTCTCCCAATCTGAGGGTTGTCTTTTTGTCTTGCTTATGGTTTCCTTTGCTGTGCAAAAGCTTTGAAGTTTCATTAGGTCCCATTTGTTTACTTTTGTTATTTCCATTTCTCTAGGAGGTGGGTCAAAAAGAATCTTGCTGTGATTTATGTCATAGAATGCTGGGCCTATGTTTTCCTGTAAGAGTTTGCTAGTGTCTGGCCTTACATTTAGGTCTTTAATCCATTTTGAGTTTATTTTTGTGTGTGGTGTTAGGGAGAGTTCTAATTTCATTCTTTTACATGTAGCTGTGCAGTTTTCCCAGCACCACTTACTGAAGAGGCTGTCTTTTCTCCATTGTATATTCTTGTCTCCTTTATCAAAGATAAGGTGACCATATAAGGTGGGTTTATCTCTGGGCTTTCTATCCTATTCCATTGATCTATATTTCTGTTTTTGTGCCAGTACCATACTGTCTTGATTACTGTAGCTTTGTAGTATAGTCTGAAGTCAGGGAGTCTGATCTCTCCAGCTCTATTTTTTCTTTCTCAAGATTGTTTTGGCTATTCGGGGTCTTTTGTGTTTTCATACAAATTGTGAAATTTTTTGTTCTAGTTGTGTGAAAAATGACATTGATAGTTTGATAGGGATTGCACTAGGGTAGTATAGTCATTTTCACTAGAATGTTGATCCTTCCAATCCAAAAAACATGGTATATCTCTCCATCTGTTTGCATCATCTTTAATTTCTTTCATCAGTTTCTTCTAGTTTTCTGCATATAGGTCTTTTGTCTACTTAGGTAGGTTTATTCCTAGGTATTTTATTCTTTTTGTTGCAATGGTGAATGGGATTGTTTCCTTAATTCACTTTCAGATTCTTCATCATTAGTGTATAGGAAAGACAGAGATTTCTGTGCATTAATTTGGTATCCTGCTACTTTACCAAATTAATTGATTAGCTCTAGTAGTTTTCTGGTAGGATCTTTAGGATTCTCTATGGATAGTATCATGTCATCTGCAAACAGTGACAGTTTTACTTCTTCTTTTCCAATATGAATTCCTTTCATTTCTTTTTCTCTCAATTGCTGTGGCTAAAACTTGCAAAACTATGTTGAATAATAGTGGTGAGAGTGGGCAACCTTGTCTTGTTCCTGATCTTAGTGGAAATGGTTTCAGTTTTTCACCATTGAGGATGATGTTGGCTGTGGGTTTGTCATATATGGCCTTTATTATGTTGAGATAAGTTACCTCTATGCCTATTTCTTGACAGTTTTTATCATAAATTGGTATTGAATTTTGTCGAAAGCTTTTTCTGCATCTATTGAGATGATCATATGGTTTTTCTCCTTCAGTTTGTTAATATGGTTTATCACATTGATTGATTTGCATGTATTGAAGAATCCTTGCATTCCTGGGATAAACTCCACTTGATCATGGTGTATGATCCTTTTAATGTGCTGTTGGATTCTGTTTGCAAGTATTTCATTGAGGATTTTTGCATCTATGTTCATCAGTGATATTGGCCTGTAGTTTTTTTTTGTGTGTGACATCTTTGTCTGGTTTTGGTATCATGGTGATGGTGGCCTTGTAGAATGAGTTTGGGAGTTTTCCTCCCTCTGCTACAATTTGGTAGAGTTTGAGTAGGATAGCTGTTAGCCCTTCTCTAAATGTTTGATAGAATTTGCCTGTGAAGCCATCTGGTCCTGGGCTTTTGTTTGATGGAAAATTTTTTTTTTTTTTTTTTTGCGGTACACGGGCCTCTCACTGTTGTGGCCTCTCCCGTTGCAGAGCACAGGCTCCGGACGCGTAGGCTCAGCGGCCATGGCTCACAGGCCTAGCCGCTCCGTGGTATGTGGGATCTTCCCGGACCGGGGCACGAACCCGTGTCCCCTGCATCAGCAGGCGGACTCCCAACCACTGCGCCACCAGGGAAGCCCTGCTGGAAAAGTTTTAATCACATTTTCAAATTCAGTGCTTGTGATTGGTCTGTTTATATTTTCTATTTCTTCCTGGTCAGTCTCAGAAGGTTGTGCTTTTCTAAGAATTTGTCCATTTCTTCTACGTTGTCCATTTTATTGGCATATAGTTGCTTGTAGTCATCTCTCATGATCCTTTGTAGTTCTGCAGTGTCACTTGTTACTTCTCCTTTTCCATTTCTAATTCTATTGATTTGAGTCTTCTCCCTTTTTTCTTGATGAGTCTGGCTAATGGTTTATCGATTTTGTTTATCTTCTCAAATAACCAGCTTTTAGTTTTATTGATCTTTGCTATCATTTCCTTCCTTTCTTTTTCATTTATTTCTGATCTGATCTTTATAATCTCTTTCCTTCTACTAACTTTGCCTTTTTTTTATTCTTCTTTCTCTAATTGCTTTAGGTGTAAGGTTAGTTGTTTATTTGAGATGTTTCTTGTTACTTCAGGTAGGATTGTATTGCTATAAACTTCCCTCTTAGAACTGCTTTTGCTGTATCCCATAGGTTTTGGATCATCATGTTTTCATTGTAATTTGTTCCTAGATATTTTTTGATTTATGCAGTGATCTCTGGTTATTTAGTAGTGTATTGTTTAGCTTCCATGTGTTTGTATTTTTTACAGTTTTTTTTTCCTGAAATGGATATCTAGTCTCATAGTGCTGTGGTCGGAAAAGATACTTGATAAGATTTCAATTTTCTTAAATTTACCAAGGCTTGATTTGTGATCCAAGATATGATCTATCCTGGAGAATGTTCCATGAGCACTTGAGAAGAAAGTGTATTCTGTTGTTTGTGGATGGAACATCCTATAAATATCAATTAAGTCCATCTTGTTTAATGTATCATTTAAAGCTTGTGTTTCCTTATTTATTTTCACTTTGGATGATCTGTCCATTGGTGAAAGTGGGGTGTTAAAGTCCCCTACTATGATTGTATTACTGTCAATTTCCCCTTTTATGGCTGTTAGCATTTGCCTTATGTATTGAGGTGCTCCTAGGTTGGGTGCATAAATATTTACATTTATTATATCTTCTTCTTTTTAATTTTATTTATTTATTTATTTATTTGTGTTATGCAGGCCTCCCCTGTTGTAGAGCACAGGCTCCGGACGCGCAGGCTCAGCGGCCATGGCTCACGGGCCTAGCCACTCTGCGGCATGTGGGACGTTCCCAGACCGTGGCATGAACCCGTGTCCCCTGCACCACCAGGGAAGCCCAATTACTACTACTTTTATTTTTATTATTGTTATTTTTTAAATTAATTAATTAATTTATTTTGGGCTGCGTTGGGTCTTCGTTGATGCATGTGGGCTTTCTCTAGTTGCAGCAAGCGGGGGCTACTCTTTGTTGCAGTGTGCCGGCTTCTCATTGCGGTGGCTTCTCTTCTAATTACTTTTGTTTTTAAATTACTACTTCTCTTTTAATTACTACTACTTTTAATTTATACTACTTTCAATTACTCAGTTGGCTCTGCATTGACATAACCGACACACAGTCAAGATGTGCTTTTAGATTCCAATGGACAGGTGATTAATTCAAACACAAACAGACTGGCCTGCCTGTGGAAAAGAAAACATCGGAAGCTAAATAAAAAAGAAAAAAGCTGTTTTAAAATTATAGTTTGCAATTACTTGAGAGCACAGTGGAGAACTGGTGGTGTCAGTATATGCAGATAAACAGATGTTTGCTTAATAAGTCTGTACCTCACTCCTTGTTGAATGCCAAGATGTTTTTAAGACCTCAGTACTTCATTGTTTCAATACTGTTTCTTGCAATCCCCTGAAATCTTCCAAGAAATTAAGCCTTGCCCTCCGACCCCCCCACCCCAGACTGCAGTCTGCACATGCCACCTACAGGCATAAGAAGACCCTGGTTTTCTCCAAGGTAGCCACCAGGATTGCTTAACTATCATCCATAAAAACCCTGGCAGGCGGAGCAGAAGTCAAGGCAAAGGCAAGGGGCATGGTTAAGACAAAAACTCGTGACACTGAGAGGGACAACAGGGGAGATATAAAGGAAAATGGCAACCGAACGAGAGAAAAGAAAACATAAGTGTTAACAAATTAAGGGCTGGGAAAACTAGGAGAGTGTATCAGTTACACGTTGGAAACAGAGGTTGGTTTTTACCTAAAACCAAACCACATGCCCTCTGATAAACGATTAGAGCCCAGAAGAGACTCTTCTAGGAAGATAAACCAGGACACACACCACAGGCTTTAAGAAATACATATTCTACAGCAAACTTTCTCCCCCCCCCCCAAATCCAACATTGTTCTGTTTCTGGTGCTTACACAACACCTTCTTAGTTATAAAAAGAAAGACAAACCCTGCAATTTCATCTCAGGCAAGCCTGTGATGGAAGGAGCTGGTAAGTAATCATCTAGTTTTACAGGCGGGAATGCCTGTGTTTTAATGTGGAGCCTTCGGGATTTCCTAAGCCAGGACCTAAGCCAAAGAACAGTCCTCTGGACATGGGGAACTTTCTCCCAGCCTCTGCACTTTGCTATTACTCACATACTTGCTCTCTCCTCTCGTGCATGTGCTTGTTGTCTGGCCAAAGAATAACACACCTACAATCAAACTTTCACTTGCCAGTTTGTCACTTAGAAAAAAAATTCTACCTTCCCCTTGATCCCTATGATGTCATGATCGATGCTCCAGCAGGCAGTGTGGTTATATGGGAAAAGTGTAGGGTTGGGATTCAGGCAAACAATGCCGAGTCTAAATCCCAGCTCCACCACAAGCGATCAGTGTGTCTTAACCTGTTTCCTCATCAAAAAAAAAAGAGAGAGGAAACAAGTGAAACTTACACTCCATCCCTATCTCATGCTTCAGGAATAAATAGGGATAAAATATCTTAGGTGCCTGGCCCAGAAAAGGTAATTATAAATCTGTTATGTCTCCTTCTTTTTTTTTTTTTTTTTTTTTTTTTTTGCTGTACTTGGGCCTCTCACTGTTGTGGCCTCTCCCGTTGCGGAGCACAAGCTCCGGACGCGCAGGCTCAGCGGCCATGGCTCACAGGCCCAGCCCCTCCGCGGCATGTGGGATCTTCCCGGACCGGGGCACGAACCCATGTCCCCTGCATCGGCAGGCGGACTCTCAACCACTGCACCACCAGGGAAGCCCCATGTCTCCTTCTTTTAATTTATATGATAAACGCAAAAAAACTCTGAAGCACTTATTCTCTTTGCTCTTTATTCATTCATCAAACTTTCCTAAGAGCAAACATTCCTGAACACAATGAAATTGATGTGGTTGTCTCTGTCCCCATGGAACTACAGTTGGAGGGGTTCGGGAAAGGGGGAGATGAAACAGCTGTTAAATGAGTGAATGAATTTCCTTGAATTAATGAGTTTTAAATCAACTATACTCCAATAAAAATTTTTTAAAAAATTAATGAGGGGTGAGGCTTGAATAAAAGCTCGATTATGTCAAAAGAAAATGAAACTAAGTTCAGGTACCGAGCTTGGAAGCCAGACCCTGCGTGGTTTAATTCTGGACTCCACCACTGGGCAAGTTTCTGAAGTTTTCTGTTCTCCCCTTTCTTCTTCTGTAAAGTTGAAATAATAATAGTTCCCCATTGGGTTACTGAGAAAAGTAAAAGCAACACCCCTCCCTAGAGCTCCTCATTTCTCCCCAGCATTTACTCCACACATCAACAGGATTCCTGAGGTGCCTAGGTTTCCACTTAGCCTCTGGCCATCCTGAACAGCCAAACTGCCCCAAGGAAGCACCCTAACTCATTGGTCCTCCTGGATGACAAAAAAGAAAAGCCGACTGGCCCCCCGGGGTAGGACCATGCTACTTATGGCACCTTTTGAGAGTATGCCCAGGCCCAAGGGTTGACAACCAGAAAACCCAGCCCTTCCAGAAGCTGTGGCCCTCTCCTAATGGAAGTTGATTAGAATGAGCTGGGGCTCCTTGATTAGAATAACAAGGACTCTGAGCGCCAAGCTCCGCCCAGACCTTCTGAGAGCACAGTCTTTGCGTTCCCACCTGGGCCCCCTGAGAAACTGACGTCCTCCATCTGGTTCGGCAGAGGCAGCAGCCTCTGGAAGGAAGGGCAGGACGGGATAGTAAAGTAAGGAACAGGAAGCCCACGGTCTGGGAATCACCTCGGTGTGGACGGTTACTACCTACATGCATAAGACTTAAGTGTCCTCGTGCGTGCACCGCGGAAGGACTCTGCAAAGAAAGGTAAACCGCTAAGGCAAGTAGAAATGATGAATTCTTTCAGCCAAATGCTATCCCAAGCATTGGAATACGCAGGTGAGATGTTACATAAAAGTACTAGAGGGCTTCCCTGGTGGCGCAGTGGTTGGGGGTCCGCCTGCCGATGCAAGGGGCGCGGATTCGTGCCCCGGTCCGGGGGGATCCCGCGTGCCGCGGAGCGGCTGGGCCCGTGGGCCGTGGCCGCTGGGCCTGCGCGTCTGGAGCCTGTGCTCCGCGGCGAGAGACGCCGCGGCGGTGAGAGACGCCGCGGCGGTGAGAGACGCCGCGGCGGTGAGAGACGCCGCGGCGGTGAGAGACGCCGCGGCGGTGAGAGACGCCGCGGCGGTGAGAGACGCCGCGGCGGTGAGAGACGCCGCGGCGGTGAGAGACGCCGCGGCGGTGAGAGACGCCGCGGCGGTGAGAGACGCCGCGGCGGTGAGAGACGCCGCGGCGGTGAGAGACGCCGCGGCGGTGAGAGACGCCGCGGCGGTGAGAGACGCCGCGGCGGTGAGAGACGCCGCGGCGGTGAGAGACGCCGCGGCGGTGAGAGGCCCGCGTACCGCAAAAAAAAAAAAAAAAAAAACTACTAGAAAGACACGTCACACGAATTCCTCTCCCCCTACTCCCCCACCCCCCAGAAAAAACAAAACTCTTACAGCTTATTTTAAATAAGAAAAGGGCACAAGAAATACTCAAATCAATATTAATAATAAAAGTAACTTCTTAGCTTGACTGTCCTGGACTAGAAGCCCCTTCTCGGTCGGGCGGTGGACGCTAGGGCAGAGATGCAACCTTACACTGCGCTAGGGAAGCTGCGCGCGGCGCAGCCCGGGTCGCCATGGAAACCACGGTGGTTGGGCGGACCCGGGGCCGACGTGGGGCTGGTGGGCGGGGTTCCGCAGTGGCTGCTGGGGAGACGCCAGAGTGGCGGCTGGGGGCTGCGAGAAAGCTCAGGAGAAGACAGCAACTTCTGGGTTCCCATGGCCCACAAGAGCTCGGCTCCTGCTCGAGACCCGGGAAGGAAAACAGAAAGTTGCTTCCCATCCAAGAATTTCCAAATCTGCCGGATGATCAGTAGCCCTTGGTTAGAAACCTAGACCTCAGGTTCCCAGTGCTGCTGCCTTAGCAAATCAAAATCTCCGCGGCGAGGATCCGGAGTCTGCATTTAACCAGGTGCTTTATAGGGTCGGGAGGTTGGGAGACAACGGGTCCGCCTCTTCTGTTTTCTCAGCCCCCCCCCCCCCGTAATAGTAAAAGAATATGCACCCTAATTTCCTCCCCAGCAGCTTTCTAGGAGGGGAATTCCTGCGAGCTGGAAATGCAGAGCCCGTTCAGTTTCTTGAACTGAACTGCAAGCTGATTGGAAGCGTCGCTGTTTTTTGCGGGTTTCCCACTTGGGGGCAGCCTCGTCCTTCGCTCCTGTTCAATTGGCAAAGCAGTGGCCCACGGTATATAGTCCAGTTAATTCCGGCTTCAGTCTCCTTAATATAAGCTCTTGTAGAAAGCGGGGCTTGGGTGCAGAGAGAGATGTCTCCCTAGGAGGAGTGGGACAGTAGCTGAGCCTAGGGCTCTAAATGTAAGATTCTCTTAGCTCCAATTCCTGGTTCACACTTAGGATTCAGAACAATGAATCTGTGTTTGTAAAGAAATAATATTCTCATTGAGAATAATGCATGTACACTAGGCAACAGATTTCTCAGCCCTCTGGGCCTTATCCTTTATTGGACAATTGGATGGGACCTCAGGATTGATTTAGACAGCCCCAGCCAGGCTTTAGAGTTAGGCCTGGACCCCTGGGAACCATGGGCCTCATTTGCCCACTTTCAGGAGGCAGCATGGTGGTGAAACGGGAGAGAAACTCAGCTTCTGAGTAGTGGGGATTCCCATAGTATAGTCCTCCCTGAAAGTAAAAATGGAAGCTGCAAAATTTGCACAGCTTTCCTTAGAAATCTAGGGAGGCTCAGCCCAGTAGAATGGGATAACCTATGGATCTCTACAACCTTATGCATTTACCATGCTTTCTTACAATAACCTATGTTTATAGGTCTGATTTCTGTGTTATTGCATGCATGCATATAATATCACATCCAAGCTCACATAGGCTGGAAGTGATACGGTTGAAACCGAGCAGGACCCTGTGGGGCCTTCCTGGGCACAGACGCCCTGTGTCCTGGCATCTTGTTTGTAGAAAAGCTTTAGCCTGTTAGGCCTTTCCTGAGTTCCAAGGGCAAATTTAATCAGAGAAATGAGATAATGCAAAAACAAAGGAAACAGTCCAGCTGGACAAAATAATAATAGTTTAGGCATAAAACAAAGTCAAGGACCTTTAGTTCCTCATCAAGGGCTGTAGTTAAGTCCTGAGACCTATCCTTGAGTTGTTTTGCAGATACTTAAAACCCCCACCAGGTGGAATAAGTTAACTGCGTGCTGACCTCACAGGGCTTAGACCCCAGACTGATTGGAGCCAGAAGGTTGATGGTTGAGATTCTCGAAATAGCACCCTGTTACCTCGCCATCAACCAAACAGAACTGTGCAGGAGCTGATGATAGACACTGTGACCCTCTCCCTCATACAGGTTTAAAAAACCCTTCCTTGAAAGCCATCAGGGAGTTTGGGTCTTTTGAGCATGAGCTGCCTGTTCTCCTTGCTTGGCCACATCTTGGGTCCCTTGCAGTAACCACTGTACTTTCCTTCACCACAGCCCAGTGTCGGTAGATTTGGGTGTAGTTGTGTGTTGGGCGAGTGGACCCAAGTTTGGTTCGGTAACAGAGCCAGATCTTCCTTAGCACAAGGCAGAACCCAGGCCCAGCACCAGGCCAGCCAGCAGGGGCTGGGGAGAACAGCTGGTTAACTGGTTTCATTTTCTCGGTCACCCAAGTAATCAGTGTTGCAAGATGGGAGTAGAGGGCAGTCAGCTTTCAAGCAGTGAGCAGAAGAAAGCCCCCACTGTTGGCTTTTGAGTGTGAGCAGGAGGGTAATCCTTCTTCAAAAGATATCTGGTCAGGAAAATTTAGGAAGTTCATTAAAATAAGGTCAAAGCAGTCATTTAGTGACTGACAGAATTTGCATGGAGACAGAGCAGAGAGCCAAGCTTGATTTTGAATTTCCTGGTTTCCTCGAGGGGGAGAAAGTAATGCTATTAGTCAGGCTTGACAACAGAAGGAGAACCAGGGGTTCTTATTTCGTATTAATTTTATAAATTTTAATTTAATTAATAAATAAATTTAATTTTAATTAAATTTTTTAAAAAGTTTGTTTTGGTGGAAAGATAACAAGTTAGTCTTGGATAGAAAGAAGCTGAAGGACCTGTGGGATATTTAGGCAGACCAAAAACAGGTGTGTTGGGGCTAGATTCTGGATTATACTAATTTGGATTACAGGTGCTACTTGAAATCATTAGCACAGGTAGGATCAGCTGCTGCAGAGAAAACTTTTTTTTTTTTTTTTTTGCGGTACGCGGGCCTCTCACTGTTGTGGCCTCTCCTGTTGCGGAGCACAGGCTCCGGACGCGCAGGCTCAGCGGCCATGGCTCACGGGGCCCAGCCGCTCCGCGGCATGTGGGATCTTCCCGGACCGGGGCACGAACCCGTGTCCCCTGCATCGGCAGGCGGACTCTCAACCACTGCGCCACCAGGGAAGCCCGAGAAAACATTTTTGCGGCTAAAGAGGACAGACATCTCAGGATACCAGAGGAGAAAGAGATTTTGAAGATGACAGAAATGGTCCTTTGACATTTTTTGAGTTTCCTATCTTTTTGCCACGCTCTACACACAGACACAAAGCAAGAGCTATTTTATCCGCAAAATAGAAAGTGGAGATGGCAGCAGCAGATGGGATTTTTTCGTGCTAAGACTCAAATTCCTGAAAGCACTATGATTTTTTAGAAGCCCCCAAAACTTCTCTCTCTCATGTTTTAGGTCTCCATCAAGGAAAGGCTGAATCCCTAGAGTGAATGAATCAAAAGTTAAAAACAATAATGCAAAAGTCTGTGCATTGAGCCTGCTGTTAAATGTTTGTACATTTAATCATGTGTGCTCCTGCAGGGCGCATGTGGAAGCACAACAAAGATGCTTTCTGGAGCTCAGGAGGCTGGAGCTCAGGAGGCTGCGAGGTCAGATGGCATGGAGTTCCTGCTGGAGGACTCCTTCTCCTATCAGTAGGCACATCCAGAGTGTCTTTAGTGTGCAGAGCTGTGCAGAGTTAGACAGACTCAAAGCACAAATGTCCTGAGACAGAGAGACAGAGAGAGTTCCCCAGCAGTTCATGTCACTGTGTGAAATCGAGGAAGAAGTACAAGCAAAATGTGGGCATCAAAGATGAGAAGCTGAGCAAAGCTCACACACTTGGCTGCTGAAAGAAAAGGGCCTGGGGCCTGCCACTTTCATGTGTGGCCACGATGATTAACTAGCAGGTGTCAGAAAACATCTGACAGCTCCTAGGCTTGGATAAGTGTTTGATAAAAGGCAGTATCCAACCTTCAAAAAAGTTTATCCCCAAAGTCGTGTGTATGTCTGTTGTTTGAACCTGGAAATGCTTTCATTCTCGGAACAGGTCCTCCAAGTCCGTTTATCCCTGTAAGCATACATTCTGTAGTCACCGACAGATATTTAGTAAGCACCTACTGTCTGCCCAGTAGAGTGTGAAGCATATAGTAGTGAACAAGCAGACAAAAATTCTGGCTGTCACGGACCTTAAATTCTAGTGGGAGGAAACAGACAATAAATACGAAGTAAGAAATAAATAAGAGAAGCGTGCTGTATTTTAGACGGGGATAAATGCAAAAGAGAAGAACCAGGTAGGGATGGGGAAAAGAAATACTGGGGCATGTAGTTAGGGTAGCCCTCACTGAAAGGGGGACATTCAAGCAAAGACCTCAGAGGTGCAGAAGTTAATTGTGCAGGTATGTGGAGGATTGAATCCAGGGCTGAGGGGAAAGCAAATGCAAAGGCCCTGAAGTGGGAGCATGATCACGTATTTAAAAAACAGAAAGGAGGCAGTGTGACTGGAGGGGACTGTCAGGTGGGAGAGTGTCGGGAGATGAGCTCAGAGAAGCAGTGGTCAGAGCAGTGGCTCTACAGAGTCTTGTATTCCTTTGACTTTTTCTCTGAGCTAGGAACTTGTTGAAGCATTTTGAGAAGAATGGTGTGATCTGACTTACTTTTTAAAATATTGAGATATAATTCATTTACCACTAAATTCACCCATTTACAATATAAAATTCAGTGGTTTTAATCTATTCAGAGTTGTGCAGCCATTAGCATTATATTATTCCCGAACATTCTCATTATCCCCAGTCAAGCTCTGTACCAATTAGGAGTCACTCTCCACCCATTCTCCCACCCCCCACGTCCCTGGAAATGACTAACCTACTTTCTGTCTCTGTGAATTTGCCAATTTGGGGCATTTCATAAAAATGGAGTCATACAACATTGTGGCCCTTTGCGTCTGGTTTTTCTTCACCTGGCATAATGTTCTCAGGATTCATTCATGTTGTAGCATGCATCAGTGTAACTGACCCGGGTTCTTGGCCTCTTTAAATTCAGGCAAGGCCTAACTGGGACTCCTGCTGCAGCAGAAGAGAACAAAAACAAGTAACAGGTTCCCTTGCTCACTCCCTGAGTGGAGGCGAGTTGGTCCCTTATATGGGGTGAGGGTAAGGGCGGGTCCAGGCGTCAGGCCAGAGGGGTGGTTTGCCCACCCCTTTGGTGGTGGTGTGTGCAGGGGGCATGCGCAGTACCCTGCTTCTGCTCCTGACACCTCAGAAGTGGCAGTTGGGTTTTTGGTCTTTTTGTATCTTGTTCATAATTCACCCCAACTGTGCGTGCCAGCATTTATTTTCAGTCTCTTATAGTTTCTTTGTATAGTTTCTGTTGCTCAAGGAGACATTTGTCCAGGTGCAAACGCTTGCAGCAAAGGGTCCCAGGTCCCAGCCTGTCTCATCAGTACCTCATTTTTCCCATGGCTGAATGATATCACATTCTATGGCTATACCACGTTTTATTTATCCATTCATTAGTTGATGAACATTTGGGTAGTTTCCACTTTTTGTGCTATTTTGGTTAATGTCACAAACATTCAAGTTTAACTATTTTCATGTGAACATATGTTTTCAATTTTCTTGGGTATATACCTAGGAGTGGAATTGCTGGGTTATATGGTAATTCTGTGTTTAACTTTTTAAGGAACTGCCAAACTATTTTTCAGAGCAGCTGTACTTCAGCAATGCATGAGAGTTTCAATTTCTCCATATCCTCACCATCTTTCTTTTTAAGCCACCCTAGCATGTATTTCATTGAGCTTTTGATTTGCATTTCCCTAAAGACTAATGATGTGAAACATCTTTTCGTGTGCTTAGTGGACATTTGTATATCTTCTTTGGAGAAATATCTATTCATATTTGTTACTCACTTTAAAACTGGGTTATTTTTGTTTTTACTGAATTGTAACATTTATTTTAGATACTAGACTCTTAACAGATGTATGATTTAAAAATATTTTCTCCCATTCTCTCGGTTGTCTTTTTCACTTTCTTTATGGGGTCCTTTGAAGCATAAAAGTGTTTAATTTTGATGAACTCCATTTTTTATTTTGTTGATAGTGCTTTCATTGTCATATTTGAAAACGATTGCCTAATTTAAGATTACTGAATTTTATTCCTATGTTTTCTTTTAAGAGCTCTTATATTTAGACCTTTGATCCATTTTGAGTTAATTTTTAAATTTGATGTGAGGAATAGGTACAACTTCATTACTTTCTGTGTGGCTATCCAGTTGTCCTTTTGGTGTAAAGGCTGTTCTTTCCCCTTTTAATTGTCTTGGTACCCTTGTCAAAAATCAATTGTCCATAAACGTATGGGTTTATCTCTGGAGTCTCAATTATATTTCACGAATCAACCTATCTATCCTTATGCCAGTTCCATACTGCCTTGAGTAGTGTAGCTATGTATTAATTTTTGAAATCCAGAAGTGTGAGTCTTCCAACTTCGTTCTTCTTTTTTGAGATTGTTTTGGCTATTCTGGGTGCCTTGCATTTTCGTATGAAATTTCAGGACCAACTTGCCAATTTCTGCAAAACAGACAGCTGGGATTTCGATAAGGATTGCCTCCAATCTGGAAATCAGTTGGGTGAGTATTGCCATCTTAATATTACTGAATCTTCTAATCCATGAATATGGGACGTATTTCCATATATTTAGGTCTTCTTTAATTTCTTTCAATGATATTTTGTTGTTACGGTGTACAAGTCTTGCACTTATTTTGTTAAATTAATCACTGAGTATTTTATTGTTTGTGATGCTATTGTAAATAGAATTGTTTTCTTAATTTCATTTTTGATTGTTCATTGCTAGATTATAGAAATACAATTGATTTTTGTATATTGATTTTGTATCCTGCAACCTTGTTGAACTCATTTGTAAGCTCTAATCATTTGTGTAATCTGTAGATTTTACAAGATCATGTCATCTGAGAATAGAGATAGTTTTAATTCTTACTTTCCAATTTGTATGCTTATTATTTTATTTCCGTGTTTAATTGCCCAAGATAAAACCTCCAATGCAATGTTGAAAAGGAATGGTAAGAGAAGACATTTTCCTGATCTTTTGGGGAAAGTTTTCAGTTTTTGCCCATTAAGCATGGTGATAACCGTAGGTTTTTCTTGACAAGATGCTCTTGACAAAGCTGAAGAAGTTTCTATATTTTCCTAGTTTGTTGGGTGCTTCTATCATGAAAAGATGTTGGATTTTGTCAAATCCAAATACAGGCATACCTCAGAGATATTGCAGGTTCAGTTCCAGACAACCACAATAAAGTGAATATTGCAATAAAGTGAGTCATGAATATTGGGGTTTCCCAGAGCATATAAAAGTTATGTTTACACTATAGTGTAGCCTATTAAATGTGATAGCATTATGTCTAAAAAATGTACCTACCTTAATTAAAAAATACTTTATTGCTAAAAATGCTAACCATCATCTGAGCCTTCAGCTAGTTGGAATCTTTTTGCTGGTGGAGGGTCTTGCCCCAATGTTGATGGCTGCTGACTGATCAGGATGGTGGTTGCAGAAGGTTGGGGTGTCTGTGGCAATTTCTTAAAATAAGACAACAATGAAGTTTGCACATCAATTGACTCTTCACAAACAATCTCTCTGTAGCATGTAATGCTGTTTGATAGCATTTTACCCACTTCTTTCAAAACTGGAGTGAATCTTAAACTCTCCTGTTACTTTATCAACTAAGTTTATGTAATACTCTAACTACTTTGTTGTCATTTCAACAGTCCTCATAGCTTCTTCACCAGGAGTAAATTCCATCTCAAGAAACCAATTTCTTTGCTCGTTCATTAGAAGCACCTCCTCATCCATTAAAGTTTTATCATGAGATTGAAGCAATTCAGGCACGTCTTCAGGCTCCACTTCCAGTTCTCTTGCTATTTCCGCCACATCTGCAGTTACTTCCTTCACTTAAGTCTTGAACCCCTCAAAGTCATCCATGAGGGTTGGAATCAGCTTCTTCCAAACTTCTGTTAATGTTGATATTTTGACCTCTTTCTACAAATCACGAATGTTCCTGATGGCATCTATAATGGTGAATCTTTTTCAGGGGGTTTTCAATTTACTTTGCCCAGATCCATCAGAGGAATCACACTATCTATGGCAGGTATAGCCTTATGAAATGTATTTCTTAAATAAGACTTGAAAATCAAAATTACTTCTTGATCCAGTGGCTGCAGAATGGATGTTTTGTTAGCAGGCATGAAAACAACATTGATCTCACTGTACATCTCCATCAGAATTCTTGGGTGACCAGGTGCATTGTCAATGAGTAGTAAAATTTTGAAAGGAGTCTTTTTTTTCTGAGCAATAGATCTCAACAGTGGGCTGAAGATATTCAGTAAACCATGTTGTAAGCAAGTGTGCTGTCATCCAGGCTTTGTTGTTTCATTGATAGAGCACAAGCAGAGTAGATTAAGCATAATTATTAAGGGCCCTAAGATTTTTGGAATGGTAAATGAGCACTGGCTTCAACTTAAAGTCACCAGCTGCATTAGCCCCTAACAGGAGAGTCAGCCTGTCCTTTGAAGGTTTAAAGTCAGACTGACTTCTTCTTTCTAGCTATGAATGTCCTAGGTGGCATCTTCTTCTGTTTTGTCTACATTGGAATGCTATTATTTAAGCCACTTTCATGTATTTTCTCAGCTAGGATCTTCTGGACAACTTACTGCAGCTTCTACATCAGCACTTTCTACTTCACCTTGCACTATTCTGTTATGGAGACGGCTTTTTTCCTCAAACCTCATCAACCAACCTCTGCAGGTTCAAACTTTTCTTCTGCAGCTTCTTCACCTCTCTCAGCCTTCATAGAATTGAAGTGAGTTAGGGCCTTGGTCTGGATTAGGTTTTGGCTTAAGAGAATGTTGTGGCTGGTTAGATCTTCTATCCAGGCTGCCAAAACTTTCTCCACATCAGCAGTAAGGCTGTTAAGCTTTCTTATCATTTGTGTGTTCACTGGAGTAGCCCTTTTAATTTTCTTCAAGAACTTTTCCTTTGTATTCACAACTTGGCCATTTGACGCATAGAGGCCTCGCTTGGGGCCTCTCTCAGCTCTAGACATGCCTTCCTCCTTAAGCTTAATCATTTCTAGCTTTTGATTTAAAGTGAGAGACATGTGACTCTTCCTTTCACTTGAATAATTAGAGGCCAATTATAGGGTTGTTAATTGGCCTAATTTCAATATTGTTGTGTCTCAAGAAATAGGGAGGCCCCAGGAGAGGGAGAGAGATGGGAAACAGCTGGTCAGTGGAGCAGTCAGAACGCACACATTTATCTAAGTTTGCCGTCTTAAATGGTTGTGGTCTGTGACACCCCAAAGCAATTATTAATACGATAGTAACATCAAAGATCACTGATCACAGATCACCATAACCAATATCATAATGATGAAAAAGTTTGAAATATTGTAAGAATTGCCAAAATGTGCCACAGAGACATGAAGTGAGCAAATGCTGTTGGAAAAGTGGTGCCGATAGACTTGCTCAACACAGGGTTGCCACAAACCCTAAGCTTGTAAAAAAAAAAAAAACCTCTCTCTGTAAAGTGTGATAAAGTGAAGCATAATAAAATGAGGCATGCCTGTACTTTCTCCATATCTATTGAAATGATTATAATTTTTTGTTCTTTATTTTATTAATATGGTATGTTACACTGATTGCTTTTCATATATTGAATCAACATTGCATTCCTGGAATAAATCCCACTCGGTCATAGTGTATTACCCTTTTTATATGTTGCTGGAGTCTGTTTGCTTACATTTTATTGAGGATCTTTGCATCTATATTCCTAAGTGATATTGGTCTGTAGTTTTCTTGTGATTTCTTTATTTGTTTTGGTATCATGGTAATGATTTGCGAAGTGTCCCTTCCTTGTATATTTTTTACAGGAGTTCCTTAACTCTTCTTTAGATGTTTGGTAGAATGAACCAGTGAGGCCATTGGAGCCTGGGCTTTTCTTTGTGGGAAGTTTTTGATTACCAGTTCAATCTCTTTATTTGTTATAAGCCTATTCAGATATCCTATTTCTTCTTTTTTTTTTTTTTTTTTTTTTTGCTGTACTTGGGCCTCTCACTGTTGTGGCCTCTCCCGTTGCGGAGCACAAGCTCCGGACGCGCAGGCCCAGCGGCCATGGCTCACGGGCCCAGCCGCTCCGCGGCATGTGGGATCCTCCCAGACCGGGGCACGAACCCATGTCCCCTGCATCGGCAGGCGGACTCTCAACCACTGCACCACCAGGGAAGCCCCGAGATATCCTATTTCTTCTTGATTCAGTTTTGGTAGTTTGTGTCTTTCTAGAAATTTATCCATTTCATCTACATTATCTAATCTGTTGGCATACAACAGTTAATATTATTCCCTTATAACCCTTTTTATGTTTGTAAGGTCAGAAATAGTATCTTTCATTTCTGATTTTAGTAATTTGAGTATCTTTTTTTTTTCTTGTCAGTCTAGCTAAAAAATTGTCAGTTTTGTTTATCTTTTCAAAGAACCAACTTTTGGTTTTATTTATTTTCTGTATCAATTATCTAATTTATTTCTGCTCTAATATTTATTCTCTCCTCAATTCTGCCTGCTTTGGGTTTAGTTTGCTCTATTTTTTCTAGTTATGAAGGTGGAAGGTTAGTTTATTTGAGACCTCTTCTTTTTAACATAGGCATTTACAACCATAAATTTCTCTTTGATCACTGCTTTTATTGCATCCCATAAGTTTTGATATGTTGTGTTTTTGTTTTCATTCATCCCAATGTATTTTCTAATTTCTCTTGTGACTTCTTCTTTGATCCACTGTTTGTTTAAAAGTGTGTTTAATTTCCGCACATCTGTGAATTTTTCATATTTCCTTCAGTTATTGATCTCTAATTGTGGTATACTATAAACGGCATATAGTTGGGTGATTCTGTCAATATCTTTTAACTGGAGTGTTTAGTCCACTAACACTTAATATAATTACTGATAATACTTGCATCTGCCATTTTTCTATTTGTATTCTGTACGTCTTATGTCTTTCATTTCTCTCTTCTTCCATTACTGCCATCTTTTGTACTAAATATTTATTTTCTAGTGTACCATTTTAATTTCCCTGTCATTTATTTTCCTATGTGACTTGAGTCATTTTCTTAGTGGTTGCCCAGGGGATTACAATTAACATGTTAGTTTATAGCAATCTGGTTCATATTAATACCAGCTGTATTTCAGTGATATACTTTGCTCCTATACAGCTTTGTGCCTCTGTGCCAACCTTCATGTTGTTATTGTGATACACATTACATCCTTGTACATTGTACGGCCATCAACATAGATTTACGATTATCACTTTATGCAGTTGCCTGTTTAAATAATAGAGGAGAAAAAGAGTTACAAAAACTATTCATATTTATGTTTAATATTTACCTATTGATTTAGCTCTATCAGTTTCTTCATGTGTGTTGGAGTTACCATCTAGTGTTTTTTCATTTCAGTTTGAAGGACTTTTTAATATTTCTTGTAGGGCAGGTTTCTTGGTGACAGATTTTCTGTTTATCTGGGAATATCTTAATCCCTTCTTCATTTTTGAAGGGTAGTTTTGCCGGGTATAGAATTCTTGGTTGATAGTCTTTTTCTTTTAGTACTTGAAATATGTCATCCCAGTTCATTCTGGCCTCCACGTTTTCTAATGAGAAATCAAGTGTTAGCCTTTCTAAGGATCTCTTACTTGATGCTGCTTTCAAGATTGTCTCTTTGTGTTTGTCTTTAGGTGTTTGATTATATGTCTAATTGTGGATCTCTTTGAGTTTATCCTACTTGGAGTTGATGGAGCTTTTTGGGTGTGTACTGTTTTTCATCAAATTTGTGATGTTTTCAGCCATTTCTTCAAATATTCTTTCTGCCTCTTTTTCTCTCTCCTTTCCTTCTGGGAATCCCATTATGATTATGTTAGTACACTTGATGGTGTCTTACAGACCTCTTAGGATTTGTTCAAATTTCTTTATTCTTTTTATTTCCCCAGACTAGATAATCTCAATCAACCTATTTTCAAGTTTGCACATTCTTTCTGCTAGTTCAGATCTGCTGTTGAGCCTGTCTAGTGATTTTTTTCATTTCAGTTGTATTTTTCAAATCCAAAATTTCTGTTTGGTTCATTTTATAATGTCTATCTCTATTGATGTTGGTTCATTTTATAATTTCTATCTCTATTGATGTTTATTTGGAAAGACATTAATCTCATACTTTTATTTAGTTCTTTAGACATTCAGACATTTGAAATAGCTGATTTAAAGCCTTTGTCTATTAAGTCCCACATCTGTCCTCCCTCAGGGTTAGTTTTTATTTGTTCCTTTTATCCCCTTGTTTATGGGCCATATTTTCTTCTCTCTTTGTGTGTCTCATAATTTTTTGTTGAAAAATGTACGTTTTCAATAATATATTGTAGAAGTTTTAGAATTCAGAATTCCCCCCTCTTCACTGTCTGTTGTTATTGCTGTTTGTTGTTTATTTAGTGACTCTTCTGAACTAATTATGTCAAGTCTGTATTCTTTGTCAGCTACTGAAGTCTCTGCTTGCTCAGGTTAGTTCTCAGCTAATGATTGGACAGATATTTCTGTAAATGTTGGGAACCAATAAGCCTCCCAGTTTTTGCTAATGGGCAATGTGTGTGTGTGTGTGTGTGTATGTGTGTGTGTGTGAATGTGTGTCTTTAACACAACTGCCAGGCAATTGACAACTCTGCCTTAAGTTTCACTTCTTGCTTGCCAAGAGCCTCAGGTGAGAACTTAGAGCCTTCTCACATCTCTCTAGGACATGTTCACAGCTGTATGTATGCTGTATGCTCATGGCTTTCTAGATTCCTAGCAATATATCAGAGCTTTTCAAAGGCCCAATGGGCATCTCATTCCCCAGATTTTCTTTTTTTTTTCTTTTCAGATTTTTAATAAGCCTGTTGTTCGCCACAACTGTTATTCACTGCTTCAGGCAGGCTTTGAACAGTTGACTCTAAATGTGTTGTACAAGTGTCCCTGGGGAAAAAGCTTTTCTCGGTCAGGGCAAGCCCTAAGTCAGGTCAAATCAAGACAGTACTGCAAGTAGAGTCTTCCAGGGAAGCACTAGGTGGGTCAAATAATGACAGTTCTCTGATAATGAGGCTTGGAAGGAGCTCCAACCCTGTTTTGCCCTCCTGTGGCTTCCAGGCTGCTGGTTTTCATCATAATTATTATGAAAAGAATCCAAACCCATGGAAGAAAGCTTAAAAAAGAAAGTTACGAAGAGCAAAATAAAAATTACCCATAATCCTACTGCACAAGAATAACCAATGTTAACTTTGTTTTTTTTTTCCAAAATTGGAATAATGCTAAATCCTTCATTGTGGGGCAAAGGGGGTTTCTCAGAGTGTTCTGCTTTATGGTTTCTCTCAATAAAAATATATCCATCAACCTTTATCCTAAGCTTTCTGCTTTCATCATCTGACCACACCCTAACTTCTTCCTGGCAGCACTGGGGTCTCATTCTGGGGACATCCTATGTTCCCTGGCTGCATGACTTCTCTCCCTTCTACTTTTTCATGCCTCTTTGTTGGCTCCAAGCGTCCAATTATTCTGATATTCAGCCTTGCAATTCTGTCCCTGACCAGTTGTTGCCCATCCCAGAGGCCACTTGGCATGGTCCATTGCTCTGGCCTGACAACTTTAAAAGTCAGTCCTCTTTTCAACTGTGTTGGTTTTTGGCTTCTCTAACCAGCATGCCTATCAGATATCTGGCCTCCAGCCCACAGGTCCCGCCAGAGGATTACGTTTCCAAAAGTTTGACGTGTAATATCTAGATCAAATTTAAATTGGGTGCAAACTGCCCCGTTCACTGGAATCCTCATGGTCTGCCCCTGCTCCTCCCTGCAAAGTAAATCTCTAACGTTGGATAAATCCTTTTGCAAACATGCCAATTCTAGCTTGAAGGAAAGAGTCTGTGTTCTTCCAGGGGAGAATTCCATAAATAGTGCCATCATCTGCTCCAAGGACAAGAGGAAGGTACATCCTCTATTCTCTCAGACACTCCTTTCTACATAAGTGGCCTGAGCTTCCTTTGATCTCTGCCTCTTTGCTTGACTAAGGTTTTCCTTTATTTGCAGCTGAGCTTCTAGCAAAATGAATTTCCCAATTTTACCTGACCATATATCTTTTGAAAAAGAATTACCTCCTGTCCACCATCAAAAGCCAACATTTGAGGCCTTCCTCTGCTCACTATTTGAGAGCTGACTGCCCTCTACTCGTACTTCTCATTATCAGTTACTCAGGTGACCATGAAAATGAAACCAGTTATTCTCCCCAACCCCTGCTGCTAGGCCTGGGTTCTGCCATGTACTAAGGAAGATCTGACTCCAAATATTGGCCCTATCACTTCCTGACTTTGTGAGCTTGAGTGTGATACTTGAGAAATTTTTGTCAGTTTCTTTGTTAATAACACAAACCAGAATAACAGAAAGGAGAGAGTGGGGACAAAGAGAGAAATCAGATCTGCAGCGTCTCCCTAAAGGATGCAGCAGAGTAATGATCAACACATATGCATGAGGAAGTTACTTCATAACTGGGAAAGAACCACCAAAGAGATTAGAAGAAATAGTGTCTGGCACTCGCATAGGGCAGGGAATAGTGCCTGTTCCCATAAGCAAGACTGAAAAACTTGTAACTCGTGGGGCTTTCGGTAAAATACACAGAAGATTATTGCCTCAGAGGTGGGGAATTATTAGCCCTGTGACAAATTCTGCTCCACTCTCTCCTAACAAATCTTAAAAGCAAGACCCAAGGTTCAAACTATTTGTAAGAAACCTTGGCGCATCTCAGAAGAAAGCAAAAGAATATTTATAGTAGAAAAGTATCCAGCACCAAATAAAGTAAAATTCACAACGTTTAGCATTCAATTAAAAATTACCACTAAAAAATTACCATGTATACAAAGTAGCAGAAAAATATGACACATAATAAGAAGAATCAAAACAAACCCAGAACTGGCACAGATGTTATAAATAGCAGTTAAGGACATTAAAGGTATTCTACTTGCTCAAAGGATTAAGTAGAGACATGGAAGATAATTTTTAAAAAAAAAATCAAATTTCTGGAGATGAAAACTACATTGTATGAGATTATACACACACACACAAACACACACATGGTTGAATTAACTACATGTCCGACTTTGCAGAAGCAAAAATCAGTGAATTTAAAGACATAACAATACAAACTGTCCAAAATGAGACACAAAGAGAAAAAGTATTTAAATAAATGAAAAGAGCATCAGTGTCTACTATACTTGTAATTGGAGTCCCCACAAAAAAGGAAGGGAAAGACAGGAAAAATGGACCTTAGAGCTGAGTTTAAGTTAAACCTCAAAGTATAAAATATCTAGAAGAAAACATACAAGCAAATCTTTATGTCCTTGGGTTAGACGAAGATCCCTTTGATACAATACTGCAGTACGATCCATAAAAGAAAAATCAATAAAATGGGACTTCCCTGGTGGCGCAGTGGTTGAGAGTCTGCCTGCCGATGCAGGGGAAATGGGTTCGTGCCCCGGTCCAGGAAGATCCCACATGCCACGGAGTGGCTAGGCCTGTGAGCCATGGCCGCTGAGCCTGTGCATCCGGAGCCTGTGCTCTGCAATGGGAGAGGCCACAACAGTGAGAGGCCCGTGTACCAAAAAAAAAAAAAAAAAATCAATAAAATGTGCTTCATCAAAATTTAAAATGTCTGCTCTTCAAAAGATACTGTTAAGAAAACAAAAAGAAAAACCACAGACTGGGATAAAATATTCCCAAAGTGTATATGTGATAAAGTAATACCCAGGATATATAAAGAACTCTCAAAACTCAATAATAAGGAAACAAGCAACCTAGTAAAAAAAAAAAAATGGGTGAAAGATTTGAATGCATGCTAAACCAAAGAACATACATGAATGGCAGTATCCTCAACAAAATGAGTCATTAGGAAAATGAAAAATGAAACCACAATGAGATACCACTATAAACTATTAGAATGACTAAAATTAAAAGGACTAACTTTGTGACCACATAGAGGGGTGGGATAGGGAGGGTGGGAGGGAGACACAAGAGGGAGGAGATATGGGGATATATGTATGTGTATAGCTGATTCACTTTGTTATAAAGCAGGAACTAACACACCATTGTAAAGCAATTATACTCCAATAAATATGTTAAAAAGAAAAAAGGACTAACTATATCAAGTGTTGTCAGAGATATGGAAGAATTGGAACTCTTATACACTGCTAATGGAAATATAAAATGACACAACCTCTTTGGAAAAAAATTCAACAGTTTCTTAAAAAGTTAAATGTATGTCCAACATGTGACCTAGACATAACATTCTATTTTTTTAGAATAAAGTTTTCTTTCTTGTATCACGTTTATTTATTATTTTTTGTTTATTTTATATTGGAGTATAGTTGATTTACAATGTTGTGTTTTAGGTGTATAGCAAAGTTAATCAGTTATACATATACATATATCTGTTCTTTTTCAGATTCTTTCCCCATATAGGTTATTAGAGTACTAGTAGAGTTCCCAGTGCTATACAGTAGGTCCTTGTTGATTATCTATTTTATATATAGTAGTGTGTATCTGTTAATCTCAAACTCCTAATTTATTGCCCCCTGCCCACCGTCTTTCCCCTTTGGTAACCATAAATTTGTTTTTGAAGTCTGTGAGTCTGTTTTTGTTTTGTAAATTAGTTTATTTGTATCATTTTTTAAGATACCACATGTAAGTGATATGATATTTTTCTTTCTCTGTCTGACTTAGTACTTCACTTAGTATGATAATCTCTAAGTCCATCTGTCTTGCTGAAAATGGCATTATTTCATTATTTTTTTATGGCTGAGTAACATTGCATTGTATATATGTACCACATCTTCTTAATCCATTTATCTGTTGATAGACATTTAGGTTGCTTCCATGTCCTGGTTGTTATATATAGTGCTTCAATAAACATTGGGGTGCATGTAGCTTTTCAGATTATGGTTTTCTCTGGATATATGACCAGGAGTGGGATTGCTGGATCGTATGGTAGTTCTGTTTTTAGTTTTGTAAGGAAACTCCATACTGTTCTCCATAGTGTTTTTACCCATTTACATTCCCACCAACAGTGTAGGAGGGTTCCCTTTTCTTCACGCCCTCTCCAGCATTTATTGTTTGTAGATTTTTTGTTGATGGCCAATTATGACCAGTGTGAGGTGATACCTCATTGTATCAGTAGTTCTGATTTGCATTTCTTTAATAATTAGCAATGCTGAGCATCTTTTCACATGCCTCTTGGCCATCCATATGTTTTCTTTGGAGAAATGTCTATTTAGATCTTCCACCCATTTTGATTGGGTTGTTTGTTTTTTTGATATTGAACTGCATGGGCTGTTTGTATTTTTGGAGATTAATCCCTTGTTGGTCGCTTCGTTTGCAAATATTTTCTCCCATTCTGTGGGTTGGATTTTCATTTTGTTTATGATTTCCTTTGCTGTGCAAAAGCTTTTAAGATTAATTAGGTCCCACTTTAAAAATTTTTGTTTTAATTTTAATTACTCTAGGAGGTGAATCCATAAAGATATTGTTGCGATTTATGTGAAAGAGTGTTTTGCCTCTGTTTTCCTCTAAGAGTTTTATAGAATCTGGCCTTACATTTAGGTCTTTAATACATTTTGAGTTTATTTTTGTATATGGTGTTAGAAAATGTTCTAATTTCATTCTTTTACATGTAGCTGTCCAGTTTTCCCAGAACCACTTATTGAGAAGACTATCTTTTCTCCATTGTATTTTCTTGCCTCCTTTTTTGTAGATTAATTGACCATATGTGCGTGGGTTTATCTCTGGGCTTTCTATCCTGTTCAATTGATCTATATTTCTATTTTTGTGCCAGTACCATACTGTTTTGATTACTGTAGCTTTGTAGTATAGTCTGAAGTTAGGGAGCCTGATTCCTCCAGCTCTGTTTCCTGTTCCCCCACCCCCACCCCAACTCAGGATTGCTTTGGCTATTCGGGGTCTTTTGTGTTTCCATACAAATTAAAAAATTTTTTTTCTACTTCTGTGAAAAATGTCATTGGTAATTTGATAGGGGTTGCATTGAATCTGTAGGTTGCCTTACGTAGTATAATCATTTTGACAATATTGATTCTTCCAATCCAGGAACATGGTATATCTTTCAATCTGTTTGTGTCATCTTCGATTTCTTTCATCAGCATCTTATAGTTTTCAGAGTACAGGTCTTTTGCCTCTGTAGGTAGGTTTATCCCTAAGTATTTTATTCTTTTTGATGCAGTGGTAAATGGGATTGTTTCTTTAATTTCTCTTTCTGATTTTTCATTGTGTACAGAAATGCAATGGATTTCTGTGTATTAACTTTGTATCCTACAACTTTACCAGATTCATTGATGAGTTCTAGTAGTTTTCTGGTAGCATCTTTAGGATTTTCTATGTATAGTGTCATGTTATCTGCAAACAGTGACAGTTTTACTTCTTCTTTTCCAGTTTGGATTCCTTCTATTTCCTTTTTTTCTCTGATTGCCATGGCTGGGACTTCCAAAACTATGTTGAATGAAAGTGGTGAGAGTGGACAACCTTTTCTTGTTCCTGATCTTGGAGGAAAGGTTTCCAGCTTTTTACCATTGAGTATGATGTTAGCTGTAGGTTTGTCACATATGGTCTTTATTATTTCGAGGTATGTTACCTCTATGCCTACTTTCTGGAGACTTTGCATCATAAGTGGGTGTTGAATTTTGTCAAAAGCTTTTTCTGCATCTACTGAGGTGATGACATGGTTTTTATTCTTTAATTTGTTAATATGGTGTATCACACTGATTGATTTGTGGATATTGAAAAATCCTTGCATCATTGGGATAAATACCACTTGATAGTCATATGTGATCCTTTTAATGTATTGTTGGATTCGGTTTGCTAGTATTTGCTAGTTGAGGATTTTTGCATCTATGTTCATCAGTGATATTGGCCTGTAATTTTCTTTTTTTGTGATATCTTTGTCAGGTTTTGGTAACAGGGTGATGGTGGCCTCATAGAATGAGTTTGGGAGTATTCCTTCATCTGCAATTTTTTACAATAGTTTCAGAAGGATAGGTGTTAACTCTTCTCTAAATGTTTGATAGAATTCGCCTGTGAAGCCATCTGGTCCTGGACTTTTGTTTGTTGGGACTGTTTAAATCACAGTTTCAATTTCAGTACTTGTGACTGGTCTGTTCTTTTTCTCTATTTCATTTATTTCTGCTCTGACCTTTATGATTTTTTTCCTTCTACTAACTTTGTCTTTTGTTTGTTCTTCTTTGTCTAGTTGCTTTAGTTAGGTTAGGTTGTTTCTTTGAGCTTTTTCCTATTTCTCGAGGTAGGATTATATTGCTATAAACTTTCCTATTGGAACTGCGTTTGCTGCATCCCACAGGGTTTGGATCATCATGTTTTCATTTTCATTTGTCTCTAGGTATTTTTAAATTTCCTCTTGGATATCTTCAGTGATTCCTTGGTTGTTAGGCGTCTGTTGTTTAGCCTCCACAAGTTTGTGTTTTTTACAGTTTTTTTTTCTTGTGGTTGATTTGTAATCTCATAGTGTTGTCTGCAAAAGATGCTTGATATAATTTCAATTTTCTTCAGATTTACTGAGGCTTACTTTATGGCACCACATGTGATCTATCCTGGAGAATGTTCCATGTACACTTGAAAAGATTGTGTATTCTGCTTTAGGATGGAATGCTCTATAGAAATCAATGAAGTCCATCTGTCCTAACGTGTTATTTAAGGCATACAGTTTTTATTGATTTTCATCCTGGATGATCTAACCATTGATAAAATTAGGGTTTTAAAGTTTCCCCTATTATTGTGTTACTCTCAGTTTCTCCTTTATGGCTGTTAGCATTGGTCTTATATATTGAGGTGCTCCTATGTTGGGTGCATAAATATTTACAATTGTTATATTTTCTTCTTGGATTGATACCTTGATAATTATGTAGTGTCCTTCTTGTCTCTTGTAACAGTCTTTATTTTAAAGTCTATTTTGTCTGATATAAATATTACTACTACAGCTTTCTTTTGATTTCCATTTGCATGGAATACCCTTTTCCATCCCCTCACTGTCAGTCTGTATGTGTCCCTAGATCTGAAGTGGGTCTCTTATAGGCAGCATATATATGTGTCTTGTCTTTTGTATCCATTCAGCCAGTATATGTCATTTGGTTGGAGCATTTAATCCATTTACATTTAAGGTAATTACCTATATGTATGTCCTTATTGCCATTTATTTTTTATTTATTTTTTTAACATCTTTATTGGAGTATAATTGCTTTACAATGGTGTGTTAGTTTCTGCTTTACAACAAAGTGAATCACTTATACATATATATATGTTCCCATATCTCTTCCCTCTTGCGTCTCCCTCCCGCCCACACTCCCTATCCCACCCCTCCAGGCGGTTGCAAAGCACCGAGCTGATATCCCTGTGCTATGCTGATGCTTCCCACTAGCTATCTACCTTACGTTAGGTAGTGTATATATGTCCATGCCTCTCTCTCGCTTTCTCACAGTTCACCCTTCCCCCTCGCCATATCCTCAAGTCCGTTTTCCAGTACGTTTGTGTCTTTATTCCTGTCTTACCCCTAGATTCTTCATGACATAATTTTTTGTTAAATTCCATATATATGTGTTAGCATATGGTATTTGTCTTTCTCTTTGTGACTTACTTCACTCTGTATGACAGACTCTAGGTCTATCCACCTCATTACAAAGAGCTCAATTTCGTTTCTTTTTATGGCTGAGTAATATTCCATTGTATATATGTGCCACATCTTCTTTATCCATTCATCCGATGATGGGCACTTAGGTTGTCTCCATCTCCGAGCTATCGTAAATAGAGCTGCAATGAACATTTTGGTACATGACTCCTTTTGAATTATGGTTTTCTCAGGGTATGTGCCCAGTAGTGGGATTGCTGGGTCATATGGTAGTTCTATTTGTAGTTTTTTAAGGAACCTCCATACTGTTCTCCATAGTGGCTGTACCAATTCACATTCCCACCAGCAGTGCGGGAGTGTTCCCTTTTCTCCACACTCTCTCCAGAATTTATTGTTTCTAGATTTTTTGATGATGGCCATTGTGACTGGTGTGAGAAGATATCTCATTGTAGTTTTGATTTGCATTTCCCTAATGATTAATGATGTTGAGCATTCTTTCATGTGTCTGTTGGCAGTCTGTATATCTTCTCTGGAGAAATGTCTATGTAGGTCTTCTGCCCATTTTTGGATTGGGGTGTTTGTTTTTTTTGTTATTGAGGTGCATGAGCCGCTTGTAAATTTTGGAAATTAATCCTTTGTCAGTTGCTTCATTTGCAAATATCTTCTCCCATTCTGAGGGTTGTGTTTTGGTCTTGTTTATGGTTTCGTTTGCTGTGCAAAAGCTTTGAAGTTTCATTAGGTCCCATGTGTTTATTTTTGTTTTTATTTCCATTTCTCTAGGAGGTGGGTCAAAAAGGATGTTGCTGTGATTTATGTCATAGAGTGTCCTGCCTATGTTTTCCTCTAAGAGTTTGATAGTTTCTGGCCTTACCTTTAGGTCTTTAGTCCATTTTGAGCTTATTTTTGTGTATGGTGTCAGGGAGTGATCTAATCTCATACTTTTATTTGTACCTGTCCAGTTTTCCCAGCACCACTTATTGAAGAGGCTGTCCTTTCTGCACTGTACATTCCTGCCTCCTTTATCAAATATAAGGTGACCATATGTGCGTGGGTTTATCTCTGGGCTTTCTATCCTGTTCCATTGATCTATATTTCTGTTTTTGTGCCAGTACCATACTGTCTTGTTTACTGTAGCTTTGTAGTATAGTCTGAAGTCAGGGAGCCTGATTCCTCCAGCTCCGTGTTTCGTTCTCAAGATTGCTTTGGCTATTCGGGGTCTTTTGTGTTTCCATACAAATTGTGAAATTTCTTGTTCTAGTTCTGTGAAACATGCCAGTGGTAGTTTGATAGGGATTGCATTGAATCTGTAGATTGCTTTGGGTAGTAGAGTCATTTTCACAATGTTGATTCTTCCAATCCAAGAACATGGTATATCTCTCCATCTATTTGTATCATCTTTAATTTCTTTCATCAGTGTCTTATAATTTTCTGCATACAGGTCTTTTGTCTCCTTAGGTAGGTTTATTCCTAGATATTTTATTCTTTTTGTTGCAGTGGTAAATGGGAGTGTGTTTTTTAATTTCACTTTCATATTTTTCATCCTTAGTGTATAGGAATGCAAGAGATTTCTGTGCATTAATTTTGCATCCTGCTACTTTACCAAATTCATTGATTAGCTCTAGTGGTTTTCTGGTAGCATCTTTAGGATTCTCTATGGATAGTATCATGTCATCTGCAAACCGTGACAGCTTTACTTCTTCTTTTCCGATTTGGATTCCTTTTATTTCCTTTTCTTCTCTGATTGCTGTGGCTAAAACTTGCAAAAGTATGTTGAATAAGAGTGGTGAGAGTGGGCAACCTTGTCTTGTTCCTGATCTTAGTGGAAATGCTTTCAGTTTTTCACCATTGAGGACGATGTTGTCTGTGGGTTTGTCATATATGGCCTTTATTATGTTGAGGAAAGTTCCCTCTGTGCCTACTTTGTGCAGGGTTTTTATCATAAATGGGTGTTGAATTTTGTCGAGAGCTTTCTCTGCATCTATTGAGATGATCATATGGTTTTTCTGCTTCAATTTGTTAATATGGTGTACACGTTGATTGCTTTGCGTATATTGAAGAATGCTTGCATTCCTGGAATAAAGCCCACTTGATCATGGTGTATGATCCTTTTAATGTGCTGTTGGATTCTGTTTGCTAGTATTTTGTTGAGGATTTTTGCATCTATGTTCATCAGTGATATTGGCCTGTAGTTTTCTTTCTTTGTGACATCCTTGTCTGGTTTTGGTATCAGGATGATGGTGGCCTCGTACAATGAGTTTGGGAGTGTTCCTCCCTCTGCTCTATTTTGGAAGAGTTTGAGAAGGATAGGTGTTAGCTCTTCTGTAAATGTTTGATCGAATTCGCCTGTGAAGCCATCTGGTCCTGGGCTTTTGATAGATGGAAATTTTTTTTTTTAAACATCTTTATTGGGATATAACTGCTTTACAATGGTGTGTTAGTTTCTGCTTTATAACAAAGTGAATCAGTTGTACATATACATATGTTCCCGTATCTCTTCCCTCTTGCGTCTCCCTCCCTCCCACCTTCCCTATCCCACCCCTGCAGGCCGTCACAAAGCACCGAGCTGATATCCCTGTGGTATGCGGCTGCTTCCCACTAGGTATCTACCTTACGTTTGGTAGTGTATATATGTTCATGCCTCTCTCTCGCTTTGTCACAGCTCACCCTTCCCCCTCCCCATATCCTCAAGTCCGTTCTCCAGTCGGTCTGTGTCTTTCTTGGTGCCTTACCCCTAGGTTCTTCATGACATAATTTTTTGTTAAATTCCATATATATGTGTTAGCATATGGTATTTGTCTTTCTCTTTGTGACTTACTTCACTCTGTATGACAGACTCTAGGTCTATCCACCTCATTACCAATAGCTCAATTTCGTTTCTTTTTATGGCTGAGTAATATTCCATTGTATATATGTGCCACATCTTCTTTATCCATTCATCCGATGATGGGCACTTAGGTTGTCTCCATCTCCGGGCTGTCGTAAATAGAGCTGCAAGAAACATGTTGGTACATGACTCTTTTTGAATTATGGTTTTTTCAGGGTATGTGCCCAGTAGTGGGATTGCTGGGTCATATGGTAGTTCTGTTTGTAGTTTTTTAAGGAACCTCCATACTGTTCTCCATAGTGGCTGTACCAATTCACATTCCCACCAGCAGTGCGGGAGTGTTCCCTTTTCTCCACACTCTCTCCAGAATTTATTGTTTCTAGATTTTTTGATGATGGCCATTGTGACTGGTGTGAGATGATATCTCATTGTAGTTTTGATTTGCATTTCCCTAATGATTAATGATGTTGAGCATTCTTTCATGTGTCTGTTGGCAGTCTGTATATCTTCTCTGGAGAAATGTCTATGTAGGTCTTCTGCCCATTTTTGGATTGGGGTGTTTGTTTTTTTTGTTATTGAGGTGCATGAGCCGCTTGTAAATTTTGGAAATTAATCCTTTGTCAGTTGCTTCATTTGCAAATATCTTCTCCCATTCTGAGGGTTGTGTTTTGGTCTTGTTTATGGTTTCGTTTGCTGTGCAAAAGCTTTGAAGTTTCATTAGGTCCCATGTGTTTATTTTTGTTTTTATTTCCATTTCTCTAGGAGGTGGGTCAAAAAGGATGTTGCTGTGATTTATGTCATAGAGTGTCCTGCCTATGTTTTCCTCTAAGAGTTTGATAGTTTCTGGCCTTACCTTTAGGTCTTTAGTCCATTTTGAGCTTATTTTTGTGTATGGTGTCAGGGAGTGATCTAATCTCATACTTTTATTTGTACCTGTCCAGTTTTCCCAGCACCACTTATTGAAGAGGCTGTCCTTTCTGCACTGTACATTCCTGCCTCCTTTATCAAATATAAGGTGACCATATGTGCGTGGGTTTATCTCTGGGCTTTCTATCCTGTTCCATTGATCTATATTTCTGTTTTTGTGCCAGTACCATACTGTCTTGTTTACTGTAGCTTTGTAGTATAGTCTGAAGTCAGGGAGCCTGATTCCTCCAGCTCCGTGTTTCGTTCTCAAGATTGCTTTGGCTATTCGGGGTCTTTTGTGTTTCCATACAAATTGTGAAATTTCTTGTTCTAGTTCTGTGAAACATGCCAGTGGTAGTTTGATAGGGATTGCATTGAATCTGTAGATTGCTTTGGGTAGTAGAGTCATTTTCACAATGTTGATTCTTCCAATCCAAGAACATGGTATATCTCTCCATCTATTTGTATCATCTTTAATTTCTTTCATCAGTGTCTTATAATTTTCTGCATACAGGTCTTTTGTCTCCTTAGGTAGGTTTATTCCTAGATATTTTATTCTTTTTGTTGCAGTGGTAAATGGGAGTGTGTTTTTTAATTTCACTTTCATATTTTTCATCCTTAGTGTATAGGAATGCAAGAGATTTCTGTGCATTAATTTTGCATCCTGCTACTTTACCAAATTCATTGATTAGCTCTAGTGGTTTTCTGGTAGCATCTTTAGGATTCTCTATGGATAGTATCATGTCATCTGCAAACCGTGACAGCTTTACTTCTTCTTTTCCGATTTGGATTCCTTTTATTTCCTTTTCTTCTCTGATTGCTGTGGCTAAAACTTGCAAAAGTATGTTGAATAAGAGTGGTGAGAGTGGGCAACCTTGTCTTGTTCCTGATCTTAGTGGAAATGCTTTCAGTTTTTCACCATTGAGGACGATGTTGTCTGTGGGTTTGTCATATATGGCCTTTATTATGTTGAGGAAAGTTCCCTCTGTGCCTACTTTGTGCAGGGTTTTTATCATAAATGGGTGTTGAATTTTGTCGAGAGCTTTCTCTGCATCTATTGAGATGATCATATGGTTTTTCTGCTTCAATTTGTTAATATGGTGTACACGTTGATTGCTTTGCGTATATTGAAGAATGCTTGCATTCCTGGAATAAAGCCCACTTGATCATGGTGTATGATCCTTTTAATGTGCTGTTGGATTCTGTTTGCTAGTATTTTGTTGAGGATTTTTGCATCTATGTTCATCAGTGATATTGGCCTGTAGTTTTCTTTCTTTGTGACATCCTTGTCTGGTTTTGGTATCAGGATGATGGTGGCCTCGTACAATGAGTTTGGGAGTGTTCCTCCCTCTGCTCTATTTTGGAAGAGTTTGAGAAGGATAGGTGTTAGCTCTTCTGTAAATGTTTGATCGAATTCGCCTGTGAAGCCATCTGGTCCTGGGCTTTTGATAGATGGAAATTTTTTTTTTTAAACATCTTTATTGGGATATAACTGCTTTACAATGGTGTGTTAGTTTCTGCTTTATAACAAAGTGAATCAGTTGTACATATACATATGTTCCCGTATCTCTTCCCTCTTGCGTCTCCCTCCCTCCCACCTTCCCTGTCCCACCCCTGCAGGCCGTCACAAAGCACCGAGCTGATATCCCTGTGGTATGCGGCTGCTTCCCACTAGGTATCTACCTTACGTTTGGTAGTGTATATATGTTCATGCCTCTCTCTCGCTTTGTCACAGCTCACCCTTCCCCCTCCCCATATCCTCAAGTCCGTTCTCCAGTCGGTCTGTGTCTTTCTTGGTGCCTTACCCCTAGGTTCTTCATGACATAATTTTTTGTTAAATTCCATATATATGTGTTAGCATATGGTATTTGTCTTTCTCTTTGTGACTTACTTCACTCTGTATGACAGACTCTAGGTCTATCCACCTCATTACCAATAGCTCAATTTCGTTTCTTTTTATGGCTGAGTAATATTCCATTGTATATATGTGCCACATCTTCTTTATCCATTCATCCGATGATGGGCACTTAGGTTGTCTCCATCTCCGGGCTGTCGTAAATAGAGCTGCAAGAAACATGTTGGTACATGACTCTTTTTGAATTATGGTTTTTTCAGGGTATGTGCCCAGTAGTGGGATTGCTGGGTCATATGGTAGTTCTGTTTGTAGTTTTTTAAGGAACCTCCATACTGTTCTCCATAGTGGCTGTACCAATTCACATTCCCACCAGCAGTGCGGGAGTGTTCCCTTTTCTCCACACTCTCTCCAGAATTTATTGTTTCTAGATTTTTTGATGATGGCCATTGTGACTGGTGTGAGATGATATCTCATTGTAGTTTTGATTTGCATTTCCCTAATGATTAATGATGTTGAGCATTCTTTCATGTGTCTGTTGGCAGTCTGTATATCTTCTCTGGAGAAATGTCTATGTAGGTCTTCTGCCCATTTTTGGATTGGGGTGTTTGTTTTTTTTGTTATTGAGGTGCATGAGCCGCTTGTAAATTTTGGAAATTAATCCTTTGTCAGTTGCTTCATTTGCAAATATCTTCTCCCATTCTGAGGGTTGTGTTTTGGTCTTGTTTATGGTTTCGTTTGCTGTGCAAAAGCTTTGAAGTTTCATTAGGTCCCATGTGTTTATTTTTGTTTTTATTTCCATTTCTCTAGGAGGTGGGTCAAAAAGGATGTTGCTGTGATTTATGTCATAGAGTGTCCTGCCTATGTTTTCCTCTAAGAGTTTGATAGTTTCTGGCCTTACCTTTAGGTCTTTAGTCCATTTTGAGCTTATTTTTGTGTATGGTGTCAGGGAGTGATCTAATCTCATACTTTTATTTGTACCTGTCCAGTTTTCCCAGCACCACTTATTGAAGAGGCTGTCCTTTCTGCACTGTACATTCCTGCCTCCTTTATCAAATATAAGGTGACCATATGTGCGTGGGTTTATCTCTGGGCTTTCTATCCTGTTCCATTGATCTATATTTCTGTTTTTGTGCCAGTACCATACTGTCTTGTTTACTGTAGCTTTGTAGTATAGTCTGAAGTCAGGGAGCCTGATTCCTCCAGCTCCGTGTTTCGTTCTCAAGATTGCTTTGGCTATTCGGGGTCTTTTGTGTTTCCATACAAATTGTGAAATTTCTTGTTCTAGTTCTGTGAAACATGCCAGTGGTAGTTTGATAGGGATTGCATTGAATCTGTAGATTGCTTTGGGTAGTAGAGTCATTTTCACAATGTTGATTCTTCCAATCCAAGAACATGGTATATCTCTCCATCTATTTGTATCATCTTTAATTTCTTTCATCAGTGTCTTATAATTTTCTGCATACAGGTCTTTTGTCTCCTTAGGTAGGTTTATTCCTAGATATTTTATTCTTTTTGTTGCAGTGGTAAATGGGAGTGTGTTTTTTAATTTCACTTTCATATTTTTCATCCTTAGTGTATAGGAATGCAAGAGATTTCTGTGCATTAATTTTGCATCCTGCTACTTTACCAAATTCATTGATTAGCTCTAGTGGTTTTCTGGTAGCATCTTTAGGATTCTCTATGGATAGTATCATGTCATCTGCAAACCGTGACAGCTTTACTTCTTCTTTTCCGATTTGGATTCCTTTTATTTCCTTTTCTTCTCTGATTGCTGTGGCTAAAACTTGCAAAAGTATGTTGAATAAGAGTGGTGAGAGTGGGCAACCTTGTCTTGTTCCTGATCTTAGTGGAAATGCTTTCAGTTTTTCACCATTGAGGACGATGTTGTCTGTGGGTTTGTCATATATGGCCTTTATTATGTTGAGGAAAGTTCCCTCTGTGCCTACTTTGTGCAGGGTTTTTATCATAAATTGGTGTTGAATTTTGTCGAGAGCTTTCTCTGCATCTATTGAGATGATCATATGGTTTTTCTGCTTCAATTTGTTAATATGGTGTACACGTTGATTGCTTTGCGTATATTGAAGAATGCTTGCATTCCTGGAATAAAGCCCACTTGATCATGGTGTATGATCCTTTTAATGTGCTGTTGGATTCTGTTTGCTAGTATTTTGTTGAGGATTTTTGCATCTATGTTCATCAGTGATATTGGCCTGTAGTTTTCTTTCTTTGTGACATCCTTGTCTGGTTTTGGTATCAGGATGATGGTGGCCTCGTACAATGAGTTTGGGAGTGTTCCTCCCTCTGCTCTATTTTGGAAGAGTTTGAGAAGGATAGGTGTTAGCTCTTCTGTAAATGTTTGATCGAATTCGCCTGTGAAGCCATCTGGTCCTGGGCTTTTGATAGATGGAAATTTTTTTTTTTAAACATCTTTATTGGGATATAACTGCTTTACAATGGTGTGTTAGTTTCTGCTTTATAACAAAGTGAATCAGTTGTACATATACATATGTTCCCGTATCTCTTCCCTCTTGCGTCTCCCTCCCTCCCACCTTCCCTGTCCCACCCCTGCAGGCCGTCACAAAGCACCGAGCTGATATCCCTGTGGTATGCGGCTGCTTCCCACTAGGTATCTACCTTACGTTTGGTAGTGTATATATGTTCATGCCTCTCTCTCGCTTTGTCACAGCTCACCCTTCCCCCTCCCCATATCCTCAAGTCCGTTCTCCAGTCGGTCTGTGTCTTTCTTGGTGCCTTACCCCTAGGTTCTTCATGACATAATTTTTTGTTAAATTCCATATATATGTGTTAGCATATGGTATTTGTCTTTCTCTTTGTGACTTACTTCACTCTGTATGACAGACTCTAGGTCTATCCACCTCATTACCAATAGCTCAATTTCGTTTCTTTTTATGGCTGAGTAATATTCCATTGTATATATGTGCCACATCTTCTTTATCCATTCATCCGATGATGGGCACTTAGGTTGTCTCCATCTCCGGGCTGTCATAAATAGAGCTGCAAGAAACATGTTGGTACATGACTCTTTTTGAATTATGGTTTTTTCAGGGTATGTGCCCAGTAGTGGGATTGCTGGGTCATATGGTAGTTCTGTTTGTAGTTTTTTAAGGAACCTCCATACTGTTCTCCATAGTGGCTGTACCAATTCACATTCCCACCAGCAGTGCGGGAGTGTTCCCTTTTCTCCACACTCTCTCCAGAATTTATTGTTTCTAGATTTTTTGATGATGGCCATTGTGACTGGTGTGAGATGATATCTCATTGTAGTTTTGATTTGCATTTCCCTAATGATTAATGATGTTGAGCATTCTTTCATGTGTCTGTTGGCAGTCTGTATATCTTCTCTGGAGAAATGTCTATGTAGGTCTTCTGCCCATTTTTGGATTGGGGTGTTTGTTTTTTTTGTTATTGGGGTGCATGAGCCGCTTGTAAATTTTGGAAATTAATCCTTTGTCAGTTGCTTCATTTGCAAATATCTTCTCCCATTCTGAGGGTTGTGTTTTGGTCTTGTTTATGGTTTCGTTTGCTGTGCAAAAGCTTTGAAGTTTCATTAGGTCCCATGTGTTTATTTTTGTTTTTATTTCCATTTCTCTAGGAGGTGGGTCAAAAAGGATGTTGCTGTGATTTATGTCATAGAGTGTCCTGCCTATGTTTTCCTCTAAGAGTTTGATAGTTTCTGGCCTTACCTTTAGGTCTTTAGTCCATTTTGAGCTTATTTTTGTGTATGGTGTCAGGGAGTGATCTAATCTCATACTTTTATTTGTACCTGTCCAGTTTTCCCAGCACCACTTATTGAAGAGGCTGTCCTTTCTGCACTGTACATTCCTGCCTCCTTTATCAAATATAAGGTGACCATATGTGCGTGGGTTTATCTCTGGGCTTTCTATCCTGTTCCATTGATCTATATTTCTGTTTTTGTGCCAGTACCATACTGTCTTGTTTACTGTAGCTTTGTAGTATAGTCTGAAGTCAGGGAGCCTGATTCCTCCAGCTCCGTGTTTCGTTCTCAAGATTGCTTTGGCTATTCGGGGTCTTTTGTGTTTCCATACAAATTGTGAAATTTCTTGTTCTAGTTCTGTGAAACATGCCAGTGGTAGTTTGATAGGGATTGCATTGAATCTGTAGATTGCTTTGGGTAGTAGAGTCATTTTCACAATGTTGATTCTTCCAATCCAAGAACATGGTATATCTCTCCATCTATTTGTATCATCTTTAATTTCTTTCATCAGTGTCTTATAATTTTCTGCATACAGGTCTTTTGTCTCCTTAGGTAGGTTTATTCCTAGATATTTTATTCTTTTTGTTGCAGTGGTAAATGGGAGTGTGTTTTTTAATTTCACTTTCATATTTTTCATCCTTAGTGTATAGGAATGCAAGAGATTTCTGTGCATTAATTTTGCATCCTGCTACTTTACCAAATTCATTGATTAGCTCTAGTGGTTTTCTGGTAGCATCTTTAGGATTCTCTATGGATAGTATCATGTCATCTGCAAACCGTGACAGCTTTACTTCTTCTTTTCCGATTTGGATTCCTTTTATTTCCTTTTCTTCTCTGATTGCTGTGGCTAAAACTTGCAAAAGTATGTTGAATAAGAGTGGTGAGAGTGGGCAACCTTGTCTTGTTCCTGATCTTAGTGGAAATGCTTTCAGTTTTTCACCATTGAGGACGATGTTGTCTGTGGGTTTGTCATATATGGCCTTTATTATGTTGAGGAAAGTTCCCTCTGTGCCTACTTTGTGCAGGGTTTTTATCATAAATGGGTGTTGAATTTTGTCGAGAGCTTTCTCTGCATCTATTGAGATGATCATATGGTTTTTCTGCTTCAATTTGTTAATATGGTGTACACGTTGATTGCTTTGCGTATATTGAAGAATGCTTGCATTCCTGGAATAAAGCCCACTTGATCATGGTGTATGATCCTTTTAATGTGCTGTTGGATTCTGTTTGCTAGTATTTTGTTGAGGATTTTTGCATCTATGTTCATCAGTGATATTGGCCTGTAGTTTTCTTTCTTTGTGACATCCTTGTCTGGTTTTGGTATCAGGATGATGGTGGCCTCGTACAATGAGTTTGGGAGTGTTCCTCCCTCTGCTCTATTTTGGAAGAGTTTGAGAAGGATAGGTGTTAGCTCTTCTGTAAATGTTTGATCGAATTCGCCTGTGAAGCCATCTGGTCCTGGGCTTTTGATAGATGGAAATTTTTTTTTTTAAACATCTTTATTGGGATATAACTGCTTTACAATGGTGTGTTAGTTTCTGCTTTATAACAAAGTGAATCAGTTGTACATATACATATGTTCCCGTATCTCTTCCCTCTTGCGTCTCCCTCCCTCCCACCTTCCCTGTCCCACCCCTGCAGGCCGTCACAAAGCACCGAGCTGATATCCCTGTGGTATGCGGCTGCTTCCCACTAGGTATCTACCTTACGTTTGGTAGTGTATATATGTTCATGCCTCTCTCTCGCTTTGTCACAGCTCACCCTTCCCCCTCCCCATATCCTCAAGTCCGTTCTCCAGTCGGTCTGTGTCTTTCTTGGTGCCTTACCCCTAGGTTCTTCATGACATAATTTTTTGTTAAATTCCATATATATGTGTTAGCATATGGTATTTGTCTTTCTCTTTGTGACTTACTTCACTCTGTATGACAGACTCTAGGTCTATCCACCTCATTACCAATAGCTCAATTTCGTTTCTTTTTATGGCTGAGTAATATTCCATTGTATATATGTGCCACATCTTCTTTATCCATTCATCCGATGATGGGCACTTAGGTTGTCTCCATCTCCGGGCTGTCGTAAATAGAGCTGCAAGAAACATGTTGGTACATGACTCTTTTTGAATTATGGTTTTTTCAGGGTATGTGCCCAGTAGTGGGATTGCTGGGTCATATGGTAGTTCTGTTTGTAGTTTTTTAAGGAACCTCCATACTGTTCTCCATAGTGGCTGTACCAATTCACATTCCCACCAGCAGTGCGGGAGTGTTCCCTTTTCTCCACACTCTCTCCAGAATTTATTGTTTCTAGATTTTTTGATGATGGCCATTGTGACTGGTGTGAGATGATATCTCATTGTAGTTTTGATTTGCATTTCCCTAATGATTAATGATGTTGAGCATTCTTTCATGTGTCTGTTGGCAGTCTGTATATCTTCTCTGGAGAAATGTCTATGTAGGTCTTCTGCCCATTTTTGGATTGGGGTGTTTGTTTTTTTTGTTATTGAGGTGCATGAGCCACTTGTAAATTTTGGAAATTAATCCTTTGTCAGTTGCTTCATTTGCAAATATCTTCTCCCATTCTGAGGGTTGTGTTTTGGTCTTGTTTATGGTTTCGTTTGCTGTGCAAAAGCTTTGAAGTTTCATTAGGTCCCATGTGTTTATTTTTGTTTTTATTTCCATTTCTCTAGGAGGTGGGTCAAAAAGGATGTTGCTGTGATTTATGTCATAGAGTGTCCTGCCTATGTTTTCCTCTAAGAGTTTGATAGTTTCTGGCCTTACCTTTAGGTCTTTAGTCCATTTTGAGCTTATTTTTGTGTATGGTGTCAGGGAGTGATCTAATCTCATACTTTTATTTGTACCTGTCCAGTTTTCCCAGCACCACTTATTGAAGAGGCTGTCCTTTCTGCACTGTACATTCCTGCCTCCTTTATCAAATATAAGGTGACCATATGTGCGTGGGTTTATCTCTGGGCTTTCTATCCTGTTCCATTGATCTATATTTCTGTTTTTGTGCCAGTACCATACTGTCTTGTTTACTGTAGCTTTGTAGTATAGTCTGAAGTCAGGGAGCCTGATTCCTCCAGCTCCGTGTTTCGTTCTCAAGATTGCTTTGGCTATTCGGGGTCTTTTGTGTTTCCATACAAATTGTGAAATTTCTTGTTCTAGTTCTGTGAAACATGCCAGTGGTAGTTTGATAGGGATTGCATTGAATCTGTAGATTGCTTTGGGTAGTAGAGTCATTTTCACAATGTTGATTCTTCCAATCCAAGAACATGGTATATCTCTCCATCTATTTGTATCATCTTTAATTTCTTTCATCAGTGTCTTATAATTTTCTGCATACAGGTCTTTTGTCTCCTTAGGTAGGTTTATTCCTAGATATTTTATTCTTTTTGTTGCAGTGGTAAATGGGAGTGTGTTTTTTAATTTCACTTTCATATTTTTCATCCTTAGTGTATAGGAATGCAAGAGATTTCTGTGCATTAATTTTGCATCCTGCTACTTTACCAAATTCATTGATTAGCTCTAGTGGTTTTCTGGTAGCATCTTTAGGATTCTCTATGGATAGTATCATGTCATCTGCAAACCGTGACAGCTTTACTTCTTCTTTTCCGATTTGGATTCCTTTTATTTCCTTTTCTTCTCTGATTGCTGTGGCTAAAACTTGCAAAAGTATGTTGAATAAGAGTGGTGAGAGTGGGCAACCTTGTCTTGTTCCTGATCTTAGTGGAAATGCTTTCAGTTTTTCACCATTGAGGACGATGTTGTCTGTGGGTTTGTCATATATGGCCTTTATTATGTTGAGGAAAGTTCCCTCTGTGCCTACTTTGTGCAGGGTTTTTATCATAAATGGGTGTTGAATTTTGTCGAGAGCTTTCTCTGCATCTATTGAGATGATCATATGGTTTTTCTGCTTCAATTTGTTAATATGGTGTACACGTTGATTGCTTTGCGTATATTGAAGAATGCTTGCATTCCTGGAATAAAGCCCACTTGATCATGGTGTATGATCCTTTTAATGTGCTGTTGGATTCTGTTTGCTAGTATTTTGTTGAGGATTTTTGCATCTATGTTCATCAGTGATATTGGCCTGTAGTTTTCTTTCTTTGTGACATCCTTGTCTGGTTTTGGTATCAGGATGATGGTGGCCTCGTACAATGAGTTTGGGAGTGTTCCTCCCTCTGCTCTATTTTGGAAGAGTTTGAGAAGGATAGGTGTTAGCTCTTCTGTAAATGTTTGATCGAATTCGCCTGTGAAGCCATCTGGTCCTGGGCTTTTGATAGATGGAAATTTTTTTTTTTAAACATCTTTATTGGGATATAACTGCTTTACAATGGTGTGTTAGTTTCTGCTTTATAACAAAGTGAATCAGTTGTACATATACATATGTTCCCGTATCTCTTCCCTCTTGCGTCTCCCTCCCTCCCACCTTCCCTATCCCACCCCTGCAGGCCGTCACAAAGCACCGAGCTGATATCCCTGTGGTATGCGGCTGCTTCCCACTAGGTATCTACCTTACGTTTGGTAGTGTATATATGTTCATGCCTCTCTCTCGCTTTGTCACAGCTCACCCTTCCCCCTCCCCATATCCTCAAGTCCGTTCTCCAGTCGGTCTGTGTCTTTCTTGGTGCCTTACCCCTAGGTTCTTCATGACATAATTTTTTGTTAAATTCCATATATATGTGTTAGCATATGGTATTTGTCTTTCTCTTTGTGACTTACTTCACTCTGTATGACAGACTCTAGGTCTATCCACCTCATTACCAATAGCTCAATTTCGTTTCTTTTTATGGCTGAGTAAGATTCCATTGTATATATGTGCCACATCTTCTTTATCCATTCATCCGATGATGGGCACTTAGGTTGTCTCCATCTCCGGGCTGTCGTAAATAGAGCTGCAAGAAACATGTTGGTACATGACTCTTTTTGAATTATGGTTTTTTCAGGGTATGTGCCCAGTAGTGGGATTGCTGGGTCATATGGTAGTTCTGTTTGTAGTTTTTTAAGGAACCTCCATACTGTTCTCCATAGTGGCTGTACCAATTCACATTCCCACCAGCAGTGCGGGAGTGTTCCCTTTTCTCCACACTCTCTCCAGAATTTATTGTTTCTAGATTTTTTGATGATGGCCATTGTGACTGGTGTGAGATGATATCTCATTGTAGTTTTGATTTGCATTTCCCTAATGATTAATGATGTTGAGCATTCTTTCATGTGTCTGTTGGCAGTCTGTATATCTTCTCTGGAGAAATGTCTATGTAGGTCTTCTGCCCATTTTTGGATTGGGGTGTTTGTTTTTTTTGTTATTGAGGTGCATGAGCCGCTTGTAAATTTTGGAAATTAATCCTTTGTCAGTTGCTTCATTTGCAAATATCTTCTCCCATTCTGAGGGTTGTGTTTTGGTCTTGTTTATGGTTTCGTTTGCTGTGCAAAAGCTTTGAAGTTTCATTAGGTCCCATGTGTTTATTTTTGTTTTTATTTCCATTTCTCTAGGAGGTGGGTCAAAAAGGATGTTGCTGTGATTTATGTCATAGAGTGTCCTGCCTATGTTTTCCTCTAAGAGTTTGATAGTTTCTGGCCTTACCTTTAGGTCTTTAGTCCATTTTGAGCTTATTTTTGTGTATGGTGTCAGGGAGTGATCTAATCTCATACTTTTATTTGTACCTGTCCAGTTTTCCCAGCACCACTTATTGAAGAGGCTGTCCTTTCTGCACTGTACATTCCTGCCTCCTTTATCAAATATAAGGTGACCATATGTGCGTGGGTTTATCTCTGGGCTTTCTATCCTGTTCCATTGATCTATATTTCTGTTTTTGTGCCAGTACCATACTGTCTTGTTTACTGTAGCTTTGTAGTATAGTCTGAAGTCAGGGAGCCTGATTCCTCCAGCTCCGTGTTTCGTTCTCAAGATTGCTTTGGCTATTCGGGGTCTTTTGTGTTTCCATACAAATTGTGAAATTTCTTGTTCTAGTTCTGTGAAACATGCCAGTGGTAGTTTGATAGGGATTGCATTGAATCTGTAGATTGCTTTGGGTAGTAGAGTCATTTTCACAATGTTGATTCTTCCAATCCAAGAACATGGTATATCTCTCCATCTATTTGTATCATCTTTAATTTCTTTCATCAGTGTCTTATAATTTTCTGCATACAGGTCTTTTGTCTCCTTAGGTAGGTTTATTCCTAGATATTTTATTCTTTTTGTTGCAGTGGTAAATGGGAGTGTGTTTTTTAATTTCACTTTCATATTTTTCATCCTTAGTGTATAGGAATGCAAGAGATTTCTGTGCATTAATTTTGCATCCTGCTACTTTACCAAATTCATTGATTAGCTCTAGTGGTTTTCTGGTAGCATCTTTAGGATTCTCTATGGATAGTATCATGTCATCTGCAAACCGTGACAGCTTTACTTCTTCTTTTCCGATTTGGATTCCTTTTATTTCCTTTTCTTCTCTGATTGCTGTGGCTAAAACTTGCAAAAGTATGTTGAATAAGAGTGGTGAGAGTGGGCAACCTTGTCTTGTTCCTGATCTTAGTGGAAATGCTTTCAGTTTTTCACCATTGAGGACGATGTTGTCTGTGGGTTTGTCATATATGGCCTTTATTATGTTGAGGAAAGTTCCCTCTGTGCCTACTTTGTGCAGGGTTTTTATCATAAATGGGTGTTGAATTTTGTCGAGAGCTTTCTCTGCATCTATTGAGATGATCATATGGTTTTTCTGCTTCAATTTGTTAATATGGTGTACACGTTGATTGCTTTGCGTATATTGAAGAATGCTTGCATTCCTGGAATAAAGCCCACTTGATCATGGTGTATGATCCTTTTAATGTGCTGTTGGATTCTGTTTGCTAGTATTTTGTTGAGGATTTTTGCATCTATGTTCATCAGTGATATTGGCCTGTAGTTTTCTTTCTTTGTGACATCCTTGTCTGGTTTTGGTATCAGGATGATGGTGGCCTCGTACAATGAGTTTGGGAGTGTTCCTCCCTCTGCTCTATTTTGGAAGAGTTTGAGAAGGATAGGTGTTAGCTCTTCTGTAAATGTTTGATCGAATTCGCCTGTGAAGCCATCTGGTCCTGGGCTTTTGATAGATGGAAATTTTTTTTTTTAAACATCTTTATTGGGATATAACTGCTTTACAATGGTGTGTTAGTTTCTGCTTTATAACAAAGTGAATCAGTTGTACATATACATATGTTCCCGTATCTCTTCCCTCTTGCGTCTCCCTCCCTCCCACCTTCCCTATCCCACCCCTGCAGGCCGTCACAAAGCACCGAGCTGATATCCCTGTGGTATGCGGCTGCTTCCCACTAGGTATCTACCTTACGTTTGGTAGTGTATATATGTTCATGCCTCTCTCTCGCTTTGTCACAGCTCACCCTTCCCCCTCCCCATATCCTCAAGTCCGTTCTCCAGTCGGTCTGTGTCTTTCTTGGTGCCTTACCCCTAGGTTCTTCATGACATAATTTTTTGTTAAATTCCATATATATGTGTTAGCATATGGTATTTGTCTTTCTCTTTGTGACTTACTTCACTCTGTATGACAGACTCTAGGTCTATCCACCTCATTACCAATAGCTCAATTTCGTTTCTTTTTATGGCTGAGTAAGATTCCATTGTATATATGTGCCACATCTTCTTTATCCATTCATCCGATGATGGGCACTTAGGTTGTCTCCATCTCCGGGCTGTCGTAAATAGAGCTGCAAGAAACATGTTGGTACATGACTCTTTTTGAATTATGGTTTTTTCAGGGTATGTGCCCAGTAGTGGGATTGCTGGGTCATATGGTAGTTCTGTTTGTAGTTTTTTAAGGAACCTCCATACTGTTCTCCATAGTGGCTGTACCAATTCACATTCCCACCAGCAGTGCGGGAGTGTTCCCTTTTCTCCACACTCTCTCCAGAATTTATTGTTTCTAGATTTTTTGATGATGGCCATTGTGACTGGTGTGAGATGATATCTCATTGTAGTTTTGATTTGCATTTCCCTAATGATTAATGATGTTGAGCATTCTTTCATGTGTCTGTTGGCAGTCTGTATATCTTCTCTGGAGAAATGTCTATGTAGGTCTTCTGCCCATTTTTGGATTGGGGTGTTTGTTTTTTTTGTTATTGAGGTGCATGAGCCGCTTGTAAATTTTGGAAATTAATCCTTTGTCAGTTGCTTCATTTGCAAATATCTTCTCCCATTCTGAGGGTTGTGTTTTGGTCTTGTTTATGGTTTCGTTTGCTGTGCAAAAGCTTTGAAGTTTCATTAGGTCCCATGTGTTTATTTTTGTTTTTATTTCCATTTCTCTAGGAGGTGGGTCAAAAAGGATGTTGCTGTGATTTATGTCATAGAGTGTCCTGCCTATGTTTTCCTCTAAGAGTTTGATAGTTTCTGGCCTTACCTTTAGGTCTTTAGTCCATTTTGAGCTTATTTTTGTGTATGGTGTCAGGGAGTGATCTAATCTCATACTTTTATTTGTACCTGTCCAGTTTTCCCAGCACCACTTATTGAAGAGGCTGTCCTTTCTGCACTGTACATTCCTGCCTCCTTTATCAAATATAAGGTGACCATATGTGCGTGGGTTTATCTCTGGGCTTTCTATCCTGTTCCATTGATCTATATTTCTGTTTTTGTGCCAGTACCATACTGTCTTGTTTACTGTAGCTTTGTAGTATAGTCTGAAGTCAGGGAGCCTGATTCCTCCAGCTCCGTGTTTCGTTCTCAAGATTGCTTTGGCTATTCGGGGTCTTTTGTGTTTCCATACAAATTGTGAAATTTCTTGTTCTAGTTCTGTGAAACATGCCAGTGGTAGTTTGATAGGGATTGCATTGAATCTGTAGATTGCTTTGGGTAGTAGAGTCATTTTCACAATGTTGATTCTTCCAATCCAAGAACATGGTATATCTCTCCATCTATTTGTATCATCTTTAATTTCTTTCATCAGTGTCTTATAATTTTCTGCATACAGGTCTTTTGTCTCCTTAGGTAGGTTTATTCCTAGATATTTTATTCTTTTTGTTGCAGTGGTAAATGGGAGTGTGTTTTTTAATTTCACTTTCATATTTTTCATCCTTAGTGTATAGGAATGCAAGAGATTTCTGTGCATTAATTTTGCATCCTGCTACTTTACCAAATTCATTGATTAGCTCTAGTGGTTTTCTGGTAGCATCTTTAGGATTCTCTATGGATAGTATCATGTCATCTGCAAACCGTGACAGCTTTACTTCTTCTTTTCCGATTTGGATTCCTTTTATTTCCTTTTCTTCTCTGATTGCTGTGGCTAAAACTTGCAAAAGTATGTTGAATAAGAGTGGTGAGAGTGGGCAACCTTGTCTTGTTCCTGATCTTAGTGGAAATGCTTTCAGTTTTTCACCATTGAGGACGATGTTGTCTGTGGGTTTGTCATATATGGCCTTTATTATGTTGAGGAAAGTTCCCTCTGTGCCTACTTTGTGCAGGGTTTTTATCATAAATGGGTGTTGAATTTTGTCGAGAGCTTTCTCTGCATCTATTGAGATGATCATATGGTTTTTCTGCTTCAATTTGTTAATATGGTGTACACGTTGATTGCTTTGCGTATATTGAAGAATGCTTGCATTCCTGGAATAAAGCCCACTTGATCATGGTGTATGATCCTTTTAATGTGCTGTTGGATTCTGTTTGCTAGTATTTTGTTGAGGATTTTTGCATCTATGTTCATCAGTGATATTGGCCTGTAGTTTTCTTTCTTTGTGACATCCTTGTCTGGTTTTGGTATCAGGATGATGGTGGCCTCGTACAATGAGTTTGGGAGTGTTCCTCCCTCTGCTCTATTTTGGAAGAGTTTGAGAAGGATAGGTGTTAGCTCTTCTGTAAATGTTTGATCGAATTCGCCTGTGAAGCCATCTGGTCCTGGGCTTTTGATAGATGGAAATTTTTTTTTTTAAACATCTTTATTGGGATATAACTGCTTTACAATGGTGTGTTAGTTTCTGCTTTATAACAAAGTGAATCAGTTGTACATATACATATGTTCCCGTATCTCTTCCCTCTTGCGTCTCCCTCCCTCCCACCTTCCCTATCCCACCCCTGCAGGCCGTCACAAAGCACCGAGCTGATATCCCTGTGGTATGCGGCTGCTTCCCACTAGGTATCTACCTTACGTTTGGTAGTGTATATATGTTCATGCCTCTCTCTCGCTTTGTCACAGCTCACCCTTCCCCCTCCCCATATCCTCAAGTCCGTTCTCCAGTCGGTCTGTGTCTTTCTTGGTGCCTTACCCCTAGGTTCTTCATGACATAATTTTTTGTTAAATTCCATATATATGTGTTAGCATATGGTATTTGTCTTTCTCTTTGTGACTTACTTCACTCTGTATGACAGACTCTAGGTCTATCCACCTCATTACCAATAGCTCAATTTCGTTTCTTTTTATGGCTGAGTAATATTCCATTGTATATATGTGCCACATCTTCTTTATCCATTCATCCGATGATGGGCACTTAGGTTGTCTCCATCTCCGGGCTGTCGTAAATAGAGCTGCAAGAAACATGTTGGTACATGACTCTTTTTGAATTATGGTTTTTTCAGGGTATGTGCCCAGTAGTGGGATTGCTGGGTCATATGGTAGTTCTGTTTGTAGTTTTTTAAGGAACCTCCATACTGTTCTCCATAGTGGCTGTACCAATTCACATTCCCACCAGCAGTGCGGGAGTGTTCCCTTTTCTCCACACTCTCTCCAGAATTTATTGTTTCTAGATTTTTTGATGATGGCCATTGTGACTGGTGTGAGATGATATCTCATTGTAGTTTTGATTTGCATTTCCCTAATGATTAATGATGTTGAGCATTCTTTCATGTGTCTGTTGGCAGTCTGTATATCTTCTCTGGAGAAATGTCTATGTAGGTCTTCTGCCCATTTTTGGATTGGGGTGTTTGTTTTTTTTGTTATTGAGGTGCATGAGCCGCTTGTAAATTTTGGAAATTAATCCTTTGTCAGTTGCTTCATTTGCAAATATCTTCTCCCATTCTGAGGGTTGTGTTTTGGTCTTGTTTATGGTTTCGTTTGCTGTGCAAAAGCTTTGAAGTTTCATTAGGTCCCATGTGTTTATTTTTGTTTTTATTTCCATTTCTCTAGGAGGTGGGTCAAAAAGGATGTTGCTGTGATTTATGTCATAGAGTGTCCTGCCTATGTTTTCCTCTAAGAGTTTGATAGTTTCTGGCCTTACCTTTAGGTCTTTAGTCCATTTTGAGCTTATTTTTGTGTATGGTGTCAGGGAGTGATCTAATCTCATACTTTTATTTGTACCTGTCCAGTTTTCCCAGCACCACTTATTGAAGAGGCTGTCCTTTCTGCACTGTACATTCCTGCCTCCTTTATCAAATATAAGGTGACCATATGTGCGTGGGTTTATCTCTGGGCTTTCTATCCTGTTCCATTGATCTATATTTCTGTTTTTGTGCCAGTACCATACTGTCTTGTTTACTGTAGCTTTGTAGTATAGTCTGAAGTCAGGGAGCCTGATTCCTCCAGCTCCGTGTTTCGTTCTCAAGATTGCTTTGGCTATTCGGGGTCTTTTGTGTTTCCATACAAATTGTGAAATTTCTTGTTCTAGTTCTGTGAAACATGCCAGTGGTAGTTTGATAGGGATTGCATTGAATCTGTAGATTGCTTTGGGTAGTAGAGTCATTTTCACAATGTTGATTCTTCCAATCCAAGAACATGGTATATCTCTCCATCTATTTGTATCATCTTTAATTTCTTTCATCAGTGTCTTATAATTTTCTGCATACAGGTCTTTTGTCTCCTTAGGTAGGTTTATTCCTAGATATTTTATTCTTTTTGTTGCAGTGGTAAATGGGAGTGTGTTTTTTAATTTCACTTTCATATTTTTCATCCTTAGTGTATAGGAATGCAAGAGATTTCTGTGCATTAATTTTGCATCCTGCTACTTTACCAAATTCATTGATTAGCTCTAGTGGTTTTCTGGTAGCATCTTTAGGATTCTCTATGGATAGTATCATGTCATCTGCAAACCGTGACAGCTTTACTTCTTCTTTTCCGATTTGGATTCCTTTTATTTCCTTTTCTTCTCTGATTGCTGTGGCTAAAACTTGCAAAAGTATGTTGAATAAGAGTGGTGAGAGTGGGCAACCTTGTCTTGTTCCTGATCTTAGTGGAAATGCTTTCAGTTTTTCACCATTGAGGACGATGTTGTCTGTGGGTTTGTCATATATGGCCTTTATTATGTTGAGGAAAGTTCCCTCTGTGCCTACTTTGTGCAGGGTTTTTATCATAAATGGGTGTTGAATTTTGTCGAGAGCTTTCTCTGCATCTATTGAGATGATCATATGGTTTTTCTGCTTCAATTTGTTAATATGGTGTACACGTTGATTGCTTTGCGTATATTGAAGAATGCTTGCATTCCTGGAATAAAGCCCACTTGATCATGGTGTATGATCCTTTTAATGTGCTGTTGGATTCTGTTTGCTAGTATTTTGTTGAGGATTTTTGCATCTATGTTCATCAGTGATATTGGCCTGTAGTTTTCTTTCTTTGTGACATCCTTGTCTGGTTTTGGTATCAGGATGATGGTGGCCTCGTACAATGAGTTTGGGAGTGTTCCTCCCTCTGCTCTATTTTGGAAGAGTTTGAGAAGGATAGGTGTTAGCTCTTCTGTAAATGTTTGATCGAATTCGCCTGTGAAGCCATCTGGTCCTGGGCTTTTGATAGATGGAAATTTTTTTTTTTAAACATCTTTATTGGGATATAACTGCTTTACAATGGTGTGTTAGTTTCTGCTTTATAACAAAGTGAATCAGTTGTACATATACATATGTTCCCGTATCTCTTCCCTCTTGCGTCTCCCTCCCTCCCACCTTCCCTGTCCCACCCCTGCAGGCCGTCACAAAGCACCGAGCTGATATCCCTGTGGTATGCGGCTGCTTCCCACTAGGTATCTACCTTACGTTTGGTAGTGTATATATGTTCATGCCTCTCTCTCGCTTTGTCACAGCTCACCCTTCCCCCTCCCCATATCCTCAAGTCCGTTCTCCAGTCGGTCTGTGTCTTTCTTGGTGCCTTACCCCTAGGTTCTTCATGACATAATTTTTTGTTAAATTCCATATATATGTGTTAGCATATGGTATTTGTCTTTCTCTTTGTGACTTACTTCACTCTGTATGACAGACTCTAGGTCTATCCACCTCATTACCAATAGCTCAATTTCGTTTCTTTTTATGGCTGAGTAATATTCCATTGTATATATGTGCCACATCTTCTTTATCCATTCATCCGATGATGGGCACTTAGGTTGTCTCCATCTCCGGGCTGTCGTAAATAGAGCTGCAAGAAACATGTTGGTACATGACTCTTTTTGAATTATGGTTTTTTCAGGGTATGTGCCCAGTAGTGGGATTGCTGGGTCATATGGTAGTTCTGTTTGTAGTTTTTTAAGGAACCTCCATACTGTTCTCCATAGTGGCTGTACCAATTCACATTCCCACCAGCAGTGCGGGAGTGTTCCCTTTTCTCCACACTCTCTCCAGAATTTATTGTTTCTAGATTTTTTGATGATGGCCATTGTGACTGGTGTGAGATGATATCTCATTGTAGTTTTGATTTGCATTTCCCTAATGATTAATGATGTTGAGCATTCTTTCATGTGTCTGTTGGCAGTCTGTATATCTTCTCTGGAGAAATGTCTATGTAGGTCTTCTGCCCATTTTTGGATTGGGGTGTTTGTTTTTTTTGTTATTGAGGTGCATGAGCCGCTTGTAAATTTTGGAAATTAATCCTTTGTCAGTTGCTTCATTTGCAAATATCTTCTCCCATTCTGAGGGTTGTGTTTTGGTCTTGTTTATGGTTTCGTTTGCTGTGCAAAAGCTTTGAAGTTTCATTAGGTCCCATGTGTTTATTTTTGTTTTTATTTCCATTTCTCTAGGAGGTGGGTCAAAAAGGATGTTGCTGTGATTTATGTCATAGAGTGTCCTGCCTATGTTTTCCTCTAAGAGTTTGATAGTTTCTGGCCTTACCTTTAGGTCTTTAGTCCATTTTGAGCTTATTTTTGTGTATGGTGTCAGGGAGTGATCTAATCTCATACTTTTATTTGTACCTGTCCAGTTTTCCCAGCACCACTTATTGAAGAGGCTGTCCTTTCTGCACTGTACATTCCTGCCTCCTTTATCAAATATAAGGTGACCATATGTGCGTGGGTTTATCTCTGGGCTTTCTATCCTGTTCCATTGATCTATATTTCTGTTTTTGTGCCAGTACCATACTGTCTTGTTTACTGTAGCTTTGTAGTATAGTCTGAAGTCAGGGAGCCTGATTCCTCCAGCTCCGTGTTTCGTTCTCAAGATTGCTTTGGCTATTCGGGGTCTTTTGTGTTTCCATACAAATTGTGAAATTTCTTGTTCTAGTTCTGTGAAACATGCCAGTGGTAGTTTGATAGGGATTGCATTGAATCTGTAGATTGCTTTGGGTAGTAGAGTCATTTTCACAATGTTGATTCTTCCAATCCAAGAACATGGTATATCTCTCCATCTATTTGTATCATCTTTAATTTCTTTCATCAGTGTCTTATAATTTTCTGCATACAGGTCTTTTGTCTCCTTAGGTAGGTTTATTCCTAGATATTTTATTCTTTTTGTTGCAGTGGTAAATGGGAGTGTGTTTTTTAATTTCACTTTCATATTTTTCATCCTTAGTGTATAGGAATGCAAGAGATTTCTGTGCATTAATTTTGCATCCTGCTACTTTACCAAATTCATTGATTAGCTCTAGTGGTTTTCTGGTAGCATCTTTAGGATTCTCTATGGATAGTATCATGTCATCTGCAAACCGTGACAGCTTTACTTCTTCTTTTCCGATTTGGATTCCTTTTATTTCCTTTTCTTCTCTGATTGCTGTGGCTAAAACTTGCAAAAGTATGTTGAATAAGAGTGGTGAGAGTGGGCAACCTTGTCTTGTTCCTGATCTTAGTGGAAATGCTTTCAGTTTTTCACCATTGAGGACGATGTTGTCTGTGGGTTTGTCATATATGGCCTTTATTATGTTGAGGAAAGTTCCCTCTGTGCCTACTTTGTGCAGGGTTTTTATCATAAATGGGTGTTGAATTTTGTCGAGAGCTTTCTCTGCATCTATTGAGATGATCATATGGTTTTTCTGCTTCAATTTGTTAATATGGTGTACACGTTGATTGCTTTGCGTATATTGAAGAATGCTTGCATTCCTGGAATAAAGCCCACTTGATCATGGTGTATGATCCTTTTAATGTGCTGTTGGATTCTGTTTGCTAGTATTTTGTTGAGGATTTTTGCATCTATGTTCATCAGTGATATTGGCCTGTAGTTTTCTTTCTTTGTGACATCCTTGTCTGGTTTTGGTATCAGGATGATGGTGGCCTCGTACAATGAGTTTGGGAGTGTTCCTCCCTCTGCTCTATTTTGGAAGAGTTTGAGAAGGATAGGTGTTAGCTCTTCTGTAAATGTTTGATCGAATTCGCCTGTGAAGCCATCTGGTCCTGGGCTTTTGATAGATGGAAATTTTTTTTTTTAAACATCTTTATTGGGATATAACTGCTTTACAATGGTGTGTTAGTTTCTGCTTTATAACAAAGTGAATCAGTTGTACATATACATATGTTCCCGTATCTCTTCCCTCTTGCGTCTCCCTCCCTCCCACCTTCCCTGTCCCACCCCTGCAGGCCGTCACAAAGCACCGAGCTGATATCCCTGTGGTATGCGGCTGCTTCCCACTAGGTATCTACCTTACGTTTGGTAGTGTATATATGTTCATGCCTCTCTCTCGCTTTGTCACAGCTCACCCTTCCCCCTCCCCATATCCTCAAGTCCGTTCTCCAGTCGGTCTGTGTCTTTCTTGGTGCCTTACCCCTAGGTTCTTCATGACATAATTTTTTGTTAAATTCCATATATATGTGTTAGCATATGGTATTTGTCTTTCTCTTTGTGACTTACTTCACTCTGTATGACAGACTCTAGGTCTATCCACCTCATTACCAATAGCTCAATTTCGTTTCTTTTTATGGCTGAGTAATATTCCATTGTATATATGTGCCACATCTTCTTTATCCATTCATCCGATGATGGGCACTTAGGTTGTCTCCATCTCCGGGCTGTCGTAAATAGAGCTGCAAGAAACATGTTGGTACATGACTCTTTTTGAATTATGGTTTTTTCAGGGTATGTGCCCAGTAGTGGGATTGCTGGGTCATATGGTAGTTCTGTTTGTAGTTTTTTAAGGAACCTCCATACTGTTCTCCATAGTGGCTGTACCAATTCACATTCCCACCAGCAGTGCGGGAGTGTTCCCTTTTCTCCACACTCTCTCCAGAATTTATTGTTTCTAGATTTTTTGATGATGGCCATTGTGACTGGTGTGAGATGATATCTCATTGTAGTTTTGATTTGCATTTCCCTAATGATTAATGATGTTGAGCATTCTTTCATGTGTCTGTTGGCAGTCTGTATATCTTCTCTGGAGAAATGTCTATGTAGGTCTTCTGCCCATTTTTGGATTGGGGTGTTTGTTTTTTTTGTTATTGGGGTGCATGAGCCGCTTGTAAATTTTGGAAATTAATCCTTTGTCAGTTGCTTCATTTGCAAATATCTTCTCCCATTCTGAGGGTTGTGTTTTGGTCTTGTTTATGGTTTCGTTTGCTGTGCAAAAGCTTTGAAGTTTCATTAGGTCCCATGTGTTTATTTTTGTTTTTATTTCCATTTCTCTAGGAGGTGGGTCAAAAAGGATGTTGCTGTGATTTATGTCATAGAGTGTCCTGCCTATGTTTTCCTCTAAGAGTTTGATAGTTTCTGGCCTTACCTTTAGGTCTTTAGTCCATTTTGAGCTTATTTTTGTGTATGGTGTCAGGGAGTGATCTAATCTCATACTTTTATTTGTACCTGTCCAGTTTTCCCAGCACCACTTATTGAAGAGGCTGTCCTTTCTGCACTGTACATTCCTGCCTCCTTTATCAAATATAAGGTGACCATATGTGCGTGGGTTTATCTCTGGGCTTTCTATCCTGTTCCATTGATCTATATTTCTGTTTTTGTGCCAGTACCATACTGTCTTGTTTACTGTAGCTTTGTAGTATAGTCTGAAGTCAGGGAGCCTGATTCCTCCAGCTCCGTGTTTCGTTCTCAAGATTGCTTTGGCTATTCGGGGTCTTTTGTGTTTCCATACAAATTGTGAAATTTCTTGTTCTAGTTCTGTGAAACATGCCAGTGGTAGTTTGATAGGGATTGCATTGAATCTGTAGATTGCTTTGGGTAGTAGAGTCATTTTCACAATGTTGATTCTTCCAATCCAAGAACATGGTATATCTCTCCATCTATTTGTATCATCTTTAATTTCTTTCATCAGTGTCTTATAATTTTCTGCATACAGGTCTTTTGTCTCCTTAGGTAGGTTTATTCCTAGATATTTTATTCTTTTTGTTGCAGTGGTAAATGGGAGTGTGTTTTTTAATTTCACTTTCATATTTTTCATCCTTAGTGTATAGGAATGCAAGAGATTTCTGTGCATTAATTTTGCATCCTGCTACTTTACCAAATTCATTGATTAGCTCTAGTGGTTTTCTGGTAGCATCTTTAGGATTCTCTATGGATAGTATCATGTCATCTGCAAACCGTGACAGCTTTACTTCTTCTTTTCCGATTTGGATTCCTTTTATTTCCTTTTCTTCTCTGATTGCTGTGGCTAAAACTTGCAAAAGTATGTTGAATAAGAGTGGTGAGAGTGGGCAACCTTGTCTTGTTCCTGATCTTAGTGGAAATGCTTTCAGTTTTTCACCATTGAGGACGATGTTGTCTGTGGGTTTGTCATATATGGCCTTTATTATGTTGAGGAAAGTTCCCTCTGTGCCTACTTTGTGCAGGGTTTTTATCATAAATGGGTGTTGAATTTTGTCGAGAGCTTTCTCTGCATCTATTGAGATGATCATATGGTTTTTCTGCTTCAATTTGTTAATATGGTGTACACGTTGATTGCTTTGCGTATATTGAAGAATGCTTGCATTCCTGGAATAAAGCCCACTTGATCATGGTGTATGATCCTTTTAATGTGCTGTTGGATTCTGTTTGCTAGTATTTTGTTGAGGATTTTTGCATCTATGTTCATCAGTGATATTGGCCTGTAGTTTTCTTTCTTTGTGACATCCTTGTCTGGTTTTGGTATCAGGATGATGGTGGCCTCGTACAATGAGTTTGGGAGTGTTCCTCCCTCTGCTCTATTTTGGAAGAGTTTGAGAAGGATAGGTGTTAGCTCTTCTGTAAATGTTTGATCGAATTCGCCTGTGAAGCCATCTGGTCCTGGGCTTTTGATAGATGGAAATTTTTTTTTTTAAACATCTTTATTGGGATATAACTGCTTTACAATGGTGTGTTAGTTTCTGCTTTATAACAAAGTGAATCAGTTGTACATATACATATGTTCCCGTATCTCTTCCCTCTTGCGTCTCCCTCCCTCCCACCTTCCCTGTCCCACCCCTGCAGGCCGTCACAAAGCACCGAGCTGATATCCCTGTGGTATGCGGCTGCTTCCCACTAGGTATCTACCTTACGTTTGGTAGTGTATATATGTTCATGCCTCTCTCTCGCTTTGTCACAGCTCACCCTTCCCCCTCCCCATATCCTCAAGTCCGTTCTCCAGTCGGTCTGTGTCTTTCTTGGTGCCTTACCCCTAGGTTCTTCATGACATAATTTTTTGTTAAATTCCATATATATGTGTTAGCATATGGTATTTGTCTTTCTCTTTGTGACTTACTTCACTCTGTATGACAGACTCTAGGTCTATCCACCTCATTACCAATAGCTCAATTTCGTTTCTTTTTATGGCTGAGTAATATTCCATTGTATATATGTGCCACATCTTCTTTATCCATTCATCCGATGATGGGCACTTAGGTTGTCTCCATCTCCGGGCTGTCGTAAATAGAGCTGCAAGAAACATGTTGGTACATGACTCTTTTTGAATTATGGTTTTTTCAGGGTATGTGCCCAGTAGTGGGATTGCTGGGTCATATGGTAGTTCTGTTTGTAGTTTTTTAAGGAACCTCCATACTGTTCTCCATAGTGGCTGTACCAATTCACATTCCCACCAGCAGTGCGGGAGTGTTCCCTTTTCTCCACACTCTCTCCAGAATTTATTGTTTCTAGATTTTTTGATGATGGCCATTGTGACTGGTGTGAGATGATATCTCATTGTAGTTTTGATTTGCATTTCCCTAATGATTAATGATGTTGAGCATTCTTTCATGTGTCTGTTGGCAGTCTGTATATCTTCTCTGGAGAAATGTCTATGTAGGTCTTCTGCCCATTTTTGGATTGGGGTGTTTGTTTTTTTTGTTATTGAGGTGCATGAGCCACTTGTAAATTTTGGAAATTAATCCTTTGTCAGTTGCTTCATTTGCAAATATCTTCTCCCATTCTGAGGGTTGTGTTTTGGTCTTGTTTATGGTTTCGTTTGCTGTGCAAAAGCTTTGAAGTTTCATTAGGTCCCATGTGTTTATTTTTGTTTTTATTTCCATTTCTCTAGGAGGTGGGTCAAAAAGGATGTTGCTGTGATTTATGTCATAGAGTGTCCTGCCTATGTTTTCCTCTAAGAGTTTGATAGTTTCTGGCCTTACCTTTAGGTCTTTAGTCCATTTTGAGCTTATTTTTGTGTATGGTGTCAGGGAGTGATCTAATCTCATACTTTTATTTGTACCTGTCCAGTTTTCCCAGCACCACTTATTGAAGAGGCTGTCCTTTCTGCACTGTACATTCCTGCCTCCTTTATCAAATATAAGGTGACCATATGTGCGTGGGTTTATCTCTGGGCTTTCTATCCTGTTCCATTGATCTATATTTCTGTTTTTGTGCCAGTACCATACTGTCTTGTTTACTGTAGCTTTGTAGTATAGTCTGAAGTCAGGGAGCCTGATTCCTCCAGCTCCGTGTTTCGTTCTCAAGATTGCTTTGGCTATTCGGGGTCTTTTGTGTTTCCATACAAATTGTGAAATTTCTTGTTCTAGTTCTGTGAAACATGCCAGTGGTAGTTTGATAGGGATTGCATTGAATCTGTAGATTGCTTTGGGTAGTAGAGTCATTTTCACAATGTTGATTCTTCCAATCCAAGAACATGGTATATCTCTCCATCTATTTGTATCATCTTTAATTTCTTTCATCAGTGTCTTATAATTTTCTGCATACAGGTCTTTTGTCTCCTTAGGTAGGTTTATTCCTAGATATTTTATTCTTTTTGTTGCAGTGGTAAATGGGAGTGTGTTTTTTAATTTCACTTTCATATTTTTCATCCTTAGTGTATAGGAATGCAAGAGATTTCTGTGCATTAATTTTGCATCCTGCTACTTTACCAAATTCATTGATTAGCTCTAGTGGTTTTCTGGTAGCATCTTTAGGATTCTCTATGGATAGTATCATGTCATCTGCAAACCGTGACAGCTTTACTTCTTCTTTTCCGATTTGGATTCCTTTTATTTCCTTTTCTTCTCTGATTGCTGTGGCTAAAACTTGCAAAAGTATGTTGAATAAGAGTGGTGAGAGTGGGCAACCTTGTCTTGTTCCTGATCTTAGTGGAAATGCTTTCAGTTTTTCACCATTGAGGACGATGTTGTCTGTGGGTTTGTCATATATGGCCTTTATTATGTTGAGGAAAGTTCCCTCTGTGCCTACTTTGTGCAGGGTTTTTATCATAAATGGGTGTTGAATTTTGTCGAGAGCTTTCTCTGCATCTATTGAGATGATCATATGGTTTTTCTGCTTCAATTTGTTAATATGGTGTACACGTTGATTGCTTTGCGTATATTGAAGAATGCTTGCATTCCTGGAATAAAGCCCACTTGATCATGGTGTATGATCCTTTTAATGTGCTGTTGGATTCTGTTTGCTAGTATTTTGTTGAGGATTTTTGCATCTATGTTCATCAGTGATATTGGCCTGTAGTTTTCTTTCTTTGTGACATCCTTGTCTGGTTTTGGTATCAGGATGATGGTGGCCTCGTACAATGAGTTTGGGAGTGTTCCTCCCTCTGCTCTATTTTGGAAGAGTTTGAGAAGGATAGGTGTTAGCTCTTCTGTAAATGTTTGATCGAATTCGCCTGTGAAGCCATCTGGTCCTGGGCTTTTGATAGATGGAAATTTTTTTTTTTAAACATCTTTATTGGGATATAACTGCTTTACAATGGTGTGTTAGTTTCTGCTTTATAACAAAGTGAATCAGTTGTACATATACATATGTTCCCGTATCTCTTCCCTCTTGCGTCTCCCTCCCTCCCACCTTCCCTATCCCACCCCTGCAGGCCGTCACAAAGCACCGAGCTGATATCCCTGTGGTATGCGGCTGCTTCCCACTAGGTATCTACCTTACGTTTGGTAGTGTATATATGTTCATGCCTCTCTCTCGCTTTGTCACAGCTCACCCTTCCCCCTCCCCATATCCTCAAGTCCGTTCTCCAGTCGGTCTGTGTCTTTCTTGGTGCCTTACCCCTAGGTTCTTCATGACATAATTTTTTGTTAAATTCCATATATATGTGTTAGCATATGGTATTTGTCTTTCTCTTTGTGACTTACTTCACTCTGTATGACAGACTCTAGGTCTATCCACCTCATTACCAATAGCTCAATTTCGTTTCTTTTTATGGCTGAGTAAGATTCCATTGTATATATGTGCCACATCTTCTTTATCCATTCATCCGATGATGGGCACTTAGGTTGTCTCCATCTCCGGGCTGTCGTAAATAGAGCTGCAAGAAACATGTTGGTACATGACTCTTTTTGAATTATGGTTTTTTCAGGGTATGTGCCCAGTAGTGGGATTGCTGGGTCATATGGTAGTTCTGTTTGTAGTTTTTTAAGGAACCTCCATACTGTTCTCCATAGTGGCTGTACCAATTCACATTCCCACCAGCAGTGCGGGAGTGTTCCCTTTTCTCCACACTCTCTCCAGAATTTATTGTTTCTAGATTTTTTGATGATGGCCATTGTGACTGGTGTGAGATGATATCTCATTGTAGTTTTGATTTGCATTTCCCTAATGATTAATGATGTTGAGCATTCTTTCATGTGTCTGTTGGCAGTCTGTATATCTTCTCTGGAGAAATGTCTATGTAGGTCTTCTGCCCATTTTTGGATTGGGGTGTTTGTTTTTTTTGTTATTGAGGTGCATGAGCCGCTTGTAAATTTTGGAAATTAATCCTTTGTCAGTTGCTTCATTTGCAAATATCTTCTCCCATTCTGAGGGTTGTGTTTTGGTCTTGTTTATGGTTTCGTTTGCTGTGCAAAAGCTTTGAAGTTTCATTAGGTCCCATGTGTTTATTTTTGTTTTTATTTCCATTTCTCTAGGAGGTGGGTCAAAAAGGATGTTGCTGTGATTTATGTCATAGAGTGTCCTGCCTATGTTTTCCTCTAAGAGTTTGATAGTTTCTGGCCTTACCTTTAGGTCTTTAGTCCATTTTGAGCTTATTTTTGTGTATGGTGTCAGGGAGTGATCTAATCTCATACTTTTATTTGTACCTGTCCAGTTTTCCCAGCACCACTTATTGAAGAGGCTGTCCTTTCTGCACTGTACATTCCTGCCTCCTTTATCAAATATAAGGTGACCATATGTGCGTGGGTTTATCTCTGGGCTTTCTATCCTGTTCCATTGATCTATATTTCTGTTTTTGTGCCAGTACCATACTGTCTTGTTTACTGTAGCTTTGTAGTATAGTCTGAAGTCAGGGAGCCTGATTCCTCCAGCTCCGTGTTTCGTTCTCAAGATTGCTTTGGCTATTCGGGGTCTTTTGTGTTTCCATACAAATTGTGAAATTTCTTGTTCTAGTTCTGTGAAACATGCCAGTGGTAGTTTGATAGGGATTGCATTGAATCTGTAGATTGCTTTGGGTAGTAGAGTCATTTTCACAATGTTGATTCTTCCAATCCAAGAACATGGTATATCTCTCCATCTATTTGTATCATCTTTAATTTCTTTCATCAGTGTCTTATAATTTTCTGCATACAGGTCTTTTGTCTCCTTAGGTAGGTTTATTCCTAGATATTTTATTCTTTTTGTTGCAGTGGTAAATGGGAGTGTGTTTTTTAATTTCACTTTCATATTTTTCATCCTTAGTGTATAGGAATGCAAGAGATTTCTGTGCATTAATTTTGCATCCTGCTACTTTACCAAATTCATTGATTAGCTCTAGTGGTTTTCTGGTAGCATCTTTAGGATTCTCTATGGATAGTATCATGTCATCTGCAAACCGTGACAGCTTTACTTCTTCTTTTCCGATTTGGATTCCTTTTATTTCCTTTTCTTCTCTGATTGCTGTGGCTAAAACTTGCAAAAGTATGTTGAATAAGAGTGGTGAGAGTGGGCAACCTTGTCTTGTTCCTGATCTTAGTGGAAATGCTTTCAGTTTTTCACCATTGAGGACGATGTTGTCTGTGGGTTTGTCATATATGGCCTTTATTATGTTGAGGAAAGTTCCCTCTGTGCCTACTTTGTGCAGGGTTTTTATCATAAATGGGTGTTGAATTTTGTCGAGAGCTTTCTCTGCATCTATTGAGATGATCATATGGTTTTTCTGCTTCAATTTGTTAATATGGTGTACACGTTGATTGCTTTGCGTATATTGAAGAATGCTTGCATTCCTGGAATAAAGCCCACTTGATCATGGTGTATGATCCTTTTAATGTGCTGTTGGATTCTGTTTGCTAGTATTTTGTTGAGGATTTTTGCATCTATGTTCATCAGTGATATTGGCCTGTAGTTTTCTTTCTTTGTGACATCCTTGTCTGGTTTTGGTATCAGGATGATGGTGGCCTCGTACAATGAGTTTGGGAGTGTTCCTCCCTCTGCTCTATTTTGGAAGAGTTTGAGAAGGATAGGTGTTAGCTCTTCTGTAAATGTTTGATCGAATTCGCCTGTGAAGCCATCTGGTCCTGGGCTTTTGATAGATGGAAATTTTTTTTTTTAAACATCTTTATTGGGATATAACTGCTTTACAATGGTGTGTTAGTTTCTGCTTTATAACAAAGTGAATCAGTTGTACATATACATATGTTCCCGTATCTCTTCCCTCTTGCGTCTCCCTCCCTCCCACCTTCCCTATCCCACCCCTGCAGGCCGTCACAAAGCACCGAGCTGATATCCCTGTGGTATGCGGCTGCTTCCCACTAGGTATCTACCTTACGTTTGGTAGTGTATATATGTTCATGCCTCTCTCTCGCTTTGTCACAGCTCACCCTTCCCCCTCCCCATATCCTCAAGTCCGTTCTCCAGTCGGTCTGTGTCTTTCTTGGTGCCTTACCCCTAGGTTCTTCATGACATAATTTTTTGTTAAATTCCATATATATGTGTTAGCATATGGTATTTGTCTTTCTCTTTGTGACTTACTTCACTCTGTATGACAGACTCTAGGTCTATCCACCTCATTACCAATAGCTCAATTTCGTTTCTTTTTATGGCTGAGTAAGATTCCATTGTATATATGTGCCACATCTTCTTTATCCATTCATCCGATGATGGGCACTTAGGTTGTCTCCATCTCCGGGCTGTCGTAAATAGAGCTGCAAGAAACATGTTGGTACATGACTCTTTTTGAATTATGGTTTTTTCAGGGTATGTGCCCAGTAGTGGGATTGCTGGGTCATATGGTAGTTCTGTTTGTAGTTTTTTAAGGAACCTCCATACTGTTCTCCATAGTGGCTGTACCAATTCACATTCCCACCAGCAGTGCGGGAGTGTTCCCTTTTCTCCACACTCTCTCCAGAATTTATTGTTTCTAGATTTTTTGATGATGGCCATTGTGACTGGTGTGAGATGATATCTCATTGTAGTTTTGATTTGCATTTCCCTAATGATTAATGATGTTGAGCATTCTTTCATGTGTCTGTTGGCAGTCTGTATATCTTCTCTGGAGAAATGTCTATGTAGGTCTTCTGCCCATTTTTGGATTGGGGTGTTTGTTTTTTTTGTTATTGAGGTGCATGAGCCGCTTGTAAATTTTGGAAATTAATCCTTTGTCAGTTGCTTCATTTGCAAATATCTTCTCCCATTCTGAGGGTTGTGTTTTGGTCTTGTTTATGGTTTCGTTTGCTGTGCAAAAGCTTTGAAGTTTCATTAGGTCCCATGTGTTTATTTTTGTTTTTATTTCCATTTCTCTAGGAGGTGGGTCAAAAAGGATGTTGCTGTGATTTATGTCATAGAGTGTCCTGCCTATGTTTTCCTCTAAGAGTTTGATAGTTTCTGGCCTTACCTTTAGGTCTTTAGTCCATTTTGAGCTTATTTTTGTGTATGGTGTCAGGGAGTGATCTAATCTCATACTTTTATTTGTACCTGTCCAGTTTTCCCAGCACCACTTATTGAAGAGGCTGTCCTTTCTGCACTGTACATTCCTGCCTCCTTTATCAAATATAAGGTGACCATATGTGCGTGGGTTTATCTCTGGGCTTTCTATCCTGTTCCATTGATCTATATTTCTGTTTTTGTGCCAGTACCATACTGTCTTGTTTACTGTAGCTTTGTAGTATAGTCTGAAGTCAGGGAGCCTGATTCCTCCAGCTCCGTGTTTCGTTCTCAAGATTGCTTTGGCTATTCGGGGTCTTTTGTGTTTCCATACAAATTGTGAAATTTCTTGTTCTAGTTCTGTGAAACATGCCAGTGGTAGTTTGATAGGGATTGCATTGAATCTGTAGATTGCTTTGGGTAGTAGAGTCATTTTCACAATGTTGATTCTTCCAATCCAAGAACATGGTATATCTCTCCATCTATTTGTATCATCTTTAATTTCTTTCATCAGTGTCTTATAATTTTCTGCATACAGGTCTTTTGTCTCCTTAGGTAGGTTTATTCCTAGATATTTTATTCTTTTTGTTGCAGTGGTAAATGGGAGTGTGTTTTTTAATTTCACTTTCATATTTTTCATCCTTAGTGTATAGGAATGCAAGAGATTTCTGTGCATTAATTTTGCATCCTGCTACTTTACCAAATTCATTGATTAGCTCTAGTGGTTTTCTGGTAGCATCTTTAGGATTCTCTATGGATAGTATCATGTCATCTGCAAACCGTGACAGCTTTACTTCTTCTTTTCCGATTTGGATTCCTTTTATTTCCTTTTCTTCTCTGATTGCTGTGGCTAAAACTTGCAAAAGTATGTTGAATAAGAGTGGTGAGAGTGGGCAACCTTGTCTTGTTCCTGATCTTAGTGGAAATGCTTTCAGTTTTTCACCATTGAGGACGATGTTGTCTGTGGGTTTGTCATATATGGCCTTTATTATGTTGAGGAAAGTTCCCTCTGTGCCTACTTTGTGCAGGGTTTTTATCATAAATGGGTGTTGAATTTTGTCGAGAGCTTTCTCTGCATCTATTGAGATGATCATATGGTTTTTCTGCTTCAATTTGTTAATATGGTGTACACGTTGATTGCTTTGCGTATATTGAAGAATGCTTGCATTCCTGGAATAAAGCCCACTTGATCATGGTGTATGATCCTTTTAATGTGCTGTTGGATTCTGTTTGCTAGTATTTTGTTGAGGATTTTTGCATCTATGTTCATCAGTGATATTGGCCTGTAGTTTTCTTTCTTTGTGACATCCTTGTCTGGTTTTGGTATCAGGATGATGGTGGCCTCGTACAATGAGTTTGGGAGTGTTCCTCCCTCTGCTCTATTTTGGAAGAGTTTGAGAAGGATAGGTGTTAGCTCTTCTGTAAATGTTTGATCGAATTCGCCTGTGAAGCCATCTGGTCCTGGGCTTTTGATAGATGGAAATTTTTTTTTTTAAACATCTTTATTGGGATATAACTGCTTTACAATGGTGTGTTAGTTTCTGCTTTATAACAAAGTGAATCAGTTGTACATATACATATGTTCCCGTATCTCTTCCCTCTTGCGTCTCCCTCCCTCCCACCTTCCCTGTCCCACCCCTGCAGGCCGTCACAAAGCACCGAGCTGATATCCCTGTGGTATGCGGCTGCTTCCCACTAGGTATCTACCTTACGTTTGGTAGTGTATATATGTTCATGCCTCTCTCTCGCTTTGTCACAGCTCACCCTTCCCCCTCCCCATATCCTCAAGTCCGTTCTCCAGTCGGTCTGTGTCTTTCTTGGTGCCTTACCCCTAGGTTCTTCATGACATAATTTTTTGTTAAATTCCATATATATGTGTTAGCATATGGTATTTGTCTTTCTCTTTGTGACTTACTTCACTCTGTATGACAGACTCTAGGTCTATCCACCTCATTACCAATAGCTCAATTTCGTTTCTTTTTATGGCTGAGTAATATTCCATTGTATATATGTGCCACATCTTCTTTATCCATTCATCCGATGATGGGCACTTAGGTTGTCTCCATCTCCGGGCTGTCGTAAATAGAGCTGCAAGAAACATGTTGGTACATGACTCTTTTTGAATTATGGTTTTTTCAGGGTATGTGCCCAGTAGTGGGATTGCTGGGTCATATGGTAGTTCTGTTTGTAGTTTTTTAAGGAACCTCCATACTGTTCTCCATAGTGGCTGTACCAATTCACATTCCCACCAGCAGTGCGGGAGTGTTCCCTTTTCTCCACACTCTCTCCAGAATTTATTGTTTCTAGATTTTTTGATGATGGCCATTGTGACTGGTGTGAGATGATATCTCATTGTAGTTTTGATTTGCATTTCCCTAATGATTAATGATGTTGAGCATTCTTTCATGTGTCTGTTGGCAGTCTGTATATCTTCTCTGGAGAAATGTCTATGTAGGTCTTCTGCCCATTTTTGGATTGGGGTGTTTGTTTTTTTTGTTATTGAGGTGCATGAGCCGCTTGTAAATTTTGGAAATTAATCCTTTGTCAGTTGCTTCATTTGCAAATATCTTCTCCCATTCTGAGGGTTGTGTTTTGGTCTTGTTTATGGTTTCGTTTGCTGTGCAAAAGCTTTGAAGTTTCATTAGGTCCCATGTGTTTATTTTTGTTTTTATTTCCATTTCTCTAGGAGGTGGGTCAAAAAGGATGTTGCTGTGATTTATGTCATAGAGTGTCCTGCCTATGTTTTCCTCTAAGAGTTTGATAGTTTCTGGCCTTACCTTTAGGTCTTTAGTCCATTTTGAGCTTATTTTTGTGTATGGTGTCAGGGAGTGATCTAATCTCATACTTTTATTTGTACCTGTCCAGTTTTCCCAGCACCACTTATTGAAGAGGCTGTCCTTTCTGCACTGTACATTCCTGCCTCCTTTATCAAATATAAGGTGACCATATGTGCGTGGGTTTATCTCTGGGCTTTCTATCCTGTTCCATTGATCTATATTTCTGTTTTTGTGCCAGTACCATACTGTCTTGTTTACTGTAGCTTTGTAGTATAGTCTGAAGTCAGGGAGCCTGATTCCTCCAGCTCCGTGTTTCGTTCTCAAGATTGCTTTGGCTATTCGGGGTCTTTTGTGTTTCCATACAAATTGTGAAATTTCTTGTTCTAGTTCTGTGAAACATGCCAGTGGTAGTTTGATAGGGATTGCATTGAATCTGTAGATTGCTTTGGGTAGTAGAGTCATTTTCACAATGTTGATTCTTCCAATCCAAGAACATGGTATATCTCTCCATCTATTTGTATCATCTTTAATTTCTTTCATCAGTGTCTTATAATTTTCTGCATACAGGTCTTTTGTCTCCTTAGGTAGGTTTATTCCTAGATATTTTATTCTTTTTGTTGCAGTGGTAAATGGGAGTGTGTTTTTTAATTTCACTTTCATATTTTTCATCCTTAGTGTATAGGAATGCAAGAGATTTCTGTGCATTAATTTTGCATCCTGCTACTTTACCAAATTCATTGATTAGCTCTAGTGGTTTTCTGGTAGCATCTTTAGGATTCTCTATGGATAGTATCATGTCATCTGCAAACCGTGACAGCTTTACTTCTTCTTTTCCGATTTGGATTCCTTTTATTTCCTTTTCTTCTCTGATTGCTGTGGCTAAAACTTGCAAAAGTATGTTGAATAAGAGTGGTGAGAGTGGGCAACCTTGTCTTGTTCCTGATCTTAGTGGAAATGCTTTCAGTTTTTCACCATTGAGGACGATGTTGTCTGTGGGTTTGTCATATATGGCCTTTATTATGTTGAGGAAAGTTCCCTCTGTGCCTACTTTGTGCAGGGTTTTTATCATAAATGGGTGTTGAATTTTGTCGAGAGCTTTCTCTGCATCTATTGAGATGATCATATGGTTTTTCTGCTTCAATTTGTTAATATGGTGTACACGTTGATTGCTTTGCGTATATTGAAGAATGCTTGCATTCCTGGAATAAAGCCCACTTGATCATGGTGTATGATCCTTTTAATGTGCTGTTGGATTCTGTTTGCTAGTATTTTGTTGAGGATTTTTGCATCTATGTTCATCAGTGATATTGGCCTGTAGTTTTCTTTCTTTGTGACATCCTTGTCTGGTTTTGGTATCAGGATGATGGTGGCCTCGTACAATGAGTTTGGGAGTGTTCCTCCCTCTGCTCTATTTTGGAAGAGTTTGAGAAGGATAGGTGTTAGCTCTTCTGTAAATGTTTGATCGAATTCGCCTGTGAAGCCATCTGGTCCTGGGCTTTTGATAGATGGAAATTTTTTTTTTTAAACATCTTTATTGGGATATAACTGCTTTACAATGGTGTGTTAGTTTCTGCTTTATAACAAAGTGAATCAGTTGTACATATACATATGTTCCCGTATCTCTTCCCTCTTGCGTCTCCCTCCCTCCCACCTTCCCTATCCCACCCCTGCAGGCCGTCACAAAGCACCGAGCTGATATCCCTGTGGTATGCGGCTGCTTCCCACTAGGTATCTACCTTACGTTTGGTAGTGTATATATGTTCATGCCTCTCTCTCGCTTTGTCACAGCTCACCCTTCCCCCTCCCCATATCCTCAAGTCCGTTCTCCAGTCGGTCTGTGTCTTTCTTGGTGCCTTACCCCTAGGTTCTTCATGACATAATTTTTTGTTAAATTCCATATATATGTGTTAGCATATGGTATTTGTCTTTCTCTTTGTGACTTACTTCACTCTGTATGACAGACTCTAGGTCTATCCACCTCATTACCAATAGCTCAATTTCGTTTCTTTTTATGGCTGAGTAAGATTCCATTGTATATATGTGCCACATCTTCTTTATCCATTCATCCGATGATGGGCACTTAGGTTGTCTCCATCTCCGGGCTGTGTTGGTACATGACTCTTTTTGAATTATGGTTTTTTCAGGGTATGTGCCCAGTAGTGGGATTGCTGGGTCATATGGTAGTTCTGTTTGTAGTTTTTTAAGGAACCTCCATACTGTTCTCCATAGTGGCTGTACCAATTCACATTCCCACCAGCAGTGCGGGAGTGTTCCCTTTTCTCCACACTCTCTCCAGAATTTATTGTTTCTAGATTTTTTGATGATGGCCATTGTGACTGGTGTGAGATGATATCTCATTGTAGTTTTGATTTGCATTTCCCTAATGATTAATGATGTTGAGCATTCTTTCATGTGTCTGTTGGCAGTCTGTATATCTTCTCTGGAGAAATGTCTATGTAGGTCTTCTGCCCATTTTTGGATTGGGGTGTTTGTTTTTTTTGTTATTGGGGTGCATGAGCCGCTTGTAAATTTTGGAAATTAATCCTTTGTCAGTTGCTTCATTTGCAAATATCTTCTCCCATTCTGAGGGTTGTGTTTTGGTCTTGTTTATGGTTTCGTTTGCTGTGCAAAAGCTTTGAAGTTTCATTAGGTCCCATGTGTTTATTTTTGTTTTTATTTCCATTTCTCTAGGAGGTGGGTCAAAAAGGATGTTGCTGTGATTTATGTCATAGAGTGTCCTGCCTATGTTTTCCTCTAAGAGTTTGATAGTTTCTGGCCTTACCTTTAGGTCTTTAGTCCATTTTGAGCTTATTTTTGTGTATGGTGTCAGGGAGTGATCTAATCTCATACTTTTATTTGTACCTGTCCAGTTTTCCCAGCACCACTTATTGAAGAGGCTGTCCTTTCTGCACTGTACATTCCTGCCTCCTTTATCAAATATAAGGTGACCATATGTGCGTGGGTTTATCTCTGGGCTTTCTATCCTGTTCCATTGATCTATATTTCTGTTTTTGTGCCAGTACCATACTGTCTTGTTTACTGTAGCTTTGTAGTATAGTCTGAAGTCAGGGAGCCTGATTCCTCCAGCTCCGTGTTTCGTTCTCAAGATTGCTTTGGCTATTCGGGGTCTTTTGTGTTTCCATACAAATTGTGAAATTTCTTGTTCTAGTTCTGTGAAACATGCCAGTGGTAGTTTGATAGGGATTGCATTGAATCTGTAGATTGCTTTGGGTAGTAGAGTCATTTTCACAATGTTGATTCTTCCAATCCAAGAACATGGTATATCTCTCCATCTATTTGTATCATCTTTAATTTCTTTCATCAGTGTCTTATAATTTTCTGCATACAGGTCTTTTGTCTCCTTAGGTAGGTTTATTCCTAGATATTTTATTCTTTTTGTTGCAGTGGTAAATGGGAGTGTGTTTTTTAATTTCACTTTCATATTTTTCATCCTTAGTGTATAGGAATGCAAGAGATTTCTGTGCATTAATTTTGCATCCTGCTACTTTACCAAATTCATTGATTAGCTCTAGTGGTTTTCTGGTAGCATCTTTAGGATTCTCTATGGATAGTATCATGTCATCTGCAAACCGTGACAGCTTTACTTCTTCTTTTCCGATTTGGATTCCTTTTATTTCCTTTTCTTCTCTGATTGCTGTGGCTAAAACTTGCAAAAGTATGTTGAATAAGAGTGGTGAGAGTGGGCAACCTTGTCTTGTTCCTGATCTTAGTGGAAATGCTTTCAGTTTTTCACCATTGAGGACGATGTTGTCTGTGGGTTTGTCATATATGGCCTTTATTATGTTGAGGAAAGTTCCCTCTGTGCCTACTTTGTGCAGGGTTTTTATCATAAATGGGTGTTGAATTTTGTCGAGAGCTTTCTCTGCATCTATTGAGATGATCATATGGTTTTTCTGCTTCAATTTGTTAATATGGTGTACACGTTGATTGCTTTGCGTATATTGAAGAATGCTTGCATTCCTGGAATAAAGCCCACTTGATCATGGTGTATGATCCTTTTAATGTGCTGTTGGATTCTGTTTGCTAGTATTTTGTTGAGGATTTTTGCATCTATGTTCATCAGTGATATTGGCCTGTAGTTTTCTTTCTTTGTGACATCCTTGTCTGGTTTTGGTATCAGGATGATGGTGGCCTCGTACAATGAGTTTGGGAGTGTTCCTCCCTCTGCTCTATTTTGGAAGAGTTTGAGAAGGATAGGTGTTAGCTCTTCTGTAAATGTTTGATCGAATTCGCCTGTGAAGCCATCTGGTCCTGGGCTTTTGATAGATGGAAATTTTTTTTTTTAAACATCTTTATTGGGATATAACTGCTTTACAATGGTGTGTTAGTTTCTGCTTTATAACAAAGTGAATCAGTTGTACATATACATATGTTCCCGTATCTCTTCCCTCTTGCGTCTCCCTCCCTCCCACCTTCCCTATCCCACCCCTGCAGGCCGTCACAAAGCACCGAGCTGATATCCCTGTGGTATGCGGCTGCTTCCCACTAGGTATCTACCTTACGTTTGGTAGTGTATATATGTTCATGCCTCTCTCTCGCTTTGTCACAGCTCACCCTTCCCCCTCCCCATATCCTCAAGTCCGTTCTCCAGTCGGTCTGTGTCTTTCTTGGTGCCTTACCCCTAGGTTCTTCATGACATAATTTTTTGTTAAATTCCATATATATGTGTTAGCATATGGTATTTGTCTTTCTCTTTGTGACTTACTTCACTCTGTATGACAGACTCTAGGTCTATCCACCTCATTACCAATAGCTCAATTTCGTTTCTTTTTATGGCTGAGTAAGATTCCATTGTATATATGTGCCACATCTTCTTTATCCATTCATCCGATGATGGGCACTTAGGTTGTCTCCATCTCCGGGCTGTGTTGGTACATGACTCTTTTTGAATTATGGTTTTTTCAGGGTATGTGCCCAGTAGTGGGATTGCTGGGTCATATGGTAGTTCTGTTTGTAGTTTTTTAAGGAACCTCCATACTGTTCTCCATAGTGGCTGTACCAATTCACATTCCCACCAGCAGTGCGGGAGTGTTCCCTTTTCTCCACACTCTCTCCAGAATTTATTGTTTCTAGATTTTTTGATGATGGCCATTGTGACTGGTGTGAGATGATATCTCATTGTAGTTTTGATTTGCATTTCCCTAATGATTAATGATGTTGAGCATTCTTTCATGTGTCTGTTGGCAGTCTGTATATCTTCTCTGGAGAAATGTCTATGTAGGTCTTCTGCCCATTTTTGGATTGGGGTGTTTGGTTTTTTTGTTATTGGGGTGCATGAGCCGCTTGTAAATTTTGGAAATTAATCCTTTGTCAGTTGCTTCATTTGCAAATATCTTCTCCCATTCTGAGGGTTGTGTTTTGGTCTTGTTTATGGTTTCGTTTGCTGTGCAAAAGCTTTGAAGTTTCATTAGGTCCCATGTGTTTATTTTTGTTTTTATTTCCATTTCTCTAGGAGGTGGGTCAAAAAGGATGTTGCTGTGATTTATGTCATAGAGTGTCCTGCCTATGTTTTCCTCTAAGAGTTTGATAGTTTCTGGCCTTACCTTTAGGTCTTTAGTCCATTTTGAGCTTATTTTTGTGTATGGTATCAGGGAGTGATCTAATCTCATACTTTTATTTGTACCTGTCCAGTTTTCCCAGCACCACTTATTGAAGAGGCTGTCCTTTCTGCACTGTACATTCCTGCCTCCTTTATCAAATATAAGGTGACCATATGTGCGTGGGTTTATCTCTGGGCTTTCTATCCTGTTCCATTGATCTATATTTCTGTTTTTGTGCCAGTACCATACTGTCTTGTTTACTGTAGCTTTGTAGTATAGTCTGAAGTCAGGGAGCCTGATTCCTCCAGCTCCGTGTTTCGTTCTCAAGATTGCTTTGGCTATTCGGGGTCTTTTGTGTTTCCATACAAATTGTGAAATTTCTTGTTCTAGTTCTGTGAAACATGCCAGTGGTAGTTTGATAGGGATTGCATTGAATCTGTAGATTGCTTTGGGTAGTAGAGTCATTTTCACAATGTTGATTCTTCCAATCCAAGAACATGGTATATCTCTCCATCTATTTGTATCATCTTTAATTTCTTTCATCAGTGTCTTATAATTTTCTGCATACAGGTCTTTTGTCTCCTTAGGTAGGTTTATTCCTAGATATTTTATTCTTTTTGTTGCAGTGGTAAATGGGAGTGTGTTTTTTAATTTCACTTTCATATTTTTCATCCTTAGTGTATAGGAATGCAAGAGATTTCTGTGCATTAATTTTGCATCCTGCTACTTTACCAAATTCATTGATTAGCTCTAGTGGTTTTCTGGTAGCATCTTTAGGATTCTCTATGGATAGTATCATGTCATCTGCAAACCGTGACAGCTTTACTTCTTCTTTTCCGATTTGGATTCCTTTTATTTCCTTTTCTTCTCTGATTGCTGTGGCTAAAACTTGCAAAAGTATGTTGAATAAGAGTGGTGAGAGTGGGCAACCTTGTCTTGTTCCTGATCTTAGTGGAAATGCTTTCAGTTTTTCACCATTGAGGACGATGTTGTCTGTGGGTTTGTCATATATGGCCTTTATTATGTTGAGGAAAGTTCCCTCTGTGCCTACTTTGTGCAGGGTTTTTATCATAAATGGGTGTTGAATTTTGTCGAGAGCTTTCTCTGCATCTATTGAGATGATCATATGGTTTTTCTGCTTCAATTTGTTAATATGGTGTACACGTTGATTGCTTTGCGTATATTGAAGAATGCTTGCATTCCTGGAATAAAGCCCACTTGATCATGGTGTATGATCCTTTTAATGTGCTGTTGGATTCTGTTTGCTAGTATTTTGTTGAGGATTTTTGCATCTATGTTCATCAGTGATATTGGCCTGTAGTTTTCTTTCTTTGTGACATCCTTGTCTGGTTTTGGTATCAGGATGATGGTGGCCTCGTACAATGAGTTTGGGAGTGTTCCTCCCTCTGCTCTATTTTGGAAGAGTTTGAGAAGGATAGGTGTTAGATCTTCTGTAAATGTTTGATCGAATTCGCCTGTGAAGCCATCTGGTCCTGGGCTTTTGATAGATGGAAATTTTTTTTTTTAAACATCTTTATTGGGATATAACTGCTTTACAATGGTGTGTTAGTTTCTGCTTTATAACAAAGTGAATCAGTTGTACATATACATATGTTCCCGTATCTCTTCCCTCTTGCGTCTCCCTCCCTCCCACCTTCCCTATCCCACCCCTGCAGGCCGTCACAAAGCACCGAGCTGATATCCCTGTGGTATGCGGCTGCTTCCCACTAGGTATCTACCTTACGTTTGGTAGTGTATATATGTTCATGCCTCTCTCTCGCTTTGTCACAGCTCACCCTTCCCCCTCCCCATATCCTCAAGTCCGTTCTCCAGTCGGTCTGTGTCTTTCTTGGTGCCTTACCCCTAGGTTCTTCATGACATAATTTTTTGTTAAATTCCATATATATGTGTTAGCATATGGTATTTGTCTTTCTCTTTGTGACTTACTTCACTCTGTATGACAGACTCTAGGTCTATCCACCTCATTACCAATAGCTCAATTTCGTTTCTTTTTATGGCTGAGTAATATTCCATTGTATATATGTGCCACATCTTCTTTATCCATTCATCCGATGATGGGCACTTAGGTTGTCTCCATCTCCGGGCTGTCGTAAATAGAGCTGCAAGAAACATGTTGGTACATGACTCTTTTTGAATTATGGTTTTTTCAGGGTATGTGCCCAGTAGTGGGATTGCTGGGTCATATGGTAGTTCTGTTTGTAGTTTTTTAAGGAACCTCCATACTGTTCTCCATAGTGGCTGTACCAATTCACATTCCCACCAGCAGTGCGGGAGTGTTCCCTTTTCTCCACACTCTCTCCAGAATTTATTGTTTCTAGATTTTTTGATGATGGCCATTGTGACTGGTGTGAGATGATATCTCATTGTAGTTTTGATTTGCATTTCCCTAATGATTAATGATGTTGAGCATTCTTTCATGTGTCTGTTGGCAGTCTGTATATCTTCTCTGGAGAAATGTCTATGTAGGTCTTCTGCCCATTTTTGGATTGGGGTGTTTGTTTTTTTTGTTATTGAGGTGCATGAGCCGCTTGTAAATTTTGGAAATTAATCCTTTGTCAGTTGCTTCATTTGCAAATATCTTCTCCCATTCTGAGGGTTGTGTTTTGGTCTTGTTTATGGTTTCGTTTGCTGTGCAAAAGCTTTGAAGTTTCATTAGGTCCCATGTGTTTATTTTTGTTTTTATTTCCATTTCTCTAGGAGGTGGGTCAAAAAGGATGTTGCTGTGATTTATGTCATAGAGTGTCCTGCCTATGTTTTCCTCTAAGAGTTTGATAGTTTCTGGCCTTACCTTTAGGTCTTTAGTCCATTTTGAGCTTATTTTTGTGTATGGTGTCAGGGAGTGATCTAATCTCATACTTTTATTTGTACCTGTCCAGTTTTCCCAGCACCACTTATTGAAGAGGCTGTCCTTTCTGCACTGTACATTCCTGCCTCCTTTATCAAATATAAGGTGACCATATGTGCGTGGGTTTATCTCTGGGCTTTCTATCCTGTTCCATTGATCTATATTTCTGTTTTTGTGCCAGTACCATACTGTCTTGTTTACTGTAGCTTTGTAGTATAGTCTGAAGTCAGGGAGCCTGATTCCTCCAGCTCCGTGTTTCGTTCTCAAGATTGCTTTGGCTATTCGGGGTCTTTTGTGTTTCCATACAAATTGTGAAATTTCTTGTTCTAGTTCTGTGAAACATGCCAGTGGTAGTTTGATAGGGATTGCATTGAATCTGTAGATTGCTTTGGGTAGTAGAGTCATTTTCACAATGTTGATTCTTCCAATCCAAGAACATGGTATATCTCTCCATCTATTTGTATCATCTTTAATTTCTTTCATCAGTGTCTTATAATTTTCTGCATACAGGTCTTTTGTCTCCTTAGGTAGGTTTATTCCTAGATATTTTATTCTTTTTGTTGCAGTGGTAAATGGGAGTGTGTTTTTTAATTTCACTTTCATATTTTTCATCCTTAGTGTATAGGAATGCAAGAGATTTCTGTGCATTAATTTTGCATCCTGCTACTTTACCAAATTCATTGATTAGCTCTAGTGGTTTTCTGGTAGCATCTTTAGGATTCTCTATGGATAGTATCATGTCATCTGCAAACCGTGACAGCTTTACTTCTTCTTTTCCGATTTGGATTCCTTTTATTTCCTTTTCTTCTCTGATTGCTGTGGCTAAAACTTGCAAAAGTATGTTGAATAAGAGTGGTGAGAGTGGGCAACCTTGTCTTGTTCCTGATCTTAGTGGAAATGCTTTCAGTTTTTCACCATTGAGGACGATGTTGTCTGTGGGTTTGTCATATATGGCCTTTATTATGTTGAGGAAAGTTCCCTCTGTGCCTACTTTGTGCAGGGTTTTTATCATAAATGGGTGTTGAATTTTGTCGAGAGCTTTCTCTGCATCTATTGAGATGATCATATGGTTTTTCTGCTTCAATTTGTTAATATGGTGTACACGTTGATTGCTTTGCGTATATTGAAGAATGCTTGCATTCCTGGAATAAAGCCCACTTGATCATGGTGTATGATCCTTTTAATGTGCTGTTGGATTCTGTTTGCTAGTATTTTGTTGAGGATTTTTGCATCTATGTTCATCAGTGATATTGGCCTGTAGTTTTCTTTCTTTGTGACATCCTTGTCTGGTTTTGGTATCAGGATGATGGTGGCCTCGTACAATGAGTTTGGGAGTGTTCCTCCCTCTGCTCTATTTTGGAAGAGTTTGAGAAGGATAGGTGTTAGCTCTTCTGTAAATGTTTGATCGAATTCGCCTGTGAAGCCATCTGGTCCTGGGCTTTTGATAGATGGAAATTTTTTTTTTTAAACATCTTTATTGGGATATAACTGCTTTACAATGGTGTGTTAGTTTCTGCTTTATAACAAAGTGAATCAGTTGTACATATACATATGTTCCCGTATCTCTTCCCTCTTGCGTCTCCCTCCCTCCCACCTTCCCTATCCCACCCCTGCAGGCCGTCACAAAGCACCGAGCTGATATCCCTGTGGTATGCGGCTGCTTCCCACTAGGTATCTACCTTACGTTTGGTAGTGTATATATGTTCATGCCTCTCTCTCGCTTTGTCACAGCTCACCCTTCCCCCTCCCCATATCCTCAAGTCCGTTCTCCAGTCGGTCTGTGTCTTTCTTGGTGCCTTACCCCTAGGTTCTTCATGACATAATTTTTTGTTAAATTCCATATATATGTGTTAGCATATGGTATTTGTCTTTCTCTTTGTGACTTACTTCACTCTGTATGACAGACTCTAGGTCTATCCACCTCATTACCAATAGCTCAATTTCGTTTCTTTTTATGGCTGAGTAAGATTCCATTGTATATATGTGCCACATCTTCTTTATCCATTCATCCGATGATGGGCACTTAGGTTGTCTCCATCTCCGGGCTGTGTTGGTACATGACTCTTTTTGAATTATGGTTTTTTCAGGGTATGTGCCCAGTAGTGGGATTGCTGGGTCATATGGTAGTTCTGTTTGTAGTTTTTTAAGGAACCTCCATACTGTTCTCCATAGTGGCTGTACCAATTCACATTCCCACCAGCAGTGCGGGAGTGTTCCCTTTTCTCCACACTCTCTCCAGAATTTATTGTTTCTAGATTTTTTGATGATGGCCATTGTGACTGGTGTGAGATGATATCTCATTGTAGTTTTGATTTGCATTTCCCTAATGATTAATGATGTTGAGCATTCTTTCATGTGTCTGTTGGCAGTCTGTATATCTTCTCTGGAGAAATGTCTATGTAGGTCTTCTGCCCATTTTTGGATTGGGGTGTTTGTTTTTTTTGTTATTGGGGTGCATGAGCCGCTTGTAAATTTTGGAAATTAATCCTTTGTCAGTTGCTTCATTTGCAAATATCTTCTCCCATTCTGAGGGTTGTGTTTTGGTCTTGTTTATGGTTTCGTTTGCTGTGCAAAAGCTTTGAAGTTTCATTAGGTCCCATGTGTTTATTTTTGTTTTTATTTCCATTTCTCTAGGAGGTGGGTCAAAAAGGATGTTGCTGTGATTTATGTCATAGAGTGTCCTGCCTATGTTTTCCTCTAAGAGTTTGATAGTTTCTGGCCTTACCTTTAGGTCTTTAGTCCATTTTGAGCTTATTTTTGTGTATGGTGTCAGGGAGTGATCTAATCTCATACTTTTATTTGTACCTGTCCAGTTTTCCCAGCACCACTTATTGAAGAGGCTGTCCTTTCTGCACTGTACATTCCTGCCTCCTTTATCAAATATAAGGTGACCATATGTGCGTGGGTTTATCTCTGGGCTTTCTATCCTGTTCCATTGATCTATATTTCTGTTTTTGTGCCAGTACCATACTGTCTTGTTTACTGTAGCTTTGTAGTATAGTCTGAAGTCAGGGAGCCTGATTCCTCCAGCTCCGTGTTTCGTTCTCAAGATTGCTTTGGCTATTCGGGGTCTTTTGTGTTTCCATACAAATTGTGAAATTTCTTGTTCTAGTTCTGTGAAACATGCCAGTGGTAGTTTGATAGGGATTGCATTGAATCTGTAGATTGCTTTGGGTAGTAGAGTCATTTTCACAATGTTGATTCTTCCAATCCAAGAACATGGTATATCTCTCCATCTATTTGTATCATCTTTAATTTCTTTCATCAGTGTCTTATAATTTTCTGCATACAGGTCTTTTGTCTCCTTAGGTAGGTTTATTCCTAGATATTTTATTCTTTTTGTTGCAGTGGTAAATGGGAGTGTGTTTTTTAATTTCACTTTCATATTTTTCATCCTTAGTGTATAGGAATGCAAGAGATTTCTGTGCATTAATTTTGCATCCTGCTACTTTACCAAATTCATTGATTAGCTCTAGTGGTTTTCTGGTAGCATCTTTAGGATTCTCTATGGATAGTATCATGTCATCTGCAAACCGTGACAGCTTTACTTCTTCTTTTCCGATTTGGATTCCTTTTATTTCCTTTTCTTCTCTGATTGCTGTGGCTAAAACTTGCAAAAGTATGTTGAATAAGAGTGGTGAGAGTGGGCAACCTTGTCTTGTTCCTGATCTTAGTGGAAATGCTTTCAGTTTTTCACCATTGAGGACGATGTTGTCTGTGGGTTTGTCATATATGGCCTTTATTATGTTGAGGAAAGTTCCCTCTGTGCCTACTTTGTGCAGGGTTTTTATCATAAATGGGTGTTGAATTTTGTCGAGAGCTTTCTCTGCATCTATTGAGATGATCATATGGTTTTTCTGCTTCAATTTGTTAATATGGTGTACACGTTGATTGCTTTGCGTATATTGAAGAATGCTTGCATTCCTGGAATAAAGCCCACTTGATCATGGTGTATGATCCTTTTAATGTGCTGTTGGATTCTGTTTGCTAGTATTTTGTTGAGGATTTTTGCATCTATGTTCATCAGTGATATTGGCCTGTAGTTTTCTTTCTTTGTGACATCCTTGTCTGGTTTTGGTATCAGGATGATGGTGGCCTCGTACAATGAGTTTGGGAGTGTTCCTCCCTCTGCTCTATTTTGGAAGAGTTTGAGAAGGATAGGTGTTAGCTCTTCTGTAAATGTTTGATCGAATTCGCCTGTGAAGCCATCTGGTCCTGGGCTTTTGATAGATGGAAATTTTTTTTTTTAAACATCTTTATTGGGATATAACTGCTTTACAATGGTGTGTTAGTTTCTGCTTTATAACAAAGTGAATCAGTTGTACATATACATATGTTCCCGTATCTCTTCCCTCTTGCGTCTCCCTCCCTCCCACCTTCCCTATCCCACCCCTGCAGGCCGTCACAAAGCACCGAGCTGATATCCCTGTGGTATGCGGCTGCTTCCCACTAGGTATCTACCTTACGTTTGGTAGTGTATATATGTTCATGCCTCTCTCTCGCTTTGTCACAGCTCACCCTTCCCCCTCCCCATATCCTCAAGTCCGTTCTCCAGTCGGTCTGTGTCTTTCTTGGTGCCTTACCCCTAGGTTCTTCATGACATAATTTTTTGTTAAATTCCATATATATGTGTTAGCATATGGTATTTGTCTTTCTCTTTGTGACTTACTTCACTCTGTATGACAGACTCTAGGTCTATCCACCTCATTACCAATAGCTCAATTTCGTTTCTTTTTATGGCTGAGTAATATTCCATTGTATATATGTGCCACATCTTCTTTATCCATTCATCCGATGATGGGCACTTAGGTTGTCTCCATCTCCGGGCTGTCGTAAATAGAGCTGCAAGAAACATGTTGGTACATGACTCTTTTTGAATTATGGTTTTTTCAGGGTATGTGCCCAGTAGTGGGATTGCTGGGTCATATGGTAGTTCTGTTTGTAGTTTTTTAAGGAACCTCCATACTGTTCTCCATAGTGGCTGTACCAATTCACATTCCCACCAGCAGTGCGGGAGTGTTCCCTTTTCTCCACACTCTCTCCAGAATTTATTGTTTCTAGATTTTTTGATGATGGCCATTGTGACTGGTGTGAGATGATATCTCATTGTAGTTTTGATTTGCATTTCCCTAATGATTAATGATGTTGAGCATTCTTTCATGTGTCTGTTGGCAGTCTGTATATCTTCTCTGGAGAAATGTCTATGTAGGTCTTCTGCCCATTTTTGGATTGGGGTGTTTGTTTTTTTTGTTATTGAGGTGCATGAGCCGCTTGTAAATTTTGGAAATTAATCCTTTGTCAGTTGCTTCATTTGCAAATATCTTCTCCCATTCTGAGGGTTGTGTTTTGGTCTTGTTTATGGTTTCGTTTGCTGTGCAAAAGCTTTGAAGTTTCATTAGGTCCCATGTGTTTATTTTTGTTTTTATTTCCATTTCTCTAGGAGGTGGGTCAAAAAGGATGTTGCTGTGATTTATGTCATAGAGTGTCCTGCCTATGTTTTCCTCTAAGAGTTTGATAGTTTCTGGCCTTACCTTTAGGTCTTTAGTCCATTTTGAGCTTATTTTTGTGTATGGTGTCAGGGAGTGATCTAATCTCATACTTTTATTTGTACCTGTCCAGTTTTCCCAGCACCACTTATTGAAGAGGCTGTCCTTTCTGCACTGTACATTCCTGCCTCCTTTATCAAATATAAGGTGACCATATGTGCGTGGGTTTATCTCTGGGCTTTCTATCCTGTTCCATTGATCTATATTTCTGTTTTTGTGCCAGTACCATACTGTCTTGTTTACTGTAGCTTTGTAGTATAGTCTGAAGTCAGGGAGCCTGATTCCTCCAGCTCCGTGTTTCGTTCTCAAGATTGCTTTGGCTATTCGGGGTCTTTTGTGTTTCCATACAAATTGTGAAATTTCTTGTTCTAGTTCTGTGAAACATGCCAGTGGTAGTTTGATAGGGATTGCATTGAATCTGTAGATTGCTTTGGGTAGTAGAGTCATTTTCACAATGTTGATTCTTCCAATCCAAGAACATGGTATATCTCTCCATCTATTTGTATCATCTTTAATTTCTTTCATCAGTGTCTTATAATTTTCTGCATACAGGTCTTTTGTCTCCTTAGGTAGGTTTATTCCTAGATATTTTATTCTTTTTGTTGCAGTGGTAAATGGGAGTGTGTTTTTTAATTTCACTTTCATATTTTTCATCCTTAGTGTATAGGAATGCAAGAGATTTCTGTGCATTAATTTTGCATCCTGCTACTTTACCAAATTCATTGATTAGCTCTAGTGGTTTTCTGGTAGCATCTTTAGGATTCTCTATGGATAGTATCATGTCATCTGCAAACCGTGACAGCTTTACTTCTTCTTTTCCGATTTGGATTCCTTTTATTTCCTTTTCTTCTCTGATTGCTGTGGCTAAAACTTGCAAAAGTATGTTGAATAAGAGTGGTGAGAGTGGGCAACCTTGTCTTGTTCCTGATCTTAGTGGAAATGCTTTCAGTTTTTCACCATTGAGGACGATGTTGTCTGTGGGTTTGTCATATATGGCCTTTATTATGTTGAGGAAAGTTCCCTCTGTGCCTACTTTGTGCAGGGTTTTTATCATAAATGGGTGTTGAATTTTGTCGAGAGCTTTCTCTGCATCTATTGAGATGATCATATGGTTTTTCTGCTTCAATTTGTTAATATGGTGTACACGTTGATTGCTTTGCGTATATTGAAGAATGCTTGCATTCCTGGAATAAAGCCCACTTGATCATGGTGTATGATCCTTTTAATGTGCTGTTGGATTCTGTTTGCTAGTATTTTGTTGAGGATTTTTGCATCTATGTTCATCAGTGATATTGGCCTGTAGTTTTCTTTCTTTGTGACATCCTTGTCTGGTTTTGGTATCAGGATGATGGTGGCCTCGTACAATGAGTTTGGGAGTGTTCCTCCCTCTGCTCTATTTTGGAAGAGTTTGAGAAGGATAGGTGTTAGCTCTTCTGTAAATGTTTGATCGAATTCGCCTGTGAAGCCATCTGGTCCTGGGCTTTTGATAGATGGAAATTTTTTTTTTTAAACATCTTTATTGGGATATAACTGCTTTACAATGGTGTGTTAGTTTCTGCTTTATAACAAAGTGAATCAGTTGTACATATACATATGTTCCCGTATCTCTTCCCTCTTGCGTCTCCCTCCCTCCCACCTTCCCTATCCCACCCCTGCAGGCCGTCACAAAGCACCGAGCTGATATCCCTGTGGTATGCGGCTGCTTCCCACTAGGTATCTACCTTACGTTTGGTAGTGTATATATGTTCATGCCTCTCTCTCGCTTTGTCACAGCTCACCCTTCCCCCTCCCCATATCCTCAAGTCCGTTCTCCAGTCGGTCTGTGTCTTTCTTGGTGCCTTACCCCTAGGTTCTTCATGACATAATTTTTTGTTAAATTCCATATATATGTGTTAGCATATGGTATTTGTCTTTCTCTTTGTGACTTACTTCACTCTGTATGACAGACTCTAGGTCTATCCACCTCATTACCAATAGCTCAATTTCGTTTCTTTTTATGGCTGAGTAAGATTCCATTGTATATATGTGCCACATCTTCTTTATCCATTCATCCGATGATGGGCACTTAGGTTGTCTCCATCTCCGGGCTGTCGTAAATAGAGCTGCAAGAAACATGTTGGTACATGACTCTTTTTGAATTATGGTTTTTTCAGGGTATGTGCCCAGTAGTGGGATTGCTGGGTCATATGGTAGTTCTGTTTGTAGTTTTTTAAGGAACCTCCATACTGTTCTCCATAGTGGCTGTACCAATTCACATTCCCACCAGCAGTGCGGGAGTGTTCCCTTTTCTCCACACTCTCTCCAGAATTTATTGTTTCTAGATTTTTTGATGATGGCCATTGTGACTGGTGTGAGATGATATCTCATTGTAGTTTTGATTTGCATTTCCCTAATGATTAATGATGTTGAGCATTCTTTCATGTGTCTGTTGGCAGTCTGTATATCTTCTCTGGAGAAATGTCTATGTAGGTCTTCTGCCCATTTTTGGATTGGGGTGTTTGTTTTTTTTGTTATTGAGGTGCATGAGCCACTTGTAAATTTTGGAAATTAATCCTTTGTCAGTTGCTTCATTTGCAAATATCTTCTCCCATTCTGAGGGTTGTGTTTTGGTCTTGTTTATGGTTTCGTTTGCTGTGCAAAAGCTTTGAAGTTTCATTAGGTCCCATGTGTTTATTTTTGTTTTTATTTCCATTTCTCTAGGAGGTGGGTCAAAAAGGATGTTGCTGTGATTTATGTCATAGAGTGTCCTGCCTATGTTTTCCTCTAAGAGTTTGATAGTTTCTGGCCTTACCTTTAGGTCTTTAGTCCATTTTGAGCTTATTTTTGTGTATGGTGTCAGGGAGTGATCTAATCTCATACTTTTATTTGTACCTGTCCAGTTTTCCCAGCACCACTTATTGAAGAGGCTGTCCTTTCTGCACTGTACATTCCTGCCTCCTTTATCAAATATAAGGTGACCATATGTGCGTGGGTTTATCTCTGGGCTTTCTATCCTGTTCCATTGATCTATATTTCTGTTTTTGTGCCAGTACCATACTGTCTTGTTTACTGTAGCTTTGTAGTATAGTCTGAAGTCAGGGAGCCTGATTCCTCCAGCTCCGTGTTTCGTTCTCAAGATTGCTTTGGCTATTCGGGGTCTTTTGTGTTTCCATACAAATTGTGAAATTTCTTGTTCTAGTTCTGTGAAACATGCCAGTGGTAGTTTGATAGGGATTGCATTGAATCTGTAGATTGCTTTGGGTAGTAGAGTCATTTTCACAATGTTGATTCTTCCAATCCAAGAACATGGTATATCTCTCCATCTATTTGTATCATCTTTAATTTCTTTCATCAGTGTCTTATAATTTCCTGCATACAGGTCTTTTGTCTCCTTAGGTAGGTTTATTCCTAGATATTTTATTCTTTTTGTTGCAGTGGTAAATGGGAGTGTGTTTTTTAATTTCACTTTCATATTTTTCATCCTTAGTGTATAGGAATGCAAGAGATTTCTGTGCATTAATTTTGCATCCTGCTACTTTACCAAATTCATTGATTAGCTCTAGTGGTTTTCTGGTAGCATCTTTAGGATTCTCTATGGATAGTATCATGTCATCTGCAAACCGTGACAGCTTTACTTCTTCTTTTCCGATTTGGATTCCTTTTATTTCCTTTTCTTCTCTGATTGCTGTGGCTAAAACTTGCAAAAGTATGTTGAATAAGAGTGGTGAGAGTGGGCAACCTTGTCTTGTTCCTGATCTTAGTGGAAATGCTTTCAGTTTTTCACCATTGAGGACGATGTTGTCTGTGGGTTTGTCATATATGGCCTTTATTATGTTGAGGAAAGTTCCCTCTGTGCCTACTTTGTGCAGGGTGTTTTATCATAAATGGGTGTTGAATTTTGTCGAGAGCTTTCTCTGCATCTATTGAGATGATCATATGGTTTTTCTGCTTCAATTTGTTAATATGGTGTACACGTTGATTGCTTTGCGTATATTGAAGAATGCTTGCATTCCTGGAATAAAGCCCACTTGATCATGGTGTATGATCCTTTTAATGTGCTGTTGGATTCTGTTTGCTAGTATTTTGTTGAGGATTTTTGCATCTATGTTCATCAGTGATATTGGCCTGTAGTTTTCTTTCTTTGTGACATCCTTGTCTGGTTTTGGTATCAGGATGATGGTGGCCTCGTACAATGAGTTTGGGAGTGTTCCTCCCTCTGCTCTATTTTGGAAGAGTTTGAGAAGGATAGGTGTTAGCTCTTCTGTAAATGTTTGATCGAATTCGCCTGTGAAGCCATCTGGTCCTGGGCTTTTGATAGATGGAAATTTTTTTTTTTAAACATCTTTATTGGGATATAACTGCTTTACAATGGTGTGTTAGTTTCTGCTTTATAACAAAGTGAATCAGTTGTACATATACATATGTTCCCGTATCTCTTCCCTCTTGCGTCTCCCTCCCTCCCACCTTCCCTATCCCACCCCTGCAGGCCGTCACAAAGCACCGAGCTGATATCCCTGTGGTATGCGGCTGCTTCCCACTAGGTATCTACCTTACGTTTGGTAGTGTATATATGTTCATGCCTCTCTCTCGCTTTGTCACAGCTCACCCTTCCCCCTCCCCATATCCTCAAGTCCGTTCTCCAGTCGGTCTGTGTCTTTCTTGGTGCCTTACCCCTAGGTTCTTCATGACATAATTTTTTGTTAAATTCCATATATATGTGTTAGCATATGGTATTTGTCTTTCTCTTTGTGACTTACTTCACTCTGTATGACAGACTCTAGGTCTATCCACCTCATTACCAATAGCTCAATTTCGTTTCTTTTTATGGCTGAGTAAGATTCCATTGTATATATGTGCCACATCTTCTTTATCCATTCATCCGATGATGGGCACTTAGGTTGTCTCCATCTCCGGGCTGTGTTGGTACATGACTCTTTTTGAATTATGGTTTTTTCAGGGTATGTGCCCAGTAGTGGGATTGCTGGGTCATATGGTAGTTCTGTTTGTAGTTTTTTAAGGAACCTCCATACTGTTCTCCATAGTGGCTGTACCAATTCACATTCCCACCAGCAGTGCGGGAGTGTTCCCTTTTCTCCACACTCTCTCCAGAATTTATTGTTTCTAGATTTTTTGATGATGGCCATTGTGACTGGTGTGAGATGATATCTCATTGTAGTTTTGATTTGCATTTCCCTAATGATTAATGATGTTGAGCATTCTTTCATGTGTCTGTTGGCAGTCTGTATATCTTCTCTGGAGAAATGTCTATGTAGGTCTTCTGCCCATTTTTGGATTGGGGTGTTTGTTTTTTTTGTTATTGAGGTGCATGAGCCGCTTGTAAATTTTGGAAATTAATCCTTTGTCAGTTGCTTCATTTGCAAATATCTTCTCCCATTCTGAGGGTTGTGTTTTGGTCTTGTTTATGGTTTCGTTTGCTGTGCAAAAGCTTTGAAGTTTCATTAGGTCCCATGTGTTTATTTTTGTTTTTATTTCCATTTCTCTAGGAGGTGGGTCAAAAAGGATGTTGCTGTGATTTATGTCATAGAGTGTCCTGCCTATGTTTTCCTCTAAGAGTTTGATAGTTTCTGGCCTTACCTTTAGGTCTTTAGTCCATTTTGAGCTTATTTTTGTGTATGGTGTCAGGGAGTGATCTAATCTCATACTTTTATTTGTACCTGTCCAGTTTTCCCAGCACCACTTATTGAAGAGGCTGTCCTTTCTGCACTGTACATTCCTGCCTCCTTTATCAAATATAAGGTGACCATATGTGCGTGGGTTTATCTCTGGGCTTTCTATCCTGTTCCATTGATCTATATTTCTGTTTTTGTGCCAGTACCATACTGTCTTGTTTACTGTAGCTTTGTAGTATAGTCTGAAGTCAGGGAGCCTGATTCCTCCAGCTCCGTGTTTCGTTCTCAAGATTGCTTTGGCTATTCGGGGTCTTTTGTGTTTCCATACAAATTGTGAAATTTCTTGTTCTAGTTCTGTGAAACATGCCAGTGGTAGTTTGATAGGGATTGCATTGAATCTGTAGATTGCTTTGGGTAGTAGAGTCATTTTCACAATGTTGATTCTTCCAATCCAAGAACATGGTATATCTCTCCATCTATTTGTATCATCTTTAATTTCTTTCATCAGTGTCTTATAATTTTCTGCATACAGGTCTTTTGTCTCCTTAGGTAGGTTTATTCCTAGATATTTTATTCTTTTTGTTGCAGTGGTAAATGGGAGTGTGTTTTTTAATTTCACTTTCATATTTTTCATCCTTAGTGTATAGGAATGCAAGAGATTTCTGTGCATTAATTTTGCATCCTGCTACTTTACCAAATTCATTGATTAGCTCTAGTGGTTTTCTGGTAGCATCTTTAGGATTCTCTATGGATAGTATCATGTCATCTGCAAACCGTGACAGCTTTACTTCTTCTTTTCCGATTTGGATTCCTTTTATTTCCTTTTCTTCTCTGATTGCTGTGGCTAAAACTTGCAAAAGTATGTTGAATAAGAGTGGTGAGAGTGGGCAACCTTGTCTTGTTCCTGATCTTAGTGGAAATGCTTTCAGTTTTTCACCATTGAGGACGATGTTGTCTGTGGGTTTGTCATATATGGCCTTTATTATGTTGAGGAAAGTTCCCTCTGTGCCTACTTTGTGCAGGGTGTTTTATCATAAATGGGTGTTGAATTTTGTCGAGAGCTTTCTCTGCATCTATTGAGATGATCATATGGTTTTTCTGCTTCAATTTGTTAATATGGTGTACACGTTGATTGCTTTGCGTATATTGAAGAATGCTTGCATTCCTGGAATAAAGCCCACTTGATCATGGTGTATGATCCTTTTAATGTGCTGTTGGATTCTGTTTGCTAGTATTTTGTTGAGGATTTTTGCATCTATGTTCATCAGTGATATTGGCCTGTAGTTTTCTTTCTTTGTGACATCCTTGTCTGGTTTTGGTATCAGGATGATGGTGGCCTCGTACAATGAGTTTGGGAGTGTTCCTCCCTCTGCTCTATTTTGGAAGAGTTTGAGAAGGATAGGTGTTAGCTCTTCTGTAAATGTTTGATCGAATTCGCCTGTGAAGCCATCTGGTCCTGGGCTTTTGATAGATGGAAATTTTTTTTTTTAAACATCTTTATTGGGATATAACTGCTTTACAATGGTGTGTTAGTTTCTGCTTTATAACAAAGTGAATCAGTTGTACATATACATATGTTCCCGTATCTCTTCCCTCTTGCGTCTCCCTCCCTCCCACCTTCCCTATCCCACCCCTGCAGGCCGTCACAAAGCACCGAGCTGATATCCCTGTGGTATGCGGCTGCTTCCCACTAGGTATCTACCTTACGTTTGGTAGTGTATATATGTTCATGCCTCTCTCTCGCTTTGTCACAGCTCACCCTTCCCCCTCCCCATATCCTCAAGTCCGTTCTCCAGTCGGTCTGTGTCTTTCTTGGTGCCTTACCCCTAGGTTCTTCATGACATAATTTTTTGTTAAATTCCATATATATGTGTTAGCATATGGTATTTGTCTTTCTCTTTGTGACTTACTTCACTCTGTATGACAGACTCTAGGTCTATCCACCTCATTACCAATAGCTCAATTTCGTTTCTTTTTATGGCTGAGTAATATTCCATTGTATATATGTGCCACATCTTCTTTATCCATTCATCCGATGATGGGCACTTAGGTTGTCTCCATCTCCGGGCTGTCGTAAATAGAGCTGCAAGAAACATGTTGGTACATGACTCTTTTTGAATTATGGTTTTTTCAGGGTATGTGCCCAGTAGTGGGATTGCTGGGTCATATGGTAGTTCTGTTTGTAGTTTTTTAAGGAACCTCCATACTGTTCTCCATAGTGGCTGTACCAATTCACATTCCCACCAGCAGTGCGGGAGTGTTCCCTTTTCTCCACACTCTCTCCAGAATTTATTGTTTCTAGATTTTTTGATGATGGCCATTGTGACTGGTGTGAGATGATATCTCATTGTAGTTTTGATTTGCATTTCCCTAATGATTAATGATGTTGAGCATTCTTTCATGTGTCTGTTGGCAGTCTGTATATCTTCTCTGGAGAAATGTCTATGTAGGTCTTCTGCCCATTTTTGGATTGGGGTGTTTGTTTTTTTTGTTATTGAGGTGCATGAGCCGCTTGTAAATTTTGGAAATTAATCCTTTGTCAGTTGCTTCATTTGCAAATATCTTCTCCCATTCTGAGGGTTGTGTTTTGGTCTTGTTTATGGTTTCGTTTGCTGTGCAAAAGCTTTGAAGTTTCATTAGGTCCCATGTGTTTATTTTTGTTTTTATTTCCATTTCTCTAGGAGGTGGGTCAAAAAGGATGTTGCTGTGATTTATGTCATAGAGTGTCCTGCCTATGTTTTCCTCTAAGAGTTTGATAGTTTCTGGCCTTACCTTTAGGTCTTTAGTCCATTTTGAGCTTATTTTTGTGTATGGTGTCAGGGAGTGATCTAATCTCATACTTTTATTTGTACCTGTCCAGTTTTCCCAGCACCACTTATTGAAGAGGCTGTCCTTTCTGCACTGTACATTCCTGCCTCCTTTATCAAATATAAGGTGACCATATGTGCGTGGGTTTATCTCTGGGCTTTCTATCCTGTTCCATTGATCTATATTTCTGTTTTTGTGCCAGTACCATACTGTCTTGTTTACTGTAGCTTTGTAGTATAGTCTGAAGTCAGGGAGCCTGATTCCTCCAGCTCCGTGTTTCGTTCTCAAGATTGCTTTGGCTATTCGGGGTCTTTTGTGTTTCCATACAAATTGTGAAATTTCTTGTTCTAGTTCTGTGAAACATGCCAGTGGTAGTTTGATAGGGATTGCATTGAATCTGTAGATTGCTTTGGGTAGTAGAGTCATTTTCACAATGTTGATTCTTCCAATCCAAGAACATGGTATATCTCTCCATCTATTTGTATCATCTTTAATTTCTTTCATCAGTGTCTTATAATTTTCTGCATACAGGTCTTTTGTCTCCTTAGGTAGGTTTATTCCTAGATATTTTATTCTTTTTGTTGCAGTGGTAAATGGGAGTGTGTTTTTTAATTTCACTTTCATATTTTTCATCCTTAGTGTATAGGAATGCAAGAGATTTCTGTGCATTAATTTTGCATCCTGCTACTTTACCAAATTCATTGATTAGCTCTAGTGGTTTTCTGGTAGCATCTTTAGGATTCTCTATGGATAGTATCATGTCATCTGCAAACCGTGACAGCTTTACTTCTTCTTTTCCGATTTGGATTCCTTTTATTTCCTTTTCTTCTCTGATTGCTGTGGCTAAAACTTGCAAAAGTATGTTGAATAAGAGTGGTGAGAGTGGGCAACCTTGTCTTGTTCCTGATCTTAGTGGAAATGCTTTCAGTTTTTCACCATTGAGGACGATGTTGTCTGTGGGTTTGTCATATATGGCCTTTATTATGTTGAGGAAAGTTCCCTCTGTGCCTACTTTGTGCAGGGTGTTTTATCATAAATGGGTGTTGAATTTTGTCGAGAGCTTTCTCTGCATCTATTGAGATGATCATATGGTTTTTCTGCTTCAATTTGTTAATATGGTGTACACGTTGATTGCTTTGCGTATATTGAAGAATGCTTGCATTCCTGGAATAAAGCCCACTTGATCATGGTGTATGATCCTTTTAATGTGCTGTTGGATTCTGTTTGCTAGTATTTTGTTGAGGATTTTTGCATCTATGTTCATCAGTGATATTGGCCTGTAGTTTTCTTTCTTTGTGACATCCTTGTCTGGTTTTGGTATCAGGATGATGGTGGCCTCGTACAATGAGTTTGGGAGTGTTCCTCCCTCTGCTCTATTTTGGAAGAGTTTGAGAAGGATAGGTGTTAGCTCTTCTGTAAATGTTTGATCGAATTCGCCTGTGAAGCCATCTGGTCCTGGGCTTTTGATAGATGGAAATTTTTTTTTTTAAACATCTTTATTGGGATATAACTGCTTTACAATGGTGTGTTAGTTTCTGCTTTATAACAAAGTGAATCAGTTGTACATATACATATGTTCCCGTATCTCTTCCCTCTTGCGTCTCCCTCCCTCCCACCTTCCCTATCCCACCCCTGCAGGCCGTCACAAAGCACCGAGCTGATATCCCTGTGGTATGCGGCTGCTTCCCACTAGGTATCTACCTTACGTTTGGTAGTGTATATATGTTCATGCCTCTCTCTCGCTTTGTCACAGCTCACCCTTCCCCCTCCCCATATCCTCAAGTCCGTTCTCCAGTCGGTCTGTGTCTTTCTTGGTGCCTTACCCCTAGGTTCTTCATGACATAATTTTTTGTTAAATTCCATATATATGTGTTAGCATATGGTATTTGTCTTTCTCTTTGTGACTTACTTCACTCTGTATGACAGACTCTAGGTCTATCCACCTCATTACCAATAGCTCAATTTCGTTTCTTTTTATGGCTGAGTAATATTCCATTGTATATATGTGCCACATCTTCTTTATCCATTCATCCGATGATGGGCACTTAGGTTGTCTCCATCTCCGGGCTGTCGTAAATAGAGCTGCAAGAAACATGTTGGTACATGACTCTTTTTGAATTATGGTTTTTTCAGGGTATGTGCCCAGTAGTGGGATTGCTGGGTCATATGGTAGTTCTGTTTGTAGTTTTTTAAGGAACCTCCATACTGTTCTCCATAGTGGCTGTACCAATTCACATTCCCACCAGCAGTGCGGGAGTGTTCCCTTTTCTCCACACTCTCTCCAGAATTTATTGTTTCTAGATTTTTTGATGATGGCCATTGTGACTGGTGTGAGATGATATCTCATTGTAGTTTTGATTTGCATTTCCCTAATGATTAATGATGTTGAGCATTCTTTCATGTGTCTGTTGGCAGTCTGTATATCTTCTCTGGAGAAATGTCTATGTAGGTCTTCTGCCCATTTTTGGATTGGGGTGTTTGTTTTTTTTGTTATTGAGGTGCATGAGCCGCTTGTAAATTTTGGAAATTAATCCTTTGTCAGTTGCTTCATTTGCAAATATCTTCTCCCATTCTGAGGGTTGTGTTTTGGTCTTGTTTATGGTTTCGTTTGCTGTGCAAAAGCTTTGAAGTTTCATTAGGTCCCATGTGTTTATTTTTGTTTTTATTTCCATTTCTCTAGGAGGTGGGTCAAAAAGGATGTTGCTGTGATTTATGTCATAGAGTGTCCTGCCTATGTTTTCCTCTAAGAGTTTGATAGTTTCTGGCCTTACCTTTAGGTCTTTAGTCCATTTTGAGCTTATTTTTGTGTATGGTGTCAGGGAGTGATCTAATCTCATACTTTTATTTGTACCTGTCCAGTTTTCCCAGCACCACTTATTGAAGAGGCTGTCCTTTCTGCACTGTACATTCCTGCCTCCTTTATCAAATATAAGGTGACCATATGTGCGTGGGTTTATCTCTGGGCTTTCTATCCTGTTCCATTGATCTATATTTCTGTTTTTGTGCCAGTACCATACTGTCTTGTTTACTGTAGCTTTGTAGTATAGTCTGAAGTCAGGGAGCCTGATTCCTCCAGCTCCGTGTTTCGTTCTCAAGATTGCTTTGGCTATTCGGGGTCTTTTGTGTTTCCATACAAATTGTGAAATTTCTTGTTCTAGTTCTGTGAAACATGCCAGTGGTAGTTTGATAGGGATTGCATTGAATCTGTAGATTGCTTTGGGTAGTAGAGTCATTTTCACAATGTTGATTCTTCCAATCCAAGAACATGGTATATCTCTCCATCTATTTGTATCATCTTTAATTTCTTTCATCAGTGTCTTATAATTTTCTGCATACAGGTCTTTTGTCTCCTTAGGTAGGTTTATTCCTAGATATTTTATTCTTTTTGTTGCAGTGGTAAATGGGAGTGTGTTTTTTAATTTCACTTTCATATTTTTCATCCTTAGTGTATAGGAATGCAAGAGATTTCTGTGCATTAATTTTGCATCCTGCTACTTTACCAAATTCATTGATTAGCTCTAGTGGTTTTCTGGTAGCATCTTTAGGATTCTCTATGGATAGTATCATGTCATCTGCAAACCGTGACAGCTTTACTTCTTCTTTTCCGATTTGGATTCCTTTTATTTCCTTTTCTTCTCTGATTGCTGTGGCTAAAACTTGCAAAAGTATGTTGAATAAGAGTGGTGAGAGTGGGCAACCTTGTCTTGTTCCTGATCTTAGTGGAAATGCTTTCAGTTTTTCACCATTGAGGACGATGTTGTCTGTGGGTTTGTCATATATGGCCTTTATTATGTTGAGGAAAGTTCCCTCTGTGCCTACTTTGTGCAGGGTTTTTATCATAAATGGGTGTTGAATTTTGTCGAGAGCTTTCTCTGCATCTATTGAGATGATCATATGGTTTTTCTGCTTCAATTTGTTAATATGGTGTACACGTTGATTGCTTTGCGTATATTGAAGAATGCTTGCATTCCTGGAATAAAGCCCACTTGATCATGGTGTATGATCCTTTTAATGTGCTGTTGGATTCTGTTTGCTAGTATTTTGTTGAGGATTTTTGCATCTATGTTCATCAGTGATATTGGCCTGTAGTTTTCTTTCTTTGTGACATCCTTGTCTGGTTTTGGTATCAGGATGATGGTGGCCTCGTACAATGAGTTTGGGAGTGTTCCTCCCTCTGCTCTATTTTGGAAGAGTTTGAGAAGGATAGGTGTTAGCTCTTCTGTAAATGTTTGATCGAATTCGCCTGTGAAGCCATCTGGTCCTGGGCTTTTGATAGATGGAAATTTTTTTTTTTAAACATCTTTATTGGGATATAACTGCTTTACAATGGTGTGTTAGTTTCTGCTTTATAACAAAGTGAATCAGTTGTACATATACATATGTTCCCGTATCTCTTCCCTCTTGCGTCTCCCTCCCTCCCACCTTCCCTGTCCCACCCCTGCAGGCCGTCACAAAGCACCGAGCTGATATCCCTGTGGTATGCGGCTGCTTCCCACTAGGTATCTACCTTACGTTTGGTAGTGTATATATGTTCATGCCTCTCTCTCGCTTTGTCACAGCTCACCCTTCCCCCTCCCCATATCCTCAAGTCCGTTCTCCAGTCGGTCTGTGTCTTTCTTGGTGCCTTACCCCTAGGTTCTTCATGACATAATTTTTTGTTAAATTCCATATATATGTGTTAGCATATGGTATTTGTCTTTCTCTTTGTGACTTACTTCACTCTGTATGACAGACTCTAGGTCTATCCACCTCATTACCAATAGCTCAATTTCGTTTCTTTTTATGGCTGAGTAATATTCCATTGTATATATGTGCCACATCTTCTTTATCCATTCATCCGATGATGGGCACTTAGGTTGTCTCCATCTCCGGGCTGTCGTAAATAGAGCTGCAAGAAACATGTTGGTACATGACTCTTTTTGAATTATGGTTTTTTCAGGGTATGTGCCCAGTAGTGGGATTGCTGGGTCATATGGTAGTTCTGTTTGTAGTTTTTTAAGGAACCTCCATACTGTTCTCCATAGTGGCTGTACCAATTCACATTCCCACCAGCAGTGCGGGAGTGTTCCCTTTTCTCCACACTCTCTCCAGAATTTATTGTTTCTAGATTTTTTGATGATGGCCATTGTGACTGGTGTGAGATGATATCTCATTGTAGTTTTGATTTGCATTTCCCTAATGATTAATGATGTTGAGCATTCTTTCATGTGTCTGTTGGCAGTCTGTATATCTTCTCTGGAGAAATGTCTATGTAGGTCTTCTGCCCATTTTTGGATTGGGGTGTTTGTTTTTTTTGTTATTGAGGTGCATGAGCCGCTTGTAAATTTTGGAAATTAATCCTTTGTCAGTTGCTTCATTTGCAAATATCTTCTCCCATTCTGAGGGTTGTGTTTTGGTCTTGTTTATGGTTTCGTTTGCTGTGCAAAAGCTTTGAAGTTTCATTAGGTCCCATGTGTTTATTTTTGTTTTTATTTCCATTTCTCTAGGAGGTGGGTCAAAAAGGATGTTGCTGTGATTTATGTCATAGAGTGTCCTGCCTATGTTTTCCTCTAAGAGTTTGATAGTTTCTGGCCTTACCTTTAGGTCTTTAGTCCATTTTGAGCTTATTTTTGTGTATGGTGTCAGGGAGTGATCTAATCTCATACTTTTATTTGTACCTGTCCAGTTTTCCCAGCACCACTTATTGAAGAGGCTGTCCTTTCTGCACTGTACATTCCTGCCTCCTTTATCAAATATAAGGTGACCATATGTGCGTGGGTTTATCTCTGGGCTTTCTATCCTGTTCCATTGATCTATATTTCTGTTTTTGTGCCAGTACCATACTGTCTTGTTTACTGTAGCTTTGTAGTATAGTCTGAAGTCAGGGAGCCTGATTCCTCCAGCTCCGTGTTTCGTTCTCAAGATTGCTTTGGCTATTCGGGGTCTTTTGTGTTTCCATACAAATTGTGAAATTTCTTGTTCTAGTTCTGTGAAACATGCCAGTGGTAGTTTGATAGGGATTGCATTGAATCTGTAGATTGCTTTGGGTAGTAGAGTCATTTTCACAATGTTGATTCTTCCAATCCAAGAACATGGTATATCTCTCCATCTATTTGTATCATCTTTAATTTCTTTCATCAGTGTCTTATAATTTTCTGCATACAGGTCTTTTGTCTCCTTAGGTAGGTTTATTCCTAGATATTTTATTCTTTTTGTTGCAGTGGTAAATGGGAGTGTGTTTTTTAATTTCACTTTCATATTTTTCATCCTTAGTGTATAGGAATGCAAGAGATTTCTGTGCATTAATTTTGCATCCTGCTACTTTACCAAATTCATTGATTAGCTCTAGTGGTTTTCTGGTAGCATCTTTAGGATTCTCTATGGATAGTATCATGTCATCTGCAAACCGTGACAGCTTTACTTCTTCTTTTCCGATTTGGATTCCTTTTATTTCCTTTTCTTCTCTGATTGCTGTGGCTAAAACTTGCAAAAGTATGTTGAATAAGAGTGGTGAGAGTGGGCAACCTTGTCTTGTTCCTGATCTTAGTGGAAATGCTTTCAGTTTTTCACCATTGAGGACGATGTTGTCTGTGGGTTTGTCATATATGGCCTTTATTATGTTGAGGAAAGTTCCCTCTGTGCCTACTTTGTGCAGGGTTTTTATCATAAATGGGTGTTGAATTTTGTCGAGAGCTTTCTCTGCATCTATTGAGATGATCATATGGTTTTTCTGCTTCAATTTGTTAATATGGTGTACACGTTGATTGCTTTGCGTATATTGAAGAATGCTTGCATTCCTGGAATAAAGCCCACTTGATCATGGTGTATGATCCTTTTAATGTGCTGTTGGATTCTGTTTGCTAGTATTTTGTTGAGGATTTTTGCATCTATGTTCATCAGTGATATTGGCCTGTAGTTTTCTTTCTTTGTGACATCCTTGTCTGGTTTTGGTATCAGGATGATGGTGGCCTCGTACAATGAGTTTGGGAGTGTTCCTCCCTCTGCTCTATTTTGGAAGAGTTTGAGAAGGATAGGTGTTAGCTCTTCTGTAAATGTTTGATCGAATTCGCCTGTGAAGCCATCTGGTCCTGGGCTTTTGATAGATGGAAATTTTTTTTTTTAAACATCTTTATTGGGATATAACTGCTTTACAATGGTGTGTTAGTTTCTGCTTTATAACAAAGTGAATCAGTTGTACATATACATATGTTCCCGTATCTCTTCCCTCTTGCGTCTCCCTCCCTCCCACCTTCCCTATCCCACCCCTGCAGGCCGTCACAAAGCACCGAGCTGATATCCCTGTGGTATGCGGCTGCTTCCCACTAGGTATCTACCTTACGTTTGGTAGTGTATATATGTTCATGCCTCTCTCTCGCTTTGTCACAGCTCACCCTTCCCCCTCCCCATATCCTCAAGTCCGTTCTCCAGTCGGTCTGTGTCTTTCTTGGTGCCTTACCCCTAGGTTCTTCATGACATAATTTTTTGTTAAATTCCATATATATGTGTTAGCATATGGTATTTGTCTTTCTCTTTGTGACTTACTTCACTCTGTATGACAGACTCTAGGTCTATCCACCTCATTACCAATAGCTCAATTTCGTTTCTTTTTATGGCTGAGTAAGATTCCATTGTATATATGTGCCACATCTTCTTTATCCATTCATCCGATGATGGGCACTTAGGTTGTCTCCATCTCCGGGCTGTCGTAAATAGAGCTGCAAGAAACATGTTGGTACATGACTCTTTTTGAATTATGGTTTTTTCAGGGTATGTGCCCAGTAGTGGGATTGCTGGGTCATATGGTAGTTCTGTTTGTAGTTTTTTAAGGAACCTCCATACTGTTCTCCATAGTGGCTGTACCAATTCACATTCCCACCAGCAGTGCGGGAGTGTTCCCTTTTCTCCACACTCTCTCCAGAATTTATTGTTTCTAGATTTTTTGATGATGGCCATTGTGACTGGTGTGAGATGATATCTCATTGTAGTTTTGATTTGCATTTCCCTAATGATTAATGATGTTGAGCATTCTTTCATGTGTCTGTTGGCAGTCTGTATATCTTCTCTGGAGAAATGTCTATGTAGGTCTTCTGCCCATTTTTGGATTGGGGTGTTTGTTTTTTTTGTTATTGAGGTGCATGAGCCGCTTGTAAATTTTGGAAATTAATCCTTTGTCAGTTGCTTCATTTGCAAATATCTTCTCCCATTCTGAGGGTTGTGTTTTGGTCTTGTTTATGGTTTCGTTTGCTGTGCAAAAGCTTTGAAGTTTCATTAGGTCCCATGTGTTTATTTTTGTTTTTATTTCCATTTCTCTAGGAGGTGGGTCAAAAAGGATGTTGCTGTGATTTATGTCATAGAGTGTCCTGCCTATGTTTTCCTCTAAGAGTTTGATAGTTTCTGGCCTTACCTTTAGGTCTTTAGTCCATTTTGAGCTTATTTTTGTGTATGGTGTCAGGGAGTGATCTAATCTCATACTTTTATTTGTACCTGTCCAGTTTTCCCAGCACCACTTATTGAAGAGGCTGTCCTTTCTGCACTGTACATTCCTGCCTCCTTTATCAAATATAAGGTGACCATATGTGCGTGGGTTTATCTCTGGGCTTTCTATCCTGTTCCATTGATCTATATTTCTGTTTTTGTGCCAGTACCATACTGTCTTGTTTACTGTAGCTTTGTAGTATAGTCTGAAGTCAGGGAGCCTGATTCCTCCAGCTCCGTGTTTCGTTCTCAAGATTGCTTTGGCTATTCGGGGTCTTTTGTGTTTCCATACAAATTGTGAAATTTCTTGTTCTAGTTCTGTGAAACATGCCAGTGGTAGTTTGATAGGGATTGCATTGAATCTGTAGATTGCTTTGGGTAGTAGAGTCATTTTCACAATGTTGATTCTTCCAATCCAAGAACATGGTATATCTCTCCATCTATTTGTATCATCTTTAATTTCTTTCATCAGTGTCTTATAATTTTCTGCATACAGGTCTTTTGTCTCCTTAGGTAGGTTTATTCCTAGATATTTTATTCTTTTTGTTGCAGTGGTAAATGGGAGTGTGTTTTTTAATTTCACTTTCATATTTTTCATCCTTAGTGTATAGGAATGCAAGAGATTTCTGTGCATTAATTTTGCATCCTGCTACTTTACCAAATTCATTGATTAGCTCTAGTGGTTTTCTGGTAGCATCTTTAGGATTCTCTATGGATAGTATCATGTCATCTGCAAACCGTGACAGCTTTACTTCTTCTTTTCCGATTTGGATTCCTTTTATTTCCTTTTCTTCTCTGATTGCTGTGGCTAAAACTTGCAAAAGTATGTTGAATAAGAGTGGTGAGAGTGGGCAACCTTGTCTTGTTCCTGATCTTAGTGGAAATGCTTTCAGTTTTTCACCATTGAGGACGATGTTGTCTGTGGGTTTGTCATATATGGCCTTTATTATGTTGAGGAAAGTTCCCTCTGTGCCTACTTTGTGCAGGGTTTTTATCATAAATGGGTGTTGAATTTTGTCGAGAGCTTTCTCTGCATCTATTGAGATGATCATATGGTTTTTCTGCTTCAATTTGTTAATATGGTGTACACGTTGATTGCTTTGCGTATATTGAAGAATGCTTGCATTCCTGGAATAAAGCCCACTTGATCATGGTGTATGATCCTTTTAATGTGCTGTTGGATTCTGTTTGCTAGTATTTTGTTGAGGATTTTTGCATCTATGTTCATCAGTGATATTGGCCTGTAGTTTTCTTTCTTTGTGACATCCTTGTCTGGTTTTGGTATCAGGATGATGGTGGCCTCGTACAATGAGTTTGGGAGTGTTCCTCCCTCTGCTCTATTTTGGAAGAGTTTGAGAAGGATAGGTGTTAGCTCTTCTGTAAATGTTTGATCGAATTCGCCTGTGAAGCCATCTGGTCCTGGGCTTTTGATAGATGGAAATTTTTTTTTTTAAACATCTTTATTGGGATATAACTGCTTTACAATGGTGTGTTAGTTTCTGCTTTATAACAAAGTGAATCAGTTGTACATATACATATGTTCCCGTATCTCTTCCCTCTTGCGTCTCCCTCCCTCCCACCTTCCCTATCCCACCCCTGCAGGCCGTCACAAAGCACCGAGCTGATATCCCTGTGGTATGCGGCTGCTTCCCACTAGGTATCTACCTTACGTTTGGTAGTGTATATATGTTCATGCCTCTCTCTCGCTTTGTCACAGCTCACCCTTCCCCCTCCCCATATCCTCAAGTCCGTTCTCCAGTCGGTCTGTGTCTTTCTTGGTGCCTTACCCCTAGGTTCTTCATGACATAATTTTTTGTTAAATTCCATATATATGTGTTAGCATATGGTATTTGTCTTTCTCTTTGTGACTTACTTCACTCTGTATGACAGACTCTAGGTCTATCCACCTCATTACCAATAGCTCAATTTCGTTTCTTTTTATGGCTGAGTAATATTCCATTGTATATATGTGCCACATCTTCTTTATCCATTCATCCGATGATGGGCACTTAGGTTGTCTCCATCTCCGGGCTGTCGTAAATAGAGCTGCAAGAAACATGTTGGTACATGACTCTTTTTGAATTATGGTTTTTTCAGGGTATGTGCCCAGTAGTGGGATTGCTGGGTCATATGGTAGTTCTGTTTGTAGTTTTTTAAGGAACCTCCATACTGTTCTCCATAGTGGCTGTACCAATTCACATTCCCACCAGCAGTGCGGGAGTGTTCCCTTTTCTCCACACTCTCTCCAGAATTTATTGTTTCTAGATTTTTTGATGATGGCCATTGTGACTGGTGTGAGATGATATCTCATTGTAGTTTTGATTTGCATTTCCCTAATGATTAATGATGTTGAGCATTCTTTCATGTGTCTGTTGGCAGTCTGTATATCTTCTCTGGAGAAATGTCTATGTAGGTCTTCTGCCCATTTTTGGATTGGGGTGTTTGTTTTTTTTGTTATTGAGGTGCATGAGCCGCTTGTAAATTTTGGAAATTAATCCTTTGTCAGTTGCTTCATTTGCAAATATCTTCTCCCATTCTGAGGGTTGTGTTTTGGTCTTGTTTATGGTTTCGTTTGCTGTGCAAAAGCTTTGAAGTTTCATTAGGTCCCATGTGTTTATTTTTGTTTTTATTTCCATTTCTCTAGGAGGTGGGTCAAAAAGGATGTTGCTGTGATTTATGTCATAGAGTGTCCTGCCTATGTTTTCCTCTAAGAGTTTGATAGTTTCTGGCCTTACCTTTAGGTCTTTAGTCCATTTTGAGCTTATTTTTGTGTATGGTGTCAGGGAGTGATCTAATCTCATACTTTTATTTGTACCTGTCCAGTTTTCCCAGCACCACTTATTGAAGAGGCTGTCCTTTCTGCACTGTACATTCCTGCCTCCTTTATCAAATATAAGGTGACCATATGTGCGTGGGTTTATCTCTGGGCTTTCTATCCTGTTCCATTGATCTATATTTCTGTTTTTGTGCCAGTACCATACTGTCTTGTTTACTGTAGCTTTGTAGTATAGTCTGAAGTCAGGGAGCCTGATTCCTCCAGCTCCGTGTTTCGTTCTCAAGATTGCTTTGGCTATTCGGGGTCTTTTGTGTTTCCATACAAATTGTGAAATTTCTTGTTCTAGTTCTGTGAAACATGCCAGTGGTAGTTTGATAGGGATTGCATTGAATCTGTAGATTGCTTTGGGTAGTAGAGTCATTTTCACAATGTTGATTCTTCCAATCCAAGAACATGGTATATCTCTCCATCTATTTGTATCATCTTTAATTTCTTTCATCAGTGTCTTATAATTTTCTGCATACAGGTCTTTTGTCTCCTTAGGTAGGTTTATTCCTAGATATTTTATTCTTTTTGTTGCAGTGGTAAATGGGAGTGTGTTTTTTAATTTCACTTTCATATTTTTCATCCTTAGTGTATAGGAATGCAAGAGATTTCTGTGCATTAATTTTGCATCCTGCTACTTTACCAAATTCATTGATTAGCTCTAGTGGTTTTCTGGTAGCATCTTTAGGATTCTCTATGGATAGTATCATGTCATCTGCAAACCGTGACAGCTTTACTTCTTCTTTTCCGATTTGGATTCCTTTTATTTCCTTTTCTTCTCTGATTGCTGTGGCTAAAACTTGCAAAAGTATGTTGAATAAGAGTGGTGAGAGTGGGCAACCTTGTCTTGTTCCTGATCTTAGTGGAAATGCTTTCAGTTTTTCACCATTGAGGACGATGTTGTCTGTGGGTTTGTCATATATGGCCTTTATTATGTTGAGGAAAGTTCCCTCTGTGCCTACTTTGTGCAGGGTGTTTTATCATAAATGGGTGTTGAATTTTGTCGAGAGCTTTCTCTGCATCTATTGAGATGATCATATGGTTTTTCTGCTTCAATTTGTTAATATGGTGTACACGTTGATTGCTTTGCGTATATTGAAGAATGCTTGCATTCCTGGAATAAAGCCCACTTGATCATGGTGTATGATCCTTTTAATGTGCTGTTGGATTCTGTTTGCTAGTATTTTGTTGAGGATTTTTGCATCTATGTTCATCAGTGATATTGGCCTGTAGTTTTCTTTCTTTGTGACATCCTTGTCTGGTTTTGGTATCAGGATGATGGTGGCCTCGTACAATGAGTTTGGGAGTGTTCCTCCCTCTGCTCTATTTTGGAAGAGTTTGAGAAGGATAGGTGTTAGCTCTTCTGTAAATGTTTGATCGAATTCGCCTGTGAAGCCATCTGGTCCTGGGCTTTTGATAGATGGAAATTTTTTTTTTTAAACATCTTTATTGGGATATAACTGCTTTACAATGGTGTGTTAGTTTCTGCTTTATAACAAAGTGAATCAGTTGTACATATACATATGTTCCCGTATCTCTTCCCTCTTGCGTCTCCCTCCCTCCCACCTTCCCTATCCCACCCCTGCAGGCCGTCACAAAGCACCGAGCTGATATCCCTGTGGTATGCGGCTGCTTCCCACTAGGTATCTACCTTACGTTTGGTAGTGTATATATGTTCATGCCTCTCTCTCGCTTTGTCACAGCTCACCCTTCCCCCTCCCCATATCCTCAAGTCCGTTCTCCAGTCGGTCTGTGTCTTTCTTGGTGCCTTACCCCTAGGTTCTTCATGACATAATTTTTTGTTAAATTCCATATATATGTGTTAGCATATGGTATTTGTCTTTCTCTTTGTGACTTACTTCACTCTGTATGACAGACTCTAGGTCTATCCACCTCATTACCAATAGCTCAATTTCGTTTCTTTTTATGGCTGAGTAATATTCCATTGTATATATGTGCCACATCTTCTTTATCCATTCATCCGATGATGGGCACTTAGGTTGTCTCCATCTCCGGGCTGTCGTAAATAGAGCTGCAAGAAACATGTTGGTACATGACTCTTTTTGAATTATGGTTTTTTCAGGGTATGTGCCCAGTAGTGGGATTGCTGGGTCATATGGTAGTTCTGTTTGTAGTTTTTTAAGGAACCTCCATACTGTTCTCCATAGTGGCTGTACCAATTCACATTCCCACCAGCAGTGCGGGAGTGTTCCCTTTTCTCCACACTCTCTCCAGAATTTATTGTTTCTAGATTTTTTGATGATGGCCATTGTGACTGGTGTGAGATGATATCTCATTGTAGTTTTGATTTGCATTTCCCTAATGATTAATGATGTTGAGCATTCTTTCATGTGTCTGTTGGCAGTCTGTATATCTTCTCTGGAGAAATGTCTATGTAGGTCTTCTGCCCATTTTTGGATTGGGGTGTTTGTTTTTTTTGTTATTGAGGTGCATGAGCCGCTTGTAAATTTTGGAAATTAATCCTTTGTCAGTTGCTTCATTTGCAAATATCTTCTCCCATTCTGAGGGTTGTGTTTTGGTCTTGTTTATGGTTTCGTTTGCTGTGCAAAAGCTTTGAAGTTTCATTAGGTCCCATGTGTTTATTTTTGTTTTTATTTCCATTTCTCTAGGAGGTGGGTCAAAAAGGATGTTGCTGTGATTTATGTCATAGAGTGTCCTGCCTATGTTTTCCTCTAAGAGTTTGATAGTTTCTGGCCTTACCTTTAGGTCTTTAGTCCATTTTGAGCTTATTTTTGTGTATGGTGTCAGGGAGTGATCTAATCTCATACTTTTATTTGTACCTGTCCAGTTTTCCCAGCACCACTTATTGAAGAGGCTGTCCTTTCTGCACTGTACATTCCTGCCTCCTTTATCAAATATAAGGTGACCATATGTGCGTGGGTTTATCTCTGGGCTTTCTATCCTGTTCCATTGATCTATATTTCTGTTTTTGTGCCAGTACCATACTGTCTTGTTTACTGTAGCTTTGTAGTATAGTCTGAAGTCAGGGAGCCTGATTCCTCCAGCTCCGTGTTTCGTTCTCAAGATTGCTTTGGCTATTCGGGGTCTTTTGTGTTTCCATACAAATTGTGAAATTTCTTGTTCTAGTTCTGTGAAACATGCCAGTGGTAGTTTGATAGGGATTGCATTGAATCTGTAGATTGCTTTGGGTAGTAGAGTCATTTTCACAATGTTGATTCTTCCAATCCAAGAACATGGTATATCTCTCCATCTATTTGTATCATCTTTAATTTCTTTCATCAGTGTCTTATAATTTTCTGCATACAGGTCTTTTGTCTCCTTAGGTAGGTTTATTCCTAGATATTTTATTCTTTTTGTTGCAGTGGTAAATGGGAGTGTGTTTTTTAATTTCACTTTCATATTTTTCATCCTTAGTGTATAGGAATGCAAGAGATTTCTGTGCATTAATTTTGCATCCTGCTACTTTACCAAATTCATTGATTAGCTCTAGTGGTTTTCTGGTAGCATCTTTAGGATTCTCTATGGATAGTATCATGTCATCTGCAAACCGTGACAGCTTTACTTCTTCTTTTCCGATTTGGATTCCTTTTATTTCCTTTTCTTCTCTGATTGCTGTGGCTAAAACTTGCAAAAGTATGTTGAATAAGAGTGGTGAGAGTGGGCAACCTTGTCTTGTTCCTGATCTTAGTGGAAATGCTTTCAGTTTTTCACCATTGAGGACGATGTTGTCTGTGGGTTTGTCATATATGGCCTTTATTATGTTGAGGAAAGTTCCCTCTGTGCCTACTTTGTGCAGGGTTTTTATCATAAATGGGTGTTGAATTTTGTCGAGAGCTTTCTCTGCATCTATTGAGATGATCATATGGTTTTTCTGCTTCAATTTGTTAATATGGTGTACACGTTGATTGCTTTGCGTATATTGAAGAATGCTTGCATTCCTGGAATAAAGCCCACTTGATCATGGTGTATGATCCTTTTAATGTGCTGTTGGATTCTGTTTGCTAGTATTTTGTTGAGGATTTTTGCATCTATGTTCATCAGTGATATTGGCCTGTAGTTTTCTTTCTTTGTGACATCCTTGTCTGGTTTTGGTATCAGGATGATGGTGGCCTCGTACAATGAGTTTGGGAGTGTTCCTCCCTCTGCTCTATTTTGGAAGAGTTTGAGAAGGATAGGTGTTAGCTCTTCTGTAAATGTTTGATCGAATTCGCCTGTGAAGCCATCTGGTCCTGGGCTTTTGATAGATGGAAATTTTTTTTTTTAAACATCTTTATTGGGATATAACTGCTTTACAATGGTGTGTTAGTTTCTGCTTTATAACAAAGTGAATCAGTTGTACATATACATATGTTCCCGTATCTCTTCCCTCTTGCGTCTCCCTCCCTCCCACCTTCCCTATCCCACCCCTGCAGGCCGTCACAAAGCACCGAGCTGATATCCCTGTGGTATGCGGCTGCTTCCCACTAGGTATCTACCTTACGTTTGGTAGTGTATATATGTTCATGCCTCTCTCTCGCTTTGTCACAGCTCACCCTTCCCCCTCCCCATATCCTCAAGTCCGTTCTCCAGTCGGTCTGTGTCTTTCTTGGTGCCTTACCCCTAGGTTCTTCATGACATAATTTTTTGTTAAATTCCATATATATGTGTTAGCATATGGTATTTGTCTTTCTCTTTGTGACTTACTTCACTCTGTATGACAGACTCTAGGTCTATCCACCTCATTACCAATAGCTCAATTTCGTTTCTTTTTATGGCTGAGTAATATTCCATTGTATATATGTGCCACATCTTCTTTATCCATTCATCCGATGATGGGCACTTAGGTTGTCTCCATCTCCGGGCTGTCGTAAATAGAGCTGCAAGAAACATGTTGGTACATGACTCTTTTTGAATTATGGTTTTTTCAGGGTATGTGCCCAGTAGTGGGATTGCTGGGTCATATGGTAGTTCTGTTTGTAGTTTTTTAAGGAACCTCCATACTGTTCTCCATAGTGGCTGTACCAATTCACATTCCCACCAGCAGTGCGGGAGTGTTCCCTTTTCTCCACACTCTCTCCAGAATTTATTGTTTCTAGATTTTTTGATGATGGCCATTGTGACTGGTGTGAGATGATATCTCATTGTAGTTTTGATTTGCATTTCCCTAATGATTAATGATGTTGAGCATTCTTTCATGTGTCTGTTGGCAGTCTGTATATCTTCTCTGGAGAAATGTCTATGTAGGTCTTCTGCCCATTTTTGGATTGGGGTGTTTGTTTTTTTTGTTATTGAGGTGCATGAGCCGCTTGTAAATTTTGGAAATTAATCCTTTGTCAGTTGCTTCATTTGCAAATATCTTCTCCCATTCTGAGGGTTGTGTTTTGGTCTTGTTTATGGTTTCGTTTGCTGTGCAAAAGCTTTGAAGTTTCATTAGGTCCCATGTGTTTATTTTTGTTTTTATTTCCATTTCTCTAGGAGGTGGGTCAAAAAGGATGTTGCTGTGATTTATGTCATAGAGTGTCCTGCCTATGTTTTCCTCTAAGAGTTTGATAGTTTCTGGCCTTACCTTTAGGTCTTTAGTCCATTTTGAGCTTATTTTTGTGTATGGTGTCAGGGAGTGATCTAATCTCATACTTTTATTTGTACCTGTCCAGTTTTCCCAGCACCACTTATTGAAGAGGCTGTCCTTTCTGCACTGTACATTCCTGCCTCCTTTATCAAATATAAGGTGACCATATGTGCGTGGGTTTATCTCTGGGCTTTCTATCCTGTTCCATTGATCTATATTTCTGTTTTTGTGCCAGTACCATACTGTCTTGTTTACTGTAGCTTTGTAGTATAGTCTGAAGTCAGGGAGCCTGATTCCTCCAGCTCCGTGTTTCGTTCTCAAGATTGCTTTGGCTATTCGGGGTCTTTTGTGTTTCCATACAAATTGTGAAATTTCTTGTTCTAGTTCTGTGAAACATGCCAGTGGTAGTTTGATAGGGATTGCATTGAATCTGTAGATTGCTTTGGGTAGTAGAGTCATTTTCACAATGTTGATTCTTCCAATCCAAGAACATGGTATATCTCTCCATCTATTTGTATCATCTTTAATTTCTTTCATCAGTGTCTTATAATTTTCTGCATACAGGTCTTTTGTCTCCTTAGGTAGGTTTATTCCTAGATATTTTATTCTTTTTGTTGCAGTGGTAAATGGGAGTGTGTTTTTTAATTTCACTTTCATATTTTTCATCCTTAGTGTATAGGAATGCAAGAGATTTCTGTGCATTAATTTTGCATCCTGCTACTTTACCAAATTCATTGATTAGCTCTAGTGGTTTTCTGGTAGCATCTTTAGGATTCTCTATGGATAGTATCATGTCATCTGCAAACCGTGACAGCTTTACTTCTTCTTTTCCGATTTGGATTCCTTTTATTTCCTTTTCTTCTCTGATTGCTGTGGCTAAAACTTGCAAAAGTATGTTGAATAAGAGTGGTGAGAGTGGGCAACCTTGTCTTGTTCCTGATCTTAGTGGAAATGCTTTCAGTTTTTCACCATTGAGGACGATGTTGTCTGTGGGTTTGTCATATATGGCCTTTATTATGTTGAGGAAAGTTCCCTCTGTGCCTACTTTGTGCAGGGTTTTTATCATAAATGGGTGTTGAATTTTGTCGAGAGCTTTCTCTGCATCTATTGAGATGATCATATGGTTTTTCTGCTTCAATTTGTTAATATGGTGTACACGTTGATTGCTTTGCGTATATTGAAGAATGCTTGCATTCCTGGAATAAAGCCCACTTGATCATGGTGTATGATCCTTTTAATGTGCTGTTGGATTCTGTTTGCTAGTATTTTGTTGAGGATTTTTGCATCTATGTTCATCAGTGATATTGGCCTGTAGTTTTCTTTCTTTGTGACATCCTTGTCTGGTTTTGGTATCAGGATGATGGTGGCCTCGTACAATGAGTTTGGGAGTGTTCCTCCCTCTGCTCTATTTTGGAAGAGTTTGAGAAGGATAGGTGTTAGCTCTTCTGTAAATGTTTGATCGAATTCGCCTGTGAAGCCATCTGGTCCTGGGCTTTTGATAGATGGAAATTTTTTTTTTTAAACATCTTTATTGGGATATAACTGCTTTACAATGGTGTGTTAGTTTCTGCTTTATAACAAAGTGAATCAGTTGTACATATACATATGTTCCCGTATCTCTTCCCTCTTGCGTCTCCCTCCCTCCCACCTTCCCTGTCCCACCCCTGCAGGCCGTCACAAAGCACCGAGCTGATATCCCTGTGGTATGCGGCTGCTTCCCACTAGGTATCTACCTTACGTTTGGTAGTGTATATATGTTCATGCCTCTCTCTCGCTTTGTCACAGCTCACCCTTCCCCCTCCCCATATCCTCAAGTCCGTTCTCCAGTCGGTCTGTGTCTTTCTTGGTGCCTTACCCCTAGGTTCTTCATGACATAATTTTTTGTTAAATTCCATATATATGTGTTAGCATATGGTATTTGTCTTTCTCTTTGTGACTTACTTCACTCTGTATGACAGACTCTAGGTCTATCCACCTCATTACCAATAGCTCAATTTCGTTTCTTTTTATGGCTGAGTAATATTCCATTGTATATATGTGCCACATCTTCTTTATCCATTCATCCGATGATGGGCACTTAGGTTGTCTCCATCTCCGGGCTGTCGTAAATAGAGCTGCAAGAAACATGTTGGTACATGACTCTTTTTGAATTATGGTTTTTTCAGGGTATGTGCCCAGTAGTGGGATTGCTGGGTCATATGGTAGTTCTGTTTGTAGTTTTTTAAGGAACCTCCATACTGTTCTCCATAGTGGCTGTACCAATTCACATTCCCACCAGCAGTGCGGGAGTGTTCCCTTTTCTCCACACTCTCTCCAGAATTTATTGTTTCTAGATTTTTTGATGATGGCCATTGTGACTGGTGTGAGATGATATCTCATTGTAGTTTTGATTTGCATTTCCCTAATGATTAATGATGTTGAGCATTCTTTCATGTGTCTGTTGGCAGTCTGTATATCTTCTCTGGAGAAATGTCTATGTAGGTCTTCTGCCCATTTTTGGATTGGGGTGTTTGTTTTTTTTGTTATTGAGGTGCATGAGCCGCTTGTAAATTTTGGAAATTAATCCTTTGTCAGTTGCTTCATTTGCAAATATCTTCTCCCATTCTGAGGGTTGTGTTTTGGTCTTGTTTATGGTTTCGTTTGCTGTGCAAAAGCTTTGAAGTTTCATTAGGTCCCATGTGTTTATTTTTGTTTTTATTTCCATTTCTCTAGGAGGTGGGTCAAAAAGGATGTTGCTGTGATTTATGTCATAGAGTGTCCTGCCTATGTTTTCCTCTAAGAGTTTGATAGTTTCTGGCCTTACCTTTAGGTCTTTAGTCCATTTTGAGCTTATTTTTGTGTATGGTGTCAGGGAGTGATCTAATCTCATACTTTTATTTGTACCTGTCCAGTTTTCCCAGCACCACTTATTGAAGAGGCTGTCCTTTCTGCACTGTACATTCCTGCCTCCTTTATCAAATATAAGGTGACCATATGTGCGTGGGTTTATCTCTGGGCTTTCTATCCTGTTCCATTGATCTATATTTCTGTTTTTGTGCCAGTACCATACTGTCTTGTTTACTGTAGCTTTGTAGTATAGTCTGAAGTCAGGGAGCCTGATTCCTCCAGCTCCGTGTTTCGTTCTCAAGATTGCTTTGGCTATTCGGGGTCTTTTGTGTTTCCATACAAATTGTGAAATTTCTTGTTCTAGTTCTGTGAAACATGCCAGTGGTAGTTTGATAGGGATTGCATTGAATCTGTAGATTGCTTTGGGTAGTAGAGTCATTTTCACAATGTTGATTCTTCCAATCCAAGAACATGGTATATCTCTCCATCTATTTGTATCATCTTTAATTTCTTTCATCAGTGTCTTATAATTTTCTGCATACAGGTCTTTTGTCTCCTTAGGTAGGTTTATTCCTAGATATTTTATTCTTTTTGTTGCAGTGGTAAATGGGAGTGTGTTTTTTAATTTCACTTTCATATTTTTCATCCTTAGTGTATAGGAATGCAAGAGATTTCTGTGCATTAATTTTGCATCCTGCTACTTTACCAAATTCATTGATTAGCTCTAGTGGTTTTCTGGTAGCATCTTTAGGATTCTCTATGGATAGTATCATGTCATCTGCAAACCGTGACAGCTTTACTTCTTCTTTTCCGATTTGGATTCCTTTTATTTCCTTTTCTTCTCTGATTGCTGTGGCTAAAACTTGCAAAAGTATGTTGAATAAGAGTGGTGAGAGTGGGCAACCTTGTCTTGTTCCTGATCTTAGTGGAAATGCTTTCAGTTTTTCACCATTGAGGACGATGTTGTCTGTGGGTTTGTCATATATGGCCTTTATTATGTTGAGGAAAGTTCCCTCTGTGCCTACTTTGTGCAGGGTTTTTATCATAAATGGGTGTTGAATTTTGTCGAGAGCTTTCTCTGCATCTATTGAGATGATCATATGGTTTTTCTGCTTCAATTTGTTAATATGGTGTACACGTTGATTGCTTTGCGTATATTGAAGAATGCTTGCATTCCTGGAATAAAGCCCACTTGATCATGGTGTATGATCCTTTTAATGTGCTGTTGGATTCTGTTTGCTAGTATTTTGTTGAGGATTTTTGCATCTATGTTCATCAGTGATATTGGCCTGTAGTTTTCTTTCTTTGTGACATCCTTGTCTGGTTTTGGTATCAGGATGATGGTGGCCTCGTACAATGAGTTTGGGAGTGTTCCTCCCTCTGCTCTATTTTGGAAGAGTTTGAGAAGGATAGGTGTTAGCTCTTCTGTAAATGTTTGATCGAATTCGCCTGTGAAGCCATCTGGTCCTGGGCTTTTGATAGATGGAAATTTTTTTTTTTAAACATCTTTATTGGGATATAACTGCTTTACAATGGTGTGTTAGTTTCTGCTTTATAACAAAGTGAATCAGTTGTACATATACATATGTTCCCGTATCTCTTCCCTCTTGCGTCTCCCTCCCTCCCACCTTCCCTGTCCCACCCCTGCAGGCCGTCACAAAGCACCGAGCTGATATCCCTGTGGTATGCGGCTGCTTCCCACTAGGTATCTACCTTACGTTTGGTAGTGTATATATGTTCATGCCTCTCTCTCGCTTTGTCACAGCTCACCCTTCCCCCTCCCCATATCCTCAAGTCCGTTCTCCAGTCGGTCTGTGTCTTTCTTGGTGCCTTACCCCTAGGTTCTTCATGACATAATTTTTTGTTAAATTCCATATATATGTGTTAGCATATGGTATTTGTCTTTCTCTTTGTGACTTACTTCACTCTGTATGACAGACTCTAGGTCTATCCACCTCATTACCAATAGCTCAATTTCGTTTCTTTTTATGGCTGAGTAATATTCCATTGTATATATGTGCCACATCTTCTTTATCCATTCATCCGATGATGGGCACTTAGGTTGTCTCCATCTCCGGGCTGTCGTAAATAGAGCTGCAAGAAACATGTTGGTACATGACTCTTTTTGAATTATGGTTTTTTCAGGGTATGTGCCCAGTAGTGGGATTGCTGGGTCATATGGTAGTTCTGTTTGTAGTTTTTTAAGGAACCTCCATACTGTTCTCCATAGTGGCTGTACCAATTCACATTCCCACCAGCAGTGCGGGAGTGTTCCCTTTTCTCCACACTCTCTCCAGAATTTATTGTTTCTAGATTTTTTGATGATGGCCATTGTGACTGGTGTGAGATGATATCTCATTGTAGTTTTGATTTGCATTTCCCTAATGATTAATGATGTTGAGCATTCTTTCATGTGTCTGTTGGCAGTCTGTATATCTTCTCTGGAGAAATGTCTATGTAGGTCTTCTGCCCATTTTTGGATTGGGGTGTTTGTTTTTTTTGTTATTGGGGTGCATGAGCCGCTTGTAAATTTTGGAAATTAATCCTTTGTCAGTTGCTTCATTTGCAAATATCTTCTCCCATTCTGAGGGTTGTGTTTTGGTCTTGTTTATGGTTTCGTTTGCTGTGCAAAAGCTTTGAAGTTTCATTAGGTCCCATGTGTTTATTTTTGTTTTTATTTCCATTTCTCTAGGAGGTGGGTCAAAAAGGATGTTGCTGTGATTTATGTCATAGAGTGTCCTGCCTATGTTTTCCTCTAAGAGTTTGATAGTTTCTGGCCTTACCTTTAGGTCTTTAGTCCATTTTGAGCTTATTTTTGTGTATGGTGTCAGGGAGTGATCTAATCTCATACTTTTATTTGTACCTGTCCAGTTTTCCCAGCACCACTTATTGAAGAGGCTGTCCTTTCTGCACTGTACATTCCTGCCTCCTTTATCAAATATAAGGTGACCATATGTGCGTGGGTTTATCTCTGGGCTTTCTATCCTGTTCCATTGATCTATATTTCTGTTTTTGTGCCAGTACCATACTGTCTTGTTTACTGTAGCTTTGTAGTATAGTCTGAAGTCAGGGAGCCTGATTCCTCCAGCTCCGTGTTTCGTTCTCAAGATTGCTTTGGCTATTCGGGGTCTTTTGTGTTTCCATACAAATTGTGAAATTTCTTGTTCTAGTTCTGTGAAACATGCCAGTGGTAGTTTGATAGGGATTGCATTGAATCTGTAGATTGCTTTGGGTAGTAGAGTCATTTTCACAATGTTGATTCTTCCAATCCAAGAACATGGTATATCTCTCCATCTATTTGTATCATCTTTAATTTCTTTCATCAGTGTCTTATAATTTTCTGCATACAGGTCTTTTGTCTCCTTAGGTAGGTTTATTCCTAGATATTTTATTCTTTTTGTTGCAGTGGTAAATGGGAGTGTGTTTTTTAATTTCACTTTCATATTTTTCATCCTTAGTGTATAGGAATGCAAGAGATTTCTGTGCATTAATTTTGCATCCTGCTACTTTACCAAATTCATTGATTAGCTCTAGTGGTTTTCTGGTAGCATCTTTAGGATTCTCTATGGATAGTATCATGTCATCTGCAAACCGTGACAGCTTTACTTCTTCTTTTCCGATTTGGATTCCTTTTATTTCCTTTTCTTCTCTGATTGCTGTGGCTAAAACTTGCAAAAGTATGTTGAATAAGAGTGGTGAGAGTGGGCAACCTTGTCTTGTTCCTGATCTTAGTGGAAATGCTTTCAGTTTTTCACCATTGAGGACGATGTTGTCTGTGGGTTTGTCATATATGGCCTTTATTATGTTGAGGAAAGTTCCCTCTGTGCCTACTTTGTGCAGGGTTTTTATCATAAATGGGTGTTGAATTTTGTCGAGAGCTTTCTCTGCATCTATTGAGATGATCATATGGTTTTTCTGCTTCAATTTGTTAATATGGTGTACACGTTGATTGCTTTGCGTATATTGAAGAATGCTTGCATTCCTGGAATAAAGCCCACTTGATCATGGTGTATGATCCTTTTAATGTGCTGTTGGATTCTGTTTGCTAGTATTTTGTTGAGGATTTTTGCATCTATGTTCATCAGTGATATTGGCCTGTAGTTTTCTTTCTTTGTGACATCCTTGTCTGGTTTTGGTATCAGGATGATGGTGGCCTCGTACAATGAGTTTGGGAGTGTTCCTCCCTCTGCTCTATTTTGGAAGAGTTTGAGAAGGATAGGTGTTAGCTCTTCTGTAAATGTTTGATCGAATTCGCCTGTGAAGCCATCTGGTCCTGGGCTTTTGATAGATGGAAATTTTTTTTTTTAAACATCTTTATTGGGATATAACTGCTTTACAATGGTGTGTTAGTTTCTGCTTTATAACAAAGTGAATCAGTTGTACATATACATATGTTCCCGTATCTCTTCCCTCTTGCGTCTCCCTCCCTCCCACCTTCCCTGTCCCACCCCTGCAGGCCGTCACAAAGCACCGAGCTGATATCCCTGTGGTATGCGGCTGCTTCCCACTAGGTATCTACCTTACGTTTGGTAGTGTATATATGTTCATGCCTCTCTCTCGCTTTGTCACAGCTCACCCTTCCCCCTCCCCATATCCTCAAGTCCGTTCTCCAGTCGGTCTGTGTCTTTCTTGGTGCCTTACCCCTAGGTTCTTCATGACATAATTTTTTGTTAAATTCCATATATATGTGTTAGCATATGGTATTTGTCTTTCTCTTTGTGACTTACTTCACTCTGTATGACAGACTCTAGGTCTATCCACCTCATTACCAATAGCTCAATTTCGTTTCTTTTTATGGCTGAGTAATATTCCATTGTATATATGTGCCACATCTTCTTTATCCATTCATCCGATGATGGGCACTTAGGTTGTCTCCATCTCCGGGCTGTCGTAAATAGAGCTGCAAGAAACATGTTGGTACATGACTCTTTTTGAATTATGGTTTTTTCAGGGTATGTGCCCAGTAGTGGGATTGCTGGGTCATATGGTAGTTCTGTTTGTAGTTTTTTAAGGAACCTCCATACTGTTCTCCATAGTGGCTGTACCAATTCACATTCCCACCAGCAGTGCGGGAGTGTTCCCTTTTCTCCACACTCTCTCCAGAATTTATTGTTTCTAGATTTTTTGATGATGGCCATTGTGACTGGTGTGAGATGATATCTCATTGTAGTTTTGATTTGCATTTCCCTAATGATTAATGATGTTGAGCATTCTTTCATGTGTCTGTTGGCAGTCTGTATATCTTCTCTGGAGAAATGTCTATGTAGGTCTTCTGCCCATTTTTGGATTGGGGTGTTTGTTTTTTTTGTTATTGAGGTGCATGAGCCACTTGTAAATTTTGGAAATTAATCCTTTGTCAGTTGCTTCATTTGCAAATATCTTCTCCCATTCTGAGGGTTGTGTTTTGGTCTTGTTTATGGTTTCGTTTGCTGTGCAAAAGCTTTGAAGTTTCATTAGGTCCCATGTGTTTATTTTTGTTTTTATTTCCATTTCTCTAGGAGGTGGGTCAAAAAGGATGTTGCTGTGATTTATGTCATAGAGTGTCCTGCCTATGTTTTCCTCTAAGAGTTTGATAGTTTCTGGCCTTACCTTTAGGTCTTTAGTCCATTTTGAGCTTATTTTTGTGTATGGTGTCAGGGAGTGATCTAATCTCATACTTTTATTTGTACCTGTCCAGTTTTCCCAGCACCACTTATTGAAGAGGCTGTCCTTTCTGCACTGTACATTCCTGCCTCCTTTATCAAATATAAGGTGACCATATGTGCGTGGGTTTATCTCTGGGCTTTCTATCCTGTTCCATTGATCTATATTTCTGTTTTTGTGCCAGTACCATACTGTCTTGTTTACTGTAGCTTTGTAGTATAGTCTGAAGTCAGGGAGCCTGATTCCTCCAGCTCCGTGTTTCGTTCTCAAGATTGCTTTGGCTATTCGGGGTCTTTTGTGTTTCCATACAAATTGTGAAATTTCTTGTTCTAGTTCTGTGAAACATGCCAGTGGTAGTTTGATAGGGATTGCATTGAATCTGTAGATTGCTTTGGGTAGTAGAGTCATTTTCACAATGTTGATTCTTCCAATCCAAGAACATGGTATATCTCTCCATCTATTTGTATCATCTTTAATTTCTTTCATCAGTGTCTTATAATTTTCTGCATACAGGTCTTTTGTCTCCTTAGGTAGGTTTATTCCTAGATATTTTATTCTTTTTGTTGCAGTGGTAAATGGGAGTGTGTTTTTTAATTTCACTTTCATATTTTTCATCCTTAGTGTATAGGAATGCAAGAGATTTCTGTGCATTAATTTTGCATCCTGCTACTTTACCAAATTCATTGATTAGCTCTAGTGGTTTTCTGGTAGCATCTTTAGGATTCTCTATGGATAGTATCATGTCATCTGCAAACCGTGACAGCTTTACTTCTTCTTTTCCGATTTGGATTCCTTTTATTTCCTTTTCTTCTCTGATTGCTGTGGCTAAAACTTGCAAAAGTATGTTGAATAAGAGTGGTGAGAGTGGGCAACCTTGTCTTGTTCCTGATCTTAGTGGAAATGCTTTCAGTTTTTCACCATTGAGGACGATGTTGTCTGTGGGTTTGTCATATATGGCCTTTATTATGTTGAGGAAAGTTCCCTCTGTGCCTACTTTGTGCAGGGTTTTTATCATAAATGGGTGTTGAATTTTGTCGAGAGCTTTCTCTGCATCTATTGAGATGATCATATGGTTTTTCTGCTTCAATTTGTTAATATGGTGTACACGTTGATTGCTTTGCGTATATTGAAGAATGCTTGCATTCCTGGAATAAAGCCCACTTGATCATGGTGTATGATCCTTTTAATGTGCTGTTGGATTCTGTTTGCTAGTATTTTGTTGAGGATTTTTGCATCTATGTTCATCAGTGATATTGGCCTGTAGTTTTCTTTCTTTGTGACATCCTTGTCTGGTTTTGGTATCAGGATGATGGTGGCCTCGTACAATGAGTTTGGGAGTGTTCCTCCCTCTGCTCTATTTTGGAAGAGTTTGAGAAGGATAGGTGTTAGCTCTTCTGTAAATGTTTGATCGAATTCGCCTGTGAAGCCATCTGGTCCTGGGCTTTTGATAGATGGAAATTTTTTTTTTTAAACATCTTTATTGGGATATAACTGCTTTACAATGGTGTGTTAGTTTCTGCTTTATAACAAAGTGAATCAGTTGTACATATACATATGTTCCCGTATCTCTTCCCTCTTGCGTCTCCCTCCCTCCCACCTTCCCTATCCCACCCCTGCAGGCCGTCACAAAGCACCGAGCTGATATCCCTGTGGTATGCGGCTGCTTCCCACTAGGTATCTACCTTACGTTTGGTAGTGTATATATGTTCATGCCTCTCTCTCGCTTTGTCACAGCTCACCCTTCCCCCTCCCCATATCCTCAAGTCCGTTCTCCAGTCGGTCTGTGTCTTTCTTGGTGCCTTACCCCTAGGTTCTTCATGACATAATTTTTTGTTAAATTCCATATATATGTGTTAGCATATGGTATTTGTCTTTCTCTTTGTGACTTACTTCACTCTGTATGACAGACTCTAGGTCTATCCACCTCATTACCAATAGCTCAATTTCGTTTCTTTTTATGGCTGAGTAAGATTCCATTGTATATATGTGCCACATCTTCTTTATCCATTCATCCGATGATGGGCACTTAGGTTGTCTCCATCTCCGGGCTGTCGTAAATAGAGCTGCAAGAAACATGTTGGTACATGACTCTTTTTGAATTATGGTTTTTTCAGGGTATGTGCCCAGTAGTGGGATTGCTGGGTCATATGGTAGTTCTGTTTGTAGTTTTTTAAGGAACCTCCATACTGTTCTCCATAGTGGCTGTACCAATTCACATTCCCATCAGCAGTGCGGGAGTGTTCCCTTTTCTCCACACTCTCTCCAGAATTTATTGTTTCTAGATTTTTTGATGATGGCCATTGTGACTGGTGTGAGATGATATCTCATTGTAGTTTTGATTTGCATTTCCCTAATGATTAATGATGTTGAGCATTCTTTCATGTGTCTGTTGGCAGTCTGTATATCTTCTCTGGAGAAATGTCTATGTAGGTCTTCTGCCCATTTTTGGATTGGGGTGTTTGTTTTTTTTGTTATTGAGGTGCATGAGCCGCTTGTAAATTTTGGAAATTAATCCTTTGTCAGTTGCTTCATTTGCAAATATCTTCTCCCATTCTGAGGGTTGTGTTTTGGTCTTGTTTATGGTTTCGTTTGCTGTGCAAAAGCTTTGAAGTTTCATTAGGTCCCATGTGTTTATTTTTGTTTTTATTTCCATTTCTCTAGGAGGTGGGTCAAAAAGGATGTTGCTGTGATTTATGTCATAGAGTGTCCTGCCTATGTTTTCCTCTAAGAGTTTGATAGTTTCTGGCCTTACCTTTAGGTCTTTAGTCCATTTTGAGCTTATTTTTGTGTATGGTGTCAGGGAGTGATCTAATCTCATACTTTTATTTGTACCTGTCCAGTTTTCCCAGCACCACTTATTGAAGAGGCTGTCCTTTCTGCACTGTACATTCCTGCCTCCTTTATCAAATATAAGGTGACCATATGTGCGTGGGTTTATCTCTGGGCTTTCTATCCTGTTCCATTGATCTATATTTCTGTTTTTGTGCCAGTACCATACTGTCTTGTTTACTGTAGCTTTGTAGTATAGTCTGAAGTCAGGGAGCCTGATTCCTCCAGCTCCGTGTTTCGTTCTCAAGATTGCTTTGGCTATTCGGGGTCTTTTGTGTTTCCATACAAATTGTGAAATTTCTTGTTCTAGTTCTGTGAAACATGCCAGTGGTAGTTTGATAGGGATTGCATTGAATCTGTAGATTGCTTTGGGTAGTAGAGTCATTTTCACAATGTTGATTCTTCCAATCCAAGAACATGGTATATCTCTCCATCTATTTGTATCATCTTTAATTTCTTTCATCAGTGTCTTATAATTTTCTGCATACAGGTCTTTTGTCTCCTTAGGTAGGTTTATTCCTAGATATTTTATTCTTTTTGTTGCAGTGGTAAATGGGAGTGTGTTTTTTAATTTCACTTTCATATTTTTCATCCTTAGTGTATAGGAATGCAAGAGATTGCTGTGCATTAATTTTGCATCCTGCTACTTTACCAAATTCATTGATTAGCTCTAGTGGTTTTCTGGTAGCATCTTTAGGATTCTCTATGGATAGTATCATGTCATCTGCAAACCGTGACAGCTTTACTTCTTCTTTTCCGATTTGGATTCCTTTTATTTCCTTTTCTTCTCTGATTGCTGTGGCTAAAACTTGCAAAAGTATGTTGAATAAGAGTGGTGAGAGTGGGCAACCTTGTCTTGTTCCTGATCTTAGTGGAAATGCTTTCAGTTTTTCACCATTGAGGACGATGTTGTCTGTGGGTTTGTCATATATGGCCTTTATTATGTTGAGGAAAGTTCCCTCTGTGCCTACTTTGTGCAGGGTTTTTATCATAAATGGGTGTTGAATTTTGTCGAGAGCTTTCTCTGCATCTATTGAGATGATCATATGGTTTTTCTGCTTCAATTTGTTAATATGGTGTACACGTTGATTGCTTTGCGTATATTGAAGAATGCTTGCATTCCTGGAATAAAGCCCACTTGATCATGGTGTATGATCCTTTTAATGTGCTGTTGGATTCTGTTTGCTAGTATTTTGTTGAGGATTTTTGCATCTATGTTCATCAGTGATATTGGCCTGTAGTTTTCTTTCTTTGTGACATCCTTGTCTGGTTTTGGTATCAGGATGATGGTGGCCTCGTACAATGAGTTTGGGAGTGTTCCTCCCTCTGCTCTATTTTGGAAGAGTTTGAGAAGGATAGGTGTTAGCTCTTCTGTAAATGTTTGATCGAATTCGCCTGTGAAGCCATCTGGTCCTGGGCTTTTGATAGATGGAAATTTTTTTTTTTAAACATCTTTATTGGGATATAACTGCTTTACAATGGTGTGTTAGTTTCTGCTTTATAACAAAGTGAATCAGTTGTACATATACATATGTTCCCGTATCTCTTCCCTCTTGCGTCTCCCTCCCTCCCACCTTCCCTGTCCCACCCCTGCAGGCCGTCACAAAGCACCGAGCTGATATCCCTGTGGTATGCGGCTGCTTCCCACTAGGTATCTACCTTACGTTTGGTAGTGTATATATGTTCATGCCTCTCTCTCGCTTTGTCACAGCTCACCCTTCCCCCTCCCCATATCCTCAAGTCCGTTCTCCAGTCGGTCTGTGTCTTTCTTGGTGCCTTACCCCTAGGTTCTTCATGACATAATTTTTTGTTAAATTCCATATATATGTGTTAGCATATGGTATTTGTCTTTCTCTTTGTGACTTACTTCACTCTGTATGACAGACTCTAGGTCTATCCACCTCATTACCAATAGCTCAATTTCGTTTCTTTTTATGGCTGAGTAAGATTCCATTGTATATATGTGCCACATCTTCTTTATCCATTCATCCGATGATGGGCACTTAGGTTGTCTCCATCTCCGGGCTGTCGTAAATAGAGCTGCAAGAAACATGTTGGTACATGACTCTTTTTGAATTATGGTTTTTTCAGGGTATGTGCCCAGTAGTGGGATTGCTGGGTCATATGGTAGTTCTGTTTGTAGTTTTTTAAGGAACCTCCATACTGTTCTCCATAGTGGCTGTACCAATTCACATTCCCACCAGCAGTGCGGGAGTGTTCCCTTTTCTCCACACTCTCTCCAGAATTTATTGTTTCTAGATTTTTTGATGATGGCCATTGTGACTGGTGTGAGATGATATCTCATTGTAGTTTTGATTTGCATTTCCCTAATGATTAATGATGTTGAGCATTCTTTCATGTGTCTGTTGGCAGTCTGTATATCTTCTCTGGAGAAATGTCTATGTAGGTCTTCTGCCCATTTTTGGATTGGGGTGTTTGTTTTTTTTGTTATTGAGGTGCATGAGCCGCTTGTAAATTTTGGAAATTAATCCTTTGTCAGTTGCTTCATTTGCAAATATCTTCTCCCATTCTGAGGGTTGTGTTTTGGTCTTGTTTATGGTTTCGTTTGCTGTGCAAAAGCTTTGAAGTTTCATTAGGTCCCATGTGTTTATTTTTGTTTTTATTTCCATTTCTCTAGGAGGTGGGTCAAAAAGGATGTTGCTGTGATTTATGTCATAGAGTGTCCTGCCTATGTTTTCCTCTAAGAGTTTGATAGTTTCTGGCCTTACCTTTAGGTCTTTAGTCCATTTTGAGCTTATTTTTGTGTATGGTGTCAGGGAGTGATCTAATCTCATACTTTTATTTGTACCTGTCCAGTTTTCCCAGCACCACTTATTGAAGAGGCTGTCCTTTCTGCACTGTACATTCCTGCCTCCTTTATCAAATATAAGGTGACCATATGTGCGTGGGTTTATCTCTGGGCTTTCTATCCTGTTCCATTGATCTATATTTCTGTTTTTGTGCCAGTACCATACTGTCTTGTTTACTGTAGCTTTGTAGTATAGTCTGAAGTCAGGGAGCCTGATTCCTCCAGCTCCGTGTTTCGTTCTCAAGATTGCTTTGGCTATTCGGGGTCTTTTGTGTTTCCATACAAATTGTGAAATTTCTTGTTCTAGTTCTGTGAAACATGCCAGTGGTAGTTTGATAGGGATTGCATTGAATCTGTAGATTGCTTTGGGTAGTAGAGTCATTTTCACAATGTTGATTCTTCCAATCCAAGAACATGGTATATCTCTCCATCTATTTGTATCATCTTTAATTTCTTTCATCAGTGTCTTATAATTTTCTGCATACAGGTCTTTTGTCTCCTTAGGTAGGTTTATTCCTAGATATTTTATTCTTTTTGTTGCAGTGGTAAATGGGAGTGTGTTTTTTAATTTCACTTTCATATTTTTCATCCTTAGTGTATAGGAATGCAAGAGATTTCTGTGCATTAATTTTGCATCCTGCTACTTTACCAAATTCATTGATTAGCTCTAGTGGTTTTCTGGTAGCATCTTTAGGATTCTCTATGGATAGTATCATGTCATCTGCAAACCGTGACAGCTTTACTTCTTCTTTTCCGATTTGGATTCCTTTTATTTCCTTTTCTTCTCTGATTGCTGTGGCTAAAACTTGCAAAAGTATGTTGAATAAGAGTGGTGAGAGTGGGCAACCTTGTCTTGTTCCTGATCTTAGTGGAAATGCTTTCAGTTTTTCACCATTGAGGACGATGTTGTCTGTGGGTTTGTCATATATGGCCTTTATTATGTTGAGGAAAGTTCCCTCTGTGCCTACTTTGTGCAGGGTTTTTATCATAAATGGGTGTTGAATTTTGTCGAGAGCTTTCTCTGCATCTATTGAGATGATCATATGGTTTTTCTGCTTCAATTTGTTAATATGGTGTACACGTTGATTGCTTTGCGTATATTGAAGAATGCTTGCATTCCTGGAATAAAGCCCACTTGATCATGGTGTATGATCCTTTTAATGTGCTGTTGGATTCTGTTTGCTAGTATTTTGTTGAGGATTTTTGCATCTATGTTCATCAGTGATATTGGCCTGTAGTTTTCTTTCTTTGTGACATCCTTGTCTGGTTTTGGTATCAGGATGATGGTGGCCTCGTACAATGAGTTTGGGAGTGTTCCTCCCTCTGCTCTATTTTGGAAGAGTTTGAGAAGGATAGGTGTTAGCTCTTCTGTAAATGTTTGATCGAATTCGCCTGTGAAGCCATCTGGTCCTGGGCTTTTGATAGATGGAAATTTTTTTTTTTAAACATCTTTATTGGGATATAACTGCTTTACAATGGTGTGTTAGTTTCTGCTTTATAACAAAGTGAATCAGTTGTACATATACATATGTTCCCGTATCTCTTCCCTCTTGCGTCTCCCTCCCTCCCACCTTCCCTATCCCACCCCTGCAGGCCGTCACAAAGCACCGAGCTGATATCCCTGTGGTATGCGGCTGCTTCCCACTAGGTATCTACCTTACGTTTGGTAGTGTATATATGTTCATGCCTCTCTCTCGCTTTGTCACAGCTCACCCTTCCCCCTCCCCATATCCTCAAGTCCGTTCTCCAGTCGGTCTGTGTCTTTCTTGGTGCCTTACCCCTAGGTTCTTCATGACATAATTTTTTGTTAAATTCCATATATATGTGTTAGCATATGGTATTTGTCTTTCTCTTTGTGACTTACTTCACTCTGTATGACAGACTCTAGGTCTATCCACCTCATTACCAATAGCTCAATTTCGTTTCTTTTTATGGCTGAGTAAGATTCCATTGTATATATGTGCCACATCTTCTTTATCCATTCATCCGATGATGGGCACTTAGGTTGTCTCCATCTCCGGGCTGTCGTAAATAGAGCTGCAAGAAACATGTTGGTACATGACTCTTTTTGAATTATGGTTTTTTCAGGGTATGTGCCCAGTAGTGGGATTGCTGGGTCATATGGTAGTTCTGTTTGTAGTTTTTTAAGGAACCTCCATACTGTTCTCCATAGTGGCTGTACCAATTCACATTCCCACCAGCAGTGCGGGAGTGTTCCCTTTTCTCCACACTCTCTCCAGAATTTATTGTTTCTAGATTTTTTGATGATGGCCATTGTGACTGGTGTGAGATGATATCTCATTGTAGTTTTGATTTGCATTTCCCTAATGATTAATGATGTTGAGCATTCTTTCATGTGTCTGTTGGCAGTCTGTATATCTTCTCTGGAGAAATGTCTATGTAGGTCTTCTGCCCATTTTTGGATTGGGGTGTTTGTTTTTTTTGTTATTGAGGTGCATGAGCCGCTTGTAAATTTTGGAAATTAATCCTTTGTCAGTTGCTTCATTTGCAAATATCTTCTCCCATTCTGAGGGTTGTGTTTTGGTCTTGTTTATGGTTTCGTTTGCTGTGCAAAAGCTTTGAAGTTTCATTAGGTCCCATGTGTTTATTTTTGTTTTTATTTCCATTTCTCTAGGAGGTGGGTCAAAAAGGATGTTGCTGTGATTTATGTCATAGAGTGTCCTGCCTATGTTTTCCTCTAAGAGTTTGATAGTTTCTGGCCTTACCTTTAGGTCTTTAGTCCATTTTGAGCTTATTTTTGTGTATGGTGTCAGGGAGTGATCTAATCTCATACTTTTATTTGTACCTGTCCAGTTTTCCCAGCACCACTTATTGAAGAGGCTGTCCTTTCTGCACTGTACATTCCTGCCTCCTTTATCAAATATAAGGTGACCATATGTGCGTGGGTTTATCTCTGGGCTTTCTATCCTGTTCCATTGATCTATATTTCTGTTTTTGTGCCAGTACCATACTGTCTTGTTTACTGTAGCTTTGTAGTATAGTCTGAAGTCAGGGAGCCTGATTCCTCCAGCTCCGTGTTTCGTTCTCAAGATTGCTTTGGCTATTCGGGGTCTTTTGTGTTTCCATACAAATTGTGAAATTTCTTGTTCTAGTTCTGTGAAACATGCCAGTGGTAGTTTGATAGGGATTGCATTGAATCTGTAGATTGCTTTGGGTAGTAGAGTCATTTTCACAATGTTGATTCTTCCAATCCAAGAACATGGTATATCTCTCCATCTATTTGTATCATCTTTAATTTCTTTCATCAGTGTCTTATAATTTTCTGCATACAGGTCTTTTGTCTCCTTAGGTAGGTTTATTCCTAGATATTTTATTCTTTTTGTTGCAGTGGTAAATGGGAGTGTGTTTTTTAATTTCACTTTCATATTTTTCATCCTTAGTGTATAGGAATGCAAGAGATTTCTGTGCATTAATTTTGCATCCTGCTACTTTACCAAATTCATTGATTAGCTCTAGTGGTTTTCTGGTAGCATCTTTAGGATTCTCTATGGATAGTATCATGTCATCTGCAAACCGTGACAGCTTTACTTCTTCTTTTCCGATTTGGATTCCTTTTATTTCCTTTTCTTCTCTGATTGCTGTGGCTAAAACTTGCAAAAGTATGTTGAATAAGAGTGGTGAGAGTGGGCAACCTTGTCTTGTTCCTGATCTTAGTGGAAATGCTTTCAGTTTTTCACCATTGAGGACGATGTTGTCTGTGGGTTTGTCATATATGGCCTTTATTATGTTGAGGAAAGTTCCCTCTGTGCCTACTTTGTGCAGGGTTTTTATCATAAATGGGTGTTGAATTTTGTCGAGAGCTTTCTCTGCATCTATTGAGATGATCATATGGTTTTTCTGCTTCAATTTGTTAATATGGTGTACACGTTGATTGCTTTGCGTATATTGAAGAATGCTTGCATTCCTGGAATAAAGCCCACTTGATCATGGTGTATGATCCTTTTAATGTGCTGTTGGATTCTGTTTGCTAGTATTTTGTTGAGGATTTTTGCATCTATGTTCATCAGTGATATTGGCCTGTAGTTTTCTTTCTTTGTGACATCCTTGTCTGGTTTTGGTATCAGGATGATGGTGGCCTCGTACAATGAGTTTGGGAGTGTTCCTCCCTCTGCTCTATTTTGGAAGAGTTTGAGAAGGATAGGTGTTAGCTCTTCTGTAAATGTTTGATCGAATTCGCCTGTGAAGCCATCTGGTCCTGGGCTTTTGATAGATGGAAATTTTTTTTTTTAAACATCTTTATTGGGATATAACTGCTTTACAATGGTGTGTTAGTTTCTGCTTTATAACAAAGTGAATCAGTTGTACATATACATATGTTCCCGTATCTCTTCCCTCTTGCGTCTCCCTCCCTCCCACCTTCCCTATCCCACCCCTGCAGGCCGTCACAAAGCACCGAGCTGATATCCCTGTGGTATGCGGCTGCTTCCCACTAGGTATCTACCTTACGTTTGGTAGTGTATATATGTTCATGCCTCTCTCTCGCTTTGTCACAGCTCACCCTTCCCCCTCCCCATATCCTCAAGTCCGTTCTCCAGTCGGTCTGTGTCTTTCTTGGTGCCTTACCCCTAGGTTCTTCATGACATAATTTTTTGTTAAATTCCATATATATGTGTTAGCATATGGTATTTGTCTTTCTCTTTGTGACTTACTTCACTCTGTATGACAGACTCTAGGTCTATCCACCTCATTACCAATAGCTCAATTTCGTTTCTTTTTATGGCTGAGTAAGATTCCATTGTATATATGTGCCACATCTTCTTTATCCATTCATCCGATGATGGGCACTTAGGTTGTCTCCATCTCCGGGCTGTGTTGGTACATGACTCTTTTTGAATTATGGTTTTTTCAGGGTATGTGCCCAGTAGTGGGATTGCTGGGTCATATGGTAGTTCTGTTTGTAGTTTTTTAAGGAACCTCCATACTGTTCTCCATAGTGGCTGTACCAATTCACATTCCCACCAGCAGTGCGGGAGTGTTCCCTTTTCTCCACACTCTCTCCAGAATTTATTGTTTCTAGATTTTTTGATGATGGCCATTGTGACTGGTGTGAGATGATATCTCATTGTAGTTTTGATTTGCATTTCCCTAATGATTAATGATGTTGAGCATTCTTTCATGTGTCTGTTGGCAGTCTGTATATCTTCTCTGGAGAAATGTCTATGTAGGTCTTCTGCCCATTTTTGGATTGGGGTGTTTGTTTTTTTTGTTATTGGGGTGCATGAGCCGCTTGTAAATTTTGGAAATTAATCCTTTGTCAGTTGCTTCATTTGCAAATATCTTCTCCCATTCTGAGGGTTGTGTTTTGGTCTTGTTTATGGTTTCGTTTGCTGTGCAAAAGCTTTGAAGTTTCATTAGGTCCCATGTGTTTATTTTTGTTTTTATTTCCATTTCTCTAGGAGGTGGGTCAAAAAGGATGTTGCTGTGATTTATGTCATAGAGTGTCCTGCCTATGTTTTCCTCTAAGAGTTTGATAGTTTCTGGCCTTACCTTTAGGTCTTTAGTCCATTTTGAGCTTATTTTTGTGTATGGTGTCAGGGAGTGATCTAATCTCATACTTTTATTTGTACCTGTCCAGTTTTCCCAGCACCACTTATTGAAGAGGCTGTCCTTTCTGCACTGTACATTCCTGCCTCCTTTATCAAATATAAGGTGACCATATGTGCGTGGGTTTATCTCTGGGCTTTCTATCCTGTTCCATTGATCTATATTTCTGTTTTTGTGCCAGTACCATACTGTCTTGTTTACTGTAGCTTTGTAGTATAGTCTGAAGTCAGGGAGCCTGATTCCTCCAGCTCCGTGTTTCGTTCTCAAGATTGCTTTGGCTATTCGGGGTCTTTTGTGTTTCCATACAAATTGTGAAATTTCTTGTTCTAGTTCTGTGAAACATGCCAGTGGTAGTTTGATAGGGATTGCATTGAATCTGTAGATTGCTTTGGGTAGTAGAGTCATTTTCACAATGTTGATTCTTCCAATCCAAGAACATGGTATATCTCTCCATCTATTTGTATCATCTTTAATTTCTTTCATCAGTGTCTTATAATTTTCTGCATACAGGTCTTTTGTCTCCTTAGGTAGGTTTATTCCTAGATATTTTATTCTTTTTGTTGCAGTGGTAAATGGGAGTGTGTTTTTTAATTTCACTTTCATATTTTTCATCCTTAGTGTATAGGAATGCAAGAGATTTCTGTGCATTAATTTTGCATCCTGCTACTTTACCAAATTCATTGATTAGCTCTAGTGGTTTTCTGGTAGCATCTTTAGGATTCTCTATGGATAGTATCATGTCATCTGCAAACCGTGACAGCTTTACTTCTTCTTTTCCGATTTGGATTCCTTTTATTTCCTTTTCTTCTCTGATTGCTGTGGCTAAAACTTGCAAAAGTATGTTGAATAAGAGTGGTGAGAGTGGGCAACCTTGTCTTGTTCCTGATCTTAGTGGAAATGCTTTCAGTTTTTCACCATTGAGGACGATGTTGTCTGTGGGTTTGTCATATATGGCCTTTATTATGTTGAGGAAAGTTCCCTCTGTGCCTACTTTGTGCAGGGTTTTTATCATAAATGGGTGTTGAATTTTGTCGAGAGCTTTCTCTGCATCTATTGAGATGATCATATGGTTTTTCTGCTTCAATTTGTTAATATGGTGTACACGTTGATTGCTTTGCGTATATTGAAGAATGCTTGCATTCCTGGAATAAAGCCCACTTGATCATGGTGTATGATCCTTTTAATGTGCTGTTGGATTCTGTTTGCTAGTATTTTGTTGAGGATTTTTGCATCTATGTTCATCAGTGATATTGGCCTGTAGTTTTCTTTCTTTGTGACATCCTTGTCTGGTTTTGGTATCAGGATGATGGTGGCCTCGTACAATGAGTTTGGGAGTGTTCCTCCCTCTGCTCTATTTTGGAAGAGTTTGAGAAGGATAGGTGTTAGCTCTTCTGTAAATGTTTGATCGAATTCGCCTGTGAAGCCATCTGGTCCTGGGCTTTTGATAGATGGAAATTTTTTTTTTTAAACATCTTTATTGGGATATAACTGCTTTACAATGGTGTGTTAGTTTCTGCTTTATAACAAAGTGAATCAGTTGTACATATACATATGTTCCCGTATCTCTTCCCTCTTGCGTCTCCCTCCCTCCCACCTTCCCTATCCCACCCCTGCAGGCCGTCACAAAGCACCGAGCTGATATCCCTGTGGTATGCGGCTGCTTCCCACTAGGTATCTACCTTACGTTTGGTAGTGTATATATGTTCATGCCTCTCTCTCGCTTTGTCACAGCTCACCCTTCCCCCTCCCCATATCCTCAAGTCCGTTCTCCAGTCGGTCTGTGTCTTTCTTGGTGCCTTACCCCTAGGTTCTTCATGACATAATTTTTTGTTAAATTCCATATATATGTGTTAGCATATGGTATTTGTCTTTCTCTTTGTGACTTACTTCACTCTGTATGACAGACTCTAGGTCTATCCACCTCATTACCAATAGCTCAATTTCGTTTCTTTTTATGGCTGAGTAAGATTCCATTGTATATATGTGCCACATCTTCTTTATCCATTCATCCGATGATGGGCACTTAGGTTGTCTCCATCTCCGGGCTGTGTTGGTACATGACTCTTTTTGAATTATGGTTTTTTCAGGGTATGTGCCCAGTAGTGGGATTGCTGGGTCATATGGTAGTTCTGTTTGTAGTTTTTTAAGGAACCTCCATACTGTTCTCCATAGTGGCTGTACCAATTCACATTCCCACCAGCAGTGCGGGAGTGTTCCCTTTTCTCCACACTCTCTCCAGAATTTATTGTTTCTAGATTTTTTGATGATGGCCATTGTGACTGGTGTGAGATGATATCTCATTGTAGTTTTGATTTGCATTTCCCTAATGATTAATGATGTTGAGCATTCTTTCATGTGTCTGTTGGCAGTCTGTATATCTTCTCTGGAGAAATGTCTATGTAGGTCTTCTGCCCATTTTTGGATTGGGGTGTTTGTTTTTTTTGTTATTGGGGTGCATGAGCCGCTTGTAAATTTTGGAAATTAATCCTTTGTCAGTTGCTTCATTTGCAAATATCTTCTCCCATTCTGAGGGTTGTGTTTTGGTCTTGTTTATGGTTTCGTTTGCTGTGCAAAAGCTTTGAAGTTTCATTAGGTCCCATGTGTTTATTTTTGTTTTTATTTCCATTTCTCTAGGAGGTGGGTCAAAAAGGATGTTGCTGTGATTTATGTCATAGAGTGTCCTGCCTATGTTTTCCTCTAAGAGTTTGATAGTTTCTGGCCTTACCTTTAGGTCTTTAGTCCATTTTGAGCTTATTTTTGTGTATGGTATCAGGGAGTGATCTAATCTCATACTTTTATTTGTACCTGTCCAGTTTTCCCAGCACCACTTATTGAAGAGGCTGTCCTTTCTGCACTGTACATTCCTGCCTCCTTTATCAAATATAAGGTGACCATATGTGCGTGGGTTTATCTCTGGGCTTTCTATCCTGTTCCATTGATCTATATTTCTGTTTTTGTGCCAGTACCATACTGTCTTGTTTACTGTAGCTTTGTAGTATAGTCTGAAGTCAGGGAGCCTGATTCCTCCAGCTCCGTGTTTCGTTCTCAAGATTGCTTTGGCTATTCGGGGTCTTTTGTGTTTCCATACAAATTGTGAAATTTCTTGTTCTAGTTCTGTGAAACATGCCAGTGGTAGTTTGATAGGGATTGCATTGAATCTGTAGATTGCTTTGGGTAGTAGAGTCATTTTCACAATGTTGATTCTTCCAATCCAAGAACATGGTATATCTCTCCATCTATTTGTATCATCTTTAATTTCTTTCATCAGTGTCTTATAATTTTCTGCATACAGGTCTTTTGTCTCCTTAGGTAGGTTTATTCCTAGATATTTTATTCTTTTTGTTGCAGTGGTAAATGGGAGTGTGTTTTTTAATTTCACTTTCATATTTTTCATCCTTAGTGTATAGGAATGCAAGAGATTTCTGTGCATTAATTTTGCATCCTGCTACTTTACCAAATTCATTGATTAGCTCTAGTGGTTTTCTGGTAGCATCTTTAGGATTCTCTATGGATAGTATCATGTCATCTGCAAACCGTGACAGCTTTACTTCTTCTTTTCCGATTTGGATTCCTTTTATTTCCTTTTCTTCTCTGATTGCTGTGGCTAAAACTTGCAAAAGTATGTTGAATAAGAGTGGTGAGAGTGGGCAACCTTGTCTTGTTCCTGATCTTAGTGGAAATGCTTTCAGTTTTTCACCATTGAGGACGATGTTGTCTGTGGGTTTGTCATATATGGCCTTTATTATGTTGAGGAAAGTTCCCTCTGTGCCTACTTTGTGCAGGGTTTTTATCATAAATGGGTGTTGAATTTTGTCGAGAGCTTTCTCTGCATCTATTGAGATGATCATATGGTTTTTCTGCTTCAATTTGTTAATATGGTGTACACGTTGATTGCTTTGCGTATATTGAAGAATGCTTGCATTCCTGGAATAAAGCCCACTTGATCATGGTGTATGATCCTTTTAATGTGCTGTTGGATTCTGTTTGCTAGTATTTTGTTGAGGATTTTTGCATCTATGTTCATCAGTGATATTGGCCTGTAGTTTTCTTTCTTTGTGACATCCTTGTCTGGTTTTGGTATCAGGATGATGGTGGCCTCGTACAATGAGTTTGGGAGTGTTCCTCCCTCTGCTCTATTTTGGAAGAGTTTGAGAAGGATAGGTGTTAGCTCTTCTGTAAATGTTTGATCGAATTCGCCTGTGAAGCCATCTGGTCCTGGGCTTTTGATAGATGGAAATTTTTTTTTTTAAACATCTTTATTGGGATATAACTGCTTTACAATGGTGTGTTAGTTTCTGCTTTATAACAAAGTGAATCAGTTGTACATATACATATGTTCCCGTATCTCTTCCCTCTTGCGTCTCCCTCCCTCCCACCTTCCCTATCCCACCCCTGCAGGCCGTCACAAAGCACCGAGCTGATATCCCTGTGGTATGCGGCTGCTTCCCACTAGGTATCTACCTTACGTTTGGTAGTGTATATATGTTCATGCCTCTCTCTCGCTTTGTCACAGCTCACCCTTCCCCCTCCCCATATCCTCAAGTCCGTTCTCCAGTCGGTCTGTGTCTTTCTTGGTGCCTTACCCCTAGGTTCTTCATGACATAATTTTTTGTTAAATTCCATATATATGTGTTAGCATATGGTATTTGTCTTTCTCTTTGTGACTTACTTCACTCTGTATGACAGACTCTAGGTCTATCCACCTCATTACCAATAGCTCAATTTCGTTTCTTTTTATGGCTGAGTAAGATTCCATTGTATATATGTGCCACATCTTCTTTATCCATTCATCCGATGATGGGCACTTAGGTTGTCTCCATCTCCGGGCTGTGTTGGTACATGACTCTTTTTGAATTATGGTTTTTTCAGGGTATGTGCCCAGTAGTGGGATTGCTGGGTCATATGGTAGTTCTGTTTGTAGTTTTTTAAGGAACCTCCATACTGTTCTCCATAGTGGCTGTACCAATTCACATTCCCACCAGCAGTGCGGGAGTGTTCCCTTTTCTCCACACTCTCTCCAGAATTTATTGTTTCTAGATTTTTTGATGATGGCCATTGTGACTGGTGTGAGATGATATCTCATTGTAGTTTTGATTTGCATTTCCCTAATGATTAATGATGTTGAGCATTCTTTCATGTGTCTGTTGGCAGTCTGTATATCTTCTCTGGAGAAATGTCTATGTAGGTCTTCTGCCCATTTTTGGATTGGGGTGTTTGTTTTTTTTGTTATTGGGGTGCATGAGCCGCTTGTAAATTTTGGAAATTAATCCTTTGTCAGTTGCTTCATTTGCAAATATCTTCTCCCATTCTGAGGGTTGTGTTTTGGTCTTGTTTATGGTTTCGTTTGCTGTGCAAAAGCTTTGAAGTTTCATTAGGTCCCATGTGTTTATTTTTGTTTTTATTTCCATTTCTCTAGGAGGTGGGTCAAAAAGGATGTTGCTGTGATTTATGTCATAGAGTGTCCTGCCTATGTTTTCCTCTAAGAGTTTGATAGTTTCTGGCCTTACCTTTAGGTCTTTAGTCCATTTTGAGCTTATTTTTGTGTATGGTGTCAGGGAGTGATCTAATCTCATACTTTTATTTGTACCTGTCCAGTTTTCCCAGCACCACTTATTGAAGAGGCTGTCCTTTCTGCACTGTACATTCCTGCCTCCTTTATCAAATATAAGGTGACCATATGTGCGTGGGTTTATCTCTGGGCTTTCTATCCTGTTCCATTGATCTATATTTCTGTTTTTGTGCCAGTACCATACTGTCTTGTTTACTGTAGCTTTGTAGTATAGTCTGAAGTCAGGGAGCCTGATTCCTCCAGCTCCGTGTTTCGTTCTCAAGATTGCTTTGGCTATTCGGGGTCTTTTGTGTTTCCATACAAATTGTGAAATTTCTTGTTCTAGTTCTGTGAAACATGCCAGTGGTAGTTTGATAGGGATTGCATTGAATCTGTAGATTGCTTTGGGTAGTAGAGTCATTTTCACAATGTTGATTCTTCCAATCCAAGAACATGGTATATCTCTCCATCTATTTGTATCATCTTTAATTTCTTTCATCAGTGTCTTATAATTTTCTGCATACAGGTCTTTTGTCTCCTTAGGTAGGTTTATTCCTAGATATTTTATTCTTTTTGTTGCAGTGGTAAATGGGAGTGTGTTTTTTAATTTCACTTTCATATTTTTCATCCTTAGTGTATAGGAATGCAAGAGATTTCTGTGCATTAATTTTGCATCCTGCTACTTTACCAAATTCATTGATTAGCTCTAGTGGTTTTCTGGTAGCATCTTTAGGATTCTCTATGGATAGTATCATGTCATCTGCAAACCGTGACAGCTTTACTTCTTCTTTTCCGATTTGGATTCCTTTTATTTCCTTTTCTTCTCTGATTGCTGTGGCTAAAACTTGCAAAAGTATGTTGAATAAGAGTGGTGAGAGTGGGCAACCTTGTCTTGTTCCTGATCTTAGTGGAAATGCTTTCAGTTTTTCACCATTGAGGACGATGTTGTCTGTGGGTTTGTCATATATGGCCTTTATTATGTTGAGGAAAGTTCCCTCTGTGCCTACTTTGTGCAGGGTTTTTATCATAAATGGGTGTTGAATTTTGTCGAGAGCTTTCTCTGCATCTATTGAGATGATCATATGGTTTTTCTGCTTCAATTTGTTAATATGGTGTACACGTTGATTGCTTTGCGTATATTGAAGAATGCTTGCATTCCTGGAATAAAGCCCACTTGATCATGGTGTATGATCCTTTTAATGTGCTGTTGGATTCTGTTTGCTAGTATTTTGTTGAGGATTTTTGCATCTATGTTCATCAGTGATATTGGCCTGTAGTTTTCTTTCTTTGTGACATCCTTGTCTGGTTTTGGTATCAGGATGATGGTGGCCTCGTACAATGAGTTTGGGAGTGTTCCTCCCTCTGCTCTATTTTGGAAGAGTTTGAGAAGGATAGGTGTTAGCTCTTCTGTAAATGTTTGATCGAATTCGCCTGTGAAGCCATCTGGTCCTGGGCTTTTGATAGATGGAAATTTTTTTTTTTAAACATCTTTATTGGGATATAACTGCTTTACAATGGTGTGTTAGTTTCTGCTTTATAACAAAGTGAATCAGTTGTACATATACATATGTTCCCGTATCTCTTCCCTCTTGCGTCTCCCTCCCTCCCACCTTCCCTATCCCACCCCTGCAGGCCGTCACAAAGCACCGAGCTGATATCCCTGTGGTATGCGGCTGCTTCCCACTAGGTATCTACCTTACGTTTGGTAGTGTATATATGTTCATGCCTCTCTCTCGCTTTGTCACAGCTCACCCTTCCCCCTCCCCATATCCTCAAGTCCGTTCTCCAGTCGGTCTGTGTCTTTCTTGGTGCCTTACCCCTAGGTTCTTCATGACATAATTTTTTGTTAAATTCCATATATATGTGTTAGCATATGGTATTTGTCTTTCTCTTTGTGACTTACTTCACTCTGTATGACAGACTCTAGGTCTATCCACCTCATTACCAATAGCTCAATTTCGTTTCTTTTTATGGCTGAGTAAGATTCCATTGTATATATGTGCCACATCTTCTTTATCCATTCATCCGATGATGGGCACTTAGGTTGTCTCCATCTCCGGGCTGTGTTGGTACATGACTCTTTTTGAATTATGGTTTTTTCAGGGTATGTGCCCAGTAGTGGGATTGCTGGGTCATATGGTAGTTCTGTTTGTAGTTTTTTAAGGAACCTCCATACTGTTCTCCATAGTGGCTGTACCAATTCACATTCCCACCAGCAGTGCGGGAGTGTTCCCTTTTCTCCACACTCTCTCCAGAATTTATTGTTTCTAGATTTTTTGATGATGGCCATTGTGACTGGTGTGAGATGATATCTCATTGTAGTTTTGATTTGCATTTCCCTAATGATTAATGATGTTGAGCATTCTTTCATGTGTCTGTTGGCAGTCTGTATATCTTCTCTGGAGAAATGTCTATGTAGGTCTTCTGCCCATTTTTGGATTGGGGTGTTTGTTTTTTTTGTTATTGGGGTGCATGAGCCGCTTGTAAATTTTGGAAATTAATCCTTTGTCAGTTGCTTCATTTGCAAATATCTTCTCCCATTCTGAGGGTTGTGTTTTGGTCTTGTTTATGGTTTCGTTTGCTGTGCAAAAGCTTTGAAGTTTCATTAGGTCCCATGTGTTTATTTTTGTTTTTATTTCCATTTCTCTAGGAGGTGGGTCAAAAAGGATGTTGCTGTGATTTATGTCATAGAGTGTCCTGCCTATGTTTTCCTCTAAGAGTTTGATAGTTTCTGGCCTTACCTTTAGGTCTTTAGTCCATTTTGAGCTTATTTTTGTGTATGGTGTCAGGGAGTGATCTAATCTCATACTTTTATTTGTACCTGTCCAGTTTTCCCAGCACCACTTATTGAAGAGGCTGTCCTTTCTGCACTGTACATTCCTGCCTCCTTTATCAAATATAAGGTGACCATATGTGCGTGGGTTTATCTCTGGGCTTTCTATCCTGTTCCATTGATCTATATTTCTGTTTTTGTGCCAGTACCATACTGTCTTGTTTACTGTAGCTTTGTAGTATAGTCTGAAGTCAGGGAGCCTGATTCCTCCAGCTCCGTGTTTCGTTCTCAAGATTGCTTTGGCTATTCGGGGTCTTTTGTGTTTCCATACAAATTGTGAAATTTCTTGTTCTAGTTCTGTGAAACATGCCAGTGGTAGTTTGATAGGGATTGCATTGAATCTGTAGATTGCTTTGGGTAGTAGAGTCATTTTCACAATGTTGATTCTTCCAATCCAAGAACATGGTATATCTCTCCATCTATTTGTATCATCTTTAATTTCTTTCATCAGTGTCTTATAATTTTCTGCATACAGGTCTTTTGTCTCCTTAGGTAGGTTTATTCCTAGATATTTTATTCTTTTTGTTGCAGTGGTAAATGGGAGTGTGTTTTTTAATTTCACTTTCATATTTTTCATCCTTAGTGTATAGGAATGCAAGAGATTTCTGTGCATTAATTTTGCATCCTGCTACTTTACCAAATTCATTGATTAGCTCTAGTGGTTTTCTGGTAGCATCTTTAGGATTCTCTATGGATAGTATCATGTCATCTGCAAACCGTGACAGCTTTACTTCTTCTTTTCCGATTTGGATTCCTTTTATTTCCTTTTCTTCTCTGATTGCTGTGGCTAAAACTTGCAAAAGTATGTTGAATAAGAGTGGTGAGAGTGGGCAACCTTGTCTTGTTCCTGATCTTAGTGGAAATGCTTTCAGTTTTTCACCATTGAGGACGATGTTGTCTGTGGGTTTGTCATATATGGCCTTTATTATGTTGAGGAAAGTTCCCTCTGTGCCTACTTTGTGCAGGGTTTTTATCATAAATGGGTGTTGAATTTTGTCGAGAGCTTTCTCTGCATCTATTGAGATGATCATATGGTTTTTCTGCTTCAATTTGTTAATATGGTGTACACGTTGATTGCTTTGCGTATATTGAAGAATGCTTGCATTCCTGGAATAAAGCCCACTTGATCATGGTGTATGATCCTTTTAATGTGCTGTTGGATTCTGTTTGCTAGTATTTTGTTGAGGATTTTTGCATCTATGTTCATCAGTGATATTGGCCTGTAGTTTTCTTTCTTTGTGACATCCTTGTCTGGTTTTGGTATCAGGATGATGGTGGCCTCGTACAATGAGTTTGGGAGTGTTCCTCCCTCTGCTCTATTTTGGAAGAGTTTGAGAAGGATAGGTGTTAGCTCTTCTGTAAATGTTTGATCGAATTCGCCTGTGAAGCCATCTGGTCCTGGGCTTTTGATAGATGGAAATTTTTTTTTTTAAACATCTTTATTGGGATATAACTGCTTTACAATGGTGTGTTAGTTTCTGCTTTATAACAAAGTGAATCAGTTGTACATATACATATGTTCCCGTATCTCTTCCCTCTTGCGTCTCCCTCCCTCCCACCTTCCCTATCCCACCCCTGCAGGCCGTCACAAAGCACCGAGCTGATATCCCTGTGGTATGCGGCTGCTTCCCACTAGGTATCTACCTTACGTTTGGTAGTGTATATATGTTCATGCCTCTCTCTCGCTTTGTCACAGCTCACCCTTCCCCCTCCCCATATCCTCAAGTCCGTTCTCCAGTCGGTCTGTGTCTTTCTTGGTGCCTTACCCCTAGGTTCTTCATGACATAATTTTTTGTTAAATTCCATATATATGTGTTAGCATATGGTATTTGTCTTTCTCTTTGTGACTTACTTCACTCTGTATGACAGACTCTAGGTCTATCCACCTCATTACCAATAGCTCAATTTCGTTTCTTTTTATGGCTGAGTAATATTCCATTGTATATATGTGCCACATCTTCTTTATCCATTCATCCGATGATGGGCACTTAGGTTGTCTCCATCTCCGGGCTGTCGTAAATAGAGCTGCAAGAAACATGTTGGTACATGACTCTTTTTGAATTATGGTTTTTTCAGGGTATGTGCCCAGTAGTGGGATTGCTGGGTCATATGGTAGTTCTGTTTGTAGTTTTTTAAGGAACCTCCATACTGTTCTCCATAGTGGCTGTACCAATTCACATTCCCACCAGCAGTGCGGGAGTGTTCCCTTTTCTCCACACTCTCTCCAGAATTTATTGTTTCTAGATTTTTTGATGATGGCCATTGTGACTGGTGTGAGATGATATCTCATTGTAGTTTTGATTTGCATTTCCCTAATGATTAATGATGTTGAGCATTCTTTCATGTGTCTGTTGGCAGTCTGTATATCTTCTCTGGAGAAATGTCTATGTAGGTCTTCTGCCCATTTTTGGATTGGGGTGTTTGTTTTTTTTGTTATTGGGGTGCATGAGCCGCTTGTAAATTTTGGAAATTAATCCTTTGTCAGTTGCTTCATTTGCAAATATCTTCTCCCATTCTGAGGGTTGTGTTTTGGTCTTGTTTATGGTTTCGTTTGCTGTGCAAAAGCTTTGAAGTTTCATTAGGTCCCATGTGTTTATTTTTGTTTTTATTTCCATTTCTCTAGGAGGTGGGTCAAAAAGGATGTTGCTGTGATTTATGTCATAGAGTGTCCTGCCTATGTTTTCCTCTAAGAGTTTGATAGTTTCTGGCCTTACCTTTAGGTCTTTAGTCCATTTTGAGCTTATTTTTGTGTATGGTGTCAGGGAGTGATCTAATCTCATACTTTTATTTGTACCTGTCCAGTTTTCCCAGCACCACTTATTGAAGAGGCTGTCCTTTCTGCACTGTACATTCCTGCCTCCTTTATCAAATATAAGGTGACCATATGTGCGTGGGTTTATCTCTGGGCTTTCTATCCTGTTCCATTGATCTATATTTCTGTTTTTGTGCCAGTACCATACTGTCTTGTTTACTGTAGCTTTGTAGTATAGTCTGAAGTCAGGGAGCCTGATTCCTCCAGCTCCGTGTTTCGTTCTCAAGATTGCTTTGGCTATTCGGGGTCTTTTGTGTTTCCATACAAATTGTGAAATTTCTTGTTCTAGTTCTGTGAAACATGCCAGTGGTAGTTTGATAGGGATTGCATTGAATCTGTAGATTGCTTTGGGTAGTAGAGTCATTTTCACAATGTTGATTCTTCCAATCCAAGAACATGGTATATCTCTCCATCTATTTGTATCATCTTTAATTTCTTTCATCAGTGTCTTATAATTTTCTGCATACAGGTCTTTTGTCTCCTTAGGTAGGTTTATTCCTAGATATTTTATTCTTTTTGTTGCAGTGGTAAATGGGAGTGTGTTTTTTAATTTCACTTTCATATTTTTCATCCTTAGTGTATAGGAATGCAAGAGATTTCTGTGCATTAATTTTGCATCCTGCTACTTTACCAAATTCATTGATTAGCTCTAGTGGTTTTCTGGTAGCATCTTTAGGATTCTCTATGGATAGTATCATGTCATCTGCAAACCGTGACAGCTTTACTTCTTCTTTTCCGATTTGGATTCCTTTTATTTCCTTTTCTTCTCTGATTGCTGTGGCTAAAACTTGCAAAAGTATGTTGAATAAGAGTGGTGAGAGTGGGCAACCTTGTCTTGTTCCTGATCTTAGTGGAAATGCTTTCAGTTTTTCACCATTGAGGACGATGTTGTCTGTGGGTTTGTCATATATGGCCTTTATTATGTTGAGGAAAGTTCCCTCTGTGCCTACTTTGTGCAGGGTTTTTATCATAAATGGGTGTTGAATTTTGTCGAGAGCTTTCTCTGCATCTATTGAGATGATCATATGGTTTTTCTGCTTCAATTTGTTAATATGGTGTACACGTTGATTGCTTTGCGTATATTGAAGAATGCTTGCATTCCTGGAATAAAGCCCACTTGATCATGGTGTATGATCCTTTTAATGTGCTGTTGGATTCTGTTTGCTAGTATTTTGTTGAGGATTTTTGCATCTATGTTCATCAGTGATATTGGCCTGTAGTTTTCTTTCTTTGTGACATCCTTGTCTGGTTTTGGTATCAGGATGATGGTGGCCTCGTACAATGAGTTTGGGAGTGTTCCTCCCTCTGCTCTATTTTGGAAGAGTTTGAGAAGGATAGGTGTTAGCTCTTCTGTAAATGTTTGATCGAATTCGCCTGTGAAGCCATCTGGTCCTGGGCTTTTGATAGATGGAAATTTTTTTTTTTAAACATCTTTATTGGGATATAACTGCTTTACAATGGTGTGTTAGTTTCTGCTTTATAACAAAGTGAATCAGTTGTACATATACATATGTTCCCGTATCTCTTCCCTCTTGCGTCTCCCTCCCTCCCACCTTCCCTATCCCACCCCTGCAGGCCGTCACAAAGCACCGAGCTGATATCCCTGTGGTATGCGGCTGCTTCCCACTAGGTATCTACCTTACGTTTGGTAGTGTATATATGTTCATGCCTCTCTCTCGCTTTGTCACAGCTCACCCTTCCCCCTCCCCATATCCTCAAGTCCGTTCTCCAGTCGGTCTGTGTCTTTCTTGGTGCCTTACCCCTAGGTTCTTCATGACATAATTTTTTGTTAAATTCCATATATATGTGTTAGCATATGGTATTTGTCTTTCTCTTTGTGACTTACTTCACTCTGTATGACAGACTCTAGGTCTATCCACCTCATTACCAATAGCTCAATTTCGTTTCTTTTTATGGCTGAGTAAGATTCCATTGTATATATGTGCCACATCTTCTTTATCCATTCATCCGATGATGGGCACTTAGGTTGTCTCCATCTCCGGGCTGTCGTAAATAGAGCTGCAAGAAACATGTTGGTACATGACTCTTTTTGAATTATGGTTTTTTCAGGGTATGTGCCCAGTAGTGGGATTGCTGGGTCATATGGTAGTTCTGTTTGTAGTTTTTTAAGGAACCTCCATACTGTTCTCCATAGTGGCTGTACCAATTCACATTCCCACCAGCAGTGCGGGAGTGTTCCCTTTTCTCCACACTCTCTCCAGAATTTATTGTTTCTAGATTTTTTGATGATGGCCATTGTGACTGGTGTGAGATGATATCTCATTGTAGTTTTGATTTGCATTTCCCTAATGATTAATGATGTTGAGCATTCTTTCATGTGTCTGTTGGCAGTCTGTATATCTTCTCTGGAGAAATGTCTATGTAGGTCTTCTGCCCATTTTTGGATTGGGGTGTTTGTTTTTTTTGTTATTGGGGTGCATGAGCCGCTTGTAAATTTTGGAAATTAATCCTTTGTCAGTTGCTTCATTTGCAAATATCTTCTCCCATTCTGAGGGTTGTGTTTTGGTCTTGTTTATGGTTTCGTTTGCTGTGCAAAAGCTTTGAAGTTTCATTAGGTCCCATGTGTTTATTTTTGTTTTTATTTCCATTTCTCTAGGAGGTGGGTCAAAAAGGATGTTGCTGTGATTTATGTCATAGAGTGTCCTGCCTATGTTTTCCTCTAAGAGTTTGATAGTTTCTGGCCTTACCTTTAGGTCTTTAGTCCATTTTGAGCTTATTTTTGTGTATGGTGTCAGGGAGTGATCTAATCTCATACTTTTATTTGTACCTGTCCAGTTTTCCCAGCACCACTTATTGAAGAGGCTGTCCTTTCTGCACTGTACATTCCTGCCTCCTTTATCAAATATAAGGTGACCATATGTGCGTGGGTTTATCTCTGGGCTTTCTATCCTGTTCCATTGATCTATATTTCTGTTTTTGTGCCAGTACCATACTGTCTTGTTTACTGTAGCTTTGTAGTATAGTCTGAAGTCAGGGAGCCTGATTCCTCCAGCTCCGTGTTTCGTTCTCAAGATTGCTTTGGCTATTCGGGGTCTTTTGTGTTTCCATACAAATTGTGAAATTTCTTGTTCTAGTTCTGTGAAACATGCCAGTGGTAGTTTGATAGGGATTGCACTGAATCTGTAGATTGCTTTGGGTAGTAGAGTCATTTTCACAATGTTGATTCTTCCAATCCAAGAACATGGTATATCTCTCCATCTATTTGTATCATCTTTAATTTCTTTCATCAGTGTCTTATAATTTCCTGCATACAGGTCTTTTGTCTCCTTAGGTAGGTTTATTCCTAGATATTTTATTCTTTTTGTTGCAGTGGTAAATGGGAGTGTGTTTTTTAATTTCACTTTCATATTTTTCATCCTTAGTGTATAGGAATGCAAGAGATTTCTGTGCATTAATTTTGCATCCTGCTACTTTACCAAATTCATTGATTAGCTCTAGTGGTTTTCTGGTAGCATCTTTAGGATTCTCTATGGATAGTATCATGTCATCTGCAAACCGTGACAGCTTTACTTCTTCTTTTCCGATTTGGATTCCTTTTATTTCCTTTTCTTCTCTGATTGCTGTGGCTAAAACTTGCAAAAGTATGTTGAATAAGAGTGGTGAGAGTGGGCAACCTTGTCTTGTTCCTGATCTTAGTGGAAATGCTTTCAGTTTTTCACCATTTAGGACGATGTTGTCTGTGGGTTTGTCATATATGGCCTTTATTATGTTGAGGAAAGTTCCCTCTGTGCCTACTTTGTGCAGGGTTTTTATCATAAATGGGTGTTGAATTTTGTCGAGAGCTTTCTCTGCATCTATTGAGATGATCATATGGTTTTTCTGCTTCAATTTGTTAATATGGTGTACACGTTGATTGCTTTGCGTATATTGAAGAATGCTTGCATTCCTGGAATAAAGCCCACTTGATCATGGTGTATGATCCTTTTAATGTGCTGTTGGATTCTGTTTGCTAGTATTTTGTTGAGGATTTTTGCATCTATGTTCATCAGTGATATTGGCCTGTAGTTTTCTTTCTTTGTGACATCCTTGTCTGGTTTTGGTATCAGGATGATGGTGGCCTCGTACAATGAGTTTGGGAGTGTTCCTCCCTCTGCTCTATTTTGGAAGAGTTTGAGAAGGATAGGTGTTAGCTCTTCTGTAAATGTTTGATCGAATTCGCCTGTGAAGCCATCTGGTCCTGGGCTTTTGATAGATGGAAATTTTTTTTTTTAAACATCTTTATTGGGATATAACTGCTTTACAATGGTGTGTTAGTTTCTGCTTTATAACAAAGTGAATCAGTTGTACATATACATATGTTCCCGTATCTCTTCCCTCTTGCGTCTCCCTCCCTCCCACCTTCCCTATCCCACCCCTGCAGGCCGTCACAAAGCACCGAGCTGATATCCCTGTGGTATGCGGCTGCTTCCCACTAGGTATCTACCTTACGTTTGGTAGTGTATATATGTTCATGCCTCTCTCTCGCTTTGTCACAGCTCACCCTTCCCCCTCCCCATATCCTCAAGTCCGTTCTCCAGTCGGTCTGTGTCTTTCTTGGTGCCTTACCCCTAGGTTCTTCATGACATAATTTTTTGTTAAATTCCATATATATGTGTTAGCATATGGTATTTGTCTTTCTCTTTGTGACTTACTTCACTCTGTATGACAGACTCTAGGTCTATCCACCTCATTACCAATAGCTCAATTTCGTTTCTTTTTATGGCTGAGTAAGATTCCATTGTATATATGTGCCACATCTTCTTTATCCATTCATCCGATGATGGGCACTTAGGTTGTCTCCATCTCCGGGCTGTGTTGGTACATGACTCTTTTTGAATTATGGTTTTTTCAGGGTATGTGCCCAGTAGTGGGATTGCTGGGTCATATGGTAGTTCTGTTTGTAGTTTTTTAAGGAACCTCCATACTGTTCTCCATAGTGGCTGTACCAATTCACATTCCCACCAGCAGTGCGGGAGTGTTCCCTTTTCTCCACACTCTCTCCAGAATTTATTGTTTCTAGATTTTTTGATGATGGCCATTGTGACTGGTGTGAGATGATATCTCATTGTAGTTTTGATTTGCATTTCCCTAATGATTAATGATGTTGAGCATTCTTTCATGTGTCTGTTGGCAGTCTGTATATCTTCTCTGGAGAAATGTCTATGTAGGTCTTCTGCCCATTTTTGGATTGGGGTGTTTGTTTTTTTTGTTATTGAGGTGCATGAGCCGCTTGTAAATTTTGGAAATTAATCCTTTGTCAGTTGCTTCATTTGCAAATATCTTCTCCCATTCTGAGGGTTGTGTTTTGGTCTTGTTTATGGTTTCGTTTGCTGTGCAAAAGCTTTGAAGTTTCATTAGGTCCCATGTGTTTATTTTTGTTTTTATTTCCATTTCTCTAGGAGGTGGGTCAAAAAGGATGTTGCTGTGATTTATGTCATAGAGTGTCCTGCCTATGTTTTCCTCTAAGAGTTTGATAGTTTCTGGCCTTACCTTTAGGTCTTTAGTCCATTTTGAGCTTATTTTTGTGTATGGTGTCAGGGAGTGATCTAATCTCATACTTTTATTTGTACCTGTCCAGTTTTCCCAGCACCACTTATTGAAGAGGCTGTCCTTTCTGCACTGTACATTCCTGCCTCCTTTATCAAATATAAGGTGACCATATGTGCGTGGGTTTATCTCTGGGCTTTCTATCCTGTTCCATTGATCTATATTTCTGTTTTTGTGCCAGTACCATACTGTCTTGTTTACTGTAGCTTTGTAGTATAGTCTGAAGTCAGGGAGCCTGATTCCTCCAGCTCCGTGTTTCGTTCTCAAGATTGCTTTGGCTATTCGGGGTCTTTTGTGTTTCCATACAAATTGTGAAATTTCTTGTTCTAGTTCTGTGAAACATGCCAGTGGTAGTTTGATAGGGATTGCATTGAATCTGTAGATTGCTTTGGGTAGTAGAGTCATTTTCACAATGTTGATTCTTCCAATCCAAGAACATGGTATATCTCTCCATCTATTTGTATCATCTTTAATTTCTTTCATCAGTGTCTTATAATTTTCTGCATACAGGTCTTTTGTCTCCTTAGGTAGGTTTATTCCTAGATATTTTATTCTTTTTGTTGCAGTGGTAAATGGGAGTGTGTTTTTTAATTTCACTTTCATATTTTTCATCCTTAGTGTATAGGAATGCAAGAGATTTCTGTGCATTAATTTTGCATCCTGCTACTTTACCAAATTCATTGATTAGCTCTAGTGGTTTTCTGGTAGCATCTTTAGGATTCTCTATGGATAGTATCATGTCATCTGCAAACCGTGACAGCTTTACTTCTTCTTTTCCGATTTGGATTCCTTTTATTTCCTTTTCTTCTCTGATTGCTGTGGCTAAAACTTGCAAAAGTATGTTGAATAAGAGTGGTGAGAGTGGGCAACCTTGTCTTGTTCCTGATCTTAGTGGAAATGCTTTCAGTTTTTCACCATTGAGGACGATGTTGTCTGTGGGTTTGTCATATATGGCCTTTATTATGTTGAGGAAAGTTCCCTCTGTGCCTACTTTGTGCAGGGTGTTTTATCATAAATGGGTGTTGAATTTTGTCGAGAGCTTTCTCTGCATCTATTGAGATGATCATATGGTTTTTCTGCTTCAATTTGTTAATATGGTGTACACGTTGATTGCTTTGCGTATATTGAAGAATGCTTGCATTCCTGGAATAAAGCCCACTTGATCATGGTGTATGATCCTTTTAATGTGCTGTTGGATTCTGTTTGCTAGTATTTTGTTGAGGATTTTTGCATCTATGTTCATCAGTGATATTGGCCTGTAGTTTTCTTTCTTTGTGACATCCTTGTCTGGTTTTGGTATCAGGATGATGGTGGCCTCGTACAATGAGTTTGGGAGTGTTCCTCCCTCTGCTCTATTTTGGAAGAGTTTGAGAAGGATAGGTGTTAGCTCTTCTGTAAATGTTTGATCGAATTCGCCTGTGAAGCCATCTGGTCCTGGGCTTTTGATAGATGGAAATTTTTTTTTTTAAACATCTTTATTGGGATATAACTGCTTTACAATGGTGTGTTAGTTTCTGCTTTATAACAAAGTGAATCAGTTGTACATATACATATGTTCCCGTATCTCTTCCCTCTTGCGTCTCCCTCCCTCCCACCTTCCCTATCCCACCCCTGCAGGCCGTCACAAAGCACCGAGCTGATATCCCTGTGGTATGCGGCTGCTTCCCACTAGGTATCTACCTTACGTTTGGTAGTGTATATATGTTCATGCCTCTCTCTCGCTTTGTCACAGCTCACCCTTCCCCCTCCCCATATCCTCAAGTCCGTTCTCCAGTCGGTCTGTGTCTTTCTTGGTGCCTTACCCCTAGGTTCTTCATGACATAATTTTTTGTTAAATTCCATATATATGTGTTAGCATATGGTATTTGTCTTTCTCTTTGTGACTTACTTCACTCTGTATGACAGACTCTAGGTCTATCCACCTCATTACCAATAGCTCAATTTCGTTTCTTTTTATGGCTGAGTAATATTCCATTGTATATATGTGCCACATCTTCTTTATCCATTCATCCGATGATGGGCACTTAGGTTGTCTCCATCTCCGGGCTGTCGTAAATAGAGCTGCAAGAAACATGTTGGTACATGACTCTTTTTGAATTATGGTTTTTTCAGGGTATGTGCCCAGTAGTGGGATTGCTGGGTCATATGGTAGTTCTGTTTGTAGTTTTTTAAGGAACCTCCATACTGTTCTCCATAGTGGCTGTACCAATTCACATTCCCACCAGCAGTGCGGGAGTGTTCCCTTTTCTCCACACTCTCTCCAGAATTTATTGTTTCTAGATTTTTTGATGATGGCCATTGTGACTGGTGTGAGATGATATCTCATTGTAGTTTTGATTTGCATTTCCCTAATGATTAATGATGTTGAGCATTCTTTCATGTGTCTGTTGGCAGTCTGTATATCTTCTCTGGAGAAATGTCTATGTAGGTCTTCTGCCCATTTTTGGATTGGGGTGTTTGTTTTTTTTGTTATTGAGGTGCATGAGCCGCTTGTAAATTTTGGAAATTAATCCTTTGTCAGTTGCTTCATTTGCAAATATCTTCTCCCATTCTGAGGGTTGTGTTTTGGTCTTGTTTATGGTTTCGTTTGCTGTGCAAAAGCTTTGAAGTTTCATTAGGTCCCATGTGTTTATTTTTGTTTTTATTTCCATTTCTCTAGGAGGTGGGTCAAAAAGGATGTTGCTGTGATTTATGTCATAGAGTGTCCTGCCTATGTTTTCCTCTAAGAGTTTGATAGTTTCTGGCCTTACCTTTAGGTCTTTAGTCCATTTTGAGCTTATTTTTGTGTATGGTGTCAGGGAGTGATCTAATCTCATACTTTTATTTGTACCTGTCCAGTTTTCCCAGCACCACTTATTGAAGAGGCTGTCCTTTCTGCACTGTACATTCCTGCCTCCTTTATCAAATATAAGGTGACCATATGTGCGTGGGTTTATCTCTGGGCTTTCTATCCTGTTCCATTGATCTATATTTCTGTTTTTGTGCCAGTACCATACTGTCTTGTTTACTGTAGCTTTGTAGTATAGTCTGAAGTCAGGGAGCCTGATTCCTCCAGCTCCGTGTTTCGTTCTCAAGATTGCTTTGGCTATTCGGGGTCTTTTGTGTTTCCATACAAATTGTGAAATTTCTTGTTCTAGTTCTGTGAAACATGCCAGTGGTAGTTTGATAGGGATTGCATTGAATCTGTAGATTGCTTTGGGTAGTAGAGTCATTTTCACAATGTTGATTCTTCCAATCCAAGAACATGGTATATCTCTCCATCTATTTGTATCATCTTTAATTTCTTTCATCAGTGTCTTATAATTTTCTGCATACAGGTCTTTTGTCTCCTTAGGTAGGTTTATTCCTAGATATTTTATTCTTTTTGTTGCAGTGGTAAATGGGAGTGTGTTTTTTAATTTCACTTTCATATTTTTCATCCTTAGTGTATAGGAATGCAAGAGATTTCTGTGCATTAATTTTGCATCCTGCTACTTTACCAAATTCATTGATTAGCTCTAGTGGTTTTCTGGTAGCATCTTTAGGATTCTCTATGGATAGTATCATGTCATCTGCAAACCGTGACAGCTTTACTTCTTCTTTTCCGATTTGGATTCCTTTTATTTCCTTTTCTTCTCTGATTGCTGTGGCTAAAACTTGCAAAAGTATGTTGAATAAGAGTGGTGAGAGTGGGCAACCTTGTCTTGTTCCTGATCTTAGTGGAAATGCTTTCAGTTTTTCACCATTGAGGACGATGTTGTCTGTGGGTTTGTCATATATGGCCTTTATTATGTTGAGGAAAGTTCCCTCTGTGCCTACTTTGTGCAGGGTGTTTTATCATAAATGGGTGTTGAATTTTGTCGAGAGCTTTCTCTGCATCTATTGAGATGATCATATGGTTTTTCTGCTTCAATTTGTTAATATGGTGTACACGTTGATTGCTTTGCGTATATTGAAGAATGCTTGCATTCCTGGAATAAAGCCCACTTGATCATGGTGTATGATCCTTTTAATGTGCTGTTGGATTCTGTTTGCTAGTATTTTGTTGAGGATTTTTGCATCTATGTTCATCAGTGATATTGGCCTGTAGTTTTCTTTCTTTGTGACATCCTTGTCTGGTTTTGGTATCAGGATGATGGTGGCCTCGTACAATGAGTTTGGGAGTGTTCCTCCCTCTGCTCTATTTTGGAAGAGTTTGAGAAGGATAGGTGTTAGCTCTTCTGTAAATGTTTGATCGAATTCGCCTGTGAAGCCATCTGGTCCTGGGCTTTTGATAGATGGAAATTTTTTTTTTTAAACATCTTTATTGGGATATAACTGCTTTACAATGGTGTGTTAGTTTCTGCTTTATAACAAAGTGAATCAGTTGTACATATACATATGTTCCCGTATCTCTTCCCTCTTGCGTCTCCCTCCCTCCCACCTTCCCTATCCCACCCCTGCAGGCCGTCACAAAGCACCGAGCTGATATCCCTGTGGTATGCGGCTGCTTCCCACTAGGTATCTACCTTACGTTTGGTAGTGTATATATGTTCATGCCTCTCTCTCGCTTTGTCACAGCTCACCCTTCCCCCTCCCCATATCCTCAAGTCCGTTCTCCAGTCGGTCTGTGTCTTTCTTGGTGCCTTACCCCTAGGTTCTTCATGACATAATTTTTTGTTAAATTCCATATATATGTGTTAGCATATGGTATTTGTCTTTCTCTTTGTGACTTACTTCACTCTGTATGACAGACTCTAGGTCTATCCACCTCATTACCAATAGCTCAATTTCGTTTCTTTTTATGGCTGAGTAATATTCCATTGTATATATGTGCCACATCTTCTTTATCCATTCATCCGATGATGGGCACTTAGGTTGTCTCCATCTCCGGGCTGTCGTAAATAGAGCTGCAAGAAACATGTTGGTACATGACTCTTTTTGAATTATGGTTTTTTCAGGGTATGTGCCCAGTAGTGGGATTGCTGGGTCATATGGTAGTTCTGTTTGTAGTTTTTTAAGGAACCTCCATACTGTTCTCCATAGTGGCTGTACCAATTCACATTCCCACCAGCAGTGCGGGAGTGTTCCCTTTTCTCCACACTCTCTCCAGAATTTATTGTTTCTAGATTTTTTGATGATGGCCATTGTGACTGGTGTGAGATGATATCTCATTGTAGTTTTGATTTGCATTTCCCTAATGATTAATGATGTTGAGCATTCTTTCATGTGTCTGTTGGCAGTCTGTATATCTTCTCTGGAGAAATGTCTATGTAGGTCTTCTGCCCATTTTTGGATTGGGGTGTTTGTTTTTTTTGTTATTGAGGTGCATGAGCTGCTTGTAAATTTTGGAAATTAATCCTTTGTCAGTTGCTTCATTTGCAAATATCTTCTCCCATTCTGAGGGTTGTGTTTTGGTCTTGTTTATGGTTTCGTTTGCTGTGCAAAAGCTTTGAAGTTTCATTAGGTCCCATGTGTTTATTTTTGTTTTTATTTCCATTTCTCTAGGAGGTGGGTCAAAAAGGATGTTGCTGTGATTTATGTCATAGAGTGTCCTGCCTATGTTTTCCTCTAAGAGTTTGATAGTTTCTGGCCTTACCTTTAGGTCTTTAGTCCATTTTGAGCTTATTTTTGTGTATGGTGTCAGGGAGTGATCTAATCTCATACTTTTATTTGTACCTGTCCAGTTTTCCCAGCACCACTTATTGAAGAGGCTGTCCTTTCTGCACTGTACATTCCTGCCTCCTTTATCAAATATAAGGTGACCATATGTGCGTGGGTTTATCTCTGGGCTTTCTATCCTGTTCCATTGATCTATATTTCTGTTTTTGTGCCAGTACCATACTGTCTTGTTTACTGTAGCTTTGTAGTATAGTCTGAAGTCAGGGAGCCTGATTCCTCCAGCTCCGTGTTTCGTTCTCAAGATTGCTTTGGCTATTCGGGGTCTTTTGTGTTTCCATACAAATTGTGAAATTTCTTGTTCTAGTTCTGTGAAACATGCCAGTGGTAGTTTGATAGGGATTGCATTGAATCTGTAGATTGCTTTGGGTAGTAGAGTCATTTTCACAATGTTGATTCTTCCAATCCAAGAACATGGTATATCTCTCCATCTATTTGTATCATCTTTAATTTCTTTCATCAGTGTCTTATAATTTTCTGCATACAGGTCTTTTGTCTCCTTAGGTAGGTTTATTCCTAGATATTTTATTCTTTTTGTTGCAGTGGTAAATGGGAGTGTGTTTTTTAATTTCACTTTCATATTTTTCATCCTTAGTGTATAGGAATGCAAGAGATTTCTGTGCATTAATTTTGCATCCTGCTACTTTACCAAATTCATTGATTAGCTCTAGTGGTTTTCTGGTAGCATCTTTAGGATTCTCTATGGATAGTATCATGTCATCTGCAAACCGTGACAGCTTTACTTCTTCTTTTCCGATTTGGATTCCTTTTATTTCCTTTTCTTCTCTGATTGCTGTGGCTAAAACTTGCAAAAGTATGTTGAATAAGAGTGGTGAGAGTGGGCAACCTTGTCTTGTTCCTGATCTTAGTGGAAATGCTTTCAGTTTTTCACCATTGAGGACGATGTTGTCTGTGGGTTTGTCATATATGGCCTTTATTATGTTGAGGAAAGTTCCCTCTGTGCCTACTTTGTGCAGGGTTTTTATCATAAATGGGTGTTGAATTTTGTCGAGAGCTTTCTCTGCATCTATTGAGATGATCATATGGTTTTTCTGCTTCAATTTGTTAATATGGTGTACACGTTGATTGCTTTGCGTATATTGAAGAATGCTTGCATTCCTGGAATAAAGCCCACTTGATCATGGTGTATGATCCTTTTAATGTGCTGTTGGATTCTGTTTGCTAGTATTTTGTTGAGGATTTTTGCATCTATGTTCATCAGTGATATTGGCCTGTAGTTTTCTTTCTTTGTGACATCCTTGTCTGGTTTTGGTATCAGGATGATGGTGGCCTCGTACAATGAGTTTGGGAGTGTTCCTCCCTCTGCTCTATTTTGGAAGAGTTTGAGAAGGATAGGTGTTAGCTCTTCTGTAAATGTTTGATCGAATTCGCCTGTGAAGCCATCTGGTCCTGGGCTTTTGTTTGTTGGAAGATTTTTAATCACAGTTTCAATTTCAGTGCTTGTGATTGGTCTGTTCATATTTTCTATTTCTTCCTGATTCAGTCTTGGCAGGTTGTACATATGTATGAAATTGTCCATTTCTTACAGGTTGTCCATTTTATTGGGATAAAGTTGCTTGTAGTAGTCTTTCATGATCTTTTGTATTTCTGCAGTGTCAGTTGTTATTTCTCGTTTTTTATTTCTAATTCTATTGATTTGAGTCTTCTCCCTTTTTTCTTGATGAATTTGGCTAATGGTTTATCAATTTTGTTTATTTTGTCAATGAACCGACTTTTAGTTTTATTGATCTTTGCTATCGTTTCCTTCGTTTCTTTTTCATTTATTTCTGATCTGATATTTATGATTTCTTCTGCTAACTTTGGTTTTTTTTGTTCTTTCTGTCATTGCTTAGTTGCAAGTTTAGGTTGTTTATTTGAGATGTTTCTTGTTTCTTAAGGTAGGATTGTATTGCTATAAACTTCCCTCTTAGAACTGCTTTTGCTGCAAGCCATAGATTTTGGGTCATCGTGTCCCCATTGTAATTTGTTTTTTAGTTATTTTTTTATTTCCTCTTTGATTTCATCAGTGATCACTTCGTTATTATGTAGTGTATTGTTTAGCCTCCATGTGTTTTTATTTTTTACAGATCTTTTCCTGCAATCTTTAACTAGTCTCATAGTATTGTGGTTGGAAAAGATACTTGATACAATTTCATTTTTCTTAAATTTATCATGGCTTGATTTGTGACCAAAGATATGATCTATCCTGGAGAATGTTCTGTGAGTACTTGAGAAAAATGTGTATTCTATTGTTTTTGGATGGAATGACCTGTATATATCAATTAAGTCTATCTTGTTTAATGTGTCATTTAAAGCTTGTGTTTATTTATTTTCATTTTGGATGATCTGTCCATTGGTGAAAGTGGGGTGTTTAAGTCCCCTACTATGAATGTGTTACTGTTGATTTCCCCTTTTATGGCTGTTAGTATTTGCATTATGTATTGAGGTGCTCCTATGTTGGGTTCATAAATATTTACAATTGTTATATCTTCTTCTTGGATCGATCCCTTGATCATTATGTAGTGTCCTTCTTTGTCTCTTCTAATAGTCTTTATTTTAATGTCTATTTTGTCTGATATGAGAATTGCTACTCCAGCTTTCTTTTGGTTTCCATTTGCATGAAATATCTTTTTCCATCCCCTTAGTTTCATTCTGTATGTGTCTCTAGGCCTGAAGTGGGTCTCTTGTAGACAGCAAATATTTAGGTGTTGTTTTTGTATCCATTCAGCCAATCTGTGTGTTTTGGTGGGAGCATTTAGTCCATTTACATTTAAGGTAATTATCGATATGTATGTTCCTATTCCCATTTTCTTAATTGTTTTGTGTTCGTTATTGTACGTCTTTTCCTTCTCTTGTGTTTCTTGCCTAGAGCAGTTCCTTTAGCAGTTGTTGTAAAGCTGGTTTGGTGGTGCTGAACTCTCTCAGCTTTTGTTTGTCTGTAAAGGTTTTAATTTCTCCATCAAATCTGAATGAGATCCTTGCTGGGTAGAGTAATCTTGGTTGCAGGTTTTTCTCCTTCATCACTTTAAATATGTCCTGCCAGTCCCTTGTGGCTTGCAGAGTTTCTGCTGAATGATCAGCTGTTAACCTTATGGGGATTCCCTTGTGTGTTATTTGTTGTTTTTCCCTTGCTGCTTTTAATATGTTTTCTTTGTATTTAATTTTTGACAGTTTGATTAATATGTGTCTTGGCGTATTTCTCCTTGGATTTATCCTGTATGGGACTCTCTGTGCTTCCTGGACTTGATTGCCTATTTCTTTTCCCATATAAGGGAAGTTTTCAACTATAATCTTTTCAAATATTTTCTGAGTCCCTTTCTTTTTCTCTTCTTCTTCTGGAACCCCTATAATTCGAATGTTGATGCGTTTAATGTTGTCCCAGAGGTCTCTGAGATTGTCCTTTTCATTCTCTTTCCTTTATTTTCATTCTCTTCCTTTATTCTGCTTTGCAGTAGTTATTTCCACTATTTTATCTTCCAGGTTACTTATCCGTTCTTCTGCCTCAGTTATTCTGCTATTGATCCCACCTAGAGTATTTTTCATTTCATTTATTGTGTTGTCCATCGTGTGTTTCATCTTTAGTTCTTCTAGGTCCTTGTGAAATGTTTCTTGCATTTTCTCTATTCTATTTCCAAGATTTTGGATCATCTTTGCTATCATTATTCTGAATTATTTTTCAGGTAGACTGCCTATTTCCTCTTCATTTGTTAGGTCTGTGTGTTTTTATCTTGCTCCTTCATCTGCTGTGTGTTTTTCTGTCTTCTCATTTTGCTTATCTTACTGTGTTTGAGATCTCCTTTTTGCAGGCTGCAGGTTAGTAGTTCCCGTTGTTTTTGGTGTCCGTCCCCAGTGGCTAAGGTTCGTTCAGTGGGTTGTGTAGGCTTCCTGGTGGAGGGGACTAGTGCCTGTGTTCTGGTAGATGAGGCTGGATCTTGTGTTTTTGGTGGGCAGGTCCACGTCTTGTGGTGTGTTTTGGGGTGTCCGTGGACTTACGATTTTAGGCAGCCTCTCTGCTAATGGGTGGGGTTGTGTTCCTGTCTTGCTAGTTGTTTGGCATAGGATATCCAGCACTGTAGCTTTCTCGTCGTTGAGTGGAGCTGGGTGCTGGTGTTGAGATGGAGATCTCTGGGAGATTTTCACTGTTTGATATTATGTGGAGCTGGGAGGTCTCTTGTGGACCAGTGTCCTGAAGTTGGCTCTCCCACCTCAGAGGCACAGCGCTGTCTCTGGGATGTAGCACCAAGAGCCTTTCATCCACACGGCTCAGAATAAAAGCGAGAAAAAGTAGAAAGAAAGAATTAGTAGAAGTAGAAAGAAAGAAAGAAAGAAAGATAGGAGGGAGGGAGGGAGGAAGAAAGGAAGGAAGGGGGGAAGGAAGGAAAACAAGAAAGAAAGAAGATAAAGTAAAATATAATAAGATAAGATATAATAAAGTTATTAAAATAAAAAAATAATTATTAAGAGAAAAAAACGGACGGATAGAACCCTTGGACATATGGTGGAAGCAAAGTTATACAGACAAAATCTCACACAGAAGCATACACATACATGCTCACTAAAAGAGGAAAAGGGGAAAAAATCATAAATCCTGCTCTCAAAGTCCACGTCTTCAATTTGGGATGATTCGTTGTCTAAAGTGGGGAAGGAAGGAAAGAAAGAACGAAGATAAAGTAAAATAAAATAAAGTTATTTTTAAAAAAGTAATTATTAATTTAAAAAATTGAAAAAAAACAACGGACGGATAGAACCCTTGGTCAAATGGTGGAAGCAAAGCTATACAGACAAAATCTCACACAGAAGCATACACATACACACTCACAAAAAGAGGAAAAGGGGAAAAAATCATAAATCTTGCTCTCAAAGTCCATGTCCTTAATTTGGGTTTCTTCGTTGTCTATTCATGTATTCCACAGATGCAGGGTACATCAAGTTTTTTGTGGAGCTTTAATCCGCTGCTTCTGAGTCTGCTGGGAGAGATTTCCCTTTCTCTTCTTTGTTCTCACAGCTCCCAGGCACTCAACTTTGGATTTGGCCCCGCCTCTGCGTGTAGGTCGCCGGAGGGCGTCTGTTCTTCGCTCAGAGAGGACGGGGTTAAAGGAGCCGCTGATTCGGGGGCTCTGGCTCACTCAGGCCGGGAGGAGGGAGGGGCACGGAGTGCGGGGCGAGCCTGCGGCGGCAGAGGCCAGCGTGACGTTGCACCAGCTTGAGGCGCGCTGTGTGTTCTCCCAGGGGAGTTGTCCCTGGATCCCAGGACCCTGGCAGTGGCGGGCTGCACAGGCTCCCCGGAAGGGGGGTGTGGATAGTGACCTGTGCTCGCACACAGGCTTCTTGGTGGAGGCAGCAGCAGCCTTAGCATCTCATGCCCGTCTCTGGGGTCCACGCTTTTAGCCGCCGCTCGCACCCGTCTCTGGAGCTCCTTTAAGCAGCGCTCTTAATCCCCTCTCCTTGTGCCCCAGGAAATAAAGAGGGAACAAAAAGTCTCTTGCCTCTTCAGCAGGTCCAGACTTTTCCCCGGACTCCCTCCCGGTCAGCCGTGGCGCACTAACCCCCTGCAGCCTGTGTTCACGCCGCCAACCCCAGTCCTCTCCCTGTGCTCCGACCAACCGAAGCTCGAGCCTCAGCTCCCAGCCCCGCCCACCCTGGCGGGGGAGCAGACAAGCTTCTCGGGCTGGTGAGTGGTGGTCAGCACCGATCCTCTGTGTGGGAATCTCTCTGCTTTGCTCCCTGCACCCCTGTTGCTGTGCTCTCCTCCGCAGCGCCGAAGCTTTTGCCCTCCGCCATCCGCAGTCTGAACCCGCGAAGGGGCTTCCTAGTGTGTGGAAAACTCTCCTCCTTCACAGCTCCCTCTCACTGGTGCAGGTCCCATCCCTATCCTTTTGTCTCTGTTTATTCTTTTTTCTTTTGCCCTACCCAGATACGTGGCGGGGTTTCTTGCCTTTTGGGAGGTCTGAGGTCTTCTGCCAGCGTTCAGTAGGTGTTCTGTAGGAGTTGTTTCCTTATTGCCATTTAAAAAAATGTTTTGGATTTGTCTTGGTAGGTCTTTTTTCTTCCCTTTCTCTTTTGTTCTCTTCTCTTGTGATTTGATGACTATCTTTAGTGTTGTGTTTGGATTCCTTTTCCTTTTTGTGTGTATCTATTGTAGATATTTTATTTGTGGTTACCATGAAGTTTTGATATAGCCGTCTATATACAAACAAGATTGTTTTAAGTTGCTGGTCTCTTAATTTCATATGCATTTCCAGTATCCTGCATTTGTACTGTCCTCAGGATTGCTGGTTTTGATATCATATTTGTGTGTAGATGATTTCCTACATTTCCTGTATGTTTGCCTTCGCTGGTGAGCTTTTCCATTTGTAATTTTCTTGTTTCTTGTTGTGGCCCTTTCTTTTTCACCTAGAGAAGTTCATTTAGCATTTGTTGTAAAGCTGGTTTGGTGGTGCTAAATTCTTTTGCTTGTCTGTAAAGCTTTTGAATTCTCCATCAATTCTGAACAAGAGCCTTGCTGGGTAGAGTATTCTTGGTTGTAAGTTTTTCCCTCTCATCACTTTAAGTATATCCTGCCACTCCCTTCTGGCCTGTAGAGTTTCTGTTGAAAAATCAGCTGATAACTTTATGGGAATTTCCTTGTATGTTATTTTTGTTTGTCACTTGTTGCTTTTCATATTTTCTCTTTGTCTTTAATTTTTGCCAGTTTGATTACTGTGTTTCTTGGCATGTTCCTCCTTGGGTTCATGCTGTATGGAACTCTCTGTGCTTCCTGGACTTGGGTGACTGTTTCCTTTCTCATGTTAGGGAAATCTTCAGCTATTATCTCTTCAAATATTTTCTCAGGCCCTTTCTCTCTCTCTCCTCCTTCTGGGACCCCTATAATATGAGTGTTGGTGCATTTAATGTTGTCCCAGAGGTATCTTGGACTGTCTTCATTTCTTTTCATTCTTTTTTCTTTATTTTGTTCCGAGGCAGAGATTTTCACCATTCTGTCTTCCAGCTCACCTGTCTGTTCTTTTGCCTCATTTGTTCTGCTATTGATTCTTTCTAGTGTATTTTTCTTTTCAGTTATTGTATTGTTCATCTTTTGTTTTTGTTTTGTTTTGTTCTTTACATTTTCTAGGTCATTGTTAAACATTTCTTGTATCTTCTTGGTCTGTGTCTCCATTCTTTTTCTGAGATCTTGGGTCATCTTTAGTATCATTACTCTGAATTCTTTTTTGGGTAGATAGGCATTATCTCCACTTCACTCAGTTGTTCTTTTGGTGTTTTATCTTGTTCCTTTGTCTGGGGTATATTCTTCTGCCATCTCATTTTGTCTACCTTTCTGTGATTGCGGTTTCCGTTCTGCAAGTTGTAGTTCTTCTTGCTTCTGCTATCTGCCCCCTGGTGGATGAGGCTAGTCTAAGACACTTGTGTAGGCTTTCTGGTGGGAGGGACTGGTTCCTTCCCACTGTTGGGTGGCGCTGTGTCTTGTCCCTCTGGTGGGCAGGGCTATGTCAAGTGGTTTGTTTAGTGGGAAGCTGCGCAGGAAAACTTTAAGCAGGCTGTCTCCTGATGGGTGTGGCTGTGTTCCTGCCCTGTTGGTTGTTTGGCCTGAGGCACCCTAGCAGTCTACAAACTAGTCTAGACTGGAGCCTACAGTCTGTTGGGTGGGGCCAGGTCTTGGTGAGAAAATGGCAGCTTCTACTATGGCTCACACCAATGAGTCCTCCCCAGAACTGCTGCTACCAGTGTTTTTGTCCCCACAATGAGCCACAGCTGCTCCCTGCCTCCACAGAGACCCTCCAATACCAGCAGATAGGTCATGCCCAGGCTCCTATGAGGTCACTGCTTTTTCTCCTGGGTCCTGGTGTGCACAAGAACCTGTGTGCAGTTTCCAAGAGTGCAGTTTCTGTTTCCCACTGTCCTGTGGAATTCCTGCAATCAGACCCTGTGTCCTTCTAAGCCAGATGCTCTGGGGGCTCCTTCTCCTGATGCCAGACTCCCAGGGGAGGCTGACCTGGGACTCAGAACTTTCATTCCTGTGGGAGAATCTCTGCAATCTAATTATTTACCAATATTTGCATTGCCTACCCAATGGGTATGGGGTTTGATTTTATTGTGATTGTGCCCCTCCTACCATCTTATTGTGGCTTCTTTGCCTTTGGATATAGGATATCTTTTTGGTAGGTTCCAGTGATTTTGTCGATGGTTGTTCAGCAGTTAGTTGTGATTTTGGTGTTTAAGTGGGAGGTGGTGAGCTCAAGTCCTTCTACTTGTCCATCTTGTCTCTGCCCCTGGCATCACTTTCTGCTCTTTGTTTTCTGTATGTCTTTCATCTTTTGTGTTTCCCTTCTTAAGTTACTGCCTTCTGTTATTGTAATTAGATATTTTCTAGGGTACCAATTTTAACTTCTTATTATTTTTATTATTATACTTTTGGATTTATTTTCTTAAAGTTGATTTGGGGATTAAAATTAACATATTATCCTTAAAAGTCTAGTTTCAGTTAATACTAACATAATATCAACAGCATACAAAAACTGCTCCAATGTACCTCTGCCTCCTTTATACATCTTTATATATGATAAGCCCCATAAAACCCCAGTTTTATAATTACTGGTTTATGCAGTAGTCTTTTTTTGCATCCTCGTTTATTCCACAGCACTGTTTTAATTTTTTTAGAGTAGTTTAAGGTTCACGGCAAAATTAAGAAGGTGCAGAGATTTCCCATATACTTTCTGCATAACCTCACCCATTATCAACAGTCTGCACTAGTGTAGTACTTTTTTTACAATTGATGAGCCTACACTGACACATCATAATCACCCAAAGTCCATAGTTTATGTTATGGTTCACTCTTTGTGGTGCACATTCTATGGGTTTGGATAATAGTATAATGACATGTATCCATTATTGTGGTATCATACAGAGTATTTTCACTGCTCTAAAAATTTTCTCTACTCCACTTATTCATCACTCCCTCCCAAACCCTTGCAACCACTGATCTTTTTTACTGTCTCAATAGTTTGGCCTTTTTTAGAATATCATATAATAATCATACAGTACATAGCCTTTTTAGACTGACTCCTTTCACTTAGGAGTATGCATTTAAGTTTTATACATGTATTTTCATAGCTTGTTAGACCATTTTTTTTTTAGTGCTGAATAATAATATTCCATTGTCAGGATGTACCACAGTTATCCATTAACCTAAGGACATCATGGTTGCTACCAAGTTTTGGCAATTATGAATAAATCTGCTGTAAACATATATGTGCAGGGTTTTGTGTGGACATAAGTTTTTAACAACCTTGGGTGAATACCAAGGAATCAGATAGCTGAATTATATGGTAAGAGCATGTTTGGTTTTGTTAGACACTGAAAAACTGTCTTCCAAAGTGGCTGTACCATTTTGCATTCCCACCAGCAATGAATGAGAGTCCCTGTTGCTACAAATCCTTGTCAGCAATTGGTTTTGTCAGTATTCTGGATTTTGGCAATTCAAATAGGTGTGCATTGATATTTCATTGTTTTAATATGCATTTCACTTATGACTTATGATGTGAAGCATCTTTTTATGATTATTTGTAATCTGTGTGTATTCTTTGGTTGGGTGTCTCTTAAGGTCTTTGACCCATTTTTTTAAACAGGTTGTTTATTTTCTTATTGCCGAGATTTAAGAGTTTTTTGTATATTTTGGATCATAGTTCCTTATCAGGTGTGTCTTTTTCAAATATTTTCTCCCAGTTTGTGGCCTTTTATTCTCTTTACGATGTCTTTCTCAGCAGAAGTTCTTAACTTTAATGACATATAGCTTATCAATTATATTTTTTCCTGGATTGTGCCTTTGGTGTTGTATCTAAAAAGTCATCCCCATACCCAATTTCATTTAGGTTTTCTCCTATGTTATCTTCTAGGAGTCTTATAGTTTGGTGTTTTATATTTAGGTCTGTGGTCCATTTTGAGTTAATTAATTAATGAATTAATTTGGCTGCACTGTGCAGCTTGTGGGATCTTAGTTCCTCGACCAGGGATTGAACCTTGGCCCTCAGCAGGGAAAATGCGGAGTCCTAACACTTGGACCACCAGGGAATTCCCAATTTTTAAAAATGTATTTTATTGAAGTATAGTTGATTTATATTTTGAGTTAATTTTTGTAAAGAGTTTAAATTCTCTGCCTCAATTCTTTTTTTTGTTTACAAGTGGATGATGTCCTGTTATTTCAGCACGATTTGTTGAAAAGACTATCTTTGCTCTATTGTATTGTCTTAGGACCTTTGTCAAAGATAAGTTTGACTAAATTTATTTGGGTCTATTTTGGGGTTCTCTGTTCTGTTCCATTAATCTGTTTGTATATTCTTTCACCAGTACCACACAGTCTTGATTACCATAGCTTTATAGTAAGACTTGAACTCAGGTAGTATCAGTCAGCCAACTTTGTTCTTTTCCTTCAATATTGTATTGCCTATTCTGGGTCTTTTTTCTCTCCATATAAACTTCAGAATCAGTTTGTCAATATCATAAAATAACTTGCTGGGATTTTCATTGCTATTGCATTGAATCTATAGATCAAGTTGGTAAGAATTGACACCTTGACAATATTGAGTGTTCCTATCCATAAACATGGAATATCTCTCCATTTATTTAAGTTGTTATTTGATTCCATTCATCAGAATTTGTAGTTTTCCTCATATAGATCTTGTACATATTTTGTTATATTTATACCTAAGTATTTTATTTGGGGGAGTGATAATGTAAATAGTATTATATTTTTAGTTTCAAATTCCACGTGTCCATTGCTGATATATAGGAAAGAAATCAACTTGTATATAAACCTTGTATCCTATTTTCTTGCTCTATTTGCCTATTACTTCCAAAAGATGTTTTTGTCATTCTTTAGGATTTTTATGCAGACAGTCATGTCATCTGAGAACAAAGACAATTTTATGTCTTCCTTCCCAATCTCTATACATTTTTTTTTCCTTTCCATGTCTTATAGCATTAGCTAGAACTGCCAGTTTGATGTTGAAAAGGAGTGCTGAGGGGGGATAATCTTGCCTAGTACCTGTTCTTAGTGGGAAAGCTTCAGATTTCTCACCATTACATGTAATGTTAGTTATAGATTCTTTATAGATATTCTTTATCAAGTTGAGGAAGTTCCCCTCTATTTCTATCATTAATGAGTGTTGAATTTTGTCGAAATTTTTTCTCAATCTATTAATATGATTATGTAATTTTTCTTTTTTGGCCTATTGATGTGATAGATTACATTAACTGATTTTGGATGTTGAGCCAGCTTTGCATACTGGGGATAAACCCCCCTTAGTCATGGTATATAATTGCTTTTATCCATTGTTGCATTAAGTTTGCTAATATTTTGTTGATTTTTATATCTGTGCTCATGAGAGATATTGGTGCGTAGTTTTCTTACAATATCTTTGGTTTTAGTCTCAGGGTGTTGCTGACCTCATAAAATGATTTGGGAGGTATTCCCTTTGCTTCTAAACTCTGAGAGAGATTGTAGGGAATTGATACAATTTCTTCATTACAGTTTTGGTAGAATTCACCAGTGAACCTATCTGGGCCAGGTGCTTTCTCTTTTGAAAGGTGATTTTACTTATTTGATTTCTTTAATTGACATAGGCCTACTCAGATTATCTATTATATTCTTTTGTGACTTTTAGCAGATTGTGTCTTTCAAGAAATTTGTCTGTTTCATCTACTTTAATTTGTGGGCACAGTGTTGTTCATAGTATTCCTTCATTATCTTTTTAATGTCCATGAGATCTGTGATGATGTCCCCTTTCCATTTCTGATATTGGTAATTTGTGTCTTCTCTCTTCCACTCTTTTTTTTTTTTTTTTTTTTTTTGCAGTACGCGGGCCTCTCACTGTTGTGCCCTCTTCCGTTGAGGAGCACAGGCTCCGGACGCGCAGGCTCAGCGGCCATGGCTCATGGGCCCAGCCGCTCCGCGTCATGTGGAATCCTCCCGGACCGGAGCACGAACCCGCGTCCCCTGCATCAGCAGGCGGACTCTCAACCACTGCGCCACCAGGGAAGCCCTCTTCCCGCTCTTTTTTTTAGTTAGCCTGGCTAGAAGCTTACCAATTTTATTGATTCCTTTCAAAGAATCAGCTTTTGGTTTCATTGATTCAACTAGCTATTATTTCAATTTTATTTAAAGGGAATAATTGGTAATGATCTGACCTGCAGAAGGATTTGTCACACTGTCATTTGGATCATTTACTTTCTCACACAGAAATGTACAAGAAAAGGCTTTACCAAATCCTAGATGCTGAGTTTTAATTTTTACCCATTCTCTTTCAGTTAGAGCCACCTTATTTAACCCAGTCTAATCACCAAAGTTTGAGAAAATAAAAATATTAACAAAAAGATAGCTCCCCACTTCTTATCTTTATAAAGAAAGAAGAATTCTTTTCTGTAAGATAGACTCTTTATCAGTTAAATGGTTTTAAATTCTTCAAAGAAGGAAAAATAAGCCATATGCATTTGACTTTCACACTTAAATCTTCAGTTCTAGTCATTAAAGGATTCTCTTCCAGTGTTCCCTCCCTCCATTCTTTTAACACAGTCAAGGTCAGTGACATAATTTGCAGGGCCCAGTGTAAAAATTATAACATGGAGCCCCTTTTTCAAAATACAGGGGGAAAGTGAAGTTAAAGGTACAAAATATAAAGGTTTTTTTTTGAAAATATTTTATTATAAAACATGAAAGAGTAATAGTGATAGATGAGTAATAACATTTATGTTACAACAAGTAATGTCACAAATTGCAAAAAACAATAGTTTGGTGCCATGATTTTGTATAATACAATAAATAATGATACTCTATTATATCTATATATCAATATAGATATATTTTGATTGATCGTAACATAATTTTTTAGGTTTCACTTTTCTGCAAATTCATTTATTAGGCCATTAAAACTTCTTTTAACAACTTCATTTTCAATTGGTATAATTGAAAGTAACATCAGTCACTCTAAACAAACAATCTTTGATAATTTTTAATTTTGAAAAGCATCTCTGTTGATGCAACTGTTATTGGTAATTTTAAGAGTATTTCATAGGTTGTAACATTAGAATAAAGTTATCAATTATTTTGAAATATAAATTCAAATATATCTTAGAACTGATGCTTCTTGTAGAAAATTTTTTCTAAAATGTTTGAACTGTTCTTACAAATCAGTTTTCTGTAATTCTGAATTTAGGTTTAAATGTTAATAAATATAATAGCATTTTACTGTTTCCTCTGACATTTCCTGTAATTTCTGGAGGTTGTACAAGAAGCTGAAAGTGGTTTCATGATTTGTATGGAATTTTAAATGCCTGTTGATTTCTAACACTGTATCTTCAATCACAAGGAAAAATAATGTTACAGTCATCTATTTGTTAATAATTGGTCCATGCAAATTTTTATATGAAAATAGTGCCTTTTTCTGTGAAATGTGAGGATCTTTAAATTTAATTTCTATTTCCAAGCCTTTGGATATTTATTGTGCAATGTTGCAGTGGTTTTCAAAACCAGAGATTCTAAATTCTTTGAAGAATCCTAATTAGTCTCTGATATAGTTTATTGAAATATCCATGTGTCCACTTCATGTTGTAATTAGTTAATGACAAAGTGTACTGCCTAAGTGGTGGCAGATCTTGTCCCAGCGCTCAGACCACAGAGTTAATATCTGCACTGATGCAAGAAAAAAAATTGTGTGGTGACAGATGTTAACCAGAATTATTGTGGTGATCATTTTGCAGTATGTACAAATATCAAATTATTATTTTGTACACCTGAAACAAACATAATGTTGTATGTCAATTATACCTCAGTTTAAAAAATTTAATTAAAAAAAGGAGATAATAATAATAGTTTCCGGGACTTCCCTGGTGGTCCAGTGGTTAAGACTTCGCCTTCCAATGCAGGGGGTGTGGGTTCGAGCCTTGGTCAGGGGCTAAGATCCCACATGCCCTGTGGCCAAAAAACTGAAACATAAAACAGAAGCAATATTGTAACAAATTCAACAGGACTTTAAAATTCTTTTTAAAAATCTTAAAAAAAAATAGTTCCTACCTCTTAGGATTATTGTGAGGATTAAATAAGTAACTGTAAAGTTTTTAGAAAAAAAAATATCTGTGCAGATACTTCAGAGATGGGCTCCAGGGACTGATTGGCAAGCAGGCCCTCCACCACAAGTTACAGTGCTGTCCCTAGGGAACACCTCCTTTCTCCCAGGGCCAGCTTCCACTGGTGCACAGAGTCCCCTCAGGGACCCCTGGGGTCTCAGACTGCCCAGTGTATGTGTGTGTGTGTATGCCTCGTGCTCAGACTAAATGCTCAGCATGCGTGGTGCCCATTGTTGCCTGACTGATCTCCTGCACATTTTGTTGTCCCATTGGACTACAGTTACATAACACAGGTTCTAAGATATTATTATTAAGAATTTCAAGATGTGAGAGCAGAGCACTAAACAAAACCTTTGAGAGCAGGGCCTTGTCCAAGTTCACAGGTCACACATGTGTCCATGAAACCATTCCTGAATCCAGTAGTTCTCAATCAGGGGTCATTTTGCCTATGAGGGTGGGCTACTTTGGGCTCTAATTACGTGAGATTCCAATTGAGCCCCTGAAAGCAAGAGTGACAAGATATATTAGCACCAAAAGTAGGCCCTAACCCTTCTTTTTGCACTCTCAAGCACAGGGATTGTCCAGTGGAACCTTCTGGGACACTCCAGTCCTGGGCAGTTCCTATAGCTGCTGTCAGCTGTACTTTCCTTCCTCAAGAGACCTGGACAACTTGAGTGATGGGAGATGGCGTGGTGACAACAACGGACATGGAAATTGCCAGGTAAGACTTTGTTGCTCAAGTAACAGTCTAAGGTGGGTCAGGTTTAGGGTGAGGTGTAGGGTGCTCTGCATCACCGTCATTCAGGGATCTAAGTTGCTGGCAGGTATCGACATCCAGTGGCACATGAAGGCTCCCACACAGTCCAGGGCTTAGAAGTGATACAGATCACTTCCCATTCAAATTCCAATGGCCAGAATTCAGGAATACGACCATACCTCCGTACATGAGGGCTGGGAAATGTAGTCTAAGTCTGTGCACAGCATAAGGAAGAAATGGTTTTGGAGATCCCCTGCCAGCCTCTGCCACAAGAAATTTGCAACAATGGGAGATTTAGAGTGAAATGTATGTAATGCATCCCTAGCCCTTCTGAGACAGGCTTGGTCCTTTGGGGCAGACTTCCCTGAGAGGCAGCTTTCTAGCTATGATTCCTTGGACTTGTTAATAGTGTTTGGTTCACGTTACAGCTTATGTTCTAGCAAGATCACGCATGGAGTATCCAGCATCAAGTAAGTGCAAAGCTGACTGACACTTCTCATTATAAATTAGCAAGTTGGTTTGGGCATGAATCAGTCTTGAGTGTACTTAGTGTGACCCTGTTGCTCTAGTTAAGCTGATCATCATCGCTGTGTATGTGCTGATCAGAAATGTCAACCTCATGACTATGGAGGTAAAAGCAACCTTGAGATTATTCTAACTCTCTACCTGCTTCACATTAAACAAGAAATTCAACATTACAAATGGTAAACAAATTGAGTGTGTAGCATTAAATATTCAATGCCAGAAGGCTCATTTAAAATAATTTGTGTAATTTATAGTCTCACACCAAAACCCATGATACAATTACTTTTGGTGCCTTTTAATCTGATTCTTTATGGCAAGTAGTAGATCTATGACTATAGGACAGTAATCCTTCCCTATTTCACCTTGTCAATATTTTAGAGGAAACGAGCTGGAAGAATTGGTGAAAGAGGGCACCTAGCGGATGAGGCAAAGCCCTACAGATAGAGTGTCTAGAAAAGTCCTAGTTAACACCCATTGCTGTGACATAGTCACTAAAAACACCCCCTTTCACTCTCAAAAAGAGTCCCGGTTTGGACAATAAATTATACATAAACCCTTAGAACCAGGGAGTAGTACCTCTCTGTGGCCACCACTGTTCAGGGTCTGGTTTGCAGCTTTACAGAACCAGCACAAGGGTTATCAGGACACGGAGGCTGATTGAGCATGGGAGCGAGCCGATTCACATCGAGGAAATGACAGGAGACTGATCCCTAAACCAGAATGCTGTGTTTTTAACTTATTACGAAGAATATAACTGCCAGAGTGGAAACCAATGTTCGTTTGTCAGTACGTTCCCTCCCTTGAAGTGTATAGTCTCCTTGGAAAGCTCAGAACCCTTGGAATTATCAAAATCATAATTCTTGTGGATGAGGAGATCAAGGTGAGCCATGTTAGCTGGAGGAACTACAGTAATTGGCAAGACAGGTTTCAATACTTGGTATCTACACAAAGCATATCCTGTGTCCTACTAAGGGTTTTCCTTTGCAACCAGGAAAGCGGCTTGGGTTCTCTTTCCAAAGAGATATTTGGGGTCAGCATCAGCGACAGGTAAAGAAGAAGGATGTGTGGTTCCAAGCAATCCTCTGTTCTTTTCTAATATTATGTCCCAAGTTCCCTCACCCATCTACAAGGGCTGTCAGGGCCGATGTCAGTGGCAGACATCCTCTGATGCCTGAGGTTCAGCCGGGAGCAGCCTCCCCGACTCCTTCCTCGCTTGCAACACTGGAAGTGACAGATCTAAACAGTCCTGCGTGTACTTAGTGTGAATCCTGCACCACTCCCCATCTCACACCCCACTTCCCCATAGACAACAGACACATGGCCAGAAGAGGATTAAAATCGGCTTTATTGATGAATTGAAGAGCACAGCTGGGATCTGAGGCCCAAGCGAGGCTTCTTTCATCCTCTCTGAAGTGGTGACAGCTGAGGGCAGTGGGTGGGGCTCACCAAACTTACCCACCCTGCCACAGACCGAGGCTGGAACGTGGAGAGCTGAGTCCTGGGTGGGCCCACCACGGGCAGGTCCTGCTGGGTCTGTTTACGGCATGGAGACTGGAAGCCCAAAAGCAGGTCCAAGAGAAAGAGAGAGAGAGAGAGAAGCAGGAGGACAAGTAAGCAGGGTCCTTTAGCACATTATCTCCACCCAGTAGAGAAAGGCGGCCCCAAGAGTCTCAAGTTCATCAACCACAACCATCCCGAGGTCACCCAGGTGGAAGCTTCTCCCCAGTCCTTTCCTTCCAAGCTGAAATGTAGTTAGGAGAGCTTTACCCTAATCGGCTGAGCAAGGAGTGTATGAATAAGGAAAAGGGTTTCTCCCACGAGGTGAGGCTGGGTTAGGAGCCTGGGCTGCTCAGTGAACAAGTGGTCAAAGGCCATTTTGCGTGAGCCTCCCAGTGTGCAGCCACTAACACAGGTGCTGGCTCGGGACTGACTCCTGATACCTCACACCTGAACACTGACCACTGAATTCCTTTTCTTTACTGTGCTCTGGAGCTCAGACCCCTGAGGACTGCTGAGGAAGAACTTGACAGACTTCGCCCACCCCCCAACCCCCGGATGGGTGAAATGGATGAAGGAGATCAAAAGGTACAAATTCCTAATTTTAAGATGCATAAGTCCTGGGGATGTAATACACAGCTTGGTGACTCTGTTAATGATTCTGTATCGTATGTCTGCAAGTTACTAAGAGTCAGCAATCTTAAAAGTTCTCATCACAAGAAAAAAAAAAATTTAACTACGTGAGGTGATGGACATTGACTAAACTTATTATGGTAATCATTTTGCAATATATACGTATATCAAATCATTATGTTGTATATCTAAAAATAATATACTGGTATATGTCAATTATATCTCGATAAAACTGAAAAGAAAAAAAAAAAAACTTGACTAGGCCACCACAGCTAGGGTACAATTCAGCTGGACACCTATGGTGTTTCTGTAGTAAAGAGAGTCCCTTTTATTCCATTCAGAGTAACTAACACCTTCTGATTTAACTGTCAGGTGTGGAGTTGTTAACTTTGGGCCAAAGCAAAGTGGAGGTCCTTTTAGGCCATGCATGGAGGGGATGACAGGAGTAGAATAGCAAGATTCTTCCAGGGCCCGTGAACAGATAGAAGTTGAATGGCAAAGTTGCAGAGCTGAGTCTGAGGTAGCTCTCTTTGGCACAGGAAGTGAGAACATACTAACTGCTGCACTCTGAAATCCTTCCTCCTGCCTGCCATACAGAACACCCCTTTTCTGGTTTTTTTTTCTGTGCTTTTCTATTTCTTTCTATCTTGATGCCCCTAATTAAACTACAGCTGTCTTTTATATTTGGGTGCATTTCTAGTGCACTCAATAGTTTTCCTTTGAGCCTGGGTGACTTCTGCAAAGGAAGGGTTAATCGCATCCATTACCTGTGATTTTTTTTTTTTTTCTCATACTATCACCATTCAAGGGTGACCTCATTTCATGGTAGCAGATGGCACCTTTCTGTAGTTTCCAATGGACTATTTATACAACTTCACTTTGAATAAAACTAAATGATTGCAGAAACATTTTTCCCCAGAGTATTTTTTATTAGGGATTCCTGCCACCATATTAACATATAAAACAATCTGGATGTCGACACAGAAATGCAAATTTCACTATACAAAGGCTCCAATCACAGGTAACATGGCCCCCAACTCTCTAGTATTTCAATGAAATCAATTCATTTTGACTTCTTCCCAGAGTTGTCTTTATAAATAGTAGACAAACCACAAAATATATTCCAGATACATAACATTTTACAATATGTTCCAAGCACGGACAGAAATACACGATACTTCACCTACGTTTTTTTCATGATCCAACTTGCATTAGCACTAAAGACAAGATTGTGTGTGTATATGTATTTGCCATATGTGTGTGTGTATAAAACCACAAATGTACACAAATGGTAGTTTTCATGGAAAACTGAAACCTTTGAGACTGTGGCTTTTATCCACTATGATGTCTGAGAGGGAAAAGGAATAACATGTCACAAATTCCTCAACTGGAGAAAAACAACTATGTATGAAGGGCATATCAGTTGTGTGTATACAAATACACACATATATACAGATTCATATATAAACACATATACCAATAATATGGAATATACATATACTCACACACTTGCTTTGAGTTCTGTATCTTACTGTATTATATATTCTCCATCTTTGGAAGCAGTCTTTTCCTCATTTGATTCAGGCAACTGGTGACTGTCTTCTAAGAAAACTTAAGCAGGTATTTCAAAAGACTCTGATTCTATCCCTACAAAATGGCATTTTGGGATCCAAGTTTTACTTTTGGTAGCTATTGTTTAAATTCTGCAGACCCTATCCTCTCAACTCTTTCACTTAAAAACATTTCTATTCAATACTGAAGTTTTTGCCTAAAAGAAAGAGATGTTAGCTAGAAACGTTAGAATTATATATTTAATATTCCTTACTATAAATCTGCTTGGCTGGACTATGTGTGATACTTAGTGTGTCAGTATTTTTCAGTGTTTTATGATGGCTAATATATTAATTCCCTAGTTTAAAAAATATTATTTAATATTAGTGTAAAATGGCAAGGGCTAGATGATTTGTTATGGTTAGAACTTCAAAGAAAATGATTTGAAGCATGATTAGAAGAGGGAACTAATTTTGTGCAGACTACACTGGAGTACCCTTATGTAAGAAAGTATGACTTTAAGTCATAAACAAGGGGGGAAAATCTTCAGCTTCAAAGGAGACCATTTGCAAACTTTCCAAATAACCTATAGAAAATATACTTCTACCTTGGTGTCAAATTTCAGGTATCAAATACTCTTTATTAAAAAGCAAAATCAATCACTCAATGCACGAGAAAGAACATGCTATAAACTTAATAGCAAATTATACTATAGTTTGCTCAACTGAAGGCTTCATGAGCTGACTTTTAAAACTTATTTACAAAATTAAATGTCTAATAAAGCACTTAGATCTCCATGAATGAGTAGTACTGGAATGGCCAATTTGGAGATTATGTTAATGATAGACTTGGAGTTAGGGAGAGATTATAGGCAGCCCAATCCCTTTGAAAATATTCCATGCCTTCATTTACAATCTATGGAGAAATCCCTATGCTCTATGCCCTAAGCTCCATACTCTTTTCTTTCACAGTATTGTTAAGTACTGTGCATGGAAAGCCTCAGAACCTTTCTGTCATGGATTTAATGGTATGAAGGAAGGTACTAGAGCATTTGTCCCACCTACTGTCTAGTTAGGGAGTCATTTCACTACTTCACCCAAGCTGAAATGGTATATTATCTAATGAGTTGAGTCCCTTCCACTTTCTTAATGAGAGCCCCAATTATGAATGAGTTAAAATCTTAAGGAAACCAGGAAAGGAAAAGAGTATAATGACCGCCACAAAGAAAGATCATAGGCATTTATCAAAAAGCCAAAATCCATTCTCTTCACACTCTTTCTCACTCTTTTTCTCTCTCTTTCTCTCTCTCTCTCTCTCTCTCTCTCTCTCTCTCTCACACACACACACACACACACACACACACACACACCTTTTAAAGTTTCTTCCACAGAATCTCAATGAATGGCATGAGGGACCAAAAAACGTGCCTTCAAGTTTCTCCACTTTTATTTAGATCCACTTAAACATATTCATGTCAACTTGGACAGTGAGTATACTGTTCTTTACATCATCCAATACCTTGCATCACCATCACTTTCATGAAATAGATCATTTGTCTACCATCACTTGCCTACCAGCCTCACCAGAACTCTTGTTTTGCAACTTACCAGTTGTCCAATTTCCCATCTGCTTCCACTCTTGGGTTAATGTACAATAATATGCAATTAACTAGCATCTCCTTTAAACTTTTTTCCTTTAAAGTTTCACTTTATTTTAAAAACATTCTATTTCCAGAGCCAAAATATATGGACAGGATGCAAATGAAAGTAACAAATCATCTTGTCCAAATACTTTGAAAAATGGACCCTGTGTCCACTTGATGCTCTCAATTTCTACTTCCTCCAGTTCCATCATCCGTTTCAGAAGCTTACTTTCTACAGTGTTTTTCTACCTATTTTCTATCTCATATGCAGGTAACAACAAATTATGTTCAGCCAAAAATAGTTTAAAAAACAAACCAGTGCCAAAACATTAAAAAATTCCTGACATACCCTTTGTGCATTAGTCTTACAATCTGTACACTTAAATAACTCCAGGAGGCTTCTTTTTTTTTTTTGCTAAAAATTTACCAAAATATTTTGAACACATAAAAATATTTTTAAAAAAACAAAAACAAAAGCCCAGCATAAATTTAGTTGTATAGGCATTGGTTAGAGAACATTGTTTTCACTAAGGATTATATTCAAAAAAGGTTCTCTTGGGTTTTTACTAAAACTCTGATTCTGAACCTTATAGCTTATAATGGTGTTAACTATTAAAAAAGGAGGAAATCTAATTCAGCTCAATTTATTATAATAGATAAAGAGTATGTCTGTACTATAATAAAAAATAAACATATTTTTGGTTATTTAGAGGCCGTCTTCCTGACCTGTAACTAAAATAACTGTATTTGATTTAAACTTATTTACTTGCAGTGAATTATGGAAAGCTAACTTAAAGGTCTGAATAATCAGTTATGAGTAAAGAACACCTGTTGATGGTCCTGTGACCATTCAGAACAAGGCCTTTGCTGAAAAAAAAAGAAATCACTAGTATTGAATATAGCCCTTAGTCATATGAGATATGAGCTTTATGAGCAACCCAGCATGTAAAGAACGAGGTTGACTTTGCCAGCCACCCACTCCTTGAGAGGACAGTAGTATTCATAGTGAAACTGCTCAAACTCGGGCGTCTGGCGGATTTCACATAAGAAGGAGAGATCAATACCTGACTCCAAAAGGAGGAGGAGCAGGGGGAATACAAAGAGCAGCAGGCCCAGGCCCACCACAAGGAGCCGGGAAAAACTCTTGACCAGTGGGTTCACCCGAATATGGCCACTCAGAATGTCATAGCTCCATGACAAAGCTTGGTGAGCCTCCTTCAGCTCTTCTTCTTCGGCCATTAAAAAGGCGTTTTCATCTGCTTCTAGTTCCTCAAACGAATCTGTGTCTTCTTTTTCCAACTCCAGCCTAGATGGACAGTCAAAGAGCATGTCAATCTCATCATCATCAATGGGGGTAGGGAGCAGGCTGGCACTTGGGTTGTATGCCAGTTCAGAGATGGTCAAGGGCTCTTCTTTTATTTTATCTTCCTCTTCACTTGAGGGCTCTTCATACTCATGGGATTCCTTTACTGGTGAGCTGGAGGTCAAGGGGGCAGAAATGTCATCTTCTTTGGGCAATGGAACACCTGTAAAGAGACATATTTTTCTTAATTTTAAATTTCAAGTTTTCTTCTTCCACAAAAATCTGTAAATGGAAACAAACCAAAACTAACTAATGAATGGAAATTAGGGAATCCATGAAATTGTTCTGTGGAATCCTGACTTTTAACAAAGTCATTTTTAGTATAGATCCTATACCATAAGTTCTAAGGTCAGCGTGTTAAACCCAAGATAACCAAAATAGCTCAAATGGTTGGCAGTATTTACAATATTTACATGTGCAATTATGGTCTGAAAACCCCCAACTTTGGTCATGTTTACAAGAACAAAATGACAAGAAATCACTATTATAATTTTGAGTAGTGTCTTTTGGAAGTCAACACTGTCATCCAACAAAGTATTGTAGTAAAATTAGTCTACTATCTAATGGGATATTTTATTATGTATTTTTTCTAGTCTTCATTCTAGGCACAATTTTGTGGTTTCTCGTTTCATATAACTGCAGTCATATCTGTATGAACAAATTTACATCTTGTTCCTTTAGCATTTTAACGTAGACATTTTCTCTGTTGACATAAATTCCCACTGGCATTTATAATGGTTGCCAAATTTTCTACTTAGTTAATACAATAATAGTTGCCTATTGGCAAACATTTAGATTGCTTTACAGTTGTGAAAAAAGAATGCTGTGAGACATCTTTACATATACAGCCTTTATCACCTCTTGTTTCAGCTCATTGGACAGATGTCTGAAAGAAAAATTGCTTGGTCAAAAGGTATGGACATTATTTCTTAACCTTTATTGGGGGAGAGGTATTTCTCAACCCTTCATTTTATAGATGGGAAACCCTTCAAATATCAGGCCTAAGGCCAGTTCTCCTAATTTTGAGCCTTGGGTTCTTAGTGGGAAAGGTAGAATCAAAGAAATTTTCCCCAGGAGGGAGGTACAGTATAATACCAAATTGGTAGCCAAGTACATCAGGTAACTGTAAGCCTGCTTTTAATGAATGCATTTCAGTATTTTCCTCTCTTCAAGATGTACAGGAAGTGATGTCACCAAGATGCCAACATCGGTTGTCCCTGACTTCTCTTCCCCTCACAGGAAGAACAACTAACAACCATTCACGGACAAGACACCACTGAGAAAATCCTAAAACATGGAAGTGAGGCTGAAGTACCCTCTTGTACCACAGAGACCAAGACAGACTGCATTGGGAGGGTAAGAGGAATGGCTATGCTGATCACACTGCTTCTCCCCTAGGCTGGCACAACATCACACTGAGAGATCTCCTCAGAGACTCCAGTTCCTTCAGTGGGAAAAGAGAGCCAGGGGTGACATCCAGCTCCCCGCCTAGCATTGTGGGTCACTTCATGGGAGCCCTTACTCTGTATTTCACCCCCCAGTATCACAGGGGAATCTGTGGGGCTCAACCACTGGGAATTCATGATGGAGAAGGCGGGGGGGCTTCCAACAGTCAGCACTCAGATCTTGGCAGACTGAGTTCCTACCTGCAGAGCCAAGTACTAGTCCCAACCAGTGGCTGTGCTCATATGCAGAATCTAGTTGGTGGTGCATCTAACCAGGAAAGGACTGCCAGATTCAGATCCTCAGAGGAGGAGTTTTGACAGCCCTGGAGCCTGGTCTACTCACACCCAGGCAGAAGAACTGAGTCATAACCCCACCCACTGTGGATCCTAGATCCCTGTCCCTTCCAACCGGGAAAGCCTGTTTGGGAAAATTTGGGAGTTACCTGAAGTGGGCTCTCTCAGTCCTACACAGGCAGGAGGGCTGAGTCATAGCTCCATCTGACAGGAAGGGCTGGTAAGAACACCTGGAAGCTGCATTATCCAGCCACACTGGAGCTGAGAGGTGGGCAGGCAGAGCTGATTGCTTTTAGAGCAAAGCAAGTGGTCCAGTTTGGCCATGGAACTTGGGGCCTGGATCAGATTGATTGAAGACCACAAACAGAGTGGCCTAGGAGCTGCTTCTCCCCCTGTGCCTAAATTAGCTTACGTAGGGAAACTAAGTCATAGCCCGACTCCTTGCTGAATACAGCCTTCAGCTTATCTGACCAGGGAACCTTACCAGAGCACACAGAAAGCTGTGTAGCCCATCCAACAGGCCCGCCTAACAGTGGCATTTGAACCAAAAGTATAGCCCATGGCTTCCCCTGTCTGCAGAGCAAAACTGGTAGTCTCACCTGACCAGGATATCCAGTAAACACTCTTGCCTGACTTGGGTCCCCAAACAATGAGCCATGCAGGCCCTGGGTCCCATCCTGTTGCCCTACCAGGGTAGGGAAGTTAATTCATAGCCCCATTTACTGCTGAGTATAGTTCCTAGTCCTGACCATCTAGTAAGCCTGACCAGAAAATCCAGACAAAAGAGCCTAAACTATAGCCTCAGTTGGGCAAGGAATGAAGCCCTCAGTCCTATCCAGCTGTTCTCAGCCAGTGGCACACACCCCCATCCACAATCTCAGAGCTTAAACAGTTGCCTTGCCCCAAAATAGACTCTCATAGCAGGTCTCACCTGCCCAAGGATGCTAATAGCAGACACCAGAAACCCAAACTGAGCTGGCTGATGAATCCAAAGCAAATTTGCAAAATCTGGAAGAGGAGACCATTTACTCAAATGCACAAATACCAGCGTAAGGAATCAAGGACCATGAAAAATCAGGTAAATATGACAACACTAAAGGAAACTAAAAAAGCACTAATAACCCTAAAGAAATGGAGATCTATGAACTGTCAAAGAATTCAGAAAAATCCTCTTAAAGAAGTTTAGTGAACTACAAGAACACATGACAACTAAACAAAATTAGGAAAGCAATGAATGAGCAGAATGAGAAGTTCAACAAAGAAACAGAAACCATTTTTAAAAACCAAACAGAAATCCTAGAGCTGAAAAATATAATAACTGAAATGAAGAAATCAATAGAGATCTTCAAAAGAAGACTCAACCAGGAAGAAGAAAGAATCAGTGACCTGGAAGATAGGATATTTGAAATTATCCAGTCAGAGAAGCAAAAAGAAAAAAGAATGAAAAAAAGTGAAGCCAGCCTCAGCCCATAGGACTTAACAGGACACAATGAAAAGAAACAATATTAGTATTAAAGGAATTCCAAAAAGAGAAGAGAAAAAGGACAGAAAATATATTAAAGAAAGACAGTAATGGCTGAAAACTTCCCAAACCTGGGAAGAGAAATAGACATCAAGAGGCCCAAAGGATCCCAAATAGGTTGAACTCAAAAAGGGCTCTACTGAGACATAAATATAAATTATCAAGAGTCAAAGACAAAAGAATTTTAAAACCAGCAAGAGAAAAGAGATAAGTTAATGTAAGGGTGCACCCATAAGACTACTGGCAGATTTCTCAACAGAAACTTTTCAGGCCAGAAGCTAATGGCATGACATATTCAAAATTTTGAAAGAAAGAAACTGTCAACCAAGGATGCTATACCTGGCGAAGCTGTCCTTCAGACATGGAGGGATAAAGACTTTCCCAAACAAAAACTGAAGGAATTCATCACCATTAGACCTACCTTACAAGAAATGCTAAAGGGAGTCTGTTAAGTGGAAAGGACACTAATTAACATCATAAAAAGTAAGAAGGCAGTGTAAAACTCACTGGTAACATAGTCAAAGTTAGATTCTGTACAGTAATGCTGGTGCTCAGTTCACTTACAAATCTAGTTTACAAGTTAAAAAACAAATGTAAAAATAACCATACCTACAATAATCTGTTATTAGTTATACAATAACAAAAGCAAATTGTAATATCAATAACCTAAAATGTGAGGGGGAGGAGAAGTAAAAGTGTAAAGCTCAGGGATTGTATTGAAGTTAAGTTGTTATTAGCTTAAACTGGAGTGTTACCATTTTAAGATATTTTTATGTAAGCTTCACGGTAACCACAAGGGAAAAACCTGTAGTAATTACAAAAGGAACATGATAAAGAAGTCAAAGCATACTGATACCACAAAACATCAAAATAAGAAACAGCACGGTAAGAAACAAGGAACAATGGATCTACAAACCAGCCAGACAGTAAGTAAAAAAATGGCAATCATAAGCCCTTTTTTTTAAATTAATAATTTAAACATAAATGGATTACATTTTCCAATCAAAAGACATAGAATGGCTGAATAAATTAAAAAACAACATCCAATGATATGCTGCCTACAAGAAACTCACTTTAGACATAAAGACACACATAGACTGAGAGTGAAGGGATGGAAAACTATATTTCAAGCAAATGGCAAAAAAAAAGCAGAGGTAGCAATACTTACATCAGACAAAAAAGAGAATGGACATCAGACAAAATAGAGAATGGACTTGAGGATACGGGGAGGGGGAAGGGTAAGCTGGGACAAAGAGATAGTGGCATGGACATATATACACTACCAAACGTAAAACAGATAGCTAGTGGGAAGCAGCCGCATAGCACAGGGAGATCAGCTCAGTGCTTTGTGACTGCCTAGAGGGGTGGGATAGGGAGGGTGGGAGGGAGGGAGATGAAAGAGGGAAGAGATATGGGGCCATATGTATATGTATAACTGATTGACTTTGTTATAAAGCAGAAACTAACACACGCCACTGTAAAGCAACTATACTCCACTAAAGATGTTAAAAAAAAAAAGACTAAACTAAAAATGGTAAAAATATACAAAGAAGGTAATGATAAAGGAGTCACTACATCAAAAAGATACAATTGTAAATATTTATGTGCCCAACATTGGTGCACCCAAATACATAAATCAAAATCTAACCCAGCTAAAAGGAGACATAAATAGCAATACAATAACAGTGGGGACTTTAATACTCCACTCACAGCAATGAACAGATCATCCAGACAGAGAATCAATAAGGAAACAGCAGATTTGAGCAACACTGTGATCAAATGGACCTAACAGACATATAGAGAACATTCTGACAACAGCAAAATACACATTCTTCTCAAGTGCACATGGAACATTTTCTAGGAAAGACCATATGTTAGGCCATAAAATAAATCTTAGCAAATTTAAGAAGACTGAAATCATACTGAGTACGTTCTCTGACCACAATGGTGTGAAACTAGAAATCAATAAGAGAAAAACTGGAAAGTTCATGCATAATGGAAATTAAACAATCTCCTGAACCAATGGATTAAAGAAGAAATTAACAAGGAAATAAAGTATCTTGAGAAACAAAAATGGAGATACAACATACCAAAACTTATGGGATGCAGCAAAAGCAGTTCTAAGAGGGAACTTCATAGCAATAAATGCCTACATTAAGAAGCAAGAAAGATAAAAAAAACCCTAACTCTATGCCCTAAGGAACTAGAAAATGGTGGTCAAACTGAGCCCAAAGTTAGCAGAAGAAAGGAAAAACTAAAGATTAGAGCAGAAATAAAATAGAGAACAGGAAAATAGGAAAGATTAACCAAACTAAGAGTTGGTTCTTTGAAAAGATAAACAGAATTGACAAAATTTTAGCTAGACTAACCAAGGAAAAAAGAGAGGACCCAAATTAACAAAATTGTAAATGAAAAAGGAAACATTACAGCTGATACCACAGAAATACAAAGGATCATAAAAGGCTACTATGAACAAATATACACCAACAAACTGGACAACCTAGAGAAAATGGAAAAATTCTCAGAAACATACAAACTACCAAGACTGAAACAAGAAGAAATAGAAAGTCTGAATCAACTAATTACTAGTAAGGAGATTGAATTGGTAATCAAAAATCTCCCAGTGAAGAAAAGCCAAGGACCAGATGGCTTCACTGGTGAATTTTAAAGAATTAATACCAATCCTTCTCAACTCTTCCAAAAATATCAAAATGCAGGGAACACTCCCAGTCTTATTTTGTGAGGCCAGCATTACCCTGATACCAAAGCCAGAAAGGACTCTATTAGAAAACTACAGACCAACACGCCTGATGAATATAGATGCAGAAATTCTTAATACTAGAAAACTAAATCCAGCAGCACATTAAAAGAATCATTTACTAGACTTCCGGGAAGATGGCGGAAGAGTAAGATGCAGAGATCACCTTCCTCCCCACGGATACACCAGAAATACATCTACACGTGGAACAACTCCTACAGAACACCTACTGAACGCTGGCAGAAGACCTCAGACCTCCCAAAAGCCGTGTGGATGAAAGGCTCTTGGTGCTGCAGCCAGGAGTTAGTGCTGTGCCTCTGAGGTGGGAGAGCCAACTTCAGGACACTGGTCCACAAGAGACCTCCCAGCTCCACATAATATCAAATGGCAAAAATCTCCCAGAGATCTCCATCTCAACACCAGTACCCAGCTTCACTCAATGACCAGCAAGCTACAGTGCTGGACATACTATGCCAAACAACTAGCAAGACAGGAACACAACACCACCCATTAGCAGAGAGGCGGCCCAAAATCATAATAAGTCCACAGACACCCCAAAACACACACCAGACGTGGACCTGCCCACCAGAAACACAAGATCCAGCCTCATCTACCAGAACACAGGCACTAGTCCCCTCCACCAGGAAGCCTTCACAACCCACTGAACCAACCTTAGCCACTGGGGACAGACACTAAAAACAACAGGAACTATGAACCTGCAGCCTGCAAAAAGAAGACCCCAAACACAGGAAAGATAAGCAAAATGAGAAGACAGAAAAACACACAGAAGATGAAGGAGCAAGATACAAACCCACCAGACCTAACAAATGAAGAGGAAATAGGCAGTCTACCTGAAAAAGAATTCAGAATAATGATAGTAAAGATGATTCAAAATCTTGGAAATAGAACAGACAAAATGCAAGAAACATTTAACAAGGACCTAGAAGAACAAAAGATGAAACAAACGATGAACAACACAATAAATGAAATGAAAAATACTCTAGATGGGATCAATAGCAGAATAACTGAGGCAGAAGAACGGATAAGTGACCTGGAAGATAAATTGTGGAAATAACTACTGCAGAGCAGAATAAAGAAGAAAAAATGAAAAGAACTGAGGACAGTCTCAGAGACCTCTGGGACAACATTAAACGCACCAACATTCGAATTATAGGGGTTCCAGAAGAAGAAGAGAAAATGAAAGGGACTGAGAAAATATTTGAAGAGATTATAGTTGAAAACTTCCCTAATATGGGAAAGGAAATAGTCAAGTCCAGGAAGCACAGAGAGTCCCATACAGGATAAATCCAAGGAGAAATACTCCAAGACACATATTAATAAAACTGTCAAAAATTAAATACAAAGAAAACATATTAAAAGCAGCAAAGGAAAAACAACAAATAACACACAAGGGAATCCCCATAAGAGTAACAGCTGATATTTAGGCAGAAACTCTGCAAGCCAGAAGGGACTGACAGGACATATTTAAAGTGATGAAGGAGAAAAACCTGCAACCACCATTACTCTACCCAGCAAGGATCTCATTCAGAATTGATGGAGAAATTAAAACCTTTACAGACAAGCAAAAGCTGAGAGTTCAGCCCCACAAAACCATCTCTACAACAACTGCTAAAGGAACTTCTCTAGGCCAGAAACACAAGAGAAGGAAAAGAACTACAATAATGAACCCAAAACAATTAAGCAAATGGGAATGGGAACATACATATCAATAATTACCTTAAATGTAAATGGACTAAATGCTCCCACCAAAAGACACAGATTGGCTGATTGGATACAAAAACAAGACCCATATATTTGCTGTCTACAAGAGATCCACTTCAGACCTAGAGACACATACAGACTGAAAGTAAGGGGATGGAAAAACATATTTCATGCAAATGGAAACCAAAAGAAAGCTGGAGTAGCAATTCTCATATCAGACAAAATAGACTTTAAAATAAAGATTATTAGAACAGACAAAGAAGGACACTACATAATGATCAAGGGATCCAAGAAGAAGATACAACAATTGTAAATATTTATGCACCCAACCTAGGAGCACCTCAATACATAAGGCAAATACTAACAGCCATAAAAGGGGAAATCGACAGTAACACATTCATAGTAGGGAACTTTAACACCCCACTTTCACCAATGGACAGATCATCCAAAATGAAAATAAATAAGGAAACACAAGCTTTAAAAGAGACCTTAAACAAGATGGACTTAATTGATATTTATAAGACATTCCATCCAAAAAAAAACAATACACATTTTTCTCAAGTGCTCATGGAACATTCTCCAGGATACATCATATCTTGGGTCACAAATCAAGCCTTGGTAAATTTAAGAAAATTGAAATTGTATCAAGTATCTTTTCTGACCACAACACTAGGAGACTAGATATCAATTACAGGAAAAGATCTGTAAAAAATACAAACACATGGAGGCGAAACAATACACTATTTAATAACGAAGTGATCACTGAAGAAATCAAAGAGGAAATAAAAAAATACCTAGAAACAAATGACAATGGAAAAACGACGACCCAAAATCTAAGGCATGCAGCAAAAGCAGTTCTAAGAGGGAAGTTTATAGCAATACAGTCCTACCTTAAGAAACAGGAAACATCTCGAATAAACAACCTATTCTTGCACCTAAGGCAATTAGAGAAAGAAGAACAAAAAACCGCAAAGTTAGCAGAAGGAAAGAAATCATAAACATTAGATCAGAATTAAATGAAAAAGAAAGGAAGGAAATGATAGCAAAGATCAATAAAACTAAAAGCTGGTTCTTTGAGAAGATAGACAAAATTGATAAACCATTAGCCAGACTCATCAAGAAAAAAAGGGAGAAGACTCAAATCAATAGAATTAGAAATGAAAAAGAAGTAACAACTGACACTGCAGAAATACAAAACATCATGAGAGATTACTACAAGCAACTCTATGCCAATAAAATGGATAACCTGGAAGAAATGGACAAATTCTTAGAAAGGCACAACCTGCCAAGACTGAATCAGGAAGAAATAGAAAATATGAACAGACCAATCACAAGCACTGAAATTGAAACTGTGATTAAAAATCTTCCAACAAACAAAAGCCCAGGACCAGATGGCTTCACAGGCGAATTCGATCAAACATGTAGAGAAGAGCTAACACCCATCCTTCTCAAACTCTTCCAAAATAGAGCAGAGGGAGGAACAGGCCCAAACTCATTCTACGAGACCACCATCACCCTGATACCAAAACCAGACAAGGATGTCACAAAGAAAGAAAACTACAGGCCAATATCACTGATGAACATAGATGCAAAAATCCTCAACACAATACTAGCAAAGAGAATCCAACAGCACATTAAAAGGATCATACACCATGATCAAGTGGGGTTTATTCCAGGAATTCAAGGATTCTTCAATATATGCAAATCAATCAACGTGATACACCATATTAACAAACTGAAGGAGGAAAACCATATGATCATCTCAATAGATGCAGAGAAAGCTTTTGACAAAATTCAACACCGATTTATGATAAAAACCCTGCACAAAGTAGGCACAGAGGGAACTTTCCTCAACATAATAAAGGCCATATATGACAAACCCACAGACAACATCGTCCTCAATGGTGAAAATCTGAAAGCATTTCCACTAAGATCAGGAACAAGACAAGGTTGCCCACTCTCACCACTCTTATTCAACATACTTTTGCAAGTTTTAGCCACAGCAATCAGAGAAGAAAAGGAAATAAAAGGAATCCAAATCGGAAAAGAAGAAGTAAAGCTGTCACGGTTTGCAGATGACATGATACTATCCATAGAGAATCCTAAAGATGCTACCAGAAAACTACTAGAGCTAATCAATGAATTTGGTAAAGTAGCAGGATACAAAATTAATGCACAGAAATCTCTTGCATTCCTATACGCTAAGGATGAAAAATCTGAAAGTGAAATCAAGAAAACACTCCCATTTACCACTGCAACAAAAAGAATAAAATATCTAGGAATAAGCCTACCTAGGAGACAAAAGACCTGTATGCAGAAAATTATAAGACACTGATGAAAGAAATTAAAGATGATACAGATAGATGGAGAGATATACCATGTTCTTGGATTGGAGGAATCAACATTGTGAAAATGACTCTACTACCCAAATAATCTACAGATTCAATGCAATCCCTATCAAACTACCACTGGCGTTTTTCACAGAACTAGAACAAAAAATTTCACAATTTGTATGGAAACACAAAGACCCCGAATAGCCAAAGCAATCTTGAGAACGAAAAACGGAGCTGGGAATCAGGCTCCCTGACTTCAGACTATACTACAAAGCTACAGTAATCAAGACAGTATGGTACTGGCACAGAAACAGAAAGATAGATCAATGGAACAGGATAGAAAGCCCAGAGATTAACCCAAGCACATATGGCCACCTTTTCTTTGATAAAGGTGGCAGGAATGTACAGTGCAGAAAGGACAGCCTCTTCAATAAGTGGTGCTGGGAAAACTGGACAGGTACATGTAAAAGTATGAGATTAGATCACTTCCTAACACCATACACAAAAATAAGCTCAAACTGGATTAAAGACCTAAAGGTAAGGCCAGAAACTATCAAACTCTTAGAGGAAAACATAGGCAGGACACTCTATGACATAAATCACAGCAAGATCCTTTTTGACCCACCTCCTAGAGAAATGGAAATAAAAATAAACACATGGGACCTAATGAAACTTCAAAGCTTTTGCACAGCAAAGGAAACCATAAACAAGACCACAAGACAAACCTCAGAATGGGAGAAAATATTTGCAAATGAAGCAACTGACAAAGGATTAATCTCCAAAATTTACAAGCAGCTCATGCAGCTCAATAACAAAAAAACAAACAACCCAATGCACAAATGGGCAGAAGACCTAAATAGACATTTCTCCAGAGAAGATATACAGACAGCCAACAAACACATGAAAGAATGCTCAACATCATTAATCATTAGAGAAATGCAAATCAAAACTACAATGAGATATCATCTCACACCAGTCAGAATGGCCATCATGAAAAAATCTATAAACAATAAATGCTGGAGAGGGTGTGAAGAAAAGGGAGCCCTCTTGCACTGTTGGTGGGAATGTAAATTGATGCAGCCACTGTGGAGAACAGTATGGAAGTTCCTTAAAGAACTACAAATAGAACTACCATATGACCCAGCAATCCCACTACTGGACACATACCCTGAGAAAATCATAATTCAAAAAGAGTCATGTACGAAAATGTTCATCGCAGCTCTATTTACAATAGCCCGGAGATGGAAACAACCTAAGTGTCCATCATCGGATGAATGGATAAAGAAGATGTGGCACATATATACAATGGAATATTACTCTGCCATAAAAAGAAACAAAATTGAGTTATTTGTAGTGAGATGGATAGACCTAGAGTCTGTCATACAGAGTGAAGTAAGTCAGAGAGAGAGAGACAAATACCATATGCTAACACATATATATGGAATTTAGGAAAAAATGTCATGAAGAACCTAGGGGTAAAACAGCAATAAAGACACAGACCTACTAGAGAATGGAGTAGAGGATATGGGGAGGGGGAAGGGTAAGTTGTGAGAAAGCGAGAGAGAGGCATGGACATATATACACCAAACGTACTGTAGATAGCTAGTGGGAAGCAGCCGCATAGCACAGGGAGATCAGCTCGGTGCTTTGTGACCGCCTGGAGGGGTGGGATAGGGAATGTGGGAGGGAGGGAGATGCAAGAGGGAAGAGATATGGGAACATATGTATATATACAGCTGATTCATTTTGTTGTAAAGCAGAAACTAACACACCATTGTAAAGCAATTATACTCCAATAAAGATATTAAAAAAAAAAGAATCATTTACTGTGATCAAGTGGGATTTAGAGCTGGCATGCAAGGATGGTTCAACATACACGAATTAATGTGATATATGAAATTAACAGAATGAAAGAAAAAAAATCATATGATCATCTTAATAGATGCAGAAAAAGCTTTTGACAAAATTCTACATCCATTTGATAAAAACTCAACACATTAGCTATAGAAGGAATGTACCTCAACACAATAAAGGCCATATATGATAAGCCCATGGCTCACATCATACTCAATGGTGAAAGATTGAAAGCTTTTCCTCTAAGATTAGGAACAAGACAAGGGTGCTCCCTCTCACCACTCCTATTCAACATAGTACTGGAAGTCCTGGCCAGAGCAGTCAGGCAAGAAAGATAAATAAAAGGCATCCTAACTGGAAAGGAAGAAGTAAAATTATCTCTATTTGCAGGTGACATGTTTTTATACATGAAAAATCCAAAAGATTCCACCAAAAGACTATTGGAGCTAACTGCCAAATTCAGTGAAGTTGCAGGATACAAATTTAACATAGAAAAATCAGTAGTGTTTGTATACAGTAACAATAAATTATCTGAAAAACAAAGATCTTTTACAACAGCATCAAAAACAATAAAATATTTAGGGATAAACTTAGCCAAGGAGGTGAAAGGTCTCTACTCTGAAAATTATAAGACACTGGTGAAAGAAATTGAAGAACACACAAATGAATGGAAAGGTATCCCATGTTCATGATTAGAAGAATTAATATTGTTAAAATGTCAATACTACCAACAGCCATTTATAGATTCAATGCAATCCCTATCAAGATTCCAATGAAATTTTTTACAGAAGTAGAATAAAAATCCTGAAATTTATATGGAACCACAAAAGACCCTAAATAGCCAAAGCAATTCTGAGAAAGAAGAACAAAGCAGGAGGATATTCACATGTGAAACAATGAAACTAGACCCCAAACTTCCACTACTCACAAAAATTAACTTGCAGTGGATTAAAGACTTAAATGTAGAACCTGAAACCATGAAACTCCTAGAAGAAAACATAGGAAAAAAAGCTCCTTGACATAGGTCTTGGCAATGATTTTCTGGATATGATCCCTAAAGCACAAGCAACCAAATCAAAAACAAGTGGGACTACATTAAACTAAAAAGCTCCTGCAAGCAAAAGAAGCAAACAATAAAGTGAAAACCTATGGAATGGGAAAAAAATTTCCAAGCCATATCTGAGTAGCGGTTAATATCCAAAATATATAAAGAACTCACACAACTCAATAGCAAAAAAAAAAACCTCCAAATAATTCAATTTTAAAATGGGGAAAAGGCCTGAATAGACATTTTTCTCAACAGGATAAATGAAAGGCCAATAGGTACACAAAACTAGGCTCAACATCACTAGTCATTAGAGAAATGCAAATGAAAACCACAATGACATATCATTTCATGCCTTTTAGAATAGTCATCATCAAAAAGACAAAACAAATAAATAAAAAGACAGCTACATGTAAAAGAATGAAATTAGAACACTCTCTAACACCATATACAAAAATAAACTCAAAATGGATTAAAGACCTAAATGTAAGCCCAGACACTATCAAACTCTTAGAGGAAAACATAGGCAGGACACTCTATGACATAAATCACAGCAAGATCCTTTTTGACCCACCTCCTAGAGAAATGGAAATAAAAACAAAAATAAACAAATGGGACCTAATGAAACTTCAAAGCTTTCGCACAGCAAAGGAAACCGTAAACAAGATGAAAAGACAGCCCTCAGAATGGGAGAAGATATTTGCAAATGAAGCAACTGACAAATGATTAATCTCCAAAATTTACAAGCAGCTCATGCAGCTCAATAACAAAAAAACAACCCAATCCAAAAATGGGCAGAAGGCCTAAACAGACATTTCTCCGAAGAAGATATACAGATTGCCAACAAATACATGAAAGAATGCTCAACATCATTAATCATTAGAGAAATGCAAATCAAAACTACAATGAGGTATCACCTCACACCAGTCAGAATGGCCATCATCAAGAAATCTACAAACAATAAATGCTGGAGAGGGTGTGGAGAAAAGGGAACCCTCCTGCACTGCTGGTGGGAATGTAAATTGATACAGCCACTATGGAGAACAGTGTGGAGGTTCCTTAAAAAGCTAAAAATAGAACTACCATACGACCCAGCAATCCCACTACTGGGCATATACCCTGAGAAAACCATAATTCAAAAAGAGTCATGTACCAAAATGTTCATTGTAGCTCTATTTACAATAGCCAGGACATGGAAGCAACCTAAGTGTCCATCAACAGATGAATGGATAAAGAAGATGTGGCACATATATACAATGGAATATTACTCAGCCATAAAAAGAAACAAAATTGAGTTATTTGTAGTGAGGTGGATGGACCTAGAGTCTGTCATATGGAGTGAAGTAAGTCAAAAAGAGAAAAACGAATACCATATGCTAACATATATATATGGAATCTAAAAAAAAAAAGAAAATGGTCATGAAGAACCTAGGGGCAAGACGGGAATAAAGACACAGACCTACTAGAGAATGGACTTAAGGATACGGGGAGGGGGAAGGGTAAGCTGGGACGAAGTGAGAGAGTGGCATGGACATATATACACTACCAAACGTAAAATAGATAGCTAGTGGGAAGCAGCTGCATAGCACAGGGAGGTCAGCTCGGTGCTTTGTGACCACCTAGAGGGGTGGGATAGGGAGGGAAGGAGACACAAGAGGGAAGAGATATGGTGACATATGTATATGTATAGCTGATTCACTTTGTTATAAAGCAGAAACTAACATTCCATTTTAAAGCAATTATACTCCAATAGAGATGTTAAAAAAAAAAAGATAACAAATGCTGGTAAGGATGTGGAGAAAAGGGTACCCTGGTGCACTGTTGGCAGGATTATAAACTGGTACAGGCACTATAGAAAACAGTATGGAGGTTCCTCAAAAAGTTACAAGTGTAAATGGTAAAAATTTTGCACTAGCATATGAACCAGAAGTTCCACTTCTGAGAATATATTGAAAGGAAACAAAAACACTAACCAGAAAAGATATCTGTACCCCCATGTTCATAGCAGCATTATTTACAATAGTCAAGACATGGAAACAGCCTCAGTGTCCATTCATCTGTGAATATATATATATATACACACAAAGGACACACACACACCAGAATATTATTCAGCCACCAAAAAATGAGAAAATCCCGCCATTTGCGACAACATGGATGGACGTGGAAAGCATTATTCTAAATGATATAAGTCAGGTAGAGAAAGACAAACACTGTATGATCTCACTTACATGTGGAATCTAATTCTTTTTTAAAACTCACAGAAAAAGGAATCAGATTTGTGGTTACCAGAGACAGGGAGTGGCGAGAGGGAGAATTAGAGGAAGGGAGTTAAAAGGTACAAGCTTCCAGTTATAAATAGGTATAAGGAATATAATGTACAACATGGTAACTATAGTTAATACTGCTATATGATATATATGAAAGTTAAGAGAGTAGATGCCAAGAGTCCATATCACAAGGAAAAGCTTTTTTCTTTTTCATTTATATGAGATAATGGATGCTAACTAAAGGTACTGCAGTAATCATTTCACAACATTTGTAAGTCAAGCCATTATGCTGTATACCTTAAACTTATACAGTGATGTATGTCTATTATATCTCAATAAAACTGGGGAAAAATGATGTGCAGGACTGAATTACTGGTTTTATCTTTTAAATATCAACAGATATTTCCTAATAGCTCTGGTATGACAGTCCTGAGCAGCCTAAATGAAAGATACCATAAAACATGCAAGCAAAATACAAAGGGCCAATAAGCACATGAAAAGAAGCTCCACATCGTTAGTTGTTACCACAATAAGATAGCACTTCACACCCACTAGAATGGCTATATATTTTTAATAGATCTTTACTGGAGTATAATTGCTTCACAATACTGTGTTAGTTTCTGTTGCACAACAAAGCGAATCAGCCATATGCATACACGTGTTACCATATCCCCTCCCTCTTGAGCCTCTCTCCCATCCTCCCTATCCCACCCCTCTAGGTCATCACAAAGCACCAAGCCGGTCTCCCTGTGCTATGCTGCTGCTTCCCACCAGCCAACTATTTTACATTTGGTAGCGTATATATGTCCATGCCACTCTCACTTTGCCCCAGCTTCGCCCTCCCACCCCATGTCCTCAAGTCCATTCTCTATGTCTACCTCTTTATTCCTGCCCTGCAACTAGGTTCATCAGTACCATGGTTTTTTTTTTTGTTTTTGCTTTTAAGATTCCATAAGGAGGCAAGAACGTACAATGGAGAAAAGACAGCCTCTTCAATAAGTGGTGCTGGGAAAACTGGACAGTTACATGTAAAAGAATGAAATTAGAACACTTCCTAACACCATACACAAAAAATAAACTCCAAATGTATTAAAGACCTAAATGTAAGACCAGACACTATAAAACTCTTAGAGGAAAACACTTTTTGACATAAACCACAGCTATAATTTTTAAAACCTGAACATAACAAGTGTTGGTTAAGGGTGAGGAGAAACTGGAACCCTTGAACATTGCTGATAGGATTTTAAAATGGTTCAGCTGCTACAGAAAACAGTTTGGCAGTTCCTCTAGTCAAACAGAATTACCATATGATCCAGCACTTCTACTCCAAGGTATATACTCCAAAGAATTAAAAACAAGTACTCAGACAAATACTTGTACAAAAATGTTCAAAGCAGCAGTAATCCAATAGTAAAAAGTTGGAAACAACCCAAATGTCCATAAACGGATGACTAGATAAAATGTGGTTTATCCATATAATAATATTATTCAATCATTATAGACATGATACAACATGGATGAATGTCAAAAACATGCTGAGTGAAAGTAGACAGACACAGAAGCTTACATAACATATGATTCCATTAATCTCCATATGAAATAACCAGAACAGGTAAATTGATAGAGACAGGAAGCATACTGGTGGTTGCCAGGGGCTGAGGGAGGAAATGAATGGGGAGTGTCTGCTTAACGGGTACCAGGTTTCCTTTTAGGGTGATGAAAATGTTTTGGAACTAGAGAGAGGTGTTAGTTGCAAAGCCGTGAATGTACTAAATGGTACTGTATTTTTCATGTTAAAATGGTTGATTTTATGTGATGAACTTCACTTCAATAAAAATTTTAAAAAAATAAATGCAAGCTGTAATTTTTCTACCACCATATAATACTCCATGAAACCTGAAGGGAGAAAATGTTCACAGTGTAAGGAAAGATGACAAGAGTTATGACTTTCTGGAATACTACATCTTTACATATCTCGTATTCCATATCCCCAAGAAGAAAGGTCATTTTCCTCTCCTCTTTGGGAAAGCAGTGAAAGCAACATATTGTCTATGAGTGGCATAACTGCTCTAGAAAGACCACTCCCAGCCCCTTTGGCTATTTTCACCGTCCTGTGGTCACAAAGATCTTCCATGCTCTTTGTTCTTACCTAACAGCATTTTCTCATGTAAATGGCCTTTGCTCCTTAAGTCTCCTTTTCCTAATACGCAACCTATTCTCCCTCTGCCTTCTGTTTTCCATATCCTTCTCCTATAATAAGAGGTAAAGGGAAACCTCAAGTTTACAGACTGCAGTATTTTGTTGACGGCAACTCCATTCTTCCAGTTGCTCAGACCAAAAACCTTGACTTTCCTCTGTTCACTCTCACTATGGACCCATCAGCAACTTCTATGTCTCTACCTTCAAAGCACACTCAGAATCGGACCACTTCCTACTACGTCCACCGCTACCAACCTGGTCTAAGCCTCCGTCTTTCTCACTTACATTACTGCAGCAGCATCTCATCTGGTCCCCCTGCTCTAGCCCTTGCCTATGTAAGGGTCATCGTCAACACGGCAGCTGGAGTCATCCTTTGAAAACATAACATGGATCATGCCACTCATCTGCTCAATGTCCTCTAGCGGTTTTTCATCTTCCTCAGAGTATAAACCAAGTCCTTGCAGGGCTGTCTACTCTCCTAACCTCTCTGACCTTGTTCTGCTAGGACCCTCCCCCTTGTTCATGCCACTCCAGCCACAGAAGCCTGGCTGTCCCTCAAACATGCCAGTTAAGCTCTCTCTTGCTGTTCTCTCTGCTTGGAGCACTCTGCCTTCAGACAGGTTCACACTCTGTCCCTCTTTGCAGGTTGTTAAACAAATATCACCTTCTCAGTTACATTATGTAAAATTTCAGCCCATCTCCCCAGTACTCCCTATCCCCCTTCCCAAATTTATTTTTCTTCTGAGAAATCCAGGATCTAAGAAGGAAAAATAGAGCGCTAGCAAGGTGAAATAGTGGCTTCTGGGAGAGACATAATCATGGTCATTAATTCAGGGTCACAAAAGTGAGTGCCTCTACAGGCCAGGCAGGTGCCTGATGTGAATGAGTGCAGGCCAGGTATGGGACAGTAGGGAGTGCTGGTGACCGGGGAAAACTGACCATATTGAGCTCCATCTGAAAGCTTTAAAATTCAAATTAAAAAAATAATCTGTGCAGTTCATACAAAAAGAGCCTGTGGGTATTTTTAGGCCTATAGGCTGCTAGTCTACAAATGCTACTAGGTAAATGCTGTGATAAAATCAGGTACATTACTGATGTTTCAAAGTCGCCCAAGTATTCCAGTACTTGGATCTCAACAACAGAAGTATTCTCTTATGTTTCTGGAAAGGAGGAGTTAGGCAGGGAAATAAATGCTTTCTTCCCTGTCATAGTTTTTCTAACCACTAGCATTAGATGTGCTGGAGTTTCATAATACTTTTCCCCTCATCTCTAGGCTCAAATTTTTAGTGGGATAGAGTGGAAAGTAGACCAGACAAAGGCTGGACAACCCAGTTCTGCCACTTACGAGACTTTAGTTCTTAATAACTTCCATCGACCAATTTATGAATAAAGAAGATGCGGTACATATATACAATGGAATATTACTCAGCCATATAAAAGAATATTACTCAGCCATAACGCCATTTGTAGCAACATGGATGGAACTAGAGATTATCTTACTAAGTGAGGTAAGGCAGACAGAGAAAGACAAATATCATATGATATGGCTTATATGTGGAATCTAAAAAAAATGATACAGATGAACTTATTTACAAAACAGAAACAGACTCACAGACTTCAAAAATAAACTTATGGTTACCAGAGGGGGAAGGAGCAGGGGAGGGATAAATTAGGAGTTTGGGCTTAGCAGATACAAACTACTATATATAAAATAGATAAACAACAAGGACCTACTGTACAGCACAGGAAACTCTGCTTAATATTCTATAATAACCTATAAGGGAAAAGAATCTGAAAAAGAATAGATATATGTATAACCAAATCACTTTGCTATACACCTGAAACTAACACAACATTGTAAATCAACTATACCCTGATATAAAATAAAAATTAAAAAAATATTCTTGGAGCTCAGCTTGCTTAACAACAACACAGGAGTAACACCTACCTCATAAGCCTGGGGTAAGGGTTAAACAAAATTATGGATGCATAAGTGCTGTCTGTATCAAAAAAAAGCTATAGGAATTATATGTTACTATCTTACCAAAGAAAATTAGGCTACATTGGCCTATTTCTAAGCAATATGTACGTACAATCTATTGACAAGCAATATCATTTTATCAACACAGATTAGTTTTCTAACAAGTCCACTACTACAGAGTACAAGGGAAATTATATTATAGTTGGTTATCCATATTTTCTTAATTTTCTTTATGTGATAGATGCTTAAAGTTTCCTACATCCCTTTTCTGATGAACTGGACAAGAATGTCCAAAGAGACCAGAAATGTTAAATTAGTGAGACAATCTACACTGTGTCATTAAATTTATTTTACTTCATCAGTACATGAAAAGCCTCCTAAATGTATTCACAAAGCTCAATGGCTAAAAACGTTTTTTAGAAGTGATATGACAATGCTTAAGGAAAAGGAAATAGCTTTCAAATTTCTATAATTATGCAGCCCAATTAAAATTATATAATAGCTGAAAGTTTCTGACACATAGGAAATAATGTTAACTTATATTTTAGTAAATATAACTATTTTTATGCCATTATTATCATTATTCAACTTGAAGAAATACTTCATGAAGTGAAATAGCGAGAATCAAATGATGCTGAAGGAAAAGACTGGCCACTGATGATGGACAGGCTGTGTGCCTGCTGTGTACAGTCAAGCAGGTTGTGCACTGCTCATTCCAGGCTTTGGCAAATGGCATCACTGGTCACCAGCATTCAGGTTCCCTCTGTGGCACCCCAAGTCACTCTGTGCTGGTACCCAACTATGGAATGCCCCCTAAACCTGCAGAGCAGGGACACAAAGAAAGCGGTACCACCACCTGGCAGGGAGGAGGGTATTTTAGAAAATTGTAGAGGCTTTTTTGGCGGTCACAATGATTGGCAGGGTCAGCATCATTTAGTGGGAGGGCGTCAAGGATGCCAGACATCAAAAAATGCATAGGATGGTCCCACAAAATAAAGAATTATTTTGCATCCCACATAACTTTTAGATGTCCTATTAAATATTATCCATGTTGGTGAGAAATCTATTTAGAATGATTTGAATCTAGAATCTACCTGTGTTTTACATTTAAACCTAAAGCATTTAGATATGATTTTAACATATTTTGAATTTTTCAGGCATACGACCACTGGGTAAATTGAAGGTATCTTGCCAAGAGCTGTTTACCTGTTGAGAACATCACATCACTGCTGTCCGAAATGGCTAAGGTGTCCAAGATGCCTACCTAGTAGCACACGTTCTTGCATCTGTTGAGTGGTGCCCATGTCCCCCCATTACATTCACAGAGGAGCCAGCACCCCATGCCTTCATTCTGCCTCCTGGTGAATCATGCTTAAGAAAAACCTTTGGAAAGACTTAACTATTTTATTATGAATTACTTCCAAGTTCTCCTGTCATTACACTTAGAGCATTATTTTGACTTTTAAAGTTATGTGTAAGTAGACTGTGTTTTCTCTGAGTTTCATTTCAGGATGGTAGAGAGAACATTAAGATCTTTGTTACTGAATCCGAAGGGCACACTGAATCAAAGGATTGACAACCACTGCTCAAGAATACATGAAATTGTCAGGTCTCTATGGAGTTCACATATTTGTTGCCTATTAACCAGAACCGTCCTTGCTGAGGTGGGCTAACTTCTGATTGATCTACTTATGTTGATCGGTGTAGCCATCCTGCCACTGGGAGGTGTGCTGTACTCTTGAATTGAGGATAGGGACAAGAAGAGTGAAGGAAGAGTGGGAGAGAAGGAAGGAAGAGGTCATCACTCCACTTCTAGGAAATATGATGGAGTGGAAAGAACAGTGGCCTGGAATTCTGGGGACCTAGATTCAGTTCCACAGAACTCTGTGTCCTCCGACATGGTACTTCAGTTCTATGAGTCTTAGACTTTTTACCTGAAAAATGGACCACATCCCTTCCAGTCTAGGTCTCTCAAAAAAAGTCCCACTTGGCACTATACATATACTTTCCCTGAAAGCACCAATCACCTGCATATAAGAAGCAGAGCTATTTCTCCTGTATCTGTTGAGAAACATTGTGGGAGTGGGGAAAAGACAAGAGCACTAAAATTTTTAATACATTTTTACAGGGATAGGTATTTTAAGTACATGATCATGTGATATTCATAAGAGGAGATGAGGAAACTGAGGCTCAGAGACGTTAAGTAACCTGCACAAGGTCATGACGCCAGGACACAACAGAGCAGGGGTTTGTACCCAAGCCTGCCTGACTCCAAAGCTTGTTCCAAACCACCATGTTTTCCTGAAGAGAAGGGGATCTGAGAGGCCCAGAAAGACCCTCACTTCTTAACTAAAGAGGAAGAGTCTTGTGTTATTGGCCAATTTCATTTGCTGAAACCACAGTATCATTATATGTAAGGTGATCACTTGTCCCTATTTGCCTGGTACAGTCCCACGGTATGCCTGTTTCCTAGCAGCATTATTAAAGTGCCCCTTTCGCTCTCAAAAGGTTTGCCTAATAGATTTTATGGTCACCTAATTACGTGTTTATATGTCATACCTCCTGTGACTGTATCCTGGAAGCCAAAAAAAAAAAAAAATCACTTGCTGTTGTGGTATAACAAGTTCACTGTATTATGCATGTGCTATCAGTGCCCCAAATGTTTTCTATCCACATTTAGCAGCATGCAGACTTCGAACTGTAGTAAGATGGTACGCCATTAAACTCGTGTGTGACTCCTTTATCTTCCCTTTGCTGGGGATAAAGTCTAATCCTTCGAGAGAAGCTCATGTCTCATGGGTTTAAAGAAAAGATCCTGAGAATGACATGTACTTTTTCAGATGAGGGTTTTCACTTTCAGGCATAGACACTGCAAAATATCTCACACTAGAAATGTTCCTGATGCCTCTGAATATCCTTGGGAAGCTGCCTGCTTGTTCTATTTAAAACCCATAAGAGTCATCCCAGTGACTCTGGAAAGTATAGACGAATGGAAACTTAGACACACACACACACACACACACACACACACACACACACACACACACACACACACACACACACACACACACACACACACACACTTCACAGCAAATCCTAATGTTCTTCCTAGCCATGAACATCAATCTCACTTCTCCTTGTGGTCATCATCTACCAACCTCCTGGTCATGCCTCTAGAGTAGCTGAACATTTTGAAACCTTTGTCTTACCATTTTTTTGATTTCAATATCTAGAATTCAAGAGAATTCAGCCAATCCTTGTCCTCATATTGCAGAAGTCAACTGCCCCTTCTAGACCACTGAAATGGCTCTCACCAAGATATCCAATGATCACCATGTTGCTAAAGACAATGTGTGTTCTCTTCTGTGCTCCTACTGACCACTCTACCTCTGTGACTTCACACTCTCTTGGTTTCCATCTCATGATTCTAAGCTACCTCTGTCTTTTCCACAGTCTTTTCACCTCTATTTGTGGTAGCTTCAGCTCTCTGCTCTTGTCACTCTGTACCCTCTCCCTTAGAGGAGTCTCAACCATATTCATGGCTCCACCATGCTACTGCAGCATTACTCAACACAGCTCTGCAGGTCACTTGTGTCCTTGCCCATTGTTCCTTGAAATTAGTTTGGGAAACGGTGCACACTATCACCTTTTGGACATTACTATTAAGGTTAAGAGTACAAGCTCTCATCAAAAATTATGGCTATCACTGTGGAAAACGATATGGAGATTCCTCAAAAAACTAAAAATAGAACTACCATATGACCCGGCAATTCCACTCCTGGGTATATATCAGAAAAAAACCAAAAACACTTAATTCAAAAAGATATATGCACCCCAATGTTCACAACAACATTATTTACAATTGCCAAGATACGGAAGCAACCTAAGTGTCTACCAACAGATGAATGGATAAAGAAGATGCTGTATATATACAGTGGAATACTACTTAGCCATAAAGAAGGAAATTTTGCCATTGCAGCAACATGGATGGACTTGGAGGGCATTATGCTAAGTGAAATAAGTCAGACAGAGAAAGACAAATACTGTATAATATCACTTATATGTGGAATCTAAAAAACACAACAAACTAGCGAATATAACAAAAAAGAAGCAAACTCACAGAAAAAAACTATTGGTTACCAGTTGGGTGAGGGAAGAGGAAGGGGAAATACAGGAGTAGGGGACTGAAAAGTATAAACTATTAGGTATAAAATAAGCAACAAGGATATATTGTACAATACCAGGAATATAGCCAATATTTTATTTTTTCTTTTTAAAAAAATTTATTGGAATATAGTTGATTTACAATGTTGTGTTAGTTTCAGATGTACAGCAAAGTGATTCATATATATATATATATATATATATATATACACACATATATATTCTTTTTAAAATTCTCTTCCATTATAGGTTATTATAAGATATTGAGTATAGTTTCCTCTACTATACAGTACGTGTTTGTTGGTTATCTATTTTATATATAGTGGTGTGTATATTTTAATCCTAAACTCCTAATTTATCACCCCCTTTCCCCTCTGGTAACCATAAATTCGATTTCTATATCTGAGTCTATTTCTGTTTTGTAAATAAGTTCATTTGTATCATTTTTTTAGATTCCACATACAAGTGATATCATATTTGTCTTTCTCTGTCTGGCTTACTTAGTATGATAATCTCTAGGTCCAGCCATGTTGCTGCAAATGGCATTATTTCATTCTTTTTTATAGCTGAGTAATGTTCCATTGTGTATATATACCACATCTTCTTTATCCATTCATCTGTCAATGGACACTTAGGTTACTTCCATATCTTGGCTACTGTAAATAGTGCTGCAATGAACACTGGGGTGCACATATCTTTTCAAAAAATGGTTTTCTTCAGATATATTTTATAATAACTATAAATGGAGTATAACCTTTAAAAATGGTGAATCACTATATTGTATACCCCTAACATATAATATTGTACACCCCTAACATATAATATTGTACAAAAACTATACTTCAAAGAGTCATGGCTATCATCAAAAAGACAAGTGATTACATGTGCTGGTGAGGATGTAGGGAAAAGGGAACTCCTGTGTACTGTTGGTGCAGCCACTATGGAAAACAGTATGGAGGGTCCCCCCCAAATTAAAAATAGAACTACCATACGATCTAATAATCCCCACTTCTGAGTATATATCCAAAGGAAATGAAAATAGGATCTTGAAGAGATATCTGCACTCCCATGTTCATTGCAGCATTATTCACAATAGCCAAGATATGGAAACAACCTAAATGGCCATCAATGGATGAATGGATAAAGAAGACAGAAGATGTGGTATATGTACACAGTGGCATATTATTCAACCATAAGAAAGAAGAAAATCCTGCCATTTGTGACAACATGGATGGGCCTTGAGGGCATTATGTAGGTGAAATAAATCAGAGAAAGACAAATGCTCCACGGTACCACTTATATGTGGAATCTAAAATAAACAACAACAAAAAAACACAACAACAAAGAAAAGTCAAATTCATAGAAACAAAGTAGAAAAGTGGTCGCCATGGGCTAGGGGGTGGGAGAAACAGGGAAAGGGTGCAAACTTTCAGCTGTAAGATGAATAAGATTTGATGTCCTAATGTAAAACATGGTCATTATAGTTGATAACACTGTTTTATACAATTGAAATTTGCAAGAGAGTAGAACTCAAATGTTCTCACCAAAAAAAAAAAAAAAAAACCAACTGATAAATATGTGAGGTAATGAAAGTGCTAATCAGTTAAGTAGGGGAATCTTTTCACAATGTACATCAAATTGCCACAATATATACTTTAAATATCTTTCAATTTTATTTGTCCATTATACCTCAATAAAGCTGAAATTAAAAAGAATACAAGCTCTTAAATTATCTTTCTGTGTCTGAATCCTGGCCTTGTATTTTCATGTGACCTTGGACAAGTTACTTAATCGCTCTATTCAGTGAAATCTATAAAATGGAAAAATTCAGGCCATACCACATGTGGATACTGTGCACAGAGGAGACATGAATTAATGTGTGGGAAGTGGTTGGCTCACAGTAAACACTCAGTAACATTACTGTTTACCTATTAAAATGTCTGAGAGGTCCCAAAGAGAAGAAACCAGTTTTGCTTTAACTCAATATTTCCCAAATTTATTTGACCAGAGAAGTTTGAACATGACTTAGTTTAGTTTGAGAAACACATGTTACTGAATCTCTGACCCATCTCACCTCAAAACCGTCCAATGAGCTGCAGACTCACCACACACCTGGATGTAGGCTCGTATCCTACATCCAGTCTGCATCTCCCACCCCAGACTTTCCCTCCTCCACCAGTTACTGTATAGTAAATGGCATCACCTTCTATCCACACCAGCAATCTAAGGGTTGGCCATGACTTCTCACTCACTGCTCACCCCATATCCGTCACCAGCTTCTACAAACTCTGCCACCATATTCACTTTCAAAGCGGTCCCTGCCTCTCCATCCCCCCCATGCTTACCACTTCTCAACTGCATGACAGCAATGGCCTCCTCACTGGTTTCCCTGACCTCAGTCTGGCTCCTTCTGAATTGTTGCCAGAACAGTCATTTTTAAATGCCTAATTAGTCAAATGAATCTGAGTCAGGCTGGGACCTGGGACCCTTTGCTGCAGTGCTTGCACCTGGACACACCTCTCCTCCAGCAACAAAATACAAAGAAACTGTATGGGACTAAAATAACTGTGTGCATGTGCAGTTGGGGCAAATACTGGACCCAAAAGATACAGAGACCAAAAAACCCAACTGCCACTTTTGAAGAGGCTGGACCAAAAACAGGGTGTCAGGAGCAAAAGCAAGGTACTGAGAATACCTCCCGCACACACCACCACCAGAGGGGTGAGCAAAACACCTAAGCCACCCCTCTGGCCTGACCCCTGGACACACCCCTACCCTCACCCCATATAAGGAACAAGCTTGCCCCCCTCAGGGAGCCAGCAAGCAAGGGAACCTGTTGTTTGTTCTCGCTCCCCCCTGCCACAGCAGGGGCCCCAATAAAGCCTTGCCTGAATTTCTTGTCTTGCCTCTAGTCAATTTCTATTGCTAGGGAAGGCCATGAACCCTGGTTGGTAACAAATCCTCTTCTTAAAAGGTTTTTCATGGCTTTCAGGATAAAACTTAAACTCCAGCTTAGTATAAAATGCACACCTCTACACCACACATTTCCACCGTTCCTATCTATTTAGAGGTGCCCAAATGTGTTACGCTGTATCATGCCTCTGTGCCTTTGCACAGACTGTTGCCTCTCCCTGGAATGTCCTTCTGCACTCAGATGGCTCCTACTCGTTCTTTAAGACCTCATCTTTCACCTCCTCTCGGAAGGCTCTCCTACGTACATGCTTATCACAGTTTCCATGGTTGACTCATTCATTTCTCTCCCAGATGATTCGTCTCAGCCAATGATGGTAATTCCATTCTCTTGGCGGTCTCTGGTTTGGAAGTGGGTATGTGAGCCAACCCTGAGAATGAAAAACGAAGGGAAGAGTCGCCAGGGGGAGAGAGGTAGAGGGGGAAATTCTGACAAAGGTTTCTTGCTTCTAAGAAGAACATACTGGACAGATACAGACTTTCTCTTGACATTGTATGTGAAAGAGACACCAGGAATTCTGGCAGCCATCCTATGATGCTGATGGCAAATGGTCTGAGGGGGAGCTCTGGCCAACTGAGAAGAGCAGTGCAGAGAGAGAAAATGAGCCTGGCTTCTCAATCCTGGAATCATCCCTGACTCTGGACTTGGTGTTGTCTTGGATAATAAATCACTTTATTATTTAAACCCGTGTTTGTTAGAGTTCCTTGCTGCTAATGTCATGCTAACTGATGCAGCTGTCACCATCTCATGGGTCTCTCTGTCATCACAATCAATCATCACACCAAAGTCAGGAACACGACACAAAACCCTCACTGAACTTCAGCGTCATCCTGGTGGACCTCAATAATGCAATAAGATAAAGACAACAAAGAAGAAGTGTAAATACTAGAAAGGAAGGCACAAAACTGTCACTATTTCCAGGTGATAGTATCATCTACAAGAAAAGGCAAAGATTCGAATAAGCTAGGGGAATTAATCAGAAGTCAGTAAGGTGTTCAGATTCAAAACAGGTGATTTACTACACACACGCAAAGACCATAAAAAATATGATAATGGAAAATCCCATTCAAAATAGCTAAACGCTATTAGAATAGCCACGTAATATCCAGGATATCCATAAGAAATATGCAAAACTTGTGTGAGGACAACATTAAGACAGAGCTGTATAACCTAAAATAGCTAAACGCTATTAGAATAGCCACGTAATATCCAGGATATCCATAAGAAATATGCAAAACTTGTGTGAGGACAACATTAAGACAGAGCTGTATAACCTAAAAGAAAATCTGAAAAAAATGAAGGAATATATCAGTGTTCCTGAATAGAAGTCAGTTATTTTGAAGATCTAGATCTCCTCTAATTAAACTAAAATTCACTGCAATTTCAATATAAATCTCAACACATTTTCAGAAATGACAAATGGAGAAAGTGCACAAGATTAATCAAGAAACTCTGGATAAAAAAAGATCCATGAGGGGGAACTTGACCTGTCTGATGTCAAAACTATACTATAGTTAATAATGGAGCAGGAATACTAAAATATGCAATTCAGAAATATACCTTTGAAAATAATGAACGGTTATGATAAATAACTTTGAGAAAAATCACTAACCAACTGGGAGAGGGAAAAAGTATATCCCTTCTTCATGTCAAACACACATAAAAATTCCAAAGAAGTTAACAGGTCAAATAAAAACAAATATTAGATCAAACCACATGAAATCACCATTTTTGTAGGTCAAAAGCAGCTGAGTATCAGCAATTTCACATAGTTCAAGCTAATGCATTAATTATGAGGATGAAAACACAGAAAACATGTTTATAATCTTGGAATGAGGGAAACTGACATAAAATAATAAAACTTAGAACATAGAAAAATTAAGTAGTCTGCACATGCAGAAGCTGTCTGTGCATATGAAAAGTGCCTGTGCTACAAAGTTAACATTAAAATAAGTTAAAAGCCAAGAACAAATTATGAGGAAAGAAGTTAATACTTGTAAAAGGCAAAAGATTAATATGCAGATTATAAAAGAATTCCCACAATCTATAAGGGAAGGACAAAAGAAAACAAATTCATAAAGTAAACAAGTAATTCCCAGGAGAAATGCACGTGGACAATTATCCTTTGAAAAGATGCTCACCCTCACTAGGAAAAAGGAAAAGGCAAATTAAAACAATAAAATCTCATTTTTTTTTTTCAATCTTAGAAATTGGTCACATCAGGGTTAGTGCTTATGTGGGGAAGCAGCCATTTTCCTACTCACCTTGTTAGTGAGTGTTAGTCTTTCAGAGGATAATTTATTTGCCCATTTCCATCAAAATTTAAAATGTGTACATCCTTCAACTTTTAAGAATCTGTCATAAAGAAATACTTGTATATGCACATTCATTGCAGCACTGTTACAGCTAATAAATAGGAAATATCAGTTTTCCAACAGTAATTTGGTGATTAAATAAATTATGGCATCTCTACACTACATGATATTATTCAGCTAATTTATAAAAGGATACAGATTAATATGTATCGATATGGAAAGTCCTTCAAGCCATATGATAAAGTGAAAAAAATGAATTGTAAAATAATACATACAGAACAATCCTATTTATGTAAAAAAATAATCCTATGTCCATTCTACACGTCAATGTGCATAGACTGGCTAATAATATGCATCTCCCTACCCCAGTCTGTCCTAGGGTCAAGGAAAACATTCTATAAAATTGTACTTTAAAAATCTTTTATAATAAGAACACATAATCTATTATCTATGTCATTATACAAATACAATTAATTTCATTTCAATTCACTTAGAAGTCAGTTCCACACATGTGCATGTGGTATGGCCAATTCCAGACATTTCCCAGGATTTTAAAAATTTTAATCATTTGGTGAAAACCACATATACATATATAACAGCAGCTCCTTTCCTGCTGTAGGCTCTGATTTTTTAAAATTCCTATTTCAATTCCTATTTTCCCCCAAGGACCACAGAATAACACACAAAATACATTTTCAATGAAAAGGAAATTAGCAGAACATCAGTTTGATCCCAGTTCTTTAACTGCTATTGTATTTCAGGACAGCTCTACTTTGAAGATAAAGGGGAGTTTTGCCTCATCCAGGCAAGCACACTTGAAGATCTTAAACTTTGAACAATAAAAGGAGGGAGGAGCATGTTTTGATCATCCAATCTGTCCTGTCTATGATCTTCAGTCATTCCTGGGCTATCTGGATTGGACACCCCACTGCTGCCTCCTTCCTAACGGGGCTACAACTGGCATGTAATTTATTAGCCTTTAGGATGACTTCATACCATTTCACTTAATAGGAGGGCCAGGACCCCCATTTCAAGCCCTCCCATTTTCCCTCAGCGCTCGCTTGCTCACTCTCTCCTTCCTGCCTGCCTCTCTGCTTTTCTCCCTCCCTCTCTTTCTCATCCTTATCACAAACCTTTGACACTGGGTTCGCCTAGGCTTCTCTTCCAGCCACCGGCCCCCGCGGTGAGCCGGCAGCTGGAAAGCCCGCACTCTCCGCAGGCGCAGAGGAGAGCCCAGCGCCAGGGCACGTACCCGTGTTTCTGGCTGTGATCTTGGAACTGTGTCTCAGCAGACGGACAAACACGTTGCTGCTGCAGTGGTTCACCAACTGCAGGCGGAGACCCCTCCGAGTCTGGATCTTGACCAAGCATTTTGCCATTACTGGTGCTTCAATTCCCTCAGTCTCCTCCTCCTGTCATGGCCCAGGGCAGCTACCGCCAGCCATAGTGGCTTTGACCTTTCACTAACTGTCCATTCTGTTTTAAAGGACCGAGGCAGGGCGCACTGAATGAATCAAATGTCAGGCTCCTAATGCAGCCAACAGAAATAACTCAGGAGGGATCAGCATGGGGCCGGAGGAGGGAGGGGGCTGCTATTTTTAAACTCTCCACTCACTCCCCTAACAGACAATGAAATAATATGCATCTCCCTACCCCAGTCTGTCCTAAACCATCCAGGCCAGAGGACCCCAGCCAAATGCCCTACAGTGTCCTAACAATTGAATGTCCCCCCTAAAGATAAAAACGACAACTGGACAACTGTGCAATGGAGAACACCCCCTTGATTTCTTTTAAAAATAATTTGAATCTTTATTAAGTTCTAGAGCAGCGCTGTCCAGTAAAAATACAACGCAAGCCACATTAAAGAAGAAAGCATATGAGAAGTAAAAGAATAAATTAAAATTAATTTTAATAATGCTCTTTTAATTTTTTAAAATTTATTTATTTAATTTATTTTTTTTGGCTGTATTGGGTCTTTGTTGCTGTGTGCAGGCCTTCTCTAGTTGCGGCGAGCGGGGGCTACTCTTTGTTGCGGTGCGCGGGCTTCTCATTGCAGTGGCTTCTCTTGTTGTGGAGCACGGGCTCTAGGCGCACAGGCTTCAGTAGTTGTGGCACGCAGGCTTCAGTATTTGTGACTCACGGGCTCTAGAGCGCAGGCTCAGTAGTTGCGGCGCACGGGCTTAGCTGCTCGGCAGCATGTGGGATCTTCCCGGACCAGGGCTAGAACCCGTGTCCCCTGCATTGGCAGGCGGATTCTTAACCGCGGTGCTACCAGGGAAGCCCCAATAATGCTCTTTATTTGAAGCCAAGATATCCAAAATAGTATCATTCACTATATAACAATAACAAAATAATAAAAGTTTAGATACTTTTTTTCGTACTAAGTCTTTGAAGTTGGTGTACATTTGCACACTTACAGCATGTCTCCATTCAGACCAGCCACATTGCCAGTGCTCAGCAGCCACAGGGGCTGCCGTGTTAGACAGCACAGCTCTGGACAAATCGCTGAGCTCCTCACAGCATTATCTCTGTTCTCACAGGGATGCTAACATTTTCTTCATTTTATAGAGAAGGAAACAACATCCTGGAAAAAGTAACTGCCCTGACCAAATTTATAGTTAGTAAGTGGCAAAGCCATGATTTGAACCTAAGCATCCAATTAACATCAGGTGACTAAGAAGACAGTCCCCCAGGAAGAGAGCTGTTACTGCCCCCACTTCTAACCACATGTGTTTTCAATGCAGGAGCTAAATGTTACATTCTCTCTCTCAGGACTTTTGAAAGTCCTGCACTTGTACCTCTGAGGCATGAAATGTGCTTGCATCCCAGAGTAAGTGCTCAGGGAGCAAAATGTTTTCAATGTTTTCAGAGTATTGAAAAATTCCTATATTTGAAAAAATTTCAACTGATTAACAACTGTGCGCCACATACTATCCTTCAGTTCTATTTCTTGGCTGGTATATTTTTCCCACTCTCATTTTTAGAAGAAAAAAAAAATCCTCCCATTATTTAATTATTCATGCATGCATTTTTCTACTTTAAATGGCTACTGAGGGCAAAAGATAATTTTCTAATAAAAATATTCTTTTCTTTCCCCTCTCCTGACAAAATAAACCATTATATGCAGGGCAGTCAGCTGAAATTCTGCATTGTTATACTTCACTGTGGGAATATAAATTGATTTAGCATTTCTGGAAAGAAGTTTAGAAAAATATATTGAGTTTTATAGGAGTGATATTCGTTGACTCAGAAATTCCACTTTTAGGAATTTAGCCTGAGGAAATAATGAGAAACGTTGACAAAAATTTTTGGACAAAGGTTTTCATCAGAGTATCATTTATTATAGCAAAAAGAAAAAAATAAATCTAAATTTCCAGTGGGAAAATGAGTAAATACATGTGATGGAATATTGTACATCCATTAAAATGTATGTTTAGGAGTTTAATGATGTGAGGGAGAGCTTGCAATGTATTGATAAGTGGAAAAAGCAGTTTATATAAGCAGTATGACCTCAACTATGTAAAAAATGTACATTACGGAACAGATTATAAATCTTGAAAGGGGAGAAGGGTGGTAGCCAGTTGTGCACTGTGGGCTGAGGTCACCGCTAGAGACCTCCCAGGGGGCTCCCTCACCCTGCCCACTGGTTGTCAGTTCCAGGTATAGTAGGGCAGTTCCTACTCTCACAGCCATTAGTCAATTTCGAAACCCTACACTTGAAAGTTAAGTACCCCTAAAAATTCACAAAATCTTCAGGCCTTTGCAATTCCCCTTGTGATATAATTCTGAGCAGAATCCCCATATATAAAATAGACTGCACAGAGTGGGGCCCTGGGGTAGTACTTGCTAGGTCTTGCCTCACTAGCCTCCAACAGTGGTTCTTGAAGAACTACTGAAAATCTTTAGGATACTGGAAAACAAATCAGAAAATCCCCATCCCAGGTGAATCAATGCTGTGCAGTGACACAGATAAAAGATTTCAAAGATTAATGTGGGCTCATTTGCATAGCAGTAGACCAGGGCTCAGACATTGAGAAAACCTCCCTTTGCCTGTTTGGAGGGAATACAGATGAATCTGTGTGCTTATCATTATAAATTATAAAGACAACATGATGTGAACCTGAGGGCCCACTCTAAACAAACAGCCCTTCCAAAAAAACAAAACAAAAACAAACAACAACAACAAAAAACCAAGAAAGCAAATTAAAAACCTGAAACAAAACCACCACCATACTTTATTTCTGTTCTTTTCCACCGGGAGAGTTATTCTCCGTTAATTCTCAAGCTTCAAATCTCATTATAGTTTTGAAGTGTCTCCTTCTTTCCTTTTATTAACTACTAGTCATAATATTTTGCATTTCGTGCATGTAAAATTTTTCCCTTTATTTTAGCTTGTTCCCACTCTTTGTGCTACTTTTGAGAGATCTTAAGTAGATTCTTTCACCCTCTTTCTTCTGGGGACCTTCAACTTTTATTTAGAGAGAGGGAACCTAGAAGGACCAGCATCCCATATTGTGCCATATTTCTCTCTACCTTGCCCTACTCTACCCAAAGGTGTGGCTACATTTCAAGAGGAAGAAGCAAAGGAAGGCAGAGATGCGGAGCCAACCCAAAGGATTCTGGGAGGAACTGCACAGGAGGCTTGTTTTCGTTTGAGGCACTGCGCTCACAGACTGATATCAACAGCACAACATTTAGGTGCCCTTGAATATCCTTCCTGTTTAGATTTGTCTGTTTGTTTGAAGAATCAGGAATGCATGTCTGGGCATGACAAGAGGCTAAAGAAAACAGCGGATATGTGTGAAGAGGGGAATCGATTTTCCACAGTGAGATGTCAGAAACACTGATAAATCAGGCAGAAGCCACCGCGGAGGAAGAGAGTTCAATGGTAAGAGCAGTTCACGAGCCTGGATTTCATGTCTACTTTTGTGACAAACTTCCTGACACAGATTTGAGGCAAGGGAACAAGCTTGTCTCTGCTTTGTGGGTGACTGGGAGCTACTGGATGACTTGGAACCCTGGTGCATTTGAAAATGGAGACAATACTTCTCCCGTGGATGTTAGGACAAGGAAATGAGATCATGTATATCAACTGCCTTGCGTAGTGCTGGTTCCTGGTTGATGAACCAGAACTTACTAAGGAGTTACAGAAGGCAAGGTTTAAAGCACAAGCTCTGGGTTCTAATACCAGCTGTACCGTTTATCTCTGACCTCAGTTTCCATGCCTGTAAAATGAGCATAGCAAAGGCAGGGCCCACCTCCCAGGGCTGTTGTGAGGATTAATAGGTAATCCACGTGGCATGCTCAGATCAGTGCCCAGCACAGGTTACTCAAGAAAAATTAGTGATTTTTTTTTTTTTAACACATGCTCATTCTTTTCTCTCCTTTACTCAAGGGGAAGACAGTGAGGATTTTAAATCATCTGGATTTTCTTCCATCAACCATCTGTCTCTAACATTTCTAGTTACTTCTCCCCAAATAGTAGGGAAGCGGCATTGCAGGTTGTTAAGTTTACCTGACCAGCCCTGTAACCTTGGGAAAGCTACATAAGCTTGTTGAACTGTAGTTTTCTGCCTGTAGAATAGTACTGATGTTGGCACTTACGTAACTGAGTGCCTGATACGTAGCAGGCACAATAAATATCATGTACCTTAGTCGCTGTTTTGAAAACTCACAGATTTCACAGGTGTAGTGGATTTGGCCATTAGTTAAAAGAGTTATGGAGATTCACTGAAATTTTAGCTAACTGCTAACTCCAATGAGAAAGATAATAAAAAGTTATTACATACGTTAAATGTTCTTTGTAATACATTTAGACATTAAGTACCAATTATTAGGAGTCCTGGGCACTATCACATATTATATTTATCATATAATAAAATATAATAATGATATAAAACATTGTAATACTATATTTGTGATACAGTGGGTATATTCTTGGGTGTATAATAAGGAGGAATGGAAGCAGTTCCCAGCACCACTAAGTGACAGGGCTGTTCGGTCAGGTAGTCAATCATCTGCGTAATTCAATTTCCTCCTTCGTAAAGTGAGGCAACATTATCTGTTCTATCCATGTCAAGGAAGTGGTCATGAGGCTCAAATTATGATAACTCATGTGGAGAAAACTCTGAAAAGGTATAAGGTGCTTTGGCATATCAAATGCTCTTCCTTTTAGCATCCCCCTTATTAGATGAAGCATTCACTGAGTGCTTCCTGCCTGTAAAATGAGAGCACTGCTCGGCGGGGCCAGGCATCACCATGCAGTGGTGGGAAAGAGGCCAAGAAACCCCTCCGGAGAATTACAGTTGCAGACAGAATAGAATAGACATTAAACAGCACAGCTGGGCTCTCCTCAACATCATTGTGGGGAAGGAGAATGCTCTTCACAGGAACTTCATGGCTGTAGAGGATTCTAGCATAAGGGCTCATCCATCTGTTGCCCTGACCATCCCATACACCGATAACTGTGGTATCTCTAGACAGGCAGCTTATGCGCGCCGAGACAGACAATGAGAGAGAGTCAGAGACAGAGAGAGAGACAGAGAGGTGGGAAGGCGGGCAGAATGTACAGGGCCCTCTCTCCGTCTGCTCGGGCCACTGGTGATGATTTCTCGACGGGCAGAAAATACAGACAGAATGCTCCATCAGACACTGCCCTGCTCTGCCTTCCTGCCTCCCTGTGTCCTGTCCCTCACTTTTCCCCCCCCCCAACCTTTCAGTGTCAATATCTTCGAAATAAAACCTTAGGCGGTTGTCATTATTATTCTTATTATTTAAAAAAAGCACTATCTGCACAGTGTAGGAAAGTGGAGAACTACCAGAAGTTAGGAAATGGGTGGAGATCCCAACAGTCCCTCAAAAGCGACAGCCCAGAGAAAACTGCTGCTGAAATTTGCTCTATTTCCTACCAGACCTGCAGGAGCTTTAAGTTCAAAAGGGTTGCAAATATAGTTAAAATAATTGCAAGATGGTGAGGTCTAGAGAAGCCATAATTGAGTATGAAATTTTAACCTCAAAGCCTAAAATACCAACGTATTGTGCTATATATCATTCTGTGTGATGTTTTGTGTTTTTTTTTTTTTTTGTGGTACACGGGCCTCTCACTGTTGTGGCCTCTCCCGCTGCGGAGCACAGGCTCCGGACGCATAGGCTCAGCGGCCATGGCTCACGGGCCCAGCCGCTCCGCGGCATGTGGGATCTTCCGGGACCGGGGCACGAACCCGTGTCCCCTGCATCGGCAGTCGGACTCTCAACCACTGCGCCACCAGGGAAGCCGTGTGTGATGTTTTGAGCTAAAAATTTTAAAACTGAATTTTTTCTTCAGGGTCTGACTTTCTGAGTGCTATTTACCAAGATCTGAGCAAGCCTCAGTTTGCCTGCTCTTCACCTCCTTCCTTCTCTGACAGAGTGTCCATGAAAGGCTGCTTTAGAAGATGCTCCATAAGGACAGACAAGCCTGCATCCAGGTGAGCCAGTTCACAGACTGGTTGGCTAGTCATTCATTCATCCAACAGATACTCCCTGAGCACCTTCAGTGTTTTAAGCACACTGAGTGCGAGCCTGATCACGGTCTCGGCCCCATCCTGGAGGGCGATATAGTTGTGCAACAGGTAAACCAACAAATAGACAAGACAGCATGAGTGCTATGAAGGGAATAAAAGGATGTTATCATCATCAATAACTTGGCAGGAGTGGTTTTGGGGGTGAAGCTTCAGATGGAGCCGTTGGGGAAAGACCATCTTAGGGTGACAGTTTACCCTACATCTTAAGAGGAGACAGAAGGATCCCAGTTATGCAAGGATACCTTATCATATACTGAATGCTTATCTGGCATAGGGAAGTCTGTTTGGGGGCTTTCTCTCTGGCACCTGAATCAGCGTCTTCATTACTTTTGCTTCAGAGTAATGACAGGTCACCCTTACTGAGGGCTTGATATGCACCAGGCTTTGCTCTAAGCCCTTCATATACATTCTCTCAGGAATGCTGATCTTATTTTTGAGAGTACCATTGTCTTTTTCATAGTTAAAAAAGAAAAAAAAAATATATATATATATCCTGTTGCTATAAGTCAATTAATACTTATGACTACCGTATTAACTAGGGTTATTATCTCTAAATTTTACAGATAAGGAAACAGAGGCTTAAAGATTAGGAGCCACGTCCTACAAAAATAAAGGAGTGCCTTCCAGGAACATCACACCTTCCCCCAAACACACAGCATCACTGAACCTTCCTTCTCCCTCACCCTTTATCTAGACAAACACCCACCTGTCAATTCCACCTCCTAATTCTTCTCCCTCACCCACTTCCCAGTCTCAGCCACCTCACTGGAGTCTGATGCATCTGCCCTCTCACCCTCCGACACATTCATCTCAGAGTATCTAGATACAAAGCAAGTTTTAAAAAACACACATCTGTTCACCTCACTCACTTGAAACTGTCAGAGAGCTTCTTTCAAACATATCCAGTAGGGATATTCTTGGAACTTTTAGCTCATAAATTTAGAACAAAAGCTTAGTGATAATTTCTCATGGCCACAGAATCTTAACAAATAGAGATAGATTCCATACGCTTGATGGAAAATCTAAAGATGAAGAATGGCATTTGCTTAAATAACCTTCCCAATTAGGTCCCAGAGTATAACGCTGGAAACTTCTCTAGAGCTTTAGGAGAAAAGGTATTAAGTAACTTCTCAAGTGAATTTGCTTCTTGCTTTGTCTTTTAGGATTTTTTTTTTCTTTTCGTTTTCTGGTAATCCAGATTCTATCAAACAAATCAAAGAGAAAGGAAACCCACAGTGGGGTGAGGGGCAGGACAAGTCTAACTCTACGAAAGCCTTAGAAGTAGCATGAGATGCTCTAGCTGCAACGAAATGGGCATCTCAGTCTCTATTTCCAAATCTCTTCTGCCAAGCAGAAAAAGCCATGAAAGGACCCGCCGGAGACTGAAAATCAAGAGGCCTGCTGACAGCCTAAGAACCTCTCACACTTCCTCGTATTTTCCTGACACTCCATCTTATTTCCAGACAAGAAAGAGCATATCATTCCAAGCAGTCAGCTTTGGGTAAGAAACAAAAGTTAAAAAACATGTTTGTGACTTAAGATAAAAGTATTGCTGGGCCACTGCCTCTATCTTCCGAAGAATGAATTTAGCTCCTGCCCCCCAAAACTGACTACAAGATTTCTTCCTAAATGTTTAAAATGAGCATACTCTGTTCCAATAGGGAAATGTTTAAATCCTTAAAAAATAAAGCTAGAGCAAAGAATATAAAAAAAACCTCACTAGTTATTTTTAAATGACAGAAAAAGCCTAATGTATTACAAATACGCATTGTACTTACGAGTTCTCAGTGGAAGCAGGTAAGAACTCTGAATTTTTTTCTGTCTTATTCCATAGTATGGCTTATATTTAATCTTAGGGCTTAGGGTCAGGAACAGAAAAGTTGGCTAGAATGGCTCACCTTCCATTCAACCATCCACCCATTAATGAACAGATACCAGGCACTGTGCAGGGAGGGGCACCCAGTTAGACCAGACATGTAAACTAATGGTTAGACAAAGGAGTTTCACAAACCAAATGTAAGTGGTGTCTCCAGGGAAACGGACAGCAGAGTGGAGGTTGCCAGGGGCTGGCGGGGCGGGGTGGTGGTGGAGATATTTGTCAAAGGGTACAAACTTCCAGTTATTAGATTAACAACAGCTGGGGGTCTCATGTACAGCATGGTGACTGTAGCTAATAACGCAGTATTATATACTTATATGTTGCTAAGAGAGTAGATCTTATGTTCTCACCATAAGAAAGAAATGATAATTATGTGATGGGATGGAAGTGTTAGCTAACTCTATGGTGGTAATCATTTTGCACCATATAAATGTACCAAATCAACACATTGTACACCTTAAACTTACACAATGTTATATGTAATTATATCTCAATAAAGCTAAAAAGAAGAATCAATGCAAGAATGAAAGCAAAGAAAGCTATTAGTTCTGTCTTTAAGCCAGGGGCATTTCATAGAGGAGGAGCCACTTAACAGTATGGATCTAGCAGATGGAGCAGAGGGAAGTTGGAAGAGCAGCCCCAGTAAAGGAACCAGCAGAGAGGAGCCCACATGGGCCTGTGGTACTGGGGCAGCGCGGGGGGAGCTGCATTCACAGAATGATGAGAGGGTTGAGCAGGACCAAAGGAGGGAAATAAGGCTGGAGAGGTGAGCGTGGACCAGATTGTGAGGAGTCATGAACACCTTTTGGGGCTGGACTCTGCTCCACAGTCAATGAGGAGGTTCTAGAAACTACTTCAAATAAGGGTGATTGCTCTAGCTAGAGTTTTCAGGATGGGTTATAGGGAGATCAATAAGGAAGATACTGCAGCGTCCCCAGAAAGAGAAGAGGGGACCTGAAATGAAGCTGTAGCGGCAGGCTGAAGAGCCCGGGCAGATGTCAGAGTTACTTCTGGGATGGACTTGACGGTGGTGGCTGAGTGGATGTGGAGCATGGGAGGGGTATCGAGGCAAGGATGGCCTCCAGGTCTCTCTGGTTGGGGTAACTTCATGGATGGTACTGTCATTAACCAAGTCAGAGCAGGAGCAGTTTGGAGACTGGGATTTGGGGAAGGATGAGAACATGAGTGTAGTCGTAAACCCATTAAGTTTGATGTGTGAGCTGTGAGCTGTTGTGTGGCGTCCAAGTGGAGGTGGCCAATAGCAGCTGAGAGTATAGGGTGGCAGTGTGAGGCTGAGCTCTAATACAAGGAAGCTAATCCAAGAGAAACAGAGAGGAGGTCAAGGTCGCCCTCGTCAGAGAAAACACCACACCGAGAATCCTGTCTCCTTATTCCAAGTTCAGTGGTCTTTCCATTTCCAAACACCAATGAAGAGCAAGCTTTACTGTCTTCCAACCATGGTAAGGCAATGTTTTAAAATGTTAATTGACGAATTCACCTATGCTCACAGAAGTCCTGGAAGCCTTTTCTTCATCCTCAGCCCAGAGAGCAAACCTAACCTACCCAACAATAAAACAACGACCACAAATACTTAGCCATTAATCTCACAAACCATTCTCCAAGACAGAAAGACCTCCTCAACCTGCAGACTGCACAACAGAATTCTGAGTAAAAGGAAAATTGAAGGGGTTACAAGTAGAGGAAGAGTGTAAAATAAGAGACCCCAGTCTCCAAGGATCAGGTACCATCCATTGACAGCACCAAGGAGCCTTATGGGAGTCACCACCCAACAAGCCACCCATCGACTGTGCAGATGCAGAACTGTCCATTCCCTCTCTGATTTATCTACTATAGGAGACACTCTTATTCACTGGTGCATGGTGCTCTTAAAACCCTGGGAATAAAGATAGGGCCTGAATACCTATAGATACCCCTCTACAGGGGTGATGGTAACATGAAGGGGAACCTTCCACAGCTGTCCATACATGAAACCAGATGACAATCTCCCACAGATGTTGGACAGGGACCAGGAATTTCACAACTATCTTGCATTCTTCAAAGACATGCATGAGGAATTTCCTTGGAGAAGAATTTGAGCCATCTCTCTCTGACCAAGATGACCTATAATTCAGATTATTCCTTCCACATAAACAAAGAGTTTTTCCTCTATCCTGGTCAAACCTAGGACTTGAAATTTGCCTGCTGTTCCATAACTTAGATATATCAAGGTAATCTATTCACAGTGCAGTGTTGTCAGATGTCAGCGCCCAGAGGTTTTCCTGTAAGAATAATGGGTGACAACGCTGTCCTTACTGGCTCCAGTTAGAACAGGCTCCTTTCGTCTGTTGAGAACTCTCGGCCAAGAATCGACTTCCTTTGTCTCTGTCCAGGATGAATTTGTTTTCTCATCACTTCTGCTGTATTATTTCACTCCCTCCAGGCACAAGTTGCCATTACAGATGAACCATTTTTCTCCGAGTAAAGGAAATTGAGTAAAGGAAATTGGGCTGCATCAGTAAATGGAACTCCAATTGTTTCCATATTTCCCAACAGCTCTGCAGATGGTATTAAGAAACAGGCATCTGTGTCTCCCTGTTGAAAAAAACAGGCTCTTCTGGAACTACGGGCTCCTTGTGTTGCTGCTAGGGAACCAAGAAACTAGAGGCAGCAGGACCCAGTCCTTCACCCAGCACACCAGCCAAGGGCCTCTCTCTCTCACACGCTAGTTGTATGCTCAAAAGAGAAACACAAATGGCAAGAAATGCAAGAAAAATGTCCAACCACTCTAAGTTTTGCCTTTCAAATTCTCAAAGATTTTAAAAAACGGTTATACTCAGTTGTGTAGCTACGTAAGACACATTCATATATATATATAATTTAGGTAGGAGATGGAGGGGGTGAAAGATATTTTTGTCTATTTATGTGATCGAATAATGTACGTCCGTTAAAATTAAAATAGTGGAGGAATATTTAATGCATAGATAAATGTTCATGTTATACTAATAAGTGAAAAAGCAGATTACAAAATAGTATCTCTAGTGTAGTCCAATATTTGTTAAAAATATATAGAATGGATTATACACATTCATACCACAGTTTGAACACAGGGGATTGCAGGTGCTTTTAAAATTCTGGATTTGTGGTTTTTGTATTTTCCAAACTTTCTACAATGACTATGTATATTATAGCTTTTGATTTCAGATTAAAAACAAAAACAAAATAAAACAGAACAAGTTTGGCTTCTGGCAAAACCTAATCCCAGGAGAATATTCTCCTTATATGCTTTCTTTTACATAAACAAAAGCTGTCCTGGCTGCATTTAGAACTCATTCATTCATTTGTTCACTAATTTGACAAGCATTAACTTAGCTCCTACTGTGTGTCAGAACATCTCTAAGTGGTAGGGACAATGTCAGGGTGGGGCAGGCAAAGTTTTTGCTGTCGTGGAGCTGACATTTTAGTTGAGGGAGACAGTCAACAAACGAGAGGACAACTAAGTAAATTAGAAGTGCTGGATAGTGCTAAACACTCTGACAAAAATCAAACAGGGCGCTGGCACAAGAGAGAACAAATGGCTAGGTTTGGAGAATTACTCAGAATTGGGTACTCAGGGTTTCCAGAGAGCTGAAATTTGAGCTAAGACTTAAAGAAACAGCCAAAAGCAATTACACTCCAATGAAGACGTTAAAAAAAAAAAAAAGAAAGAAAAGAAAAAGAAACAGCCAGTCATGCACAGATCAGAGGAAAGGCCCTTCTAGGTAGATAAATCAGCTGTGCAAAGGCCCTGTGGTGGCAACAAGGTCAGAAGACCAATGTGGTAGGAACACAGAGATTCAAGAGGAAAGCAGTAGGAAATGGTCTAAGGGTGGGTGGGGGGACATAAATAGATCCAAGTTCCACTTATAAAAGATCACCCTGGCTGCTGTGTGGAAAACAGGAGTCGGGGGAGGTGGGCAGTGTAGAAGCAGAGATACTGTTATCTCTTGAGGGAGACAAGAGTGGCTGCAGCTGGAGTGGTTGCAGTGGCAATGATTCTGGGGTATATTTGAAAGGTTAAAGTGAAAAGGATTTTGCTGATGGATTTGACAGTTTTGTATTTCATGACACCACTGGGCAGTGAGAGAAGTTTAACCGGAGACGATGGGCATTTAAGATCAGACCCCTCTACTCAAGATGGGGCCAGTGCTGGGGAAGAGTCTGCTCTGAGAAGGAACAGAACATGGCCCTGAGAAACACAAGACAGGAAGGGAGCACCATGCAGGCTGTCCACCAGCAGAGTATGGCCTAGCCCCAGGGAGAGGGGCCTTCAAGGTCCTGGAGGAGTAGAGTACCAGGGGCACCACCAGGGCAGAGACTCAGGAAGGGAGCAAGGCTGGCATGCGGACCAGGAGAAGACAGGGCAGAGCAATAGAGAGAGCCGGACTCACAGCCTGAGCCAAGAGGCTGGGCTTCAGCCTATTCGTTCCCTCCCAGAGCAAGGTAGGATTGGCCCTGGAGTTGGGGGTGGGGCTAAGCCTCTATTTAGGGGCCAAATGGTGCAGCTGCAGAGGGGCTCAGGCAGAGACGGACAAGCCATAGATCCCAAGGGCTGCTCTCTTTTTTCTAGTATGGACACTCCTTCCTTTAATGGCAAAATCCAGTCTGTGTTCAGATTACCACGTGGGTCATCCTGAAAACCCTATTTATTTCTCTTTCAGCCAGACCATCTGCCCATTTTCACATTTTTTTTTATGCTGAAGTGGAGACTGGGGGGACTAAAAAGCTCCCAAATTGGACTTCTCTTCTAAGAGGCGACATTAAAGGAGGTGAGGGTTCTTTTAAGTGAGGAAGTGTTCGTTTTATATTCCCTTTTAAGCTAGCTGCTATTAATTTTCAATTTTATGCTGGAAGTTTGCAACTTACAAAAAATAAAGGAAAAATGTAATCCTGCTTTTATAGATCATTGTGCCACAGGCTTACTGTTTCATTAACCACATTTAAAAAGAAGATGTTTATACCTTTTGTTTTTGGAGGTAATGATGAGTGATCCAAAAGCACGTAATTAAGAACAGCAGGAATATGGGGAAGAATTACTAAAGGACAGTCAGAGTGTGGAGGAAACTTAGAAACCATCTCACCTTGTTTTATAAAAGAGGAAATAAGATCCAGGTACTGCCAGTGTCCAGCACATACCAGAGAAGAAGTAACTGTTTATCAAGTGAATGAATGAACCCCAGCCCTCTCAGTCTCTATCCAATGCTCTTCCCATCACCAGAGGATCCCCACTAAGGTTGTGTCCTGTGTATACTCAGAAAGTAGAGTCCATCTCACTCCTGGGCATATGTATGGACAAAACTATAATTTGAAAAGATGCATGCACCCCTGTGTTCATAGCAGCACTATTCACAATTGCCGAGACATGGAAACAACCTAAATGTCCACCGACAGATGAATGGATAAAGAAGATGTGGTACATATATACAATGGAATACTACTCAGCCATAAAAATAGAATGAAATAAGGCCATTTGCAGCAACATGGATGGACCTAGAGATTAATATACTAAGTGAAGTAAGTCAGACAAAGAAAAATAAATACCATATGGTATCACTTATATGTGGAATCTAAACTATGACACAAATGAACTTATCTACAAAACAGAAACAGACTCACAGACATAGAGAACAGACTTGTGGTTGCCAAGGGGGAGTGGGGTGGGGGAGAGATGGCCTGGGAGTTTGGGATTAGCAGATGCAAACTATTATATATAGGATGGATAAACAACAAGGTCCTATTGTATAGCACTGGGAACTATACTCAATATCCTGTGATAAACCATAATGGAAAGGAATATGAAAAAGAATGTATGTATGTGTATAACTGAATCAACTTGCTGTACAGCAGAAATTAACAACATTGTAAATCAACTATACTTCAATAAAATAAATTAAAAAAAAGAATTTGAAGGATTTTTGAAACAATAACAACAACAAAAAGAGAGTCCAGCATTCATGTAAATCGGGGACTCAGGGCCACCGCAGAACACTTCAGTGAGAGTGACACAGCACCTACCAAAGAGCTTAGCAAAGGTCTAGACTGTGCTTGGATGACTCACCCTGGTTTACCAGCATGAAAGACCAAAAGCATGTAAAATGGCATGTCACCACCGTAACTAGAGCAGATAGATCTCACATCTATTTTAGGAATCTGGAGTTTTGGCATGAACAGGGATTTGAGAGTTTCAAAAACACGCCCTGCCTCTTCTTCTTGGTGTACTCATCGGTAAGATCTAGAGCAGCTATATCCAAACCATTTTTGGGGGGAAACATGTTTGTTCATACTTATGAAAAAATGAGCATTTATTTATAAATTGGATACATGTACAGTTCTCTTGATATATTATATCCATTATAAAACTTATGCAATAGAAATTTTCTGAGGAGGTGATAAAAGTAAAATCCCAATAGAAATCTGGATAGTTATTTCCTCCACCCCAGTGGGCCATTGTATAAATGCAGGGTCTGGAAGCCATGGCTCTAGGGCCTCCAATTCTCCATCAACCAAACCAAGAGAAAAGCTGCATCGCTCTGCAGATGGCATTGGACATGCACCCCAGTGGACACACCCAACATCCAGCCTTGTGCCAATTGACCAGAGCCTCTTTTCTGAACCCTGCCCGTACTGCCCGAGACACCTCCCTAAAAGAGTGGAACTAGCCTACACTGCCCAACACTTTCTTTCACATAATTGGCACAGGGTCTTAACAACAGAGGTGGGAGGAAGGGAGATTCTGTGAGCTCCTGCCTCAATGTAAGCCTGGGTATCACAAAGAACATTTACTTAACACTCACTACCAACCCACTAACAGAAACAGTAGAAAATAGGACCCCATGCTGACTGTGGAATCCAGAAAATGATAGCCTCTGCTTTCTAATGACAATGGTTTAGCAATATCTTCACTTTTCCTCTCCTGCAGTTTCTTAGGGATGTGGTGGGAATGTTTTCTTGTCCAAGGGCCAAAGCAGAATGTCTCCCCTGTCACAGATCACACTCCGGCTGTCACAGCTGCTCATATGCTGACACTCTCGCCTGGCTCACATCCTAACCCTCAAGGACCGTGACCAGATTGCTTCATGGGGCACTTGACTGACATATATATTTTTTTTATCCCAGCTGAATCCTTTAAAGCAATTGATTATTAATACTCAGGTGTGGCAGCCAAGTGCCAATCTGAGCTGGAGCAGTGATTCGGGAAGCTCAGAACTGAGTTGTTCTCACTAATAAGACAAAGATTCTCAACACAGGCTATGAGTAATTAGAACTAGGCCTGGAGTGAGCCATTCCTTATTTAACAAATTCAGCTTTAAAATGAGAACATGATTCCCAGAGGGGAGAGAGCCTTCCTGCATGAAGGCTGTTTGCCCTGCAACCCGGGTCTCCTAGGAATTCTGTTTGGTGTGGCACATGCGTCCACAGCCTCACCACCACTGGTGCCCAGGGAAGGTGATGCTCCTGGTGGGCTGGATGTCTCTGAGGAGTCACAGGGTCCTGGCAGGCTGTGACTGAAGGCCAAACGCTCAAACCCTGCCCCGAAAATGCAGCAGCTCTTCTCACTGAATCACAGAGGTTCCCCACGTTTATATAGGATAAGATGTCTCTTTTGATAATTCATTTGTTGTCATTGAAAACTAAATGTAGTTCCGTAGTTAATGGTTCTGATTTTGCAAGAAGAAGTTGAACTGTTTTAGATGAATTTGACAAACAGGACCAGATCCCAACCCCAGTACTCACCCAGCTCCGTGACTTTGGGCCAACAGTCTCCTCTCTCTGAGCTTTCTCATGTGTAGAATCCAGAGGGGCTGTGCTACATCATGGCTCAGCAAACGTTCTCTCTAAAGGCCCAGATAGTACATTTGAGGCTTTGTGGGCCAAGAGGTAACATCAAGGATACTATGTAGGTACTGATATAATCATTTAAAATGTAACCATTAGCTCTAGGGCCAGGAAAAAAAAGAGGCAGTGGGCCACTGGCCAGTTTGCCAACCCTTGTGCTAGAACATCCTTAACATTCCCTCTAACCCCCAAAACTATGAAAAATATTCCTGGCCCCAGGTTTGCATACTTATTGTGAAAGACCTCAAACCATAGTCCTGGAATCTAACCTTGACATGAAGCAAAAGAACTGAAGAATTTAGAGCTAGAAAGCGTTTGAGTGGTGCTCAAGTCCTATCTTCTTGTCTCAGAGACGAGGAATATGATGCTCCCAAAGGTGGATGATCTGAGACCAGAGTTTGTGTTTCCCCATTGGTGCAAGGCATCAATGCAGAAACAGAGCAGCTACCCAAAGCACTGCTGTGTGTATGCTGAGGAATACGATATTTCTTAAAATGAACAAATTATCACATTTAGCCAACTACAGAACTGAAATGATGCGCATGTTGGCATCGTATGATGTAAAATACCAAATCCATGTAAGACAAAAACACTTAAACTGCATCAGGAACAAGGCATTTAGCTTCCTTCCAGCAGTGTAAATGCTTCAAATTACAAAGCTCTCTTTCAGGTACGTTAAGTCATCAGTAAATACCAGAAACCAAAGTTCCAAAGATGACACCAACTCCAAAGAAAAGCACCAAAGGGGAAGGTGAAAGCTTTGAGGAGCTTTCAAATACGAATTTGCAGAGCTCACTCAGGAGGCCTTTATCTCTTTCCCTAAGTTGCTCTTGGCATCTCCTACCCTAGAGGAGTTGCCGACCCAAACTTCCCGAATTCAATAAATGTGATAAAGAATTCTGAATTTTGGCTCTGCTAATCCGATACTGCAGTTATAAATAAAACCAGAAGCTGGCCTCTGCTCTGCGGAGGCTCCTAGCTCCTGTGGAAGCAGGTTCGGCTGCTGTATGCCTATCAGCAGTGGGAGACCGAGGGTGCCATTAACTGGAAGATTTGGGAGAGCCCAAACCTGAGCAATGCCAAAAAGATGCTTAAAACAGCACTTTGTGGGAGTTCTTTCTAATTCAGGATATTAACCCATTTGTCCACATTCGCATTAAATATGCTCCCAATTCATGGTTTGACCTATAGTTCAATTTATCATATGTTTTCAGGCACTCACGTTTTCAACATTAAGCAAACAAAGCAGGAATTAAAAAAATTTTACACTCAAGATGACGGAAATGGCCTTAAAGCACATAGGGACAAAAATTATTAACACATTAACATCGACTGGCTCCAGCAGGTAGGACAATCTGGAAGGTGGTCTTTTTCTCCTTGTTTATGCTTTTTTATTCTTTCTAGATTTTCTAGAAGATGATAAATTAGTTTTATAATGAGAAAATACAAACTAACAGCCACCCCAAACCCAACGGCAGGGACAAGAGTAATCAGAGCTGGTGCTAACGGTCTGCTGTCACCAGGTAGCAGTAACCACAGGGGAAAGGTGGCCCCACAGGATTTAGAAACAGATCCTACTGTTTGATGAAACATAACATAAAAGAAATTTCAAAAAGACCAGTGCGTCACTCCCAACGCATATCCTGACATACCCTAAGCCAAAGGGAAGAAATTACTTGGCACATAGGGGAAAATGGCGTGGAAGAGAGACTCTGACACCCTGAGAAGAGGGTAAATCTGTTTGAGCCCTGGCCCTGGAACTCTACAAAGGAAGAAAAGAGGGAGAAAAATTTTCATATCAGATAACCAGGGAGGAGACCAGACTCACTGGAGTCAGTGTAACCATGGCAGCCTTGGGCTGTTAGAGATTCCAACAGTGATGGGATTGGAACAACTGTGTAGGGTATGAAAGGCTCTGCCTGCTATGGTACAGAAAAACCTGCACATGGAGACCACAGTTGGCCCTGCGGGTCACCTGTTAAGTGTCAGGGTGGAGCAGGGCGGGGTCACAAGTGTGGCATGCTTGACGGATGAGAACTATACACTTTTTATATGCTCAAAATGCCTTCACAGGTTCACATACAGACTTTCTAGAATTTCAATGACACCAACTTAAGTCACCTATGGTTAGAGCCAGACACTGTAAATGACCCTTAAAACACCCCCACTGCCCCCTACCCACCCCACACAGAGCCACATCCATGACACACACATGCACTCGCATACACATGCACGCACGCACATACACACTTACAGGGACAGTGTGAAAATGTGGCTCGGGAGAGTTAGTTTTACTGCCCTACTTAATTCCCATCTATTCATTGATATAGACATTTTCTCAATCGCATGCAAATGCAGCTTTAAGCCACCCTCAAACCAATCACACTGCCATCCCCAAGACGTTCCTTTATGGAAATTTTGGTGTCTCCATTGTGCTCTTGTTTTGCCAGCAGGAGGGTGTCAAACGTTTTCAACTCTTATTTAGTTGTGTCTACCAAGGAGAAGAAAGCATGGTTTCCTGCCTGTTTAATGAAGCCAGCTCGTACCATCACTCTGGTGGACAAGAGTGACCCTCACCGGGCGTTGGTAATTGCCAGCTACCAAGTCTCACCTGATACATTCCGTTCCCCTTCTCTACCATAATCTTTCCTTTACGAAAAATACACTCTACTAATAAAACATGCAAGCATTTTGCTGTATACACTGTGGGATCCCTACTCCATTTTGCATGTGAATATATTCAGATTAATCACTCCTGAAAATGTCATTTTCACCCAGAACAATTTCCACTCTCAATATTTTCTTCTCCGGAAATTTTCATAAACTCGAAGTGGCACTTTTCAAATGGTTTGCTATTCACATCTAAAGCTTTCCACAGCACTAACCTACTCGGATTCTGTAGCTGAGCAACTCTGGGGTAACGTTGAAAACTTTCTCACTGCTTAGTGGTGCCTAGGAACTGATTTTGTTTTTTCTCTACAGACACAGCCAACTCACAGATAATCCTCCAGCTGTCGTTTGGGTGAACGGGGTTACGCGTTCTCTCCCAGAACGCCCCTGAGCTCATCTGGGCAATCATGCTCTCTCCAGCTGTCTTTGAGAATCTTGAAGTTCCAGGAAGAATAGAAAGAGATTGTCAGACAAATGGGTGGTCGGGACCACCAAGAGTCATGACGGCAGCAGAGATGTCACCACCATGGCACCCACGCGAGACAAGGCACCAGGACCTTCCCATGACCTCCAGGAGATGGTGACTCCAAGGGTCAGGGTTAAGGTCCTTCTTTCTTCTCTTTTTTAATAATTCCTAATCAGACAACTCTTTTAACAGGACTCAGGCTGCCAACCTTCACCTGTTTATGGATCCAGTTTCAAAATGTGTGATGTGAATCCCCCAAACAAGAATCGGAGCCACTGTATAGAGACGAGGAATAACGACGTCAAAGGTAAGCAGAGATGTCTGAGTCTCCTCCACTCTGTGTCTGAAGCTCAGTGAAGTATCTAACACTTCCAAAGGTTCCAATATCTAAATGAAATCATTTTTGCCATCGCCTCTCTGATGCTGACATGTCACTGGAACCTTCCTGTGTCTCAGAACAGTCTCATTTCCAAAGAGGTTAAGGTCTTTTCCCTCTCAAGTTCTTGGAGACAAGGGCAGCACCTGGACAGGAGTCCACAGGCACCTTACATGTGTCAACAACTCTGCTGCTTACTAGCTAGAGCCCACTGCCTCCTCCCCATCCCACCTTCTGCCTCAGCTCAACCCTCATTTAATCTAGTCTCTGGGCTATTGCAGTGGCCCTTGTGGGGTCTCTGTGCTTCCAACACAGTAATTCTCAGGCAGTTGTTTTGTGCCCAAGGGCATCTGGCAATACCTGGAGACATTTTCGGTTGTCCAGACTGGTTGGGTACGACTCGATAGAAGCCAGGGATGCTGCTAAACGTCCTACAAAGCACAAGCCAGCCCCTGACAAAGAATTATCCAGCTCAACGGTCAATAGTGCTGAGACTGAAAAACTGCTCTAGCCATACCCATCTCTAATCTGTCCTCTGCCCACACACAAGAGATACAAAACACAATTCCAATCAGGTCCATGCTTGAAATCCTCCAGTGCCTTCCAACTGCCCTTGGGTTAAAGTCTAAACTCTCCAGCAATTTGGGTGAGGCCCATCACAATCTGGTCCTTCCCTAACTTTCTGCCTCACCTTTCATTCTTCCTGACCCCTCTTCCCTGGAAGCCACACAAGCATCCAATGCAAGTTGACTAGACCACCCACAACTCCCTCTGCCTGTCAGTCTCATCCATTCATTCCTGTGCCCCCAACTTTATGCCATGTACTCTGATAAGACTGAAAGGGAACAAGAGGCTCTCCAGGCAGCCTGAGGCACTAGTATCTCGTGAGGCACACAGAAAAGTGAGCATGCAACCCAATCAGCAGAGGTAGAACCTACACTTCACCTCTGTGATCCCATTGCTGTCTCCCCAACAGGCTGTGAGTCTCCAGGGAAAAGAGAGTATCTTCATCTTCATAGGGCCACAGCAACTTTCACAGCTAAGTATGGTCTACTTAGTTGTACACCACATCTTTGCCAGAGCTGTTGTATTAAGGAAGGAGTGAAATTCTAATTTCTTCAATTTGGCTCTTGATCAGACACAAAAAATTGCAATATCAAAATACAAGGGTGAAACTAAATTCATCACACTGCATCTGCCCATCCACAAAAGTGGAGACATCTTCGTTGAAAGCTGTATTCTCTATCTCTCTTCTCTTCATATATCAGAGACATATAGAGCTATTAAATAATCTATTTATCCCTATAGAATGTTTAAATCCCATTACCTGATACTCAAAGACAAGACACATGAAGCAGAATTTGACTCTAAAATAGTAACTGAGATATAAGGGTATCAAGAATGTAGCTATGTTGACTGTGGGAATCATAACTTTGAATTTCACGGTACCTAAGAAGATTTTGCTCTCTTTTCTAGACTGGGAAGTTCTTTCTATATACTGGGCATTTAACAATACTGTCGTTTCTACTTCTCTTCCTTTTAAATTGATTCTAGATCCTGCAAGTTGCTATGATTTGCCTGAGTTTCAAAACCCACAAAGATGTTCCATAAGGGGACAGTTCTCCTAGAAAAGAGGATTTTATTAGATAGTTATAGAGCTATTTTGGACATTTAAACAGAGAAACCTATCAGTTTGACTTTACAGCTGGTGAAAGAATTAAAGATTCATATTTTAAATAACTGGAAAAATTGAAAATGTAGCTCATGGATTCCTATCATATATTATGGAAATTTAAATTTTTATTGCAGTTAATTATAATGCATAAGTCTCTTGTCCACACAGTTGTCATGTTAATGACAAGGCTAGTATTTAGAAATGGAACCTCATTATAGAAAATGGAGCAAAACAGAAGTTTCTATTAATTGAATGGAATGAAGGGTCCGGGGAAAGCTTGCCCAGGTTCCCCTTCACATCTAGGGTGCTCACAAGGCATCAGTGGCCTGGCTTCCATATTCCCCATGGTAACAGGTCTTCCGAGCTTTATTCCCATCTAGGCTTCCATCTCTGCAGACAAGGCAAAGTCACAATCCTAAGCTTGGGTTATCTATTTTCCCCTCCTCTTCTCCATTAGCCATATCCTCCTTCATTCAAACTTGGGTTAATCCTGACCTCCAGAAAAAATGATTTCCACTCAAACCAACTTCCAGACATATGGGAGGAATCCCAGAAAATCACTAGTGATCAGAAACAAAAGCTGCTTTCATTGCACTTTGAGGAACATACAAAAACGGAGAAGGTGCTGAAAAATGTAGACAAGCAACATGGACCCAGGGACCCCTGGGCTAAGAAATTTAATTTAGCGTGGAGCTTACGGAGTTGGTTGTTGAGACAGAGCATAAAGGCGATTATCGCAAGATCGTTCTGGTTATCATCATCCCGTGGCTGAGCTGGGGATAAAGGTGTCTCCTGAGACCCCATCCTTCGTATCTTGCACATTTTCCTTCCACCCATGAAATTTATGGCATCCCATTGCCCAGTCCTCCTTCCAACCATTCAAGTTTCCTTTCAGGAAACCCCTTATGCTTCAGTGTGAATCAGCTGCTGCGACCTCTCCCAAGGCTATGTGCATCCTAAGCCATATCTTATTATGGGCTGAAGAGTTTTCCCCTGTGGAAGGGATTCTTGACTTAAAGTTGCAGGTAAAGGTGATCTCTCGGGGACACAGTGACCTGCCTTCTTGAAACTGCCCGGTACTCAGATTTTACATGATGAAATTAAAATCACATAAATTTAAGGAAAGCATGTTATGTTTGGGTTCAAGGTTCCAATCATTGTATTTTATGTGAATTTTTAAAAATTTACTTTGAAATTAATGAGAGTGGTATTTGCCTCACCAGGTATATGCGGTAAGCAGTGTGGTAAGATTCTTCCCTGAAGGAAAGCCCTTAACAGCAAAAAAAGAAGCCTAGAAGCACACATATTATAGCCTTTACAAATATAACAACTTTGGGGCTGAAATGGACCGTATGTATTTTAGCTTGTATCAAAACTGTCAGACAAGGGCCTGTGGAAAAGGGAATTCTTATTAAGGGACACAGAAATAGTGAGGCAGAAAGGGGATGACCAGTGTAGAGATATTTGTGGAGAATTTGTTACAACCACTGATTTAATTGTGATTATAGTCAAAAACATCACCATCTAATAGAATTTTCTGTAATGATGGGAATGTTCTTGGTCTGAGCTGTCCAAGATGGTAGCCATTAGCCACATGTGACTGTTGAGCATTGGAAATCTAGCTAATGTGGCTGAGGAGCTGAATTTTTAATTTTAATTCACTTAAAATTAATTTTAAATAGCTACACATGGCTAATGGCTACCATATTGGATAGTACGGGTCTAACACCACTACTGCTTTAACTTGTAATTTTTGGAACGCTTTGTACCAGTGAACTCTCTCCAGGAGAAACTGATAGAACTCTCAATATAATGCAGTCTTCCAGCTCTGAAGAGTTTACTTACTAAAAACACAGTTTATGACTCACTCTGACCCCTACCCCAACCCATTACCCAAGGTACCCAGGGTTGGTGCCTCCCTCATTCCCCCAGGGTAAGCCTGCAATGCCAGGCTCTGGAAGGAAGTGTACTTACCCTCACCCAGTGGAAGTTCCTCTTCCTGCTCGCTGGGGGACGGCCGCAGGGGCTGCAGGGGCTCCATGTTAATGATGAGTTGTTTGTTCAAGGAGTGGGAACTGCGGCTCTGAGTAATGTTGGTTCTGAAAACAGACACAAGCCGGAGGGAACTGGTTTCAACTGGGAACACCGGCCCTTCCATCTCAGTTGGCTACCTGAGCTGGGACCTGCCCCTAGACTCACACAGTGCATTAGGCCAGTGGTAAAGATGACATAGCACTGAAGACACACAGCCCTTGTTATCCTTAAGGTCTTGATACATGGTATAATGTCCATGTGTTCTAATGCAACACAGTGAAAGAAAACATATTTCTCCACATGTCGTCAGACTTGGACATGCTATGTAACAAGACAAGGCATTGAGAAAAGACATGGGCAACAAAGATACACAAGAGGCAGGTATCACTGAACTACATATGCAGAAAAGTGAAGGAAGGGCATGGCTCAAAGTAATTTAACAACCACCAAACAAACACAAAAACAAAAAAACTCTGCCAGGCAGATGCCACAGGCTTTCCATAGCCATGAGTTGGATGTCCAACATTTAATATCGATGCTTAATATTCCCATTCAAATTCACACCCCACTCATGAACCAAACACAGAACCCAGCTCCACTTTCTCCTTCTGAAAGGAGCACACGTATGTCAGTAGCTCAATGGGCAGTAGATGGCAAGGAAAGGTGTCTCGTCAAGGCTACTGGCTGATAGCCAGGAAGCCCATTTACACTGTCTGCTCTGACAGACAGGGATGTGGGGTACCTCCGGTGGGTGTTTCAGCACGCTTCCCATCCCCACGTCTCCTGTCAAAACCCAAACCAACCCATCCTTCAAAGATGATGTCAAATGTCTCCTTCTTCTTGAAGCCCTCCTGGATTGCCTTCACAACGAACTCCCTCTCCCCCTTCCTTCTCACACTACTGTCCCTTCTTTCACAACCTGTCACATTTGTCACCTCTGTCGCCCTGTAATTATTGGGGTACTAATCAGCCCCACCTTGATAAAGCAACTTAAGGGCAGAGACTGACCTATCCATTCTCATGTGCCTTATAGCACCTCCCTTGGCATCTTGTTAAGGGGTGTTCAGTTTGAAACTGAAGTAAACTTGGCATTAAGTTGCCATTTCAGACTGTCACAGGTGTTCTCCAGGCCAGTTGATGGGACCGCCTTACAGCCCAGGCATTTCTGTTGGGCATAGGAGCTGGACAGGGAAGAAGCTGTTAGCATCTAGAGTTAAAAGCTGCCCCCCCCACCAGCTGCCACTGACTGGAAAGGAAATTTATAAGGACTTGCTTAACCATGGAGTTCTTTTCTTCATTATTTCATTCTACAACCATTTATTTTGCAGCTGGTATGTATGTATTGTTCTGGGAAATCATGGTCCTCACCTTAAATAACTTACTCTCTAGAACCATGACTTTCAAACTTTTTTGATCAAGACTCACATTAGAAACTACATTTGGTATCATATCTCTGTACACACACACACACCCGCAAGTGCACACACAGCTAAAGAGAATGTTTCATGCAACAACGGTAACTCTTGCTATGTGTGAGCCACTATGTTTTACTTTCCATTCTATTTAGTTTCATTTAAAGTGCTGGTCTTGACCACTATTTTCACTTCATGACTCACTAATGTGCTACAGCCACAGCCGGAAAAGCACACATCTCATGGAAGAGACTGACTGACGGCCGAGGTCCCAGGGGAGCACCAGAGAGGGGCATGTGATCCTGCTGTGAGTGAGGGGAGAGCCAGGAAAGACCTCCCAGGGAAGGTGATGGCAGCGTCCTGGCAGGCGTGGTGGGTTTACAGGGAAAGAAGTGGAGGTGGGGATTCCTTGCAGGGGGAAGAAAGGAAGGAAGGAATAACAAGGGGGGATTAAAATTCACCATGAGCAATGACTTCTTTTATTGTGAAGGGTTCTCATTTGTCTGAGCTTTTCATGGGATTTCCATTAGCCCTGTGGCCTTCATCACTGTGCCTAGTTCTGCAAAGCACATGTTGCCATGTCTGTGTGGACTATGTAGTTTTCTGACCTCTGAAAAGCTCATTTTCCATTGTTCCCCTCCCCCAGAAATTACTATGTATATCACAGCAGGGAGGGACCCTTAGCGAGCCTTTATGGAGGCTCTTTTGCTCCCTGTCAGGTGAGGGTCCGTGCTGTGTTCCCCCGCTCTCGGAGTTCAGGCACCAGCCGACTCGGCCAAAATGCCTGACCCGCTTTGCAGCCCACTCACGTGCACTCCTGGCATAGGACAGTTTCTGAGCGAAACTGCCGTTAAGGATTCTATTGAGTAGAAAGGTTTCCTTCGGCAACTGCAGGTATATTCCAAAACTGGCTTCAATTCTAAGACTGGCTTCAAGAAATGGTGGCATAAAATCGAGCAACAAATACGAGGCTAGTGGAGTTACTGCAACCACTCCTCGGAATGAAAGGAAGTGCTGCTGGCCTGTGAGTAAAAAACTCCATCTGAAGAGACTTCAATGTGAACGTGTCTGTCAGATTCTAGCTTCCCATTTTTGGATGAGAGATAATCATAATAATATCACCACCTCACATTTTTATGGTACTTTATAATTTTAATACCCTTTATCTTAATGGCCATAACAAAACCTAGAAGTCGGGGAAAGATATAAGAATCTCATTTTATAGATGAACAGACTGATGATCCGAGAAGTTAAGTGACTTACGCAAGACATAGCAACACAGCCAAGATTAGACCCATTCATGACTCCTAGATGGGTGCTCATTTCAGGTACAAGTGCTGTTTCTGGGTATCCCTCGGTGGTGGCTCTATGCCCAGGAGGCTTAAAGAGCCGACCCTGAACTCTCAGAGCTACAGCCCTCCGCCTCACTGGGCCTTGGAATGGGCAGGTGATTCTCACCAAGTAGCCAGCCAATAGGGTTCCACTTGGGGATCCTGTCATCAGCAAAGTTCAATGAGCTAACACGAGAGTGAGCTTCTTCTCTTTTTGAAAAAAAGAAAAACCCCAAGACAGTGTTCTTAGTCTGTGTGTGTTTCTCTGTGTCACACACATCTCAGCAGGAGTAGGAGTCCATGAACTGGCTATCCTTTGACGAGGAGAATCTCAAGTGAGAGGAGAGATAACTGAAGTCTTACCATCACCATTCTAGACTAGCAGGCCTCTCTGAGCACTGCCAGATAAAGAGAGCTCATTACTATACTCTCACTTTTGACAGCCACATCAAAGAAGTCAAAACAATTCGAAAATACGATAATTGTGTAAGAGAAACATTTCCTACCATGCAACCAGCTACTGGGAAGGAACAAGAAGTTGCTACTGAAAGTGGCACACGTCACTGTGGCTCTGACCACAGTGCTGCCTCTTGGGAGGGCGAGGTCCCCAGGGCAGCACCACGGACAGATCTCAAGTCTCAGAAAATTACAGATGTGAAGCTGTCATCTCACACTCCTAGTGCATACATTCATTCAGCAAATATCTACTGACCTCCTACTATAGCCAAGCACTGTGTTAATTGATGGGTAAGATGGAGATAACCAAGATAGGCACAAGCTTCGTCCTCCCAGAGCTTACTCTGTATTATTACTTTAAACAAATTCTTCCTTGTAATGTCAGAGATTTGAGAGCTACTGCCAAAGAACTGAGGACAGAGAGGCATCCAGAGGATGTGAACTCAATAGGCTTTCACAAACAGGTAAAACCGGGTAGAGGAAGAGCAAGAAAGAACATGTGAACCGGTGTCGAATGGGCCTACAGAGCCTTGTTTGCAGTAATATCCTGGGAGATTTTATAAAATTCCAGAAAAGAAAAACTATAAATTGATGGATGCTTCATTTCCCATCCACTCTGGTGGTTCAGTCCACTCCAGGAAAAAGCTTTTCACTAGGGCCAATCTGCTCCCTTCACCCCCTCCCCCAGCAGTTATCTAGAGCCTGGCTATTCAAGGTGCAAACCATGAACTAGCCACGTGGCCATCATCTGGGAGAGCATTAGAAATGCCAGATTCATGAATCAGAATCTGATTTTAACAGGATCCCCAGGTGATCCCTGTTCAAGCTACAGTTTGAGAAGCCTTGACCTAGGAAGCCTTAATTCCCATAAATTGTGCAAACATAAATTTAAAAGAGAAGTATTTAAAAAAATTCTTCTCTGATCTCATTAACCATCATCCATCGATGGTGACTATGGGCTTTTGGAAAGCTCTGCATATTTGGAATATGTCTCTCTGAAAGTATATTGGGTTTTTTTGCTGCACACGGGCCTCTCACTGTCGTGGCCTCTCCCATTGCAGAGCACAGGCTCCAGACACACAGGCCCAGTGGCCATGGCTCATGGGCCCAGCCGCTCCGCAGCACGTGGGATCTTCCCGGATCGGGGCACGAACCCGTGTCCCCTGCATCGGCAGGCGGACTCTCAACTACTGCGCCACCAGGGAAGCCCCCTGAAAGTATATTGTTAAAAACATTTTCCTACTTTGTGTTTGTGCCATTAAGGGGACTCCCCAGAATCGAGTATTTCTTTTTATTTTAAGATCAAACACTCAAGCTTCAAGCTGGAAGAATAAAACCAAGCTGAGCCCCTGGGGTAGGTCTGCCCCCCAGCTTCTAGGAGAATGCAGAGGCTTTCAGGGTGGCAGATGCAACACAGAAAAGAGGATATAGGACTCAGGAGCAGGACACTGCAGTTCTAGGCTTAGTTCTGCCACCAAAATATTTATGACCTCAGATAAATCATTTAACTTCTCTGAGACTCAAGTCCCCTTATCTGTAAAATAGAATCATTAAACTGAGTCATCCCTGAGGTCATTCTAGACCAAAGATTCTGGAAACATTTAAATGATACGTTCAATTATTTCTTCTTTTTTGTTTCTGCTGCACTGAGTAACCACAATCTGAGGCAGAGGAGGGGTTATAAAAAGACTATTAAAAAATAACTATTGTCATCAACAGGTAGTAAGCTCTAAGACTTCCACAGGTATTGCACCAAGGTGTCCCAGCCAAGGCGCTCCAAATTCCCTTGCCCACAGTTTTCTCCTGCTTCTCAAAGCAGGAGACACTGCTTTGCAGACTTGTACGTGACAGCTTTCCACTGGGGCACCCAAAGCCAGGGATGAATTATTCTCTGTACACATCTGCACAAGATTCCATGCTGACTGAAGTCCTGCTCCCCTGTGTGGGAGCCCACGCTGGCCTGCTCCACTGTCTGGATGCCCACACTGGCTGGCTTAGCTGCACTTCTGAGAGACCAAGGCCTCCTCCTGCCTGATAGCCCCAAGGACAAGGTGAGAGGTACCCTGCTCACTGGGTCACCTTGGAGATAGAGGAGACTGGGCATATCTGAGCATAGGAAGACTCCAAGTTCAAAGATGGGGAAGGAGAGACCGGTGCCCACCACTGTGTGGGAACTTCCTAAAGAATATATCTTATGATGATCTTGCCTTCAGAAGGGGGAACATCAGGATAAGAATGTTCTGCTTTAGATATTTAGCATGTTTGAAGTTTAAGATGTACAATGATTTGTGTAAACTGTGGTGGTAAGAAGTACAACATGATCAAGAGAATATTTCATTCCTAAGAATTACATACATTGCCGTGTTAATGTAGAAGCGTACCCTTGACCCACTAATGACTAAGTTCATCATTCCCCTAAGTGGCTTTTGGGACTAAAGGGTCCAATGAGAGATGAGTACCCCACCCCCCCGTGTGACATAGCCTAGAAGGAGTTGGGCCAATGGGAACTGGCCACGTCTGATGAACAGAGGTCGGAAGAGAGAGCAGTTCTAAGAGGACATGACAACGGACTCAGCCAGGAGATAACCCAGCCACCCGTGCCTCACACACTTCCCGCTTGTTCACGTGACCCTGCAGGCTGAATCAGGGCAGTGACTCCACACAGAGCAAGTAACTCAGAATGGAGCCCAGCCAAATCTGTCTGCGTGAGATATGGGGGATGGTGAGAGTGCCATGCCAGGAATCAGGGCCTGATAACGGCACAGGGCCAGGCAGCTGGTGTCCTTACTCTCCTTCTTGTTAGAGTGGATTTGGCGAAGCCAGCCTTTACATCCTTCTGTCCACCCCAGAAATCTCCCGGCGCCCTGGGGACCACCCCACTCACCTGTGCACCTCTGGAGGCTCCCTCTGGATTTTGGAGCTTGCCTCCACCACCTCTTTGGCAACTTTGCCACTGCAAAAGACAGAAACACAGTGTCTGTGCACAGACACTCAGAGTGGAAGGGGAGGGGTGCGCACACTTTTTTTTTTTTTTTTTTTACTCCACAGTGGTCTGACCCAGCTCTAGGAATCCGTGCCTTCTCCTCCTCCACGAGGGAACATTACTATAGAGTTTAAGGGGTCCTGTGGGCATAAGAAATGAGTGGAGTGGAAAGGGAGGACCCAAATGGGTACAGGCCAAAGTGCACTGATTTATAAGTACCATATTCCAACGCAAATGGCTGCCCCAACCCAGCCCCATCATCGAAATGGAAGCATGGGTACCCACCTATATCGAAATCTGCTTCCTTTAAAAAATATCTTGCTGCTTGACACAGTCTTGATCTGACTGGATTTTGCATACCTGTAAGAGAAAGCAGAGGAGAGGTGGCAGTGACACTGGAAAGTCCAAGCAGAACATGCCATAGAGCGTGGTAATCGGATATTTTGACCACCAAGAAAGAAATACATTTTACTGTATGACTCAGTGCGCGTGCGTACACACACACACACGCCTGAAAGAAAAGTTACTTTCACCATGTGTATTGCAATCTGATTTTTTCTATGCGATCTTTTCTCCTTCTTTTATATGCTGCTGATGACCCACACATTTGGTCTCGTAATCTATTACTGGGTCACGACCTGCAAAAAGGACCAGGTAATGTTGATGGTCAGAGGAATTCTTTCCCAGTTTCTGCTTGAGCGATACGGAGAGGGTGGGCTGGGTCACAGGGCATCATTAAATTCCTTGCTGCACGGACCTTCTTGCCTGTACCTGTACCAGCTGCAGCAGAAAACAGCTTCCTGGTGACGCAGGTCACTCACCGTGTCACACAGAACCCACCTATTGTGTATTTTCTAGGAGATGGCACCAGGGGCCCATGTCACCATGGAAACGGTCACTGGCTTCTGAGTATTAAGAAGGGTTAGGGGCTTCCCTGGTGGCGCAGTGGTTGCGAGTCCGCCTGCTCATGCAGGGGACATGGGTTCGTGCCCCGGTCCGGGAAGATCCCACATGCCGTGGAGCGGCTGGGCCCGTGAGCCATGGCCTCTGAGCCTGCGCGTCCGGAGCCTGTGCTCCGCAACGGGAGAGGCCACAACAGTGAGAGGCCTGCGTACCACAAAAAAAAAAAAAAAAAAAAAAAGAAGGGTTAAGTCACCACGACCTAGTGCCCTTTAAAAGAACCCTTGCTGGGACTTCCCTGGTGGTCCAGTGGTTAAGACTCCGCGCTTCCACTGCAGGGGGCGTGGGTTTGATTCCTGGTCAGGGAACTAGATCTCGTATGCTGTGCCGCGAGGCCAAAAAGAAAAAGAACCCGTGTTGGTCGATGACTAAGAAACACAAGGAACAGAGGCCCAGCCAAGCACTGATTCAGCACCTCTGAGCCCTTCCCGTAAATAAGAACGAAACAAAAACACTCTGAAAAAAAATCTAGAACGTGGACTTCCCAGAAGCTGAGCACAGAGCACTTAATTCCTGTGCTAAGCTCAGGAAGACACACACTTTGCATTTGTGGAATGTAAGGCCCAGAGGGCCTAGATATTCATCTAGAAACCCCCATAAATTAGTGAACAGATGTAAATTACATGCTGTGGTGCACGTATGAAGGAAAAGATGCAACGAAAGTGTTGGGGTGAACGTGGTGCCGATCTGGTCTGGGAGCCACAGAAGGTGCCCTGAGGAAGGGACCTTTGAGCCGGGCGGGTGGTGGCAGTGTTCTAGGCAGAAAGCCCAGCAGGCAAAAGCTCTGAGCCTGAGCACTGGAGAGCTAAGATGATCTGACATGCATTTCCCGGTATTGTTATTACGGTTGTTTTACACACAGTGGCTCACACGTTTTCCCCCCTAATGTAGCAGGACTTGACCTTGTTAAAGATTTGGTCTTTGTCGTCAGAACAATGGAAAGCCACAGAAACACTCTTGCCAACTGCCTGAACCCACAGAGAAGGGCCCTGGCTACAAAGGATACATCTAGAGAGCAAGATGGGCAGGGGAAGAAGGGCGCAAGCCCAGGGAAGGGGATTCCTGTCAAGGCAGGCCCCGGAGAAGACAATGTGGGAGCCCTAAGGACAAGCAGAGCACATGAGATCCACACCCCGGAGGGGGTCTGGACACCTAGGACAGGCTGCTGGCCAAAGCCAGCTTACAGACCATACCCAGTGAAGAGGAGAAAATGGCCCAGCAAGCCTGGCTAATGTGGGGCAGCGTCCACTGTGCCTCGTCCTCTGAGGATGTGCCTGCTCTGGGCCTGTCTGCTCCCCGCACCTCCAACCTTAGCCCTAGAGAGCCATGGGCCTGACACATGTTCCGTCACCGGATGCCTCTCCCCATCTTCTCAGCAGGGTTGTTGCTCCCACGTACTCAGAGATGGAGGGTGGAGAAACATTCTAAAGCACCTTCTGCTTTTCTTATTGTTTTGCTGTTATTGTTCTAGGTTCCTAAGGATCCTCGGGGCAAGGAAGTCTGCTAAAAGGATTACTAAGAGTCTTTTTGTTTGTTTGTTTTTGTCTTTCTTTTTTTTTTCTTATTAGTCATCCATTTTATACACATCAGTGTATACATGTCAATCCCAATCTCCCAATTCATCACACCAGAAGAGTCTTAATTACAGTTTTTGAAATTCAGACTCAACTCTGTGCCCATTTTATGGAAGATGCCAGAAGCTCAAAGGGGTGTGGACAGCAAAGCAATTCCGGTGACAGGGGGGCTCTTCTGGGGAGCAGTGGGTGGCTCTATCTCTCACCCGTTCAGCCTCAGCTCCTGCCCTTCCAAGTCCCGTGTGGAGGCCACTGTCTTCTCCTTACACCCAGAACAGTCCCTTGGCGGGTGGCCTCAGTGCTCCACCGCAACCACACAAACCCAGAGTGGCTCAAGAAAAACACATTGTGCAGAGAAAGTGAATAGCTGTCTGCTCAGGACGAGAGGACTGATATAAGCGTTGGCTTCTTCCTGGCAGCTGAGTGCCCTTGATGATTATTTGCATGATTTCATTTGCTCATAGACACTACCGAGAGCATTACCACCAAACCCACACCCTCCCAAATGTCCAGGGAGACGCCCGATAATGTTTGGGCTGAGATATTTAATGGAATTTTAACAGGGGAATTTATTCTGAGAGCTTGAACCCCACAAACCCCCTGGGAATTGAGAAACAGAGAGTAGGATGGAAGGAAATACGCGGGGGCAAGAGGAAGGCGGCTGGGTCACAGGACATGCACCTAGCCGTCCTTCCAAACCTGGCTGTGCATCGGCTGCCCCTGGAGTAGGGGTTAAGAATACCAGCTCTCAGGTTGCATCACTACAGAGTCTCATAAGGCAGGTCTGGAGAGGGGTCTGGGAGTTTGTATTTTTATCAAACACTCCAAGGTCATTCCAAGGCAGCCTACTTGCACTGGAGAAACTGAGTCCCCATATTCTCCTTGAATGACCCCCAGGTGGCATTTTACCTGAAGAAACAAGGGGCCAGGTTCTTTCCTGCTTTTGATCCTGTGACCTTGGTCAAGTCACGTTGCTTCTCTGAGCCTTAGTTTCTCTATAAATTTTTTAAAGGGTAAGGGTATTATAATACCTAATTCATAGTGTTCTGAGGAGGGTTAAATGAGATTAAATGATTTGAAAACACCTAGAGTACTACCTGCTCATTATATAATACTTTCCCTCCCTCTCTCCCTTTCTCCCTCCCCCATTATCACTCTCCAGACCTCTGTATTGCCTTCTCACTATTGAGCTACCAAAGCCAATCCTCTAAGCCACGACCAATCCCGGGAACCGTGTCAAACGCTCTGAAGGCCAATAAAAGAGCCTTTAAACTCTAGCTCTAGCTGACCTGTTCCAGCTCTCTGTTCCCAGGCTCTCCCATCAACGAGCCCAGAGCAAAAGGCTTCCTCCCAACCAAGGCAATCAAGGCACAACCTAGTGAAAACAGCAATTCTCTCTCCTCCGACCTTCTTCCAGGCCTGCCCTCTCCCCGCTTCCACCTCCAACTCCCCATCAAACTTCCAGCACAGAAGCACTGACTATTCTCAAACATCTGACCTCACAGAGAAATCCAGTCCCCAGTTGACCAGCACATGACTTGGCAACACCTGTGTATTCACATGGTGGCTTCATCACCGCTTTCCTTTCTGCTGTCACAGCTCTCCACCACCCCCACCCCAGAACTGCCAGGGCAGAGCCACTGTACCCAGAGACCACTGTACCCTTCCATGGCACTAGGGAGTTGTGACCACTCCTGACGTTGAAGGTGTGTTTTAAATGGGGTAATATATGTGAGGTGTGCACACACGCGGACAGTGCCTGGAACAGGCAAAGTGTTCTCTGAGTGTCAGTATCATCCGATGCACACACAGCACAGCTCTGCAGGACACACCTCCACTCACCCCTGCCTCTAGCTTCTCTCCTCTGGTACCTGCTACTACAGGGGCTGGGGATGGAAGTCAGCACACTGGGTGGTGCTCTAAAGGCCGCCTCTAGAACTAACAATGCAACTTCCCTTTTTCCCATGGTTTACAGCTTCTGGAGTAATCAGAGCAATAACAACATATGTTATTATTGAGCCCCTACTAGGGGCCATTCACCATCCAAAGCATCTTAAATACACTAATTCATTTCATCCTCACAGCTCTCCCCTAGGAGGAAGCAATCCACATTTTTACATGAGGAAATTGAGATAGAGAACGGTGAAGTCACTTAACAATGGTCACATCATAGAAGCTGGAGGAACCAGGCTGCAAACCCAGGCTTGTCTGTATTTTTAAAATAATGCTTTAGCCATGCAGGTTCTTAGACTTCAGAAAGCATCAGGATCACCTGGCAGGCTTTTGAAAACACAAGGTTCTGATTCAGTAAGTCTGGGCTGGAGCCCAAGAATCTGCCTTTCTAACAAGTTCCCAGGGGATGCTGAAGCTGGTCCAGGGACCCTAACTTGGCGAATCACTGGATTAGAGCATTGAACCCTAGGCTGCAGCTTCACACGTCCTGGGAAAGGTGTATTACTACCAACATCTAGTCCCCTCATCCCAGATTCTGAATTTTTAAAATAACAGCCTTATTGAAATATAATTCACATAAAGTTCACCCTTTTAGATTTTATGTTTCAGTGGTTTTCAGTATAATGCACGAAGTTAAAAATTCATCAGAAAAACATTTTCATCACCCCAAAAGGAAGCCCCCTGTACCCACTGGCAGTCCCTTCCTTCTTCCACTCCTTATCTCCTCTACTCCTTATCATGTTTTCAAGTTTCATCCATGTTGTAGCAGGAGTCAGTAGGTACTTCCTTCCTTTTATGGCTGAATCATATTCCATTGTATGGATAGACCACTTTCCTTTATCCTTTTATCTGTTGATGGGCATTTGGTTTAGCTATTATGAAGAATGCTGCTATGAACACTCGTGTACACAGTTTTGTGAGGACCCAGATTCTAGTTTAATTGGGTCAGGGGTAGGGTCCACGTTGGTATTGTTTAAAAGCTCCCCCAGCTGATTCTAACAGGCAGTCAGGCTGAGAACCTCTGGTTTAGAACCTTATTACTCAAATGTCCATGGGCCTGCAGCTCAGCATCACTGGGGAGCTTATTAGAAATATGGACTCTTGGGCCCCACCCAGACCTACTGAACCAGAATCCACATTCTAATAGCATCTCCGGGTAATTCACGTGCTCACTAAAGTGTGAGAGGTGTCCGTTTAGGGAGATACTCTGGGTCCTTGGCAACCAAGTATAATACTGTTCCTCTGACAAAATGTACACTAACTCCAGATAAGGAATTTATTAGGGACTGCCTTTATGTCCTGCACACAATTCCATACAAAGTTGGGAACAGAGAGTTTCATCTGAGCCTCCACTGTGTCCTCAGTGCCTAGCGCTGACATGGCATAAAGCTAGTGTGAGATAAAGATTCATCAAACGGAAGCACCAGGGAGCCACTGAACCCTTCAGGAAATCCAGTGTGCTTTCAGGGAATCAGCGCCCAGAAATGGCATGTTCCAGTGCTCATTTTAGGTGGTAGCACCTAAAAACACACGGCACAGAGGAAGCCCTGAGATGGTGACTATCTGAGTCTGTGTTGGGGATCCTCTGGGGGTTGGAGCAGGAGGGAGAATCAGAGTTTCTGCTGCTGGGCTCTGTTCCCAGGCAGCAAATCTCAGAGTCAGGGCTTTCAAACCTGATCAGTGGCCCCGGGCCAGCTGACAACTAGCACCATAGTCACATGTTAAAAGCACACTAGGGAATTCTTGGCCACTGGGCCTCCCTGTTGTCATGGCAGGTGAAGTGCAAAGGAGGGAGCAAACCACCCCCAACCCAGAAAACAAGATGAGGGCCCTTGCTCTGCCAGCCGAAACCATGAAGGCGCAGTGCCGGTCAGCTGGAAGCAGGGCCAACACCACTGCCTGGGAAAGGGACGGAGCAGGAGAGGAAGCAGGAGCCCACTCCTGAGCTTCACAGGATCAGAGCCCTTCAGAAGTGACCGGGCTCAGCAACCAACTGGCACTCAGAAGACTCCCACCATTAGTGAAGGGGGTAGTTGTCAGAGTCATAGCAGCAACTACCGCTTATGGATGGTCCGTGTGCCTGGCAGAACTACACACTGCAGGGCAGGGATTGCCAATCACATTTTACAGATGAAAAATAAATATGAGGCTCGACGTGTTCAGTGTTTTGTTCCAGGCCACACGGCTAGTAAGCGACAGTCAAGATTCAAACCCAAGCCTGTTGGCTTCTAAAGCCCACGGTCCTTAACACTAGGCCACAGTGATGCAAGCAAACCATGCCTGAGCCCCAGTTCCCTCCATTCTACATATGAGAAGGCTGAGGTCGGCCACTGGTCCAAGGTCACACAGCTGGGTCAGGACGAGCTATATCTCTCCTCTTTCCTAAGGAACAGGGATGGTTATGGGACAGTGAAGGAACACAGGGTTTGGGCAAAACTCAGATCAGTACAAATATTAGTGATTAGAAGTCCTAATGGGAGAGATGGGGTAGCCTGTCCCAACCAAAGCAGAGGTGTTGATGCAAGGACTCGGCCAACTCTATAGGGTGCCACCTGTGCTCACAGCTATACTCCCTGGGTTCTGAAGCATCTACAGATGATTGGAAGTGGTTTCTTTGATATGCCTAGTTGGCCCATTCAATGACAGAATTATCAGACCACTTTGTTAGCTGTCAGATAATGAGTGTATCCCAAAATGTCCAAAACGGATTCCTTCGATTGTGGGTTTTTTTCCCTTCTTCCCCCTCTTTTCAATTCTGTTTTTATCTTTAGTTGACTCCATATACCAACTGACTTGCTCACACGTGATAAAACAATATGTGTGCAAAAAAAAAAACTACTCTATGTCCTAAGTAATTAGATAGTGGCGATGGATGCATAACTTTGTGAATTATACTAAAAACCACTGAATGCATACTTTAAAGGGTTAATTTTATGGTATATGAGTATTATCTAAATTTTTTAATTTATTTTTATTTTTTGGCTGTACATGGGCCTCTCACTGTTGTGGCCTCTCCCGTTGCAGAGCACAGGCTCCGGCCATGGCTCAAGGGCCCAGCTGCTCCGTGGCACGTGGGATCTTCCCGGACCGGGGCACGAACCCGTGTCCCCTGCATCGGCAGGCGGACTCTCAACCACCGCGCCACCAGGGAAGCCCTAACTAAATTTTTAAAATGATTAAAAACAAAAACAAAAAAAATGTGCAGGCTCCAAGTAAAGACTAAGAGCACCAGACTGCCTGCCTTTCCTTTTCTCCACTCTCATGTGGATGGAGAGGTCTAGACATGATGATTTTTCAGAGGCCATCAGGTGTTCTTTGTGTACCAGTTCTCAAACACTGCAGGGGACTCACAGATGCCTTGAGGTCTCATTGATACGTATCATCCTTCCAAGAAGCACAGCATTTTGTGAATCATCTCATGCTCCTGACAGGATCTGCCCAGGATGTAGGGGTTTCCTGGGACACCAGACTCTCATTCTAAACCTGGGAAAGTCCCAGGCAAACTCACACAACTGGTCACCCAACCTCCCGGGGAGCAGTGAGCAATGAGTGAAGGGTCTCCAGTCCCCAATCCCAGTTCTGGTCCCCACCAACAACACAGTTTCTCTATTTTTATCTTTTTTACATATTAGGCTTTGCCTACACTTTCTGTTTAAGGGAAAGAGTTCTGTGACTGAAAAGGGGTTTGAAAAACACTGTTCCAGCCTTCATTCTCTTGATGGTCCTTGTCAGCCAAAGCCCAGGACGTTCAGAGATTCAGCATTTTCAGGTAAGTCTAATAAGAAAGACAGTATTTCAGTGGGGAGGGAGTCGGGAAATAGAGGAAAGCCGCCTGGATGAGCTCCAGGGATGAGCGGTGCTGATACTCCAGGCGGGGCTGGCTAGGTTCCTGACTGCATCCATCATCGCTGTTCTTCCAGTCAGCAAGTGTCTCAAAGAGGAGAAGCTAGAACTCATGGAAAAATCCTAAATTTTAACCTCTTTTGAAAGCTGAGAGCTTTATGGATGGTTTCTGAAGTCCTGTCCAGCACTGACTTTCTACAATCCTAGACTCTGATGGCATTCCACCCACAAACCTTTGGCTCTCATCTCTATATACTGAGGCCTTCTTACTATGAACATGTGCGACTCCCTGCCCGAGGTTTCTTTTCTAGTGTTGAGAGCACATTCAACCCATGCTCAGAGAGTATTAACTCTGCCCTCGTAAGTGTCTCTAAGCCAAAATGAATGGGGAATTAGTAGATAAACAGCCCAACCTCCTTGCTGGTCAGTGGGAGAACTTTGAGGCCCGTTCTACAGTCTGACAAGAGTTCCCCAGCAGAGCTGACCCCAGCTGCTCTCAGTAGTGACTGCTCAAGAACGTGTCCTGAATTGCTTATTTCTCCCTCCTCCACTCCCCTATTGGTATGTTCAGTAACCACATCCCAAAGAAACTACTGGCACAAACTCTTCTCAAGGTCTGCTTCTGAGGAGACACGAACCGAAAAAAGATCCCATGACAGGCTGGATGGAAATAGCAATATCAAAAGAAAAAAAAAAAAAATCCCACAGCAACTCTATGGGAAACACCCAACGTAAAATAAAGTTCAGGACTTGATCAGGCCAACCAGTGGTTGGGAGTCACCCTGAACAATGCACCACATTTATAATTCACTTAAATATACTGAAAAGGACTATATTAAAAAAAATGAATATGCAGCTGTTTGCAAAACATAAAGGGTTCCAGGGGTGCTTTTAAAACCTATGATTAAATGAATAAAAGCTACTTACTTATAAAAGGCCTGGTTCTCCACCCCACACTTCCAAAGATGTTTGCAGGCAGCTGGTGTTGAAGTATGGAACGCCAACATGGCTTTTTTCTAATAAAAAAATAACAAAACAAGAAAGGGCATGTTAAACACAGCGTATGTCGTTCATGTTTTTCCTTCAAGAAGTTACCTATTTGCATCCTGCCACTTACCAAACAGATCTGAAGTAACGGATGCATTACTGTGTTCTTAGAAGTGTTCCTGAAATGGTACTCCCCCCTCCCTCACCCTTTGCAGATATTACGAACCCATCCAGGCCCTGTTTCTGATAAAGAACAGCTTCACAATCCTTCTCAACACTCCAAGCATTGCCTAACTCTCAATCAGAGTTGGATGAGTTTAAAAACTTATTTGCCATTCTTGAATATCTAGTGCTTAAACCAAAAACTAGGATCAAGAAAATCCAGAAACTTCCAGACCTAGCTCTGAGGCTCAATGTTTCGGTAATGGCCTCCTCCCAAATGATGAAGCCAACTAACATTTTAAGATTCCCTGGCCTTACAGACTCTGTTTATAAAACTCTAACCAGCACTGGCTGATAGCTATCTTTAAGTATTATTCATTTGTTTTATCATTCTGGCAAATTACAGAGGTAGGAGGAAGTTCAATTTTCTATTTCTCAAGTTTATCACAGTCTAATTTTTACACAGGGGTATATGGACAGCATTGCTCACTGAATTTATTCTTAAATGTGCAAAGTCGGTGTTTATTTAACTCCAAACTTCCAGTATCATCACAGACATTAACATCGTGGTCTTCTGGGGGCTACATGACTAAAGGCACAGTTTACACTTGACTCTTTCTCCTGCACATACACACCTGCACACACACACATGCACACACAACAGACAGCTAGAAAAACAGTTTCTGACCTCCTTCTGGGTGCCAATCACATAAAACGTCTTCCCTTCAAACTTCAATTTGCAGACATCCGACCTAAGAAAAGAAAATCTCTTTGGGTGAGAAGAAAAAAAGTAGCAGCTAACCAAGGTACCTGGCTATCCCAATGGAATCCGCCTGACTCACAAATGCCAAGCAGACTGCAATGAAACGAGATGTTATCTTATCATGGCTGAAGGTCTAATGAGCGGCGAAGAGCCCCCAGGTGAATGATACAGCCATTTTCTTCCCAAGAGAGGCTCCGTGGGCAGCTCAGAATTATTTATTCCGTTGTTTTTACCCTGAAGCTGCACCTTTCCTCCAAGGAGCTCTAGGGGTTTCATGAACATTAATGACCAGAACAATGTTAATTGGTCAGCCCATTTTGCGAGATAGGAAGAATGTAGTTATTTCATATTCAGTTAATGAAACAATATGGATTCACAGTATCTGTAACCTTTCACATCCATCTCCAAGAAACACACACCACAATGCAAAATTTTCATTTCTGCTCTCCCTGTTGATAAATGAATAATTGTATTAGATACTGAGATGCTCAAAACTGTTAAGGACAACTTGATGAACTGTAGTCAAAAGACTTGAGGCTTCCTCTTAAGGAGCTGCTCAGTTAAAATCTGACTGAAATGTAGACCTAAGGTCAACTCCTTGGTGAGGAGACACGTGTAAAGAGAGGAGGGAATTCTATTTTTATTCCTTTGATCTAATTCCTAGGACAGTGAGGTGTGCCCCTGTGCTTTTCCTGGGGGAAAAGGAATTGTGAGGTCATATTAAGCTGTGGAGAGGATTTGCAAGAGTGACAAAGCTCAATGGATGTCAAAAACAAAACAGAACAAAACTAGGTTTAACGTGGGAAGAAAATTTATTTTAGTAACATGTACATGGCTGCTACAAATATGTGCCTAAGCCGTGGCTGGAAGGGATGGGGATGACATCAGCACCCCACCAGGAACACCAAGAGGTAGAATCCAGAAACTAATGGTCTGGTGACTGTCCATCTCAACTCTTCAGGGTAGCCAAGAAGAAACTAAAGCCCCAAATGGGAGAGACTTGCAATTAATCTGCACGTGAGACATGTCAGGTTCTAACCCAGCTACTCCAAAGTTGACTAGTACCTGAGAATCAAACACCTTCAGCATCCTCAAGCCTTTTGTAGTCCTAGGAGAGGACGGGGAAGTCCCTGCCCGCATTGCCCATGCTCCCCAAAGTCAGCAGAAATCACTAGGGAACTTATTCTGGAATGGACTGAAGTGTGGTTAACATTGGAGCTTCTTTACAGGTACTGAAAGTACGGGGAAGAAAACTGGTAACTCCACCATGTTACACATTCATAAAACATCCTTGTTCACAAATCAAATCACTCTCACACACACTATTTTACCTGCTTCTCCCCCATCTCCTTTCTTTCCTATGAAGCAGTCGGATATAACTGATGCCCATTTTATGGATGAGTACATTGAGACACAGAGAGTTAAGTGATTTATTAGAGGCACATGAGAGTTTGAGAATGATAATTGTGGGGGAAGAGAATAAGTGGGCACAGATGGGAAGTGAAAGTATGACATGAATAAAGGCAGTGATAGAAGATACTTAGATAAATTAGCATTCTTAGAAAGAGAGGGCTGATCATGAAAAAGAGCAGAAGGTGTAGGGAGCAAAGTGGACATGAGCTGACTATGCTAATCTAGTAGAGAAGGGTTGAAGGGAAGGCAGGTGCTAAGAGGAGAGTGCCAAGAAGCAGTGGTGGGGGGACTTGATAAAGAGTGCTGAGAGAAATCCTGAAGCTAACAGAACCATGAAACAGAGGTTCAGGTAAGTGCAAAAGAGCATTTCAAACCCAGGACTGAGGATGGATGCCCACTGGCCCATCAAGAACTGCAGACCCAAGGGCTCAGGCCAAAAGAGTGAGCCCACCACTCAGGGAGACACTGGGTGACAAATCTGTCAGGGACCATCAGGGAGGGAACCAAATCACGCTGAAGCTATGAACCAGACTAAGCCCTTACAATATTCCAATGCACATAAAATGTTCAGCCCTCTTCACTCTTTACTAAAGCTACTTTGTTCCTTGATTGGACATAGTGGGCACTGCCGGTCCATCCTCCCATGTCCTTCCAGAAACAACCCAGACTTTATTCTTCCTCTAGATCAACTGTTCATGCAGATGATGCTCTTCCCAGCCCCAAAAGGATGGACCTTGATTTGACCAACCTCATCATGGAATTCTTCTTCTTGGAAGGATTAGTTTAAGGGGGCGCATATGATCCTATCCTGCCCAATGAGATACACAGGAAGTCTCCTACAGAGCTTCTGAAAAAGTTACCCTTGTTTTAATAGGAGACACATGGAAGGGGCTGCTCTCCTTCAGGGAGTGTTGCTGTGTGAAGATGTAAGGGCCAGAGTTGCGCACATGGCCATTTTATGAGCACAAGCCTGGGGATAAACCCACCACCCTGGGATGGCAGAGAAGAGAATGGAGGGGTCCAAGTCCTTCACGGTGTTGTCAGGCAGTTCAGTTAGAGGACCATGGGGCTGCCCGACCCCTGGAACTTTTGCTGTTTGAGATAATCAGTCCTCTCATTTGTAAGCCACTGTGAGCAGACATTCCTGTTCCTTTAAGCAAAAAGCATCGTCACTGATACACTGGATTACAAAGGGGGAGTCTAGAGTGAGGATTCAACAGAAGAGAATGGAAAGAAGTGAGTGGAAGAGAGGGGGTCCTGAGTCATTCAAGGGAACTTGCACATTTATCCTGCCCTGACCTAGCCCGTGGTCACCCCTCTGGCCAGTGTTTCCTCACCAGCAATCCTGGACACCTTTTCTTCAAAGGCAGAGCCCCCCGAGCCCAGGACACCCAAGGTCTAAGAAAACTGAGACTGGGTTCCATTTTTAGATGAATAATCTCTTTATAAGAAGTTCCAGGGCAGAGAATTGGATCCTAGGCATTCTACCTGACATTTCCAAGCAAAAAGTCAAAGGCTGGGAAAGAAAAACGAGATTAATAAAAAAAAACAAAGATTAAACAATTTTTTTGCCGAAGAAGTACTCACTACTCACCATTTTATCAAATGGATTCTCTTATTTCCCTGAAATACCACAAAGCCTGCAGCAGTGAATCCTAAAAACGTTGTTGTGCCTGTTGAATCCTGAAAAAAAAAAAAAGACATAAAAACATATTTGGATTAAGGAATATAAAATAAAGGATAAATGATATGCTTATTCATCCTCACGCTGGGTTAATTTCAGGTTAATTACAATGACTGTAGAAATAAACTAAGCTTCTGAGATGGGACTTCCAACCCTAGTACGCCTAACATTTGGGCGAGGGCCAGGAATGTATAGCTTTCCCGTCTGAGGAACGGACCTTCTGCCTCACCAGGAACCTCCTGGGAAAATACAGATTAGTCCCAAACCACTAGTCTACTTCCAAGTGCGTTCGGGTGCTGCCTGAGTTCTCAGATCTGCCCTACAATGTGGGAAAACTGTTCTTGGTTTTCATTAGCCCTGAAACCAAATCCCTGAGCATCTAATCTAAGATGACTCAATCCCACACAGGATTTCTGGCCATGTAAATATAAAGACATGTCTGGAAATGCCTACTTTGATTCCAGCCTCCACCAGGAAAACTAAGCATTGAGAAGGGAAGGCAAAGGAACAACAACAAAAACCAAGTCAGTCTCCAAGTAATAAATAAAACAGAGAGAGAGGCTCAAATTTGTCGATAAAATCTAATTCACTAAATGGAATAATCTGATTTATACCATTAGCAGGAAGAGACATCTGGCAAATATTCTAAAATAACTGTGTGGGCAGAGCCAGCAGAGGCACATGCCACTGTAAATAGGCCCCACTGGTGCTCTGCCCGGGCTGCACCCTCACAGATCCTGATGGCACTGGGCAACAGGCATTTATGAAGCTTCCCAGGTCCTTCTAATAAGCAGCCTGAGCTACATCTCTAGCACAAGGACTTCACCAAATACTATTAGCTGGTCCCATCTGGGTAAAAAAATGTTCTAGTATGACTCAAAAACATACCTTGAAGAGCCTGGCTGATATAAACGCTTAGTTTAGAATTCAGGTTAGAGTCTGACTGATGCATAGTTTAGGATATGGAAAGAACACTGTTTTCATAAAACATTTCTGGAAAACATGCGCTTGAGCCCCACTTTGGGAGCTTGTTTAAAAGGCAGATTCCCCAGCTGCACCCCCAGTGATTCTGATTCAGTGGCCCTGGGGTGGGGCCCAGGTGATTCTGACACAGGTGGTCTGGGTTTCCCACTTGAGAAAAATGCTGTCAAGTATTAATTCGAGAAAAAGGAAAAAAGAAAAACAAATACGGACTCCTAATGTGAATTTTAAATCTTTCTTTTTTCCTTCCACTTACCCATTTTTAAAGACTGCATTCTTACTGGCAATGGCCTTTGAAAATAAACCTGTTAGGATCCTATAACTTCTCAGGAGGAAAAGCATCCACTTGATGGATGAATGAATTAGCAAGCAATTAGAAGAGGCCAAGAGAGAAAATCTACTACCCAAACATGTGACTGCAGCCCACTGTTGTCCCTTATGATTAGGGGCGATGGGCCAGGCTGTGGAAATATCCTAGAAGGGATCCTCCAGACCTGCATATCAATTAACTCTTTTCTGGGCAAAACAATCATTATATGTCGACCTGCAGTGAGGGGCATTACCTTGCATGGGTGGGGATCCACCCCATAGGTTTCCAAAGTGTGAGCTTTCAGGAGTAAGTTAAATTCAGCAACTGGTGGGCTCTGGCCTCTAAAATCACACAAGAGAAGTTTAGGGAGTTAATATGAAAAATAATAGAAACATGGAGTTCCTTCATTCAATAAAATGTGCTATTCTTAACTAAATAAAGAGAGAATCCCATAAATAGTAAGACTGGTCATTATTCCTCTCCACGAGGAGCCCTTTGCTAGGAAATCTGAGCCCATGTTCCAGGGCTAACTGTTCCATTATAAACCCACACGTACTGTGAGGACTCCAGTGACCCGGACAGTTAATCAAGGTTATCAAGTTACCAATAAGCAGGGGCCCTCGCAAATTCAATCTTAATATGAACTAAAACTCAGCATCTGTTCTTTCCTACTTATTTATCCAGGATAAATGGCATTTCTTTTTGCTCAGGGTAGGAAGTGGGCAAGCCTGTTACCCCATCAACAGCCTAAACAGAGCCATCCGGGTAAGAAGAGCTGTCAACCATTCCATTGGAAAGCCCTGGATTTGGAAAGAAAACCTCAGCCACTTCTAGTCCTAGCTGTGTCCTCCAGGGTGGTAAGCAAGGTCTTGGCCCCAGGCAGAAAAAGGGGGCTGCAAATACAGATGGCTATGAAGCCCTTTCAGGGCTAACTTCCAAACCAGAATTGTGCAGCATTTCAAAGACTCTGCTTTGACTAACAATATCTCACACGTATCTTAGAGAATCCGAACCATTCTCCAAGGATAATATGTAACCTGAACAACCAAGAAGAGTTTGCTAACAACAGGAATACAGTTTTATGTTCACAATGTAAAACTGTATTGCAATATTAACTCTCTTTCCACCCAAGCCTCTCCTCAAAGATGGATTCCCTCCCCACCCCCTCAAGACAGTGAAGAGTCCTCATGTCTCTAATGAAAACAGTATCCCATCTTCCTTCTCTGTAAAGCCTTTCAAGATCTTCTCTTTACCCTGAATGTTCACTCTAATATGTCTAAGGAGCATCTTTATTTATTCATCAAGATCAGCACTGTGGGGACCCTTGTAATCCAATAACTCATTTCTGACCATTTCTTTGATTCTTTTCTTCCCTTCCCGGCCTCTTCCTCACCTCAACCACTCTCTCTCTTCTCTCCTTTGAGAGACCCTAGCAAATGGATTTTGAAACTCCTAGGTCTATCCTCCATGTCTTTTTAACCTTTGTTTCATTCTCTTAAATCTAAGGCTTTTTGTATTACATTCTGAATTCTTTCTTTATTCAAACCTCCAGCTCATTAATTTCTTCTCCAGCTGTGTGCATCCTGCTTTCCATCCCACTGATGGGTTGTTTTAAAATATCAACTAAATATTTCATTTCTAATGTAATGTCTATTTGGCTCTTGAAACAGATGCCTGTTCTTATTTTATGGAATAAACTCTTCTTACTCCTCTGAGGATATCCACTTTGTTTCTTTTAAAGTCCAATCCCTGTTACTCCATTAATGCTGTCTTCTTGGTGACAGCCCTTTGGTTTGCTGAATCAGTGTCTTATTCAATGAATTGATGTTATTTTGTATTTTATGTTATTTGTTTAATACAGTGGCCTCCAGAGGTTGTAGGGAAGGGCAAGACAGGCCACATGGGAAGAGTGTGAGTTAGTAACTTGATTTCAGGCTGAAGGTTGTAGTTCCTTCTGGACATTGTCCACATAAGGTACCTCCAGCTCAAGCCTGCTGCTGCCCATGACTCAGCATAAGGGAACCAGAGGAAGAGGTCAAAGCTGCCCAACTGTTCCAGATGCAGTTGCCCAACCACCATGATGGCTGCCCTGTTATCTGTTGCCTGAAGCACCCAGAACCATTCCTATTCTATATGTCTTTGACCTGGATTCCTTCCATCTATTTCCTATCTTCCAGAGATACCGCAGGACTTCTGATCCAAAGATGGTGTTCTTTCTTGCAGCTGCTTTCTAATACATTTTCTATTATCCACAGGGACTTGGAGAGGGAAGGGAAGGGAGCCACACATGCTACCTTTTTCTTTTTTTTTGTTTTTTTTTTTTTTTTTTTTGCGATATGCGGGCCTCTCACTGTTGTGGCCTCTCCCGTTGCGGAGCACAGGCTCCGGACGCGCAGGCTCAGCGGCCATGGCTCACGGGCCCAGCTACTCCGCGGCATGTGGGATCTTCCCGGACCGGGGCACGAACCCGTGTCCCCTGCATCGGCAGGCGGACTCTCAACCACTGCGCCACCAGGGAAGCCCTACCTTTTTCTTTTAATAGAAGAGGTAATTTTTAAATCCATCCTTTACACAATGTATTACCAAGGGATTAATTCAAACACCTTCTTTAGGAAAGTAAGGTCTTTCTAAAGCCTTTCCGAATTTCCTCTTTAGTTTTGATGTTCTGAAGTTTCACTGGGACATACATAAAGGGAGCCTCCTTATTTATTCACCACGATCAGCACTTTACGACCCTTTCAATCTAACAAATCCTATCTTTCTTTGACCATTTCTTTGATTCTTTTTTTTTTTTGAAGCCCTAGTCATTATAATTGTTTCTCTTTTTGATAAAGGAACAAGAGATTCAAGAAAATCACCAAGTATTTTGATGGGGAAGGGAAAGGGGACTTTCTGCAAGTTTTTGCAATACATACAGGTATTTCTCCCTTCATAGCTCTCTCATAAGTTCCTGAAGTAAAAGCTTACCTTTCACCAGCAAATAAAGATAATTATTGAATCTGAATATTGGGGGCTTCCTGCCCCCACATACACACTCTCTCTTTTCTCTCTCACTCACTCGTTCATACACTCCCTCACCCCCCTGGCTGGGGACAAAGCACAAAGCTGAGCTGTCCAGCATGTTGCTAAGCAGTACCCCACTCTGGTGGCCCTCAAGGCAAAACTTCAGCCTAATGACCCAGATTGAGGCCACAGAGAAACAGGACTAGAGCTAAAGCAGCCCAGCACCTCCCACGCCACAGGCCACCAGCTCTGCTCCAGGATAATCCTGCCGCTTCACATGAAAGGCCCTCACTCTGCCTCCAGAGAGCTGGCCGTTCCCCTTTGTGGTAAACCGTCAACCTCTTTGTCGAAACAGCTACAGACTGTTTATTCTTGAAATTCGACTTTGGTTTTGCAGCACACCCTTCTTTGCCATTCAGTCTGGGAACAAGTTAATTTTGAAAGGCTATAGTTTGGAAGTTCCTATTGGAAAGTCAGGACTTTTTGCTTGCCTAGGTGGTCTCTTTCTGACCACTTCCCTGTCCTTTGTAAATCTGATGAGCATCTAATTGCAAACACTCAACCCCAGATGGCAGCAGGGTGCCGTGCTACACAGCTCCAGAGGACACACCATTAAACGCAGAGACCTCTGCTCATCAGGAGCTATCATCCAGGCGTGAAAAGGTAAGTCCCTGTCTGGGAAAAGATTTTGGCAACATGTACAATCAAAAAAGGACTCCTGGGCTTCCCTGGTGGCGCAGTGGTTGAGAGTCCGCCTGCCGATGCAGGGGACGCGGGTTCGTGCCCCGGTCCGGGAAGATCCCACATGCCGCGGAGCGGCTGGGCCCGTGAGCCGTGGCCGCTGGGCCTGCGCGTCCGGAGCCTGTGCTCCGCAATGGGAGAGGCCACAGCAGTGAGAGGCCCGTGTACCGCAAAAAAAAAAAAAAAAAAAAAAAAAAAAAAGAACTCCTATGTAGAATATTTTTTAAAAAACCTCCAATAAATCAATAAACAACAATAAAATAATTTTTAAAGATAACTCAGAAGGAAACATGGCAAAAGACTTGAATAGACACTTCACAAAATAAGATATCCAAATAGCCAACAACCACATGACAATGTGCTTAACCTCTCTAAAATCAGGAAAATGAAAAACTCTAAGAAGTCACTTACACATCCATCTGACAGCCAAAATTAAAAAAAATACCAAGCACTCATGAGCATGTGCAGCAAAAGCAACTCTCATATACTGTTGGTAGAAGACTAATTAAGTAGAACTATCTGGAAAACTGACGTTATCTCCTGAAGTTAAACATGTTTACCCTATAACACAGCAATTCCATTCATAGTTATACATACAACAGGGATGAGTGCCTGCTGCATCAAGAAATACATAGAATTTTCACAGTAGTGCCATTTGTAACAGCAAAAGAATAGGAAACAAATGTCTACTAACAGTAGAATGGATATACAACGGAACACTATACAGCTGTGAAAATAAATGAATTCAAGCCACACACAACAAGACGGGTGACTATTACAAAAATAAAACTGAACAAAACAGGCCAGATAGAAATGAATACACATTGAATGAATTCCATTTATATGGCTTTTTTAAATGAGCAAAACAAAACTAAAGTATTTAAAGTCAGAGATGTGATTACCTTTGGTGGGGGGAAGGGAGAAGATAAATATTGGGAAGGGGCATAACAGGGGCTTCTGAGGTGTCACAGATTCTCACTTTGACCTGGGTGGTGGTTACATACGTACTCGCTTTGTAATAATTCATTGAGCTTGACATCTATGTTTTGTTGGCTTTTCTGAATTTGTGTTATGCTTCCATTTTTAAGAGTTTAAGAAAAAAGGAAAAGAAAGAAAAAAGGCCGTGAAGCACTGGGAACCCTCATAAATTATTGGTGTGAATGGAGCAACCCCTTCAGCAAACAAGCCACAATTTCCTAGAAAAGCTGAACTTGTGCAAACTCTATGGCACAAGCTTGTACCTGGTTTCTACACCTAGGTTTGTACCTACACTTAGGGACTCTTTTACATACACCCCTACGAGAAGTATTCAAGCAGCCATAGTAACTTTGTAATAGCAAAAACCTAGAAACAACCCCAGTGTCAACAGGAGAATGGATACATAAAATGTGACATGTTCATATGATAGAAAATTAATTACACAGAAGCAAAAATGTAGACCTATGGCTGTATGGATCAATGTGAAGAACCTCAAAAACATCATGTTGGTAGGGGGAAAGTGAGATACACAAATAGAGTGTGATTCCATTTGTATGAAAGTCAAAAGTAGGAAAAAACTAAGCATACATTACTTGTTGATGTATGGAGTACATTTATAAAAGCAAAATAAGAGAATGAATAACCTAAAATTCAGAATAGCATAGAGAAGGGAGGGAGGTAATCTGGAAGGGTCACGTTAGGAGACTTGAGATCATCTGGTGATGTTCTAATTCGTAAGCAGAGTTAGGGGGTCATGGGTGGTTTTTCAACCAATCTTTAAATGATACATATATTGAATATACTCTTTTATCTATCATACATTTTCAATGATCAAAAGAGAAACAATTCCTGCCTTTTTAGTAAAAGAATTATTGGGTGAAGTATTATGCAATCTAAAAGCACCATTAAACTCAACAGACTAGTCAGGAATATGAGATATCCATGCAGAGCAACCTTTTACCAAACTCTCCTGTTCTGAGCAATATATAACTGTTTATATTGTGAAGCAGTATATATATATTTTTTCACTTACTATTCATCAAGGAGGAATTCTTATGCTCATTTTATAGATGAGGATTTTGACACTCAAAGAGGAAAAGTAACTTGCTCAAGGTTACTCAAGTATTAGGTGGAGGAGTGAATGCGAACCCAAGGCAGCCTGATTCCAAAGGGCTTCTCGGGACCTGCGCTACCATCACGACCAACATGATATGGTCCAGGGCCATTTGCCTGCTCTCCTGGATTCCAGGCTGAGCATTTCCAAGTGACATGGTTTCTATTGGTTTTTCTAGAAAGCATTTTTCAAATTCTAAACATTTCATGTTATCGGTATTAAGGCACTCCATCCCAGACGACAGATATCTAGATCTGAATAGAGAGCAGTGATATATTCTTTTAATCTAGGTCAGAGATCCCCAGACTAGAGTCTGCGGGCTAAATCCGGATCGCCACCTGGTTTTGTACAGCCCTGGAACTAGAAATGTTTTTTCCATTTTTAAATGGCTTGAAACAATCAAAGAATATTTCATGCCCTGTGAAAATTACATGACATTCAAATATCAGTCTCCATAAATAAAGTTTTATTGGAACAAAGACACACCCATTTGTTTGGGTACCATCTGTGGACACTGTCATGCTACGATGGCAAAAATGAGAGGTTGCGACAGAGACCATATGTTGTGCAAAGCCTAAGATATTTACTAAATGGCCTAGGATAGGAAAAGTTTGCTGAACCCTGATTTAGGAACTGAACACAGGACTAGAAAACAACTGAAGCTGTGTCTGTTTGATTCCATACAATGGAGATTAAAAATAGTACCTATCTCCAAGATTTGGTGTAAAGAATAAGCAGTTAACAGATGTAAAGCCATTAGACTAGTGCCTGACACAGAGCATGCTCTCTCCTCGCCCTCAGAATAGCATTTGTTCCCTTCCTAGCCCTGCACGTGACTGAAATCAGAAATATGACGTCGATTGGAAGTGTCAGGAAGCATGCCAAGCTATTTACAGTAGAGCGAAGTCCTCTCTTCAAAATAAAAGTCCTCGAATTGGTATCATTTGCGTTGGGTTTGACTCAGATCTCCAATGCCTAAGCATTTCAAAGACTTAATCTAAAAATTCATACACAGAGAAAAGCTACAAATGTTCAGAGAAGGAAAAGGGGTTCAAAACCAATGGAGAAAAGGTAGAGACCCTGATAGCACTAAGATACTCCTGAGTCCCCCTGACTCACTGAGGAGGAAATCATTGAATAGTCAGGTTTTCAGGAAGACATTAAGATCAATTAAATAGAAATTTGTTTTCCTTTCAAATCTCCCACTGGACATTTGTTTCTGGCCAAAACTCTGTTTGGTAATGGAAAATAATGATTTTCTATCCTTTAAATCTGGAACCAGGAATTGTTCTGCTAAGATTAATAGTGTCTCTAATGAGTCATTTAGAGATAAAGACCAGTGTTTAGTTGAATTCTTTTTCAAGAACTAACAATTCTCTAAAGATATACTTTTCTAATAAACTAGGTGTGGTCAAGTAATTATGTACTTAACTATGTATCTCCCTTCTGCCTGTCTTGAAAACTTTTTTTGCCAAGAGAAACACTCTCTCTCTTATTGATCCTCCTTTAGCATACCATTACATAGAGTACAAAATCGTACAGCATCCCAAGGATGAATGCAAATTCTTAATGGACGTTAATTGTGGAGTGAGGTGTGGGTCTTGACGGCAATGACTTGGGCTGCTTGGAGCACAGGTGGACAGGGAAGGGGGTGGGTTTGGATCCACCTGAACCATTTGGGTCTGTGAGCTCCAGAATTAAACTCTTGGGTAAAAGACCAATAGAATGGTCTGCTACCGCAAAGTAGAATTCTCAATTTGAGTTAGGTTAGATTTTGCTGCAACTTGGTTGCAACTTTAGAGTTTGTTTACCACTGGCTCCAAAGCTTGAAAGTGCGCTCAGAACTTGCCTTTCATCAGGGCTTGGGATCTTAGCCTCCACGAGACTCTGGAGAGTTCTCCATGCTTTATGGCTTGGCTGCCAGCTTTCTGAGCTGCAGGAAATCTCCTCTGCTCTCCAGTCCCACCCACGGCTCTCTGCACCTCAGATGACCATTTTCCTTCCTGTGGTCATGTCCCCCGCCCTTGGCAAGGGATGTCCTGCCCTGGCTGAAGGTCTGCAGTGCCTCCGAGGGGTTTCACTCAGCTCTCCTGCCCTGTCTGCCGTTGGCATACTGCCCCTCTTCACTCAGTGAAGGCCTGGGGTCCAATGGTGGTGGGAAAGTGCAACTCACTCTGTAGCTGGAGTCTTTGGGGTCCCAATCAGTCAGGTCAGCCCACTCGTGGTCACTAAATGCTTGTTAAAGGTTTGGCTCGTTCCCCTTGCCCCCCACCTCTGGCATATTCCTCCTCCTCCCACCACCACCAGAGGTAAAAGCAACAGCAGGTCTCTGCCGTCCCAGGAAAGGCATTCTGGATTTCAGTACCTTTAGGTTTCTTTGCATCCTCAGCTCTCAGATGGGTTTAAAAAATATGACTTTGGGGCTTCCCTGGTGGCGCAGTGGTTGGGGGTCCGCCTGCCGATGCAGGGGACACGGGTTCGTGCCCCGGTCCGGGAGGGTCCCACGTGTCGCGGAGCGGCTGGGCCCGTGAGCCATGGCCGCTGGGCCTGCGCCTCCGGAGCCTGTGCTCCACAATGGGAGAGGCCACAACAGTGAGAGGCCTGCATACCGCAAAAAAAAAAAAAAAAGACTGTAGTTTATCTAGCTTGCTGGTGGTGTCTTGGTGTTAGGGGGAGATCCCTCTCTCGTGCTTTCCACATCCTCACTGGAAGTGAGAGTCCCTAGTCTGTCACTTCTAATTCTTTACTTAGGGACATTATCTCTCCTAAGCTCCTTGGGGAACATTAGGGACTGCATCTGTGCAGAGCATTAGATAGAACACTACAAATTTGGGTGACTGCCATGATATGGGGGAGACATATGGTGATGCTCTGGGACAGGGGCAAGACACATAGAAGAACAGCCACTTAGAAAGACATCAGAGTGCTTTACAGGAACACTTAGGTTTCAGGTCAAGTTCTATTGCTTCACAACTGTGTAGCCTTGAATAAGTTAATTTCTCAGGCCTCCGTTTCCTTATTGGTAAAAGAAGGTGGTTTCAAACAATCCAATGTAGGACTGAGGTGAATTGACTGAGCAGGGATGGTGGCGACTCAGAGAACAAATGATTCTTTTAAAGAGTGCTGCTGCTGTCATGTAAGTGACAGGCATGTTACCAAATCCCCCAGTTGCAAGTAAGCTAGAACTTTATGGGAGCTGATTCCATTTTCCAAAACTATTATTTGGCCAAAGAACCTACATCTGGGTGAGAGTGTAGTCCAAGGACTGTTATTTTTTTTAATTAATTAATTAATTTTTATTTATTTATTTTTGGCAGCGTTGGGTCTTCACTGCTGCACACAGGCTTTCTCTAGTTGCGGTGAGCAGGGGCTACTGTTTGTTGCAGTGCGCGGGCCTCTCATTGCGGTGGCTTCTCTTGTTGTGGAGCACGGGCTCTAGGTGTGTAGGCTTAGTAATTGTGGCTCGCAGGCTCAGTAGTTGTGGTACACGGGCTCAGTTGCTCTGCAGCATGTGGGATCTTCCGGACCAGGGTCGAACCTGTGTCCCCTGCACTGGCAGGCAGATTCTTAACCTCTGCACCACCAGGGAAGTCCTAGAAAGCTAGACATTTTTGAAACTATAAATCCTTGCCCGGAAGCCATGGCACATGATTTACAGAGATTGTGAGCTTTGAGAAATAAAAAGAGATACTGACTCTTTAAAATACACTCAGTGTCATTATTACTTCCAGCACAAACCACACTGCATTAGATCATTATGGGGGTGGCTAATCCGATAAGTTTTCTGCTCTTTAAGGGCAAGGAATATACTTCATCAAACTGCTTCACCGCCAATTGAGTTTTCTGAATATTTAAAAGCTGATGACCTGTTACTGAAGCTAATCCAAAGGTCTTTGCTTCTAATGAGAAACCTGATGAACTAGCTGAGTAGAAACTCCAGGAAAACCTCCAGAGAAACCTATCATGGTTCCTGATAGTGAAATCAATCTTATTCTTGATCTTCAACCCCCTCTGAGGACCCCCCAGGACTAATGGTATGGGTATTCCCTCTTAACCCAGATGGTCATGACTAAAGCTGTGGAAAACTGAAACCAAAAGAGTCAAAAATAACAACTGTCACGTCCCCTGGGGGTTGTTGCAATGGCTTCCTCCAGCCACCAGAGGGCTCTAGAAGGAGGAATAACCTATTTCTAAGCAGTCCCATTGCTAGGATCTCATCTCTGCATACCAAACTCAAATAAAGTCTATAAATTATGAGATTATTTCTTATACATAGTTTTAAAAACAAATATGGATCTTTTGTCTTAAAATTATCTGTGGAGTCAGGATAGTGAAGCAGAAATTGATTCTAGACCTGCTCTACTAGATGTTTAAAACAAAGGTCAGCAAACTAGAACCCATGAATCAAATCCAGTCCACCATCTGTTTTGTCAATAAAGTTTTAGTGAATCACAGCCCACTCATTTATGTATTGTCTATGTCACCCTACAAAAGCAGAGCTGAGTGGCTGCAATAGAGACCATACAGCCCAGAAAGCCAAACAAATTTATTAACTACACCTCATCTAGAAGAATTACTCAGCCTCAGTGAGTTTTAGCATAGACATGTATTCAAAACTGTGAATCATATAGATACATATCTACATTCTCCAGTTCACAGGTTGTTAAGAGGCCCAAAGATGCCTTTATAAAATCTTTCTAAATAAAATTCTATTAGCTATATACCTATTGGAATACCTTTCTAAATATACCTATTTAGAAAGCTATATACCTTTCTAAATAAAATTCTATTAGCTATATACCTATATACCTATCTATTAGCTATATACCTATAGCTAATAAAATTCTATTAGCTAAATACCTACACCTCATCTAGAAGAATTACTCAGCCTCAGTGAGTTTTAGCATAGACATGTATTCAAAACTGTGAATCATATAGATACATATCTACATTCTCCAGTTCACAGGTTGTTAAGAGGCCCAAAGATGCCTTTATAAAATCTTTCTAAATAAAATTCTATTAGCTGTATACCTATTGGAATGGCCGGAATCCAGAACACTGAAAACACCACATGCTGGTAAAGATGTGGAGCAACAGGAACTCTCATACATTGCTGGTGGGAATGCAAAATGGTACAGCCACTTTGGAAGACAGTTTGTCAGTTTCTTACAAAATTGAATATACTCTTGCCATACAATCCAGCAATGATGCTCCTTGATATTTACCCAAAGGAGATGAAAATTTACGTCCACACAAAAGCCTGTCCATGGATGATTATACCAATTTTACTCATAACTGCCAAGACTTGAAAGCAACCATATGTCCTTCGGTAGGTGAATGGATAAATAAACTGTGGTACATACAACGGAATATATTATTCAGCAATAGGAAGAAATGAGCTATCAATAAAAGACGAGCAGGAATCTTAAATGCATATTGCTTAGTGAAAAAAGCTAATTTGAAAAGGCTACATACTGTATGGTCCCAACTGTATGACATTCTGGAAAAGGCAAAACTATGGAGACAGGTAACAGATCAGCAATTGCCAGAGGTTAGGGAGGAGGGAGGGATGAATAAGGCAGAGCACAGAAGGTGTTTAGGGCAGTGAAAGTATTCTGTATGATACTATAATGGTGGATATACATATCATTATACTATTGTCTAAACCCATAGAATATACAACATCAAGAGCGAACCCTAAGGTATCGATGTAGGTTCATCAATTATAATAAATGTTCCACGCTGGTGGGGGATGGATGATAATTTGGGGAAGGTTGTACATGTGTTGGGGCAGAGACTATAGGGGAAATCTGTATACCTTCCACTCAATTCTGGTGTGAACCTAAAACTCTTCTAAGAAATAAAGTCTATGAAAACAAAAACTCTATTAGTCAATGAGATTGTGAAGGCCATTAAGAGCTGTCTGCCAGCTGTTTCCAGTCTGCACCTTCTGGACACCTGATAGAACTGCACTTCCTTGCGGTTGGGTGGGACCATGTGGCTAGTTCTGGCCACAGTGGTAAAGCAGAAGCGATATGTATCACTTCCAAGCTGAAGCAGGACCTTTCACAGCTCTCTTTTTCCTGGCAAACTCGAGTCTGTGACTGACTCAAGTGACAATGACTAGCACAGCCCCCAGCTGACCTCTGGTGAGTATACAGCAGAGCAAGAAGTAAATAAATAAGTGAACAAACAAACAAACCTTTCTTGTGAGCTTTTGGAGTTGTTTCCTCAGGAAAATCTAGTTACCTTGACTGGTACAGAGATGATCAATAACTATATTATATTTGCAAAACTATGTCTTCTCCCCCACTGTCAGTCAATGACGTGGCACATCTGAAGAAGCAAAGCTGCCCTAGCCACGAACTTCAATCTTCACTCACAAATCTCTTCAACATCTAAAGGAGTCTAAGCACTTAGTCCATGCAAACTCTTACTAAAACCTTGGCCTTATATTTTCAAGCACCTCAAAATTCCAGAGTCTCTCTCTCTCTCTCCCCCCTAAAGAACTCCCTTATTAATGCCTGTCTATCAATCCATCTTGGGTCCACCTTCAAGCACTGTGTAGCCTCCTAAGGAGGGAAGTTCTTCCGCCCTGATTCATTTTCTCCCAAGAATCACAGCTTTAGTACCTTCCACAGAGAGCACAGGAGAAAAAGGATCCTAATCAAGTAAAAAGGCTGGAGAAGATTGTGAACCCACAGAGCTAATCCTGTTTATCAGGCAAATCATGGTCATGTCTGCTAATGTCTGAGTGTCTCTATTGGCATCTCTTTTGTTTTCTTCCTTGACTGGGTCAGAAACCGGGTAGGGAGCAAGAGGTTATTTGGGCGGGGGAGGGGGGAGCAGGCTCAAACCCCAACAAAGGCCAACTGGAAACCATTCAGGAAGTTTCCATAACAACAGATCATTGATCACGCATTGTCCCTTTGCTGTGTGGGAGGGTCATGAGTGCTGTGATAACCTTGGAGAGTAAGATGGTAACACCTTGGTGCAGCCTATATGGGTCTCTTCCACCTATGACTCCTTCCTGGAACTGTCAGGTTTGCAGAGCAATCCAACCAGAGGTCCAATTCCCACACAAGAAGATTGATACTTTCATGACCTGTGTGCAAAGGGCTCGCTGATCCCCCAGGGCAACCTCAGTCTCTGTAGCAGGTTTCCAACCGATTCTATTGATAGAAAGCCCCTTCTCTTCTGCACTGTCAGCTTGCCTGCTCTTCTTATCGTTCCATCCAAACCTGAACTCTCTCTCTGCTGCATTGATGCAGAAGGAAACACATGACTACTTAAGGAGAAAAAGGAGCAAAAACACATAGGAAAATACCCTCTGAATGTCTCTTTTCAATATCACAGGATATCTGGCTGTTTCATCCTCCAGACATACAACTTTGACTTCTTCACAAGGGCTTTCTGGGTGTTACAAATGTGTTGGGCAACAGGAAAGCAGCTTTGGCCAAGCCATGGAGTTTACTTCCAAGGTCTACAAACCATAGCTGACTGTTGACCCTGTCTATTCTCTAGATGCATGAAGACTACTTTCAGGGTTGTCAACAGATTCAGATGCTGGCACAAGGTCCAATCTACAGCTTTCTTATTATAAAAAACAATCTGGAATCTTCTTGGCTCCACTCATTTGCTCATGAAATCCAGTGGGTCACCAAGTCTTCCTGCAACGTCTCTCAAAATCCTCTTGTTTCAGTTTTCTCTACTCCAATTCTTGTTCAGGTCCCCAGCATGTCTTGCCTGGATGACAGCTCTAACTGATCCTCCTGCCACAGTCTCCACCCTCTGGGCCATCGCCATCACGATCACTGTGGAACATCAATGTGACTACCAGGTTGCCTTATGGCTGCTCAGCACAGGGGATAAGAGCATGGGTATGAGTGTCAGGTAAGAGCAAGGTTCAAGTCCTGACTCTGCTACTAACAGTGCAAGTCCTTCAGCCACTCCAGGCTGTGCTTTCTTCACCTCAGACAGGGAACAACAACAACAGCACAAACCTCGTAGAGTTTGGCAGGACTGAGTGGGGCGATGCATGTAAGGCTCTTAGCACAGTGCTTGGCATCCAGTAAGAGCTCAATAAACGTTTATTATCGGGCTTCTCTGGTGGCGCAGTGGTTAAGAATCCACCTGCCAATGCAGGGGACACGGGTTCAAGCCCTGGTCCGGGAAGATCCCACATGCCGCGGAGCAACTAAGCCTGTGAGCCACAACTACTGAGCCTGTGCTCTAGAGCCCATGAGCTGCAACTACTGAAGCCCGTGTGCCACAACTACTGAAGCCTGTGCACCTAGAGCCTGTGCTCCGCAACAAGAGAAGTCACCGCAATGAGAAGCCCGTGCACCGCAACAAAGAGTAGCCCCCGCTCGCCACAACTAGAGAAAGCCGGCGCACAGAAACAAAGACCCAATGCAGCCAAAAATTAAATAAATGAATATATATAAAATGTTTATTGTCATATGTTCTGAGCATTTGAGACCCTGCAAATTCTGGTCACAGCAGACCGTTCAATCCCCTTTCCCTACCAATCTGCACAGTGGATGTGACTGCTTCATCCAGAGGGTCTCACCCTGTGCTGCTCAGACACTGCTGGTCCACAAGCCCTCAACTGAAGCACTGGAACTTTACTTTTACCTCTAGCATGTTTGTTCCCAAATTGTAAAAAAAGTAGGCAGACTGTCATATTTTCAACAAAGCTTTCATTGGGAGACAATACCCTAAAATTACCCATAGAGATGGTATGTTGCTTTCTGAAATCTGTACAATTTTTGATGTCTAATCATCTTTACCTCTTAAGGACAAGGGTCATCTTTTTTAATTTTTTGCGGCACGCAGGCCTCTCACTGTTGTGGCCTCTCCCGTTGCAGAGCACAGGCTCCGGACGTGCAGGCTCAGGGGCCATGGCTCACGGGCCTAGCCGCTCCGCGGCGTGTGGGATCTTCCCAGACCGGGGTACGAACCCGTGTCCCCTGCATCGGCAGGCGGACTCTCAGCCACTGCGCCACCAGGGAAGCCCCAAAGGTCATCTTTTTAAAGCTGAACTATGCTGCCACCTTTAATGCCCACATGTACACTCTTCTCAGAATTACCAGCATGGGGAGTGCCTGCATAAAGCAGGGATCTCAGCACTCCCTCTCAAGGGGACAGTCATTTGTTCCAGGATTCATAATCCAGTGACACTATGGGGGGTTTCTTGGGTTTTTTTTATAATTACCAGAAGCGCAGAAGATGGAAGCATCTCAGCATGCACAGTTCTTCATCCATACTTGTCATAGCACAGCCCAGGCTTGCTATGATTATCAAAATGAATTTTCTGTGATTTGCAGGGATCTATATTCTAGTTACAGATTAGGATACCTGAGTTACCTGGATTCCAAATTGGTGATGATGCCTATTCATGCTTCATTTCCTTCCTGGTAGCCTATGCAGAACAGAAGCATCACAATGCTCCAGGGCAAAGACTCTAGAGCCAGGCTGCCTAGATTGAAATCCAGCCTCTGTCACTTGCTAGCTGTGTGATCCTGGGTAAAATGCTTAATCACTCTGTGCCTCAGTTCCCTCATCTGTAAAATGGGAACAACCATGGCACCTATCTCCTAAGTTGTTGCGAAGATTAAATGAGTCAATATGCACAAGTACTGAGAACAGTGTCTGGTCCACAGTGAATAAATACTGTGTGTGATTTCGCTACTCATACTCCTCTGTAGTTATCAATCGTCCTGGAGCATCACAGACAAGGAAAAGAGAAGCAGATGCTGAATCTGTCATCTTGAAAGCAGCTCAGCAAAGGAAACCTTGTCAATGGATTCTACTCTACTTGGAGTCAAAGCTTTCAACAATGGCCACAGGAAGGGAAGAGGCAATGCAAAATTCAAAATAGAAAGGATTACTTATTTATCCTAGATTTCATGTTCAGAAACCCAGGGTTGTTAAAACCCAGAAGAAAATATATGGCTCTAATAACTGCTGATGGTTCATAAACAGCCACACAGGGGACCCCACATTATTGAGATTGTCACTGATGGAGGACCTTGACAGTGCCCAGAAATACTGACCTGCCACCTGAAAGAGTCTACCCATACATTACAAATATTCTTCACAACACGATTTGCACATTCCCTGCAATAAGAACACTTTCTCACCTCTATCATTTCTACAAATGTCTACCCCTATTACCTGAGTTCATTTTTATGAATTTCCACTATTTTTCTTTCCAGCTTCTGTGACTGCTTGGGGAAAATCTCAAACTCACTGATGTAATTCTCAGGATGCTCGTCAGGATCATAGTCACCGAGCTCAGCTGTAACCAGAAAAAATAAAGAGAAAAAGCAAGGTTAAAAACAACAAGAGCAGTGTCCTTGTCCCCGCACTGAACCACAGCCCACCCCTGCCTCTTCCGGAGACCTTCCAACACTAGAAGCAATATGGCAACTTCTGTCAAGCCAGAAAGATAAACGTTTGGGTTGCTTTGGCTGTGTGGCTAACAGGGTCTTCGTGCTGTGGCTGGGTGTCAGTCCTGAGCCTCTGAGGTGGGAGAGCCGAGTTCAGGACATTGGTTCACCAGAGACCTCCCAGCCACACGTAACATCAATCAGCAAGAACTCTCCTAGAGACCTCCATCTCAATCTAAGTCCCAGCTCCACTCATGACCAGCAAGCTCCAGTGCTGGACATGCCAGACAACTAGCAAGACAGGAACACAACCCCACCCATTAGCAGAGAGGCTGCCTAAAATCATACTAAGTTCACAGACACCCCAAAGCACACCACCGGAAATGGTCCTGCCCACCAGAAAGACAAGATCCAGCCTCACCCACCAGAACACAGGCACTAGTCCCCTCCACCAGGAAGCCTACACAACCCACTGAACCAACCTTACCCACTGGGGGCACACACCAAAAACAACGAGAACTACGAACCTGCAGCCTGTGAAAAGGAGACCCCAAGCACAGTAAGTTAAGCAAGAGAAGACAGAGAAATACACAGCAGATGAAGAAGCAAAGTAAAAACCCACCAGACCAAACAAATGAAGAGGTAATAGGTAGTCTACCTGAAAAAGAATTCAGAGTAATGATAGTAAAGATGATCCAAAATCTTGGAAATAGAATAGAGAAAATACAAGAAATGTTTAACAAGGATCTAGAAGAACTAAAGAGCAAATAAACAATGATGAACAGCACAATAAATGAAATTAAAAATTGTCTAGAAGGAATCAATAGCAGAATAACTGAGGCAGAAGAATGGATAAGTGATCTGGAAAATAAAATAGTGGAAATAACTACCACAGAGCAGAATAAAGAGGAAAGAATGAAAAGAATTGAGGACAGTCTCAGAGACCCCTGGGACAACATTAAATGCACAAAAATTCGAATTATAGGTGTCCCAGAAGAAGAAGAGAAAAAGAAAGGGACTGAGAAAGTATTTGAAGAGATTATAGTTAAAAACTTCCCTAATATGGGAAAGGAAATAGTCAATCAAGTCCAGGAAACACAAAGAGCTCCATACAGGATAAATCTAAGGAGAAACATGCCAAGACACATATTAATCAAACTATCAAAAATTGAATACAAAGAAAAAATATTAAAATCAGCTTTTATACTATTTATATTATAAAATTAAATATTATATAATTTATATAATATAAATTATATTATTATTATTATTTTTTTTTTTGCGGTACGCAGGCCTCTCACTGTTGTGGCCTCTTGCGTTGCAGAGCACAGGCTCTGGACGCACAGGCTCAGCGGCCATGGCTCATGGGCCCAGCCGCTCCGCGGAATGTGGGATCTTCCCGGACCGGGGCACGAACCCGGGTCCCCTGCATCGGCAGGCGGACTCTCAACCACTGCGCCACCAGGGAAGCCCTATATTATATTTTTAATATAAAAATATTAAAAGGGAAAAACAACAAATAACATACAAGGGAATCCCCATAAGGTTAACAGCTGATCTTTCAGCAGAAACTCTGCAAGCCAGAAGGGACTGGCAGGACGTACTGAAAGTGATGAAAGGGAAAAACCTACAACCAAGATTACTCTACCAAGCAAGGATCTCATTCAGATTTGATGGAGAAATTAAAACCTTTAAAGACAAGAAAAAGCTAAGAGAATTCAGCACCACCAAACCAGCTTTACAACAAATGCTAAAGGAACTTCTCTTGAAGAAGAGAAGGAAAGACCTACAAGAGAAGGAAAAGACCTACAATAACAAACCAAAAACAATTAAGAAAATGGTAATAGGAACATACATATTGATAATTACCTTAAATATAAATGGATTAAATGTTCCAACCAAAAGACCTATGTCTGTCTGAATGGATACAAAAACAAGACCCGTATATATGCTGTCTACAAGAGACCCACTTCAGACCTAGGGACACATAAAGACTGAAAGTGAGGGGATGGAAATAGATATTCGATGCAAACAGCAATCAAAAGAAAGCTGGAATAGCAATTCTCATATTAGACAAAATAGACTTTAAAATAAAGACTATTACAAGAGACAAAGAAGGACACTACATAATGGTCAAGGGATCAATCCAAGAAGAAGATATAACAATTGTAAATATTTATTCACTCAACATAGGAGCACATCAATACATAAGGCAAATGCTAACAGCCATAAAAGGGGAAATAGACAATAACACAATCATAGTAGGGGACTTTAACACCCCACTTTCACCAATGAACAGCTCATCCAAAATGAAAATAAATAAGGAAACACAGGCTTTAAATGATACATTAAACAAGATGGACTTACTTGATATTTATAGGACATTCCATCCAAAAACAACAGAATACACTTTCTTCTCAAGTGTTCATGGCATATTCTCCAGGATAGATCATATCTTGGGTCACAAATCAAGCCTTGGTAAATTTAAGAAAATTGAAATCGTATCAAGTATCTTTTCCAACCACAACACTATGAGACTAGATATCAATTACAGGAAAAAAAACTGTAAAAAATACAAACACATGGAGGGTAAGCAATACACTACTAAATAACCAAGAAATCACTGAAGAAGTCAAAGAGGAAATGAAAAAATACCTAGAAACAAATGACAATGAAAACACAATGGCCCAAAACCTATGGGATGCAGCAAAAGCAGTTCTAAGAGGGAAGTTTATACCAATACAATCCTACCTCAAGAAACATCTCAAATAAACAACCTAGCCTTACACATAAAGCAATTACAGAAAGAAGAACAAAAAAAACCCCAAAGTGAGCAGAAGGAAAGAAATCATAAAGATCAGATCAGAAATAAATGAAGAAGAATAGAAGGAAACAATAGCAAAGATCAATAAAACTAAAAGCTGGTTCTTTGAGAAGATAAACAAAATTGATAAATCATCAGCCAGACTCATCAAGAATAAAAGGGAGAAGACTCAAATCAACAGAATTAGAAATGAAAAAGGAGAAGTAACAACTGACACTGCAGAACTACAAAGGATCATGAGACATTACTACAAGCCAATAAAATGGACAACCTGTAAGAAATGGACAAATCCTTTGAAAACCACAACCTTCTGAGACTGAACCAGGAAGAAATATAAAATATAAACAGACCAATCACAAGCACTGAAATTGAAACTGTGATTAAAAATCTTCCAACAGACGAAAGCCCAGGACCAGATATCTTCACAGGCGAATTTTATCAGATATTTAGAGAAGAGCTAACACCTATCCTTCTCTAACTCTTCCAAAATATAGCAGAGGGAGGAACACTCCCAAACTCATTCTATGAGGCCACCATCACCCTGATACCAAAACCAGACAAAGATGTCACAAAGAAAGAAAACTCCAGGCCAATATCACTGATGAACACAGATGCAAAAATCCTCAACAAAATACTAGCAAACAGAATCCAACAGCACATTAAAAGGATCATACACCATGATCAAGTGGGGTTTATCCCATGAATGCAAGGATTCTTCAATATACAGAAATCAATCAATGTGATACACCATATTAAGAAGTTGAAGGATAAAAACCATATGATAATCTCAATACATGCAGGAAAAGCTATCGACAGAATTCAACACCTATTTATGATAAAAACTCTCCAGAAAGTAGGCACAGAGGGAACTTACCTCAACATAATAAAGGCCATATGTGATAAACCCACAGCAAACATCATTCTCAATGGTGAAACTGAAACCATTTCCACTAAGATCAGGAACAAGACAAGGTTGCTCATTCTCACCACTATTATTCAACATTGTTTTGGAAGTTTTAGTCACAGCAATCAGAGAAGTAAACAAATAAAAGGAATCCAAATCAGAAAAGAAGACATAAAACCGTCACTGTTTGCAGATGACATGATACTATACATAGAGAATCCTAAAGATGCTACCAGAAAACTACTAGAGCTAATCAATGAATTTGGTAAAGTAGCAGGATACAAAATTAATGCACAGAAATCTCTTGCATTCCTGTACATTAATGATGAAAAATATGAAAGAGAAATTAAGGAAACACTCCCATTTACCATTGCAACAAAAAGAATAAAGTATCTAGGAATAAACCTACCTAAGGAGACCAAAGACCTGTATGCAGAAAACTATAAGACACTGATGAAAGAAATTAAAGATGATACAAACAGATGGAGAGATAGACCATGTTCTTGGATTGGAAGAATCAACATTGTGAAAATGACTATACTACCCAAAGCAATTTGCAGATTCAGTGCAATCCCTATCAAACTACCAATGGCATTTTTCACAGAACTAGAAAAAAATTTTTCACAATTTGTATGGAAACACAAAAGATCCCAAATAGCCAAAGCAATCTTGAGGGGAAAAATTGGAGCTGAGGAATCAGACTCCCTGAATACAGGCTATACTACAAAGTTACAGTAATCAAGAAAGTATGGTACTGGTACAAAAACAGAAATATAGATCAATGGAACAGGATAGAAAGCCCAGAGATAAACCTAAGCACATATGGCCACCTTATCTCTGACAAAGGAGACAAGAATATACAATGGAGAAAAAACAGCCTCTTCAATAAGTAGTGCTGGGAAAACTGGACAGCTTCATGTAAAAGAATGAAATTAGAACACTTCCTAACAGCATACACAAAAATAAGCTCAAAATGGATTAAAGAGCTAAATGTAAGGCCAGACACTATAAAATCTTAGAGGTATACACTGATGTGTATAAAATTGATGACTAATAAGAACCTGCTGTATAAAAAAATAAATAAAATTAAATTAAAAAAAAAAACTCTTAGAGGAAAACATAGGCAGAAGACTCTTTGACATAAATCACAGCAAGATCCTTCTTGACCCACCTCCTACAGAAATGGAAATAAAAACAAAAATAAACAAATGGGACCTAATGAAACTTAAATTTTTTGCACAGCAAAGGAAACCATAAACAAGACAAAAAGACAACCCTCAGAATGGGAGAAAATATTTGCAAACAAAGCAACTGACAAAGGATTAATCTCCTAATATACAAGCAGCTCATGAAACTCAATATCAAAAAAGCAAACAAACCAATCCAAAAATGGGCAAAAGACTTAATTAGACATTTCTCCAAAGAAGATATACAGATGGCCAACAAACACATGAAAGGATGCTCAATATCACTAATCATTAGTGAAATGTAAATCAAAACTACAACGAGGTGTCACCTCACACTGGTCAGAATGGCGATCATCAAAAAATCTACAAACAGTAAATGCTGGAGAGGGTGTGGAGAAAGGGAACCCTCTTGCACTGTTTTGGGAATGTAAATTGATACAGACACTATGGAGAACAGTATGGAGATTCCTTAAAAAACTAAAAATAGAACTACCGTACGACCCAGCAATCACACTACTGGGCATAAACCCTGAGGAAACCATAATTCAAAAAGAGTCACGTACCAAAATGTTCATTGAAGCTCTATTTACAATAGCCAGGAGATGGAAGCAAACTAAGTGCCCATCATCGGATGAATGGATAAAGAAGATGTGGCACATATATACAATGGAATATTACTGAGCTATAAAAAGAAACAAAATTGAGTTATTTTTAGTGAGGTGGATGGACCTCGAGTCTGTCATACAGAATGTAAGTCAGAAGAAGAAAAACAAATACCGTATGCTAACACATATATATGGAAGTTAAAAAAAAAAAGGGTTCTGAAGAGTCTAGAGGCAGGACAAGAATAAAGACGCAGATTTAGAGAATGGACTTGAGGACACGGGGAGGGGGAAGGGTAAGCTGGGACGAAGTGAGAGAGTATCACTGACATATATACACTACCAAATGTAAATAGATAGCTAGTGGGAAGCAGCTGCATAGCACAGCTTGGTGCTTTGTGACCACCTAGAGGGGTGGGATAGGGAGGGTGGGAGGGAGATGCAAGAGGGAGGGGATATGGGGATATATGTGTACGTATAGCTGATTCACTTTGTTATACAGGAGAAACTAACACAACATTGTAAAGCAATTATACTCCAATAAAGATGTTAAAACAAAAAACAAGAGCAGGGTGTACACAGAATGGCTCCCACCACCCAAAAGAAGATCATGGAACAAGCTCACCCAACGAAATGTGTTTGTATCCATGGAAAGACCACAGCCTGAGTGTCTAGAAGGTCATATTCTAGTTCAGATTTAGTTGTGTGTGCTTGGGCACTTGCCGAACTCTCTGGGTCTCATTTTCTTCATCTACACAATAAAGGAGTTTAAATCATTGTTTCTCAAAGAGGCACTATTGGCATTTGGGCAAATAAACAATTCTTTATTGTTTCAGACCTTCCAAGGCATGGTAAGACATTTAGCACCCCTACCCTTCAGGTACTAAATGCTGGTGGCACATCCAGATATTATGACCACCAAAAATGCCTCCCAATGTTTCCAAATGCTCCCCACAATAGGAGGTGCTACCACCTCTAGCTGGAAACCACTGGGTGTTCCTCAAGTTTCCTTTCACAGTTAATTTTCTGAGTCGAGGAATTCCCTGGCTGGAGCTGCTAGCTCTGAGATTTGTGCAGGTGTGGCTCAATCAATGAAATATCACAACATAAAGGTACCCAAGAGGATTGTACATTAGAATAAATGGATTGCTCTTCAAATTAAAGAGTGTGTATCAAAGTACGGTTGAGCATCCCTGATTAAAGTTGTTGCCAGATTCTAATATAGGGTACGTCCAGAGGGTCTTTAAGGGTAAAAAGAAATGCCTGCACATCTCTGAGCACCCAGAGGGTCTATGAGAAGATGGACGTAGAATATGCATCGAGCAGAGCCTGAAGCAGCAAAGGTGATGCTCTTGCAGTGGGAATACTTTGTCCTGATTCCACAGGCTTGCTAAGGAAAATGAGCCAGAAGGGGCAAGTATTTCAGGCAGAAATGGCCCAGGAAAGTAGATTAAAGATGGTGGGAAAATGGTACTGAGAAACTTGATCACCAACATGACTTTGAAGTAGATAGAAATCAATATGCCTTAAGCACATCTGCAAAATCACATCCGACTCAGTAATTTGTATCTACTGTCTCTTCATTGTTGAATCATGTAATGACTGTAAAAGGATAAAACTGGGAGGAAAGCAAAGCTCTTTAAAGCTTCTTAATAGAGCTCAAATTACAGAGTTCTGAAAACAACTTAAAATATATACCACAGGAGGAAGACCCAAATAAGACCCAAAATGCCATCAGCCATAGAGGGGAAACTGATTAATTTGATCATATCAAAATAAAAATATTTCTGTTCATTAAAGGACATAGTCAAAATAATAGATAAGTTGAAATAACATATTTGCAAAATCTAAATCTGACAAAGGCTAATATCTAGAATAAAGAAAGAACCCCTGCTCTGAGGAAGGCGGAAGACGGCGGAAGAGTAAGACGCGGAGATCACCTTCCTCCCCACAGATACACCAGAAATACATCTACACGTGGAACAACTCCTACAGAACACCTACTGAAGGCTGGCAGAAGACCTCAGACCTCCCAAAAGGCTGAGGAGACGTTTTTCCATCAAGGCCTTCTGAGGCAGACCGCCACAAAGGCACAGGAAGTGCCCATCGCCCAGCACGTGCCGGACGCTTCTCCCAGCACCTGAAACAGCGCGTCTGCAGGCTGGGAATTCTGCTGAAACACCTTGTCTTCTTCATTAAAAACCAAAATAAATTACACACACACACACACACAAAAAGAACCCCTACAAATCTATAAGTACACGGGCAGGAATTCCAATAGGAAAATGGTCAAGGAATATCAACAGCCAATTCATAGAAGGGGAAACCCAAAGGCCTCATGTATGGAGAGCTGCCCAAACTCATCAGTAATGAGAGCTATGCAAACCCAAACTAGAAGATGTCACTTTACACTTATGAGATCAACAAAAAGTTTAGGAAGCCGGATGATTCTATGTGTTGGCAGGGACATGAAGAAATAGAAGTACTTGTACACGTCCAAAGATTCTTGGTGCACGTAGCTCTTCTAGAGAGCAAGCTGGGAGTATTTAGCCTAATATTATTACCCAGCAATCCATTTCTGGGTGTATATTCTAAAAAACTCTAGGTGTGAAAAAAGATATGGGGCAACTCGGGTGTTCATTATTGCTGGGAGCAGTAAATAGCACATGGGCAATGCACCCTACTGGATACTCTGCAGCAATTAAAAGCAACAAAATAGATGTATACCCAGAAATGTGAATAGATTCCTCAGTGTTCTGAGCATATAAAGGAAGGATTAAATGTGTTCTATAGCCCCATTTAATTTATGAAACTTAAGAGTATATACACACAAGACAATACTAATCATTTTATAAGGATGTATTCCAAGTCAAAGATATACATGAACCCAGTTGCTGCCTTTAGGAAGAGAAATGGAGAATAATGAAAAAAGGGAAATCAATCAATCAATAGATGGGACCAGTGATGAAAAGTGAGCCACGAACTGATGACTAACTCAATCTAAGTTTCAAAAGAAACACACACAACACACCTACACATACACGCAAACACACACACATACACATGCCCCTGTGAGCTGGCTATGGACCCCAAAATTTAGGGGACAGTATAACCCAGTGCCTGCTTTTCCGCAGGGCATGGACCACTGATATTAAACTAGGCCATGTCCAATGCAATGTCACCTTGCACAGTTGATGGGTGGTGTTGTTTGTGCTTGTCTTGTTTTGGGTGGGCATTTCTCTTTCCAGGAAAACTTGTGAAGTACAATGGCCTTGGACTGCTAAACATAGCAAATAAGTAGCCTGGCAAATGCCAGCGAACTAGAGAAGAAATGCCATGGAAACTGCACAGGGTTGCTGACAAGGTAAATGTCGACGTTTCCCCCATCACACGCCCAGCTTTCTTGTTCCTTAAAGCTTGTCTTTAACTCTGACTTTACCTGAAGCAAAAGGCCGTTTATAAATGATTAAGGACTTCTAACTTCAAATTTTGTTTTCCATAGAGGAGTTGGGTAAGGAGCCTGTGGTTCTCTCTCCCACATGTGACGATGAGGGTAAAGTTACAACAAATAACATACAGTACATGGGATGGTTTGCGAGAATTTAAATTAAGATGACATTAAATTAAAATTAAAGAGAATTTAATTGTCAGCAAAATCCAAAGAGTTGAAGCAAAAGGATGAGTGTGATCAGGTGATGGTAAGTACAAAGGGCAAGCATGACAATGGCATTTCCCCTGGTTTGGAGAGGACTCACTCCAAAAGAACTTGAGATACAGGACGTGACAGCCCCAGGGTCAACTCCTTTGGGAACATTCCCTGACTACCCTTGCTGAGTGGGGGGCCCTCCTGGGGTCAGAGCAGGGACCCTGTGTGTCCCTCTGTTTAGACATTAACACATCATCACAGCTTCCTGTTTATTTGTCTGTCCCCTTCCCCCCACAGGGACTTCACATTGCAGTGGCCTGCCACCTAGGAGCTCTTCAATAAATGTTGAGAGAACACATGACAAATACATGGATGAGGTAGTGAAACAACCACTCTTTCCCAAGTATAGAAATAAAGCATACATTGGTGCGATTTAGGCAAGTGCCCTAGTTCACTTAACATATTTAGTGGAGAACTTACTGTGTGCCAGACATGGGGGTACTACAGTGAAAAAGGCCCCCAGAGTTCCACTTCCATGGAATTTAGATCCTACATAAGGGGCAATGCATAATAAGCCCCCAAACAACTCAACAAGATAATTTCAAATATAAGTGCTTAAAAGACAACAGAACAGGGCTTTCCGGATGGCACAGTGGTTGAGAGTCCGTCTGCCGATGCAGGGGACATGGGCTCGTGCCCCGGTCCGGGAAGATCCCACATGCCGCGGAGCGGCTGGGCCCGTGAGCCATGGCCGCTGAGCCTGCGCGTCCGGAGCCTGTGCTCCGCAACGGGAGAGGCCACAACAGTGAGAGGCCCGTGTACCGCAAAAAAAAGGAAAAAGACAACGGAACAGGGGCATGAGAAAGAATGATGTGCAGAGAGAGGCTACTTTAGTAGTCCAGGAAGACTTCTCAGAGGAAGTGACATCTGAACGGAGTTCTGAATATCAAGACGGAGCCACAGACCCACAGGGATTGGACACACCAGGCAGAGGAGATAAGAACAGTAATCCTGCCACATTGCTGTTTTGTAGAAGGAACAGGAAAGATATTTGTATCAAGAAAGAACATAAATAGATTCCTAGGGCTTCGTGTGTTAGTTTTGCAATTGGTATTATGAAGACAATGCAAAGCGTGTATTGAATATGCTCATTGTATTCAGTGTGTACGGTGGCAAAACTCTGGATGGCTGCCTGTTTTATACACTCAGAATATTCTGAAGCTTAAAACATGCTCCTTCAAAGAGTGTTAGCAAACAAGAGGCCAGTAAAAAGTCACATGTCCTCCGCTTTCTAATCATTTACTTCACATTCCCTATCGCTCTCTGTAAGCATAAGCAGTTCTGACAAAGCAGATGTTTATCTGCATTTGTAATGATCTCTAGAGCTGCTGTAATACCACCCCGAGCATCAGAGAACTTGAATCCAGCTTTTACTGGATTTGCTACAAATGGTCCATGGACACTGCTGCGTTTTAGAGCTGAAAGGTTTTCTTGAGGTCTGTCAGTTCACTTCCAACTCTACTCTCTCGACAGCATCTGTGAGTACGGTCAGTGATAATAGCAACGAGGGATAAAATAGGGCCCTGATCATCTGGATGGAGGCTTTGTGGCTTTATTTCAAACATAAAACAGGATGGAGAGTTTTCCCATTACAGATCCATATTGAGCTTGTCCTTGGACAACTGACCACGATTCACTAATGCCTAAATGCGTCCTGAAATCCTCATATGCCAGTCTGTTGCTTGGATTAGTATCGATTTGCTTTTCCCTCATGGAAGACAGTGCACCCTAACTAGGAACGTGCAGTCTTCACAGGGAAGAAGAACTTTGGGGTTTGAACATTCCTTACCTCTATATAAGAGAGGCAGCTTTCAGAAGCACACACTCCACCTTGGGGCAGATGGAAGGACTATTTCCCATCAGGCTATCACTGTCATTCTAACTTTACACTTGAGTATCTCCAAGGGTTTTCAACACGAGTGCTAAAATCTGCTGAGTGGCACTAGGTCGCTCCCAGAGGATGGGGAAAAGCAACACAGATAGACTTCAGAATTCTCAGAGAGCACACACACCTGGAAACAGGGTCCTAGGAACGATTTCACAGCACAGAGCATCCCATGGGGATAGTGGTGAGTGACAGTGAAACCCCCAGGAGAATGATGGGTGTCTCTCTTAAGCTGTGAACGAAGGTTGGAATTGTGATCAGACAGACGATTGTCATGATCCGCTTATGACCCCATCATAAGCTCCTTCATTATTTCAGATCCTTTATAAGGGTGACATGCTCACTTGGTAACCTCTCTCTCTCCCGTTGTCCTCACCTGCTTCCTTCCTTCTCCCCTCCATCCCTCCTCTCTTCTCCTAGTTCCCCTCTCCACCCTCCCCTTCTCTCATAAACATGTCATCAGCATCCATGCTACAAATGGCTGGAACACCTGAGTCCCTCCAAGCAGGCCCTGCTGCCAGCTGCCTCCCAGCTGACCCAGGGGAACAGAACTTCTGAGTCGTTCTTCACTTGGGTCCTGGGCCCGTCCCCATGACGATGCTCTGCCTTGGGCTCTGGAGACAGCCTTCTCTCAAACACTTTTTTCTTACAGGTCGAAACATCCAGAAGCTTACCCTGGGTCCTATATGCTTACTGCTTCCCAATGCCCCACCCTCTGGGGCTTGTTCAACCCTGAGAATAAGTCTCATGAAATTGTCACACAAGTAGGACCACATCATTCAATATATAAAGACACCGAAGCTTAAAGAGTTTAAATCATTTATCTATGGTGAAATAACCAGGAAATGGGAATTCAGGTTCAAACTGTAGAATGACAGGCTGTGAGCCTGACGCTCTCCTCACCATACTGTGTGACGAGAAAAGCTGAAGCATTAGATACAGTGCACGTATATACACGTACTACTCATGTGAATACATATGTATAAATGCTTTGATATTTCACTCCAAAGGTTTGAAAGGACACCTCTTTGATACCTACCTTCCTGGACATAGATTCCCCGCTCAATATACCCATCATGCACCACACTTGGTGGTTGGAGCTCAGAGCACAGAACACCCCATATCCCTTCAAAGCTTCTTACAAAGTCAAGCATTCCAGCCCCTTTGAAACAGAGAGTCTGAGCTCTACCTCGGGGCCTTGAGGACCTCAGTTCTTGCAGAGGCCCCTGTGACCACTGCAGCCCAGCCTTCCACCAGGACCCCAGAGGCTTGGGAGGGAAGGGGAGGCGGGGGTCCATTGTTAAGTACCCAGCCCTGCCTGGCCTCAAACCATGACACGGGCTGGATGGGCAGAGGCTGGGAAGGAGGGAGTCTCTGAACAGCCAAAGCTCTACTGTCCAGTACAATGGTGGGGATGGGCAGCCATGGCCACACTTACCTTGGACGATACAGGCACCCAGGTAGGCAGCATCTGAAAAGGAGCAGAGCAGGCGACCGTGGAAAATATCTCTTTTAATTTGCAGGTACAAAAGATACCTGCAATGCAAAAGGAGAAAGAGTCGCCCTAAGTTTTGGCTGAGGCCTGGAAGACGTGGAAGGATTGCTCATGCTTCATGCACCTGGGTCACCAGAGCCCTACCCAAGCCCCTCAGAGGGCAAGCAGGGGAAAACTGGGAGGAGCCCTCAGAGTTCAGAAAACCTGAAGTGTCTGTGGCAGCTTCCAGAGCTGTGTGGCTGGCCCTTTCCAAAGAGATACAGGAAGGATGGAGGAGAGCCACAGGGCCCAGCAGCCACCGTCCCTGGCAGAAAGTCCCACACAAGGACAACCACAGCCACTGTTACCACCACCAGCACCTCAGCTACAGGCTGCCCGAGCTCTCTGTGGAATGAGGACTCAGGAATCGGACTCAGTCTACAGAGACTAGTCCGGGGCACAGACAGACTCATGTTAATCAATCTCAAAAAGACTTGGTTACGAGGCCAGAAAGCCAACTTATTCACAGCACAAACGGTCATCTGTTTAGTGTCCTCTCCGCTTCTCCAGGGATGGCAAACAGATGGCCTCAGGGCCAGACAAACCTGTTACTGAGTGAAACAGGCTGGGGTGAGGGGGTCGGGAAGCAGAACAGAAGGTGCTGGCTCCCGCGAAGGGGTCAGCCGCTGTGCTGACGGGTTGCTGTGCTGACGGCGACGGGTTTAGAAGTGAAATCCTTTGAATTTTAAATGTTGCAGCAAACTCTGTTTTTGAAAACACTGGAGTGTCAAATGAAAAATACGCCTGGGCCTGATTCAGCTGGGGATGGCGGGGCGGGGGCGGGGGGGGGGCGGTGTCAGTTTACCACCCCTGGCTCAGGCTCATCTTGTCACTGTCCCCTCTGTTCCTCTACGCTGATCACGCCCTCTTCAGATCTCCTCCTATGTCTTTGCCTGACTGATTCTTTCACTGAAGGCTCAGGCCTGGGGTCTATTGTTTCTGACTAACTTTATAGGTGTGTGAAGATTCTTTCTGTTTATTTTGAAGTTTAAGTCGCAGAGACCAACCTTTTTTTCTTCTTTCCAGGTTCTTGAGGCCAGGTGAGGAGTACCACCCAATCGGCCCCAGTCACTACCTCCAGGGCTCAAATAATCTGATCTTTACTCAGCCTGTGAGCAGCCTCATGCACAACCCTGCTCAGAGAGCGGAACTGAGGTACTCAGATCACTCAGGTGCCGGCAGCGCCCGCCCGCCTCCCCGAGTGCTGGAGCTCGCCATCCCCGGACACACAGATGCACTGAAGGGTTCAGTGGCTCCCTGGTGCCTCCACTTGATGAATCTTTATCTCACACCCGCTTTATGCTATGACAGTGCTAGGCACTGGACACACGATGGAGGTTCAAATGACACTCTCTGTCCCCAACTTTGTATGGAATTGTGTGCAGGACATAAAGGTAGTCCCTAATAAATTTCTTATCTGGAGTTAGTGTACATCTTGTCAAGCGAACAGTATTACACTGGCCATCAAGGACCCAGAGTACCTCCCTAAACTGGTGTCTCTCACACTTTAGTGAGCTCGTGAATTACCCAGAGATACTGTTAGAATATGGATTCTGGTTCAGTAGGTCTGGGTGGGGCTCAAGAGTCCATATTTCTAATAAGCGCCCCAGTAAAGCTGAGCTGCAGGCCCATGGACCACACTTGAGTAATATGGTTCTAAACCAGAGGTTCTCAGAGGGACTGCATGTTAGAATCACCTGGGGGAGCTTTTAAACAATACCAACATAGACCCTACCCTAGACCCAATTAAATCAGAATCTAGGTCCTCACAAAAATGTGTATATGAATGCTCATAGCAGCATTCTTCATAATAGCTAAAACAAATGCCCATCAACTGATGAAAGGATAAAAGAAAGTGGTATATCCATACAATGGAATATTATTCAGCCATAAAAGGAAGGAAGTACCTACTGATTCCTGCTACAACATGGAAGAACCTTGAAAAGATTAAGCTAAGTGAAAAGTCAGATATAAAAGGCCACCTATTATATGATTCCATTTGTATAAAATTTCAGAATAGACAAACCTACAGAGACAAAAACATAGCTTAGTAGCTGCCAGGGGCTGGGGGGAGTGGGGAATGGGGAGAGACTGCTTGCGTACTAGGTTTCCTACTGCAGTGATGAAAATGTTCTGGAAGGAGATCACGGTGATGGTGGCACAACTTTAAGAACATACGAAAACCACTGAATTGTACACTCTAATATCTGCTTAAAGAAACTAATACTTTTGAAAATCCAATTGCCTTAGAGTAATACTTTTGAAAATCCAATTGCCTTAGAGCAATGCTTCTTAAAATTTGACATGCTTTAAAATTACCTGGAGGGCTTGTGAAAATACAGATTGCAGGGCCCCATCCCAGGTCTGGGGCAGGGGCCAAGTTCCCAAGTGATGCTGTTGCTGTTAATCCAGGGATGTGACTTTGAGGACCATGGCCCTAGATCATTCACAATACCAAGGTCACACAAATACTTGAGATGATGAAATCTTTCCTTTCTTAAAGAATGTAAACTACCTGGCTAAATGCCATCAAGTTTCTTTTCTACGTGCTGCATGTATGCATTGAACAAAAAGCACTCCTGTCCACGTTTTGGTGAGTTTAGTAGTGGAAAATCGTTTCAAATAAATATTTACTGACGAATGAGATGTTTGGGTTCTGATCCCATAACTCAGAAATTGAGCTTGACAAAAGCTTCCTGAGAAAAGAAAATCCGCTTTCACAACAGCTGAGTTTGGGTCCTTGCTCACATTAGTGAACTCTAGAGATAATCATGGATTATTACGGATTCCACATAATCCACTGAGCCTTGCAAATGGCTGCAGGTTCAGATACTCATTTTTTAATATAATAGCCACCAAAATAATAAGAATAATGCATTTTCCTTCAGTCTCACCCCTCCCTGCATGAAAGAATTAAGCAACAAAAACACAGGAGGATCTGGGGCATACATTATTATGCCCCCATTAGTGATACGCTTCTCTATCTAACATGAATTGAAAGGCGGTTCTTACTAAAAAATTTAAAACCAACATGCTTTTATTACATTCAATTGTATATGGCATTTACAAATGCCTCAGAAATCTAAAGGATTGTAAGGTGACTGTGTAAATGGAGAGATAAAAGAAGGATTAAAAAAATATCCTTTTTGGTGAGTATTTTTGTTGTTTTGCTCTTTTAAAACCGCTTGTTTCTCAATGTTTCTTTACCCCTTAGCCTGGTCATGAATGTGATCTTAGCTTCTCATTTATTAAATTCTTAAATTTTAGATTAATCTTATGATAAAATAACATCACACAATAAAAACTATATTCTTTCAAGATAGGGTTTAAATCATAAGTACCTGAGTCATTCCACAGTTTGTAGATCCCTTTTGAATTCTAAGGACTGTGTTTGACTCAGAAAAACCCATTTCTACCTGTATTGTCTTAATTTCCTTTGGAGACATAAAAATGTTTGCAATGTCGCACAATTCATACCTTAGTTATTCAGACAAATGCAGGGAAGGGCTAGCTAATTTAATTGAGAGGGATTTAACTAAAACTTTGTACCCTTTTACTTTCAAATGGGACTTTTCTCAACATCACCAACAAAAGACCCATCCTTAATTTATATTGTGACACATATTCAATTTTTATCCTCTGGTCAAGGTCTTAAAGAAAACAAGTGACAAAAGTGAGCTATATTGGCCCCTGATGAAATAACGCCTGGCATTAGTATCTGATTGATCTTCCTAATTATAGTGTTAGCACCCAGAGGGTAGGACAAATATCTTTATTTATTTATTTATTTATTTAGGTGGCTTATACAGCCCTTGCAGACAGCAGGAACTGAGGAAGTACTTAACAAATAAATGAATAAATTTTTCAAGCCAAAAGCACGCTGAAGCCACATACCATTTGCTTCCATTTATATGAAATGTCCAAAACGGGTAAATCCATAGAGATAGAAAGTAGACGAGTGGTTTCCAGGGTCTGGGGGATGGGAGAGTGGGTAGTGACTGCTAATAGGTACAGGCTTTCTTTTTGGGGTGATAAGAAATGTTCTGGAAACTAGATAATGGTGATGGTTGCCTTACATTGTGAATGTACTTAATGCTCCAGAATTGTACACTTTGAAACGGTGAAAAAAAATTTATGTTACGTGAATTTTACCTTAATTTAAAAGCAGGCCAGATTGCCTAACACCTACCACTACTTACAATGTCCATCATCTCCTTTCCCACGCACACCCTGCCCCGCCCCCAAGCACAAACCTCCGCCAACAGAATGGCTCCCTTCCAACATCACCTTGTGTCACTATGGTGGAGCTTTACCAGACCCTCATGGATAACGAGAGAGCACAGTACCCTAGAACCCAGCACGTGACTCTGTACATGATGATCAGAGTCAACTGCCTTTGCTTCTCTGCTGCCTTCGGACCCACGCAGATTATTCTGAGAGATGACTAGACACAGTGACTTTTTTCGGTCACCAGATCAGGGGCTCATTAAGAGCTAAGCACACATGGGCTCTTCTCCATCCACCGAGTTGGCCCTCTCGGGACCCTGCTCAGTGGCATTGGCCAAGGCTGTTCACGGAAGCCAAACACCCAAAAGGTGGACTATTTGCACGTGGCCCTGGCCCGAGAACCAGAAAATGCAGAGAGTTGGGCTGAGAAGAGACTACAAGGAGAGGGAAGCCGGCTCCGCAGTCGGTCATTTAGCAAGCGGAATGTGGGATGACAAAACAGTTCATCGTTCTGTCAAGGGATCTTTTCCCTTCAGAAAAGCTTAGATCCAAAAGACAGGTCCCAGGGGCTGCACTAGCTATGAATTTGCCCATATCCTAAACGCAGTCATCTTCTATTTATTTTTAGCATCCCACTGTCAGGTGTTTTCAGAGAGCACCTCCTCCTTAAACCCACTGCTTTTTTGTGCAGTTAATTACACTCCCAATGACAACGGTTTGAAAAGTCCCAAGACAATTAAGTGTAAGAGAAACATTCCAAGCCAAATGCTGAGCTGAGCGCCTGCTTGGTGGAGACACTCCGCTCTAGACAAGAGTAAAACTCAGAGGCCCTGGCTGTTTCAAGGGGCACGTTAAACATACAAACAAACAAAAAAATACCTGGTGAGCTCTTCTTTAATCTTCAAGGGTTCGTGTGGGTAGAATTTCACTCTAAAGCACATGGTGTATGGTGGATGAGCTGAAACGTCATAAAGAAAAAGCATGAGAAAAGCAGCAAAAGACCATGGACTCAAACACACACAGGAGAGTCAGCCATGAAGCCTTCCAGCCTAGCCTGGGGGGAGGGGCAGGGGGATTTTCTGAAAGAACAGATATTATGCCCAAGAAAACGAAGCAACAGTGACAACAAAACTCAATGGAAATGCTTGACAAGACACCTAAAGCAAACTCAGGATACAGGCAATCTAGTCAGTCAGCACGGCTTCCCATGTCATGGCTCTTTCCTTCTCTCCAGGTCACAGATTCAAATAACATTTTCTCTTCCATTCTTCCCACTCTCTTCTGACAGATAAACTGTTCGTAAGTACCACTCAGGTTTTTGGCCTAGTGAAATATTTTTTTAGCCTGTGAGGTGGAAAAATGTCACTGCACTTGACTAGTTTCCCCAAAGTGATGGTGCCGTTGACCTAAAATCAGGATTTTAAAAATGGAGTCGCCATGCACCGATCCTACTTCGTATAATTTTAGGATCATTTTAGTGTTATCTATCAATGAGGCAGTTGCTTGCATGAAAAGAAACGCTTTTATAACTTCCTGCTTTGTCTAAATCAGGATAGCATTATGCAGGCTGAAATTCTGGTTGAGGTTCATTGATTCTGGAATGTTCTAACTGCATGAAAACTTCCAGAACTCAATAGCCAGCCAAGGGGATTCTATAGGATTTCTTTTAATTATAAGACCACTGTTGACTTGCAATATTAACCTAATAAATGCACACAAGTGCAGTAAGATGCATTCAGATTTCAGTTAGTATATAAAACGAGCATCTTAAAATCAAAGAAATACGAATAGTTAGTATTATTTCTATCGATCTGACACACCCACTCATTATTCGTCTCTGTATCAGTATGCTGCTTGGGATCAGCTCTGAGACTACATCCAAATGTGAATATGAAACAGCACCCTATTCTGTCTCAAATCTTCTTTCATAATCAGCAGGGGTTAAATCACCAGCCAATTCTACAACATCTGGGGCTATTCTGGATGTAGACAAATCCTTTATGTAGAAAGAACTATTGGCATCAAAAATGAATGTATAATGAGGATAATTTAATATGGAAAACAATTATCTAAAATAGTTTGAAAGAAAGTATTCAAATCCCAGAAAAACATAGCAGCATCTTACTGGATATTTCAGCAGAGAAAAACTGATGAAAAATACCCATACAGGGGCTTCCCTGGTGGCACAGTGGTTGAGAGTCCGCCTGCCGATGCAGGGGACAAGGGTTCGTGCCCCGGTCCGGGAAGATCCCACATGCTGCAGAGCGGCTGGACCCGTGGGCCATGGCCGCTGAGCCTGGGTGTCCAGAGCCTGTGCTCCGCAACGGGAGAGGCCACAGCAGTGGGAGGCCCACGTACCGCAAAAAAAAAAAACAAAAAACAAAACACACACACACACACACACACACACACACACACACACACACACACACACACACACACACACACACACACACACACACATGTCAGAACCCTCCACTCAATGCTCCACTTCCCCACCAGAAACTAGCAAATTTCTTAACTGAGTTGGGTGCTCCTAACCTGACCCTGTGTTCCCTAGATTTAAGAAAGGGAACATTTTTCTGGAGCACTAGGAGAAAATGGACACCTCTTATACGGTAAAGAAACAATGAAGAAAAATACAAATGATTCTTAAGTCATTCATCTTTCACGATATCTAGAAACTCAATTTTGATTCAAAATATTTTATCTTTATACATTCCCCAGATTTCTTTCAACTGTTTAAATCATCATCTCAAAAGAATGAAAACTAATAGTTTTTTTTTATTATAAAACCTCTGGAGTGTCCTTAATAGAAACATTGAGACAGTTTTTATAAGAGCAACAGAGTAAAAAAAAAGAAAATAGCATAAAAGTGAAAGACATTTTCTTCTCTTTCTTTCTTCCTTCCTCTTTCTTTCTTTTTCTTTCTTTCTTTCTTTCTTCTTTCATTAAAGTCCTCAAAATTAAGACTTGTTTAAGCACAACCAATGAAGCTAGATAGATAATAATAGATAGATGATAGGTAGATAGATGGATATTGATAGACAGACAGATGGATGAGCTGTCCCCTCTCACTTTCCTTCACTTTGTCTCTATTCCTGCCCCTTCTGTCCCTCAGGTCCCCACCCCACCCAAAACTCTCCAACTACTGTTAACAACCACTTCAACTCTATGCTTCCCCACTTTTGCCATCCTCACACGAACTATATGCCAACATGATTACATACGTAATATTTAAAATACAATTTATTCTCACAAAACAAGATCATACTATGTATTGAATATGTTTCTCTTGCTTTTCTCATTTAACTCTCTAGCCTGCCCATTCATCTAGGGCAGTAGATACAGACCTAACTCATTGTCCATAATAACTGCATAATGGTTCATATAATACATTAGAATTTACTCAACTATTCTTTTTTAATCATCATTCAGGTTGTTCCCACATTACAATACAAGCAATTCTATCATGTATATAATATATATATTATATATAATAATAATGTATATTATATATATAATTAAATGCATGTATTTTGATTCCATGTATTGTTAACTATTTCATATATTATTAAATATATATATTTTAATAGAGACTCCGAATATTTGAATTTGGGGGAATAAAATCATCTGACCGAAGGCAAACAGAGGAAAGGAGGATCACAGAAGCAGACCCAAATGAGAGCTGTCATTTTCTCTTCTACCTGGTCAGCATATCTGCTTGCCATGCCCTAGGCTGGCTTCAATAGGAACCTGGGCTCATCGGATAGGATACAAATTAGGACTTGCCTTCCTCCTAAGGGATCAAGCAGTGAGGCTCAGAGGTGGCTCCCCAGGCGGCCACCTCTGAATACCCTGACTGTAGGAAGTCCTATCACCCAGCCATCCTTGTTCCAAGACCTGAGGCTCCAGGATGATCTAATGCTTCTCCCACATGGAGAGCCCTTCCACCATTTGAAGACAGAGCTTACGGTTTTTCTGAGTCTTCTCTAAAATAAACATCCCCAGTTCTTTTAACTGTCCCTCATATGAAGCAGTTTTGAGTGCCCTCACCCTGGGTGTGTTCTTCCCTCCTCTGTGTTTCCTCAAGCACAGGGCGCCAGGGGTTGCCAGAGCTGCTCGGGTGAGGGAACCATCCCCGGCCTCGCTTTGGACATAACTGTTGCTCACCCTCAACAGCCTCATCTCAATGTGGACTCACTCTGAATCTACAAAAGACCAACAGCTAGAATTCTTTTCATATATGCTATTGCTAAGCCATACAGAAAAAAGTCACTAAGCATCTTGCCATTTGCTAGGATGTGATCATGGAAGAAACTAATACAAGGTACTAATGATATGCTCACCAATAGACCCCTTATCAGAGAAGGGATGCGAGCAGGTAGCAGAAAAATCAGGAGGCAGCACTTTTCAAGTCTGAAATTTTCTACCCATTTTCTTCCACCATCATATATACCCCTACTGTTGTCTCATATTGATCCAGCATCACTGACACTAAGGAATGCTTCTTCACAGGGTTGGAAGAGGCTGAAAAGATAAATAATTTCCCCCCAAAATGTTGATCTAGTTATAGATGACAAGATTTATGAGGGAATGAGCCTATATATCTTGTTCAGCTTTCTATCCCCAGAGCTAATTATTGATAAAAGATCGACTCTCTGCCTGTCTGGCTGAATGAATGAATGATGATGTCCAACCTCTGAGGCAGATGTCAAGGCGAACAGCCAGGCGTTGCCATAACATTCATCCCATCAAAATACTAGTCTAGAAGGTCTACCATCTGAATCACTATAGCACTTTCTAGGATTTATATTTTGAAAATCTCAGGTCCTACAATTCAGCCTCTGCCCTTCAACATCTGGAACAAATTCAGGGACTCTGGAGTTGGTTCGAATAGCTACATCTAGTGGAAGGATTAATTAATTCAATCAACAAAAAATTTGAGTACCTACTAGGTATCAGGCCCAGGTTTAGATATAAATATAAGCAATTCTGTCTTCAGGGAGGTCACATTCTAGTGGGGTAAACAGGTATAAAATCAAAATAAATAAGCAAAATATATAGGATGTTGAAGGTCATAAATGCTATGGAGGAGAATAAAGGATTTAAGGGATATGGGAAGACCACCCCCACCCATTCCCTTTTTCTCATCTCCACGCAACCAAAGTCACAAGTGTACGTGAAATTCTCTTTACTACCTTCTAGAAAAATAAACAAGGGGAGAAATACAACTATTTAAAAATTTTAATCATTAAACAACCCCCCCATGTGTGTTGGCAGTGGTTTGGGGTCAAAACACCAGCTGTGTAAATTCTGGAAAAGGAGCTTTCCCAGGCTCCAGGTGATAGCCGGCATGTGCTCCCCGGTATGAGTCTGAGGTCGAAATCCTCTTTTGGAGATGAGCCTACCCCTTCTCCTAGCAGCTCAATGTCTCTACCATTCCAGCTCCCATGCTTTTTATTCTTAAGCTACAGGGAAAGAGGAAGGAAGCAAAGGATGCCTCTTACCTGTGCCAAATATTTGGCGCAGAATCAGAGTTGGAAATGTCTGATGAAGGAGCTATCTGCAGAGCAGGAAACACCTGGCATGGAGGTAACACGCAGGCAATAAAGCCCACACTCTGCTCAGGGCCCTTCCCTGACAGTGTCATCATGAAGAGCCACTATGTGGCTTTACTAGATTGGGCAGCATGGTCACCCCACGGGGAGGCAACACCATAGTTCATTTCTCCTGTAGTACTAAGGCTTTGGCATCAGTGATAGAAGCACACGGGGAGGTGGGAACCCCACATCCCCCAGGGTATGAGTGCCCAAACTTCAAAAGGGACTTCAGACAGTGACCTTGAGCAAGACACTTAACTTCTCTGTTTCCTGCTTTGGAAGAGGGTACAGCACCGGGGTTCTCGTCGACCTCCCCAGAGGTGTTCGGACAGATCCAGTGGTCTCTTGGTACATGCACACGGCACAATATCCCAACAAACAAAAGTTCACATTTAGGGAAACACTCCTACTAGAAGAAGAGAAGGAAACGGGAGGTTGGAAATGGGAGGGAAGAGATGGAGAAGACTGAATTGTACTTAAGTCAACAGCTAAAAAAGCATTACTCAGCCATGCATGTAAGTGCTAACAATGAGAACATCGCTGAGGAGCAGAGAAGGGAAAAAATGCAAAACTCCACTTTAAAATGCCAGGAGCATGTTATTTGCACTGGAAACGGCAGGGCTCCTCTCCCACAGCCCTCTCTACCTGCCAGACGAGGGCTGGGGAGGCCAAGTGTCACCACTGGGCAGCTTAGGGGCCCCTTTTTGCATCAGCAGATCTCAGGGTATTATCATTTGGGTGGTTTGTTAACATTGAGAACACGGGGAGAGGAATAGCCGTTTATAAAGCAGAAACAGACTTCCTCATCTCCACTTTGAAACCTTGCCCAGAAATGGGGATGGGGATAAGAAACGATTAGGTGATCAGGCTCCCTGGTGAAAATGAAAAAAAAATGACTTTCTATTTTTAATCGACAACCATCCTCAAACGTTTGTAAAAACAAATCTCATTTTTTTGTGTGTTTGTTTTTGCTAGTGAAACATCCCTTAGCAGCTTTCCTTAAAATGCAGTGGTCTTTCTCCAATCACCATAAAGAACAATAGAAAAACAAAAAACGTAACTTTGGGAATATACCCATAAACTCATGATCTTTCTCATACACATTCTGGTTGACAGCTATGAAAAACCTTCACAAACTCCTTCAAACAGTAGTTAAGGCATAGAGCCCATGGCTCTGGCAGGCAGATGTTAGGGCAATACCCACACCTGGAATATGTCTCTCTTACGACTCCCTCCTCTGGGACTATATTGGGCAAAAAAAAAAAAAAAAATGTGACCAATTGTCAGACTCTTTCAGACTCTGGAGAAATATTTCAAAGGGTTTGGTTGCAGAAAGGACCCCTAACACCCCACAAATAAAAGGCTTACATTCCAAAGGACTCCAAGTAGGCGTCAGGGGTTCCTGGCCCGTTCAGAACAACTGACACCTTTTTATTCCCAACCAAATGAACACTGTCCCTCCCAGCTCCTTCCAGGGCTTTTAGAGTGAGAGCTGAGGACCACACCCCACCTCTCCGTTGGGCAGCAGCACTCACAGGGATGCTGATGAGCGGCGGTCCGCGATGAAACAGCCCAGGAGCACACACTCTTTCTGCGCATGTGCAAAACGACAGCACCGAAAGGGCAAAGCATTACTCACTCACTCGTTTACCGAACTATAACTCTTGGGATATGATCAAATAAGCCAGCCACAGAGAACTGCTCTCTTAACGACTGCTCTCTTCTAGTTGGAAGTGATTATTATCATTCAGCAACAACTGTTACTATCATCAACAGCAGGGATAATCCCTCCATCCCTCTTTTACTGAAATGACAAGCAGCAGCCTCCTAGATGTTACTGGTACCACATCTCCTCTGCTTCTAAAGCAGGGATTTTTAAAAAAATTTATTTAATTCATCCTCCTCCTGTTACAGCTCTCTCTTATGCTTTAATCATACACACAGGCATGCCCACATACACACACACGTGCACAGAAGGAAGTCACACTCTAAGAGCTCTGTTAGAGGATACTGGAGGGCTGAGAAGCTCCCTCACAAATACTTGTTCTTGGAATTCTCTGACTGCCTCTGCTGCTCCAGAGAAGCTCCAACAGGGACTTTGATATCCAACATGTTTAATCTCAAGTTCACCATGTGGACAAATGGCTACAGACAAACTTAAAACTCTCAGTTTACATTTCTTCATCTGTAAGATGGGGATAATAATGCAACCAGCCACCTAAAGTAGGGATCTGCAAAATTTCTCTATAAGGGGTAAGACAGTAAATATTTTTCACTTTGCAGGCCTCAAGGTCGCTATCTCAACTACTCCCCTCAGTTGTAGCGTGAAAGCAACCTCAGACAAGATGTAAACAAATGGCGTGATGTGTTCCAATAAAACATGGAAATCTGAATTTCATGTACTCCTCATATGGCACAAAATATCATCTTTTCTTTTTTTCTTCCAACCATTTAAAAATATGGAACCTATTCCCAGCCTGTGGCCATACAAAACCAGACAGCAGGTTGGGTCTGACCCAGGGGCCCTGTTACAGAGACCACTATGAGAATGGCACGAGTTAATAACGTTGAACACTCAGCAGGCTGCCTGAGACCTTCACGCTAAACCCATAGGAGTTATTACTACTCTAGAGGTTGAAGAACAAACCGACATGGATGAGGTAGAGCCCTTCAACTTGACCTAAGTCCTATATGTTGGTTCAAAGGGTGAGAGGGGGACTGTCATTCTTCAGGAAGGAGTGGAAATGGAATACACATGAAATAGGTGCACATATGAAGAGATATTTGGCAGTCCTGCTTCTAAAGAAGAGCTTTGCTGCCTGGGACTAGGGTGCAGTGACCTGAGAGTTTCAGCCAAAAAAAAGTTAGCAAAAGTGCATGAAATAACTTAAGGCAAGAGATCCAGGTGCCTGCTTGCTACAGATGTTGTGTAACTAACTGGTCCCTCAGGAGTTACGCTGGTTGGCATAAATCAACTTGTAATAATAATAATAATAATTATAACAGCCAAATGCAATTACTTATGTAACTTGGTACTGAGATTTTTTACTACAAAACTGCATCTAGAAATGAGGCATTATAAAGTATTTCCAAACAAAGGGAGACAGATATGAATAGAGCTTTCCTAACCTGGTTGACCCGCATTTGAACCACCTCTAGTACTGACATACCAAGCATGGAATCTCTTGGCCCATCATGGTTATCATTCAGACTTTTATGCTGCCAACACACTTGTAGTTTTGAATCACGTGGTCCGTTATGAAACAACATGGGCACTCCTGAAGGAAGAAGGAAGCCCTGAAAGTATCTCCCCGGTGACATAAGGGCTTCTGCTGGAGGACGTTCCTTTTCCTCTGCTTTTTCCACCACTCCTGCCACATTCCCTCCTCCCCACAAGGAGTGCTGGGTCCTCCCCGAAGCCCACCATTGTACCCAATCAAAATGAAATCAATGTCACCACCAACCACATCATAAGGATAAGGTTAAAAATTAGAAATCTGTGGCTTATTAAATGTACACATCATTTAGAATTGCACATTATAAAATTAAGGGTTTTTGTCATTACTTTTGTTATCATTATTTCTATCCATGTTGGAAAATAAAGAGCACAATGTGGACATTATTTATAGGCCCAAACTGCACGGACTTTTATTTTTTTGCAGTACGCGGGCCTCTCACTGTTGTGGCCTCTCCTGTTGCGGAGCACAGGCTCCGGACGCGCAGGCTCAGCGGCCGTGGCTCACGGGCCCAGCCGCTCCGCGGCATGTGGGATCTTCCCGGACCGGGACATGAACCCGTGTCCCCTGCATCGGCAGGCGGACTCTCAACCACTGCGCCACCAGGGAAGCCCTGCACAGACTTTTTGAAAGAAGGATTAAAAATGGAAATTTTGGATGAAATAGTTGAACCCGGGAGAAAAAGAGAAAGTTGGCCAACCGTACTGAGCTGTGACTAGAATAAAAGAAACCTGCTCCCAAAGCTGGAAAGAAGAAAACTGGAAAGAGCAAAACCAGCCAAGACTATTCCACAGCGACTGGGAACTTAGTGTCACGTACTTGATTATGCAATGCGTTTTGTTCAGATGTGTGTGTTTTGCTTTGTTTTAAAGAACATAGCAGCTTAAATTCTTCTGCCTGCTCCCTAAAAGAAGTATTTTGCTTCTAGTCAACAAGCAATTATTATGAACTGATCACATGCCTAGCCTTGTAGTAAGCCATGGACCAAGTAAAGAAATCTTCCAAACTAAATACTGGGGAACTGATTAGATGAGCATGTATATACACATGAGGGCAATGGGACAGGCTGCCCCAATAGGTCTAGAGCTGGGGTTACTGAGACTATGGGTGTTTGGAGAAGTAAAATGTATGAAGCTTTACTGTCAGAAGCATATGGTCAAGTTCAGCAAAGAAGAACACATACCCAGGGCTTCCCTGGTGGTGCATTGGTTGAGAGTCCGCCTGCCGATGCAGGGGACACAGGTTCGTGCCCCGGTCCGGGAAGATCCCACATGCCGTGGAGCAGTGGGGCCCGTGAGCCATGGCCGCTGAGCCTGTGCGTCCAGAGCCTGTGCTCTGCAACGGGAGAGGCCACAACAGTGAGAGGCCCGCGTACCGCAAAAAAAAAAAAAAAAAAAAAAAAAGAACACATACACAAAGGAGGAAAAATGAGCCACAAAACAAAAGCATGAAGGTCACCCAAAGAGTAAATAAGAATGCTGAAAGGTGTGGGAAATCTAAATTGGGGTGCTCCGTGCAGTGAGCTGGGTAGTGTCCCCCCACATTTCATATCCACCTGAAATCTCCGAATGTGACACTGTTTGGAAACAAGGTCTTTGAAGATGTAATTAATTAAGATGAGGTCATACTGCATTAGGGTGAGCCCTAAATCCAATGACTGATACCTTTAGAAGAGAAAGGAGAGGGAAACTTGGACACAGACACAGAGAAACACAGGGAGAAGGCAATGTGAAAGTGGAGGCAGACACTGGGGTGATGCAGCTACAAGCTGAGGAAGGAATGCCAAGACTGCCCAGCAACCAGCAAGAGCTAGAAGAGCCTTCAGAGGGAGCATGGCCCTGTTGACATCTTGATTTCGACTTCTAAGCCTCCAGAACTGTGGGAGAATAAATTTCTATTGTTTCAAGCCAGCCAGTGTATGGTAGTTTGTTACGGCAGCCTTCGGAACTAATAATACTCAGCACTGGGAATAACTGGAAGGACAGAACTGGGAGTCAGGCATCAACTGTCCTCATGAATGGGTATGGACCTGTGGCTGTTCTCCTGTTCCTGACACCAGAGCAAAGTCTATGCTCCTGGTATTCTCTGCCTGTGCTACAGAGGAATATATGCTCCCTATTGACAAAATCATTCAGCAGCTAGGGACCTATTCATTAGGTTAGCCCCCAGGACTACGGAAAAGCTAAGGACTGCTACATAAACATGAATTTTCATAAATATTCCCAGAGACACAAATTACATGCCGTCTTGGGCTTCCATGAAAGACCACTGTAACTTAGGGGAGGGAGCACAAAAGACAACAGCCAGCAACTTGACTCAAGATTGCTCTTATGGCTGAATCAAATCCATGTGTTACACAGAGGATGGGGGTCTTCCCCACCTTGATTTGCATGCAGCAGCCATTTCCAAGAACCCCTGTCCCTTCACAGAGCTTGGCAGCAGCATCGTACCTGATAAATAGAGCAAGAATAAGATCTTAACTACTCTGGCGGGCTAATCAGGCACCAGCCAGGATTAAGCAGAGAGCCTCTTCAGAAGACTAAATGGGCTTTCTTTCATCTAGGTCTCTATTTCTATTGTACATGCTTAATGCACTTTGATTCCTTTTCTTCCTCTCTACCTTTATTCCTTTCTTGACTTTTGCATAAAGCTTTCTCTTATTTTCTCTTTTTTATTACCAAGTGATACATGAATATATTCTCACTGTAAGAGATCTGAGTAAAATATAACTGTATGTAAGAAAATATGAGGACCTCACTTCTCTCTACCTCATTCTCTTCCCCAGTGGTAACCACAGTCAGTATATATCTTTTTAGTCCTTCTTCCATGCACTTACATATTCATATAATATAATAACCTTTTTATTTTCATATAAATGGGTCATTTTATATGTGGAATTTTACTTGCTTTTTAAACTCTACTATATATCTAAAAACTATTTTGATGTCAATAATATATGTCTGTTTTCATTCCTTTAAATGACTACATGTACTCCACATAATTTATTTAGCCTTACCAAAGTTTCTAGGCTTTTTATTGCTCCAATTCTCAGTTTTACAAGCAATACTGCAGTGGACATCCTTGCACATATACCTATTACAGAATCAACTTTGCTTTCAATAGATTCACAGAAGTGACATTGGATCAAAAGAGATAGGCATTTTTAATCTTGAAAGGTACGGCCAAATTTCCCTCCCAAATGGCGTTACCAGTTTTATACATTCCCACCAGAAGTGTTACCCGCATCCACAGCAACTGCATATTATCAATATTTAGAATTTTCTCAGAATAATAAACAAAAATATCTTGTTTTAATTTGCATTTTTCTTGTTACTAATGATGTTGAGCATCTGTTTATGAGTTTATTGGCCATTTATTTTTATTCCTTCTACGTGTTTTTTTTACATTTTTCTATTGAGTTGTTTATCTTTGGGTTTGTAGCATCATACTTTATATATTTTGCGTATTACTACTTTTTATATATTTGACAAATGTTCTTCCCATTATTTTGCTTATATTTTAATTTGTTTATAATTCATTTTTATACTCATTCATCCAACAAATATTTACTGAGAATCTACTCTGCTCAGTGAACAAACCAGATATTCTAGTACAAACATTTAAATTTTGTACAAATTTGTTAGCATTTTGCTTTGTTACTTCTGGGTTTGATGTTTTCCTTAGGAAACCGTGTTCGACTCCATAATTATAAAAAATACTTCTGATGTGACACACCACATTTACAAAATAAAAGATAAAAATAATATGATCATCTCAATAGTTGCACAAAAAGGATCTGACAAAATTCACCATCCATTTATAATAAAAACTCTCAACAAAGTGGGTATAGAGAGGACGTACTTCAACATAATAAAGGCCATTTATGACAAGCCACAGCTAACATACTCAACAGTGAAAAGCCGCTGTGTTTCTATACACTAATAACAAACTATCAGAAATAGATATTAAGGGCTTCCCTGGTGGCGCAGTGGTTGAGAATCTGCCTGCCAATGCAGGGGACACGGGTTCGAGCTCTGGTCTGGGAAGATCCCACAGGCCGTGGAGCAACTAGGCCCATGAGCCACAACTACTGAGCCTGCACGTCTGGAGCTTGCACTCCGCAACAAGAGAGGCCGCGACAGTGAGAGGCCCACGCACTGCGATGAAGAGTGGCCCTCACTTGCCGCAACTAGAGAAAGCTCTTGCACAGAAACGAAGACCCAACACAGCCAAAAATTCCATCAATAAATAAATAAGTAGCGTTCCCTTAAAAAAAAAAAGAAATAGATATTAAGAAAACAATCCCATTTACAATTGCATCAAAAAGAGTAAAATACCTAGGAATAAATTTAACCAAGGAGGTGAAAGACTTGTATGCTGTAAACTACATGACATTAAGGAAAGAAACTGAAGGTGCTACAAATAAATGGAAAGATATTCCGTGCTCATGGATTGGAAAAATTAATATTATTAAAATGTCCATATTACCCAAAGCAATCTACAGATTCAATAAAATCCCTAGCAAAATTCCAATGGTGTTTTTCACAGAAAATGTTTAATCCTAAAATTTGTATCGTGCCACAACAGACCCCAAATAGCCAAAAAAATCTTGAGAAAGAAGAACAAAGCTGGAGGCATCATGCTCCCTGATTTAAAACTCTATTACAAAGCTATAATAATTAAAACAATATGGTATTGGCATAAACACAGACACTTAGATCAATGGAACAGAAGAGACAGCCCAGAAATAAATCCACCCATATATGGTCAATTAATTTACGACAAAGGACCCGAAAATATACAATGGGGAAAGGACAGTCTCTTCAATAAATGGTGTTAGTCTCTTCAACAAATGTTGTTGGGAATTCTCTTGCCACATGCAAAACAATGAAACTGGACCACTATTTTACACCTCACACAAAAATCAACTCAAAATTGATTAAAGACTTGAATATAGAACCATAAAACTCCTAGACGAAAGCATAGGATGTAAGCTCTTTGATATAAGTCTTGGTAATAATTTTTGAACCTGACACCAAAAGTAAAAGCAACAAAAGCAAAAACAAACAAATGGGACTATATCAAACTAAAACGATTCTGCACAGCAAAGTAAACCATCAACAAAATAAAAGGCAACCTACTTAATGAGAGAAAATATTTGAAAATCACATATCTTTGGGGTTAATACCCAAAATATATAACGAATTCATACAACTCAATAGCACAAAACCAAACAATCCACTTAAAAATGGGCAGAAGATCTGAACAGACATTTTTCCAGTGAAGACATATAGATGGTCAACAGGCACGTGAAAGGATGCTCAACATCACTAATCATCAGGGAAATGCAAATCAAAACCAAAATGAGATATCACCTCACACTTGTTAGAATGACTATTATCAAAAAGACAAGAAAGTGTTGCCAACGATGTGGAGAAAAGGGAACCCTTATGCACTGCTGGTGAGAATGTTAACTGATGCAGCCACTATGGAAAACAGTATGGAGAGTCCTCAAAAAATTAAAAATAGAACTACCATATGATCCAGCAATTCCACTTCTGGGTATATATCCAAAGAAAACAAAAACACTAACTCAAAAAGATATATGCACCCCCATGTTCACCGAAACACTATTCACAATTGCCAAGATATGGAAACAACCTAAGTGTTCATCAATGGATGCATGGATAAAGAAAGTGTGGTGTATATATATACACAATGGAATATTATTTGGCCATTAAAAAAGAATGAACTCCTGCCAATGGAATATTATTTGGCCGTTAAAAAGAATGAAATCTTGTCACTTGTGACAACATGGAAGGACCTCAAGGTCCATTATGTTAAGTGAAAAAAATCAGAGAAAGACATATGATCTCTCTTAAATGTGGAATTAAAGAAAAAACCAAAATCAAAAACAAAAACGTACAGAATAGATAGAGAACTGATTGGTGATTGCTAGAGATGGGGGATGGGAGAAATGGCTGAACAGATCAAAAGGTTATAAAAAATTTCTGTTGAATGAATGAATATGTTGGCTGAACTGCACTCTGAATCATCTCTTATAAGAAAAACAAGAATACAGAATTGACTATACTCATTCAATTTTCATTCTATAAGTATTACTTACTATTTTTAACCTAGCATTTCTATCATAATGTATATAGCTCATTTTGAATAAAGTTAAGCATATTGAGACAAAATGATAACTTCCATTCTACACTTTTTCCATTGAGCACAAGATCAGCTTTTGAAATATCACAATTTAAAAAATTATCCTTCTCTATTTTAACAGATTAATCATGAGGGCTTTTGTAATTACTATAGCTCATAGGCCTTGATTTGCTAATAGAACAAAAACCCCATCATTGTTCATTGTTCTTTTTTGCATATTTATTGGCTACTTTTGAGCATTTTATTTTGCAAATGAGCCTTAGAATTGGCTTGTTAAATGCCATAGAGAACCTCACTGAAATTGTGACTTGAAACATTATTGAATGTCTATATTAATTTGTGACAAATTGATTTCATTAATATTAACCAGAAACATGAGAAGTCTCCATTTATTGAGCTATCTACTCTACAGTAACTCCACTGTAAAATTTCATAGTTATATTTATATAGATCTTGCACATTTATTTATAAGAAATTTGTGTTTTTACTTGTTAGTGCTATTGTAAATAATAGCACTTCTTTTTCATTACATTTGAGAGACAGCAGTAGCTTGTGTATAAAAAAGCTATTGCATTAGGACATTAATCTTATAACCAAGGGCAAAAGCCATATTAGTTGTGGGGAAGGGGTGGCAGGTGGAGAGCTTGGAGAGATCCAGAGAGGACATAACGGAGGCTAAGATGCTTTCTGGAGCTATGAGAAGGAATTCAGCACTCCTCAGCACACTAGGCTTGGCCGAACAGAGTGAGGTGTGGAGGCAAGACAAGGAAACCCCAGAGTTTAGGGGATGTGTTCTGTTTGGAACTTTGGAGCACACTGAAGAAATGGCAGCACGGTGTGTTCAAGCAGAGGGTGAACCTCTAGATACTGTACCGAGTTTCCCTGAGGCTGAAGCATGGCACGGAAGAGGCTAAGCAGTTTCTACCTGTCCCAGTGGTGAATACAGAAGGGCTGAGATGCAACCAGTGAAAGAGACATGGATGGAGTGGGGACCACAAGAGGGCAGAGTTTATAGCCTTGAAGGTCAAGACCATGGCAGGAGCCACAGGTCTTAGCAGCACATGCCAACGCACAAAGGCCAAGTGGGACCAATTACATCCAGAGAGGATGCAGTAGGGAAAGATGCCAGCAACCAGAGGCCAAATCACATGAGACACATGAGTCCTTCAGGTCTCAGGACTGTGCATGAGAGAGATGTCACCCTCGTGGCCATGGTGGATGGTAAGTAAGCTTCCCCTGCCTCATGATGCCATTTTGGGGAAGGAGGAAAAGAAATACTCCAACAGAGGGTATGCATTTTCAAGTGAGTATGTTTAAATTATGAATTCACTGAGTAATTTGCTGAAAGAGATCAAATACTAAACAGGCAGATGCTGAATTACCCTGAAGTGGCATGATTAACTTTTCACCCCCAGAGGAGATAGGGGCTCACAGCAAGTGGAATTCAGTCATGGGGAAATAATGTTAGATTTCCATACCTCTGAATCATAGTGTATAACTTTTTAAAACCTTTACATGCTAGTATAATTTGTGTGGTTATATAGATCCTATAGGACATGTAATTTTTGTCCTCTTGATGTGTGTCTCTGCATGTATACACATTGGGCTACATTCCACAGTCATGGGGACAAGGCTAAAAAAGCTACAGGTTTGGGGCTTCCATGGTGGCGCAGTGATTGAGAGTCCGCCTGCCGATGCAGGGGACACGTGTTCGTGCCCCGGTCCGGGAGGATCCCACATGCCGTGGAGCGAATGGGACCGTAAGCCATGGCCGCTGAGCCTGCGCGTCCGGAGCCTGTGCTCCGCAACGGGAGAAGCCACCAACAGTGAGAGGCCCACGTACCGCAAAAAAAAAAAAAAGCTATAGGTTTGAAGTGAGAAGAGTCAGTATGTATTACATAGCAGCATTCCTGCACAGAAAGCTAGGACTCTGAAAACCAAACATTCAAAATATGCACTTCATCATTGCAGCTCTATTTACAATAGCCAGGACATGGATGCAACCTAAGTGCCCATCAACAGATGAATGGATAAAGAAGATGTGGCACACATATACAAGTGAATATTACTCAGCCATAAAAAGAAACGAAATTGAGTTATTTGTAGTGAGGTGGATGGACCCAGAATCTGTCATACATAGCGAAGTAAGTCAGAAAGAGAAAAACAAATACCGTATGCTAACGCATATATATGGAATCTAAAAAAAAAAAAAAAAAGGTTCTGAAGAACCTAGGGGCAGGACAGGAATAAAGACGCAGACATAGAGAGTGGACTTGAGGACACAGGGACAGGGACGGGTAAGCTGGGATGAAGTGAGAGAGTGGCATGGACATATATACACTACCAAATGTAAAATAGACAGCTAGTGGGAAGCAGCAGCATAGCACAGGGAGATCAGCTCAGATCGGTGCTTTGTGACCACCTAGAGGGGTGGGGTAGGGAGGGTGGGAGGGAGATGAAGGAGGGAGGAGATATGGGGATATAAGCATATATATAGCTGATTCACCTTGTTATAAAGCAGAAACTAACACACCATTGTAAAGCAATTATACTCCGAAAAAGATGTTAAAAAAATATATGCATTTCATCTGACACTTTGTTTGCAGGCAGTCTATTACCTGAGTACTTTTGAAAGAAAAACAAATCACCAGCTCAGTCCACATTTGTACTTAGGGATATACAGTGATGGAACACAGAAATGAGAAAGATATTCCCTCAATGTTTCCCAAGTAAATTATGTAGCCTGTCTGCATTTTTACCCAGTAGACAAGGAATTATTAAAAGTTGACTTTAAAGTTTCAGTTCTGGGCAGGATGGACTACTTGCTCCCCACCCTGTCTCTCGCCTTGAATGCACCTATAAGACCTGGACAGAATATGTGCAGCAGCCATTTAAGGTCTCTGGAAAGTAAACAGTAGCAGGCAGATTGGAAACAAAGACAAGCATTCAAAGAATCAGTGAACCAGTGTTGAGTTCACCACATTTTCCCCTTTGTGTCCCCTGGACAGAACTCAGAGATACCTGGGCATCAGCACAGACTTAGAAGCTCCTAGTTAAGGCCTGAAGAGCAAGAATAGGGGTTCTGGCAGCAACAGCAATGGCAGCAAGTAGGCGGAAGATTTCCTTTCTGGAAGATTTTAAACCTAGTATCTTAAATAATTGTAAAACTACTTATGTTATGTATTTCTTATTGGGTGAGTTTTGGTAATTTGTGGTTTTTTTGGAATTGGTCCATTTCATCTAAGCTGTCGAACTTCATACCTAGAGTTGTTCTTTGGGGTCTGCAGTGACAGATCCTCTTTTGATACTGATATTGGTAGTTTGTGTCTTCTGTCTTTTTCTTCATCAGTCTTGCTAGAGGTTTATCAACTTTTCTTGGCCTTTTCAAAGACCAACTATTCTCATTAATTTTCTGCATCATGTATTGAAACATAAGAACTTGGATGAATCTCAGAGTTATTAATGCTGAGTGGAAGAAACCAGTTTCAAAAGATTACAAGCTGTATGGCTCAATTTATATGACACTCTCAAAAGATACAAACTATATTGACAGAGAACAGATCAGTGGTTGTTAGTTGTTAGGGGAGGTGGGTGTGACGACACAGGGTCAGCACAAGACAGGTGTTTAGAGTGATGTGTTCTGTATCCTGACCGTGGAGGACACAAATCTATCTGTGTGCTAAAAATTCATAGCGCTGTAGAACAAAATAAAGTCAATTTTACCATATGTTCATTTAAAAAATAAAATTGAAAGTAACTCCTAAGGTCAGAGGAGAAATAAGACTGGTTTAAGAAGTTTCTCAGTTTTAAAACTGATAGTTAATAACTGCCCAGTTCATTAGTTTTTCAATTACATATTTCTCTTCCTTAATAAACATGAGGTCATCATAAAAACAAGTTTGATATACCTATCTTCAACAAGATTTGGGGGAAACAAGGTCTCTCATGTAACATTAGTGGAGTGAATTACTGTAAGATCTTTGGATGGGTATTTATCTCCAAGGAAATATAAAATGTGTATACTTTTTGATCCAACAACTCAACCTCTAGGAATTTCTAGGACAGATGTACAAGATCAAGAATATACATATAAGCATGTCTATGACAGCATAATTTGTACTAGGAAGAGACTATAAACAATGTGGATGGCCATTAATAAGTAAATTACACAGATGCATACAATTATCTACCAGAAAACCATTTTAAAAATGAGGCTAATCATCAATCACTGATTTCGGAAAAAAGTCTCTAAAATTATTAAGAAAAATAACAAGGTGAAGAATAATATATAGCGACTGATCTCATTTTTGTTTAGGAAAGGCCTTATATATGTTGGGGGAGCTTATACATACATAAAAATTCCCAGAAGGATCTATAAAATACTGTTAACAACAGTTATCTCTTTGGAGTAAGCATGGAGATATGAGCAGGAGGAGAAAGGAAATAGTTTAAACTTTTCTGAACTGCTAGAAAAACCACAAACATGATACTATTAAAAAACTATTTTCAAAAATGTTAGTAAGACATAATAATGGCTTTGTACAAAGTTTATTAACCAGGATAGCTGGCCTTCTGCCAACCCTGGGAATGTCCATAGTCAGAGGGATCTTAATGGGGTCAGGGCAAAGGACCTGAAAGTTGGTCATCGCTGGTGAGTGAGATGGGAATGGAGCAAACTCTTCCTCCAAGGAATTACGGTCTCACTGCCTACTCAAAGGTAGTCAGAATATAAACAGCATACCCACAACCAAAGAGGAAGCTGCCTGGGGTTCTGCAACCAGATCCTGTTGATAAACTCATGGATGAGTCCCAAGGGCTGGACCCAGTTTTTCTGCATTAACAGTCTATAAGCCCTAGCTTAAATTTTTTCTAATTTACATTATAGTGAATATTTCCAGGACATATGCACAAGAACACAAGAAATTCTTGATACTAAAAGACATCAAGAACAACAACAAAACGAGGTTTGTGATCTTGAGAAAAATTACATAATTGTTTGATCACTAATGTTCTTAACAATACAACAGAGGACTAGGTGACAGGTAGGACCCTTGCTGGTTCCTAGAATCAGTGAGTCACCGTGTCTGGTTTAGAAATTGAATTTTACACAATTCTTTTTTCCAGATTCAGATTCTATTTGTCATTAGATTGAAACTGGCCAATAGTCATACATCAATTTTGAAACCACCTTTCCCCAAACATTATATATCTTGAGTTGGTTGTTCAGATTTAGTATGTGTAGACACAAAGCTCTTAAGCAGAAACTTCTTCACAAATATAAAATTTTCTCTTCTATTAAGTGTTGAAATACATCTTACTTTAGAGACAAGTTATATTTCAAAAATGTGTGCCCTAAGGAAAATATTTCATGACATTTAAGAATAAAAGTCAAAGAACTATTTACTATAAATAAGTGTACTGGAAAATTATCTAAATATTTTAAAATATATTAACAAAAATATCAAAACTTTGTAGTTAAGGGATAAAAGCCAGGCATGAGCTATTTTTTTTCGCAGACAAGTTAGTTCATTCTCACTATCCTGCATATCATTCTATACAAAGCTTCCTGATAATTCTGTTCTGCTACTTCTTCTGCGATGTCTGTCCCAACTCCATTCCAGCTTCACCCCAAGAGCCTGACCTCTCTGAATTTTGCATGTGCACTGCTGCCCCTGTTTGCATCTCACACATCTTTCCTGCCCTCTCTCTGCTGCACCCATCGCCCACAGCAGCCCTGGGTGTTAGCCTGAACAACCTGGCTGGCTGTGTGTCCTGAACTGGCCAGTTTGCTCTTGAGAGATGGGAGAGATGGGTGAAGAACGGGAAGGGGCAGACAGAGAGAGGTATGAGGGAGGACAAAGAGAGAAAAAGGGAGAGGGAGGGAGGGAAAAAGAAGAGAGTTAAGGAATAGGTATGTGGGTTACTAGTTTGCCATCCATGTTCAGTTTCTTCCTTCTCCCACTTAAAAATCTTGCCCCGAATAATTTCTTCATATTTGAAAAAGAAAAGAATCCCTTGAATGATGACAAGCGACATAATATGCGCTAACCTGATCTCTGATGAGAAACTGATTTATCGCCTATATTTCAGAGCCCTGGGAACGGTGACATGAAGGGATAAATGGATTTCAGGGCAGGCAGTGAATTTCTGAGGTGCATTTCAGAAGCTCTCCTCTAAACCATAAATAAAAACAGGTTGACTACAGCCTGGCATGGGTGACTAGGACAAAACGTCATGCCACCCAGGACCATCAGTCAACACCCTCCTCACAATGCCCCAGGTGCATGACCAGATATTCTATATTCTAGAGAGATGTTTCCCTAGCCGACTCTTCCAAGAGCTCATCAGGGGGGAAAAAAGGCAGTTCAGAACACCAGAGCTTGAAAGCTATTACCCAGAAAAATATATTGGGGAGGTTGAGGGGTGGAAAAGAATACTACAATCTTCAGTAAAGTTAGCAGCAAGATCATAGTTTCAAAATACACCTGCCTCCCTCATTGCCCCCCCAAGACTGACCTCCCACCCTGAACCATTTACTAGCAACCCCAACAATCAAAGGGAACCAGGCACCAATACCCCTGTTCGAATATGAAATACGAGGGTAAGATGGTGGGGTGGGTGAGAGACACAGGCAGCTATAGGAATAGTGACTGCAGGGAAGACCGAGGCCATCAAATAAGAGAGAAGTTACACAGCTCTCCCTGGGAGGCAGAAGCCCCCAACCCCCAGATCTTCAACTCCATCCATTTCCTCCCTGGCAGGAGAAACTTTGTAAAGAAGTAGAGTCTATCTTTGGACATTTCATAGCAAAACTGAATGCACAGATTGACACTTACATTTCATTTGCTTGGAGATGGACTTGTTAGGTTCAAGCCAGTGCTGGGGAGAAAAAAAGAGAGAGATTGTGGGTCAAACGGCTGGACCATGTGATGCATACTTAATAACTAAAACGAATTTAATAAAGATATTCTTTTTCCAAAGTACAGCCTCAGTTCCCCATAGATATTCCTCAGGGTTCCACCCTCTAAAGATCAACATGAACAATAGTCAATAATAATACCACAGGCAAGGGTATAAATTACAGAGAATTAATACTTTCTAAGTAGTATTTGAGTCATACAGTTGCTAGGAGAGAAGGACAAGGGAGAAAACATGCACTTAAATTGGATATTCCAGTGGCTCTAGTTGGCTCCTAGGTGATTCTTTGAGCTCCACTGCTCTGGGCAAACCACAGATGGCTAAAGACTTTGACATCCGTGACCTCTACGAGTCACAGTCCAGCAGCATCCTTTCAGGTTAAGAGTGGGCCAAGCCAGCATTAGCTCTGTCACACACAGAGGCAATTCTTCCTTCACAGTAGGGAGGAACATATTATTTTAAATATCTTATTTCAGAGGCCTGAGGTCATCAAGAAGCAAAATCAGCTCCAACACAAAACAAAGAAGCCCAAAGTCCTGAATAGCTCAGAATCGTGTTACTGACAGGTATCTGAAGCAGACACAATGCTGGCCCCAGCGCCTAGCTCTCTCCACACCATGAGTAAAGGTCACTTTGACATGCCGAGATGAGGGCAGCCTCTGATATCACTAACCATGATGCCCCTGAAGCTGCTTAAGGAACGTCAGGAAGCATCACTTTATACACCAGAAGTTTATAAAGATGATAAGAGGGGTGCCAATGGGTATCCATCCAGATGTCAGGGACCCCTCACTTATGGGGCACCCACTCCCTGCTGATTACTGGAGACGAAAGAAGAGGAGGAAACTTACCATCAGTTGAGCATTTACACCTCACTCTATCTCATTTGTGGCATCCAGTAAGCCTCAAGGTTCTGTATTATCCCTATTGTTTGATGTAAATGCGTAGCCATAAAGTTTAACAGGAGCTAGCACTGTTGAGCACTCAGTAAGTGCCAGACTTTCCAAGAGTTTCCATGAGCTATCACTACCACCCTGTTTACAGATGAGAAATCTTGGGCTCAGGATGTTAAAGAACTTCCCAAGGAAATGGCAAAGGGAAGAAATGGTGAAGCTAGTGCTCAGTGGGATTCCAGAGCACAGGCCCTTAACCTCAGGCACGTGGCCTCCCAACAGATCGGTTCACTCTAAAATGTATTATTCTCCTTGCTGAACACTCCCTACCTCCCCAGGAGCTGGAGAATTGAGTGTCCAATCAGTAGTCTCCAATCTTGGGTTTCAGATCTTTGCAAGTCTTTAAACAAGAATGGGGGTCTTTTAGCTATTTAAATTAAATCTAACTCTTCTAAATGAAGAATCTGCCAGAAAACCATGCATTTACCCTTGACATGTTGCGCAAGCAAACTAATATAGCAAATTTCTTTGCTTCTGGCCAAAATTATACCAACGCATGTTGGGAACCCTGATTATCTCCTTTTTCCCCTGATTTTTTTACTGTGGTAAAATATACATAAAATTCACCGTTCTAACCATTTTTAAGTGTATAGTTCAGTGATATTAAATACATTCATAACGGTGTGCTACCAACACCACCATCCATCTCCAGAACTCTTCTCATCTTGTAATATTTAAACTCTATACCTATTAAACAATAACTCCCATTCCCCCCATCCTCTTGGCCCTTGGTACCATTGTACTTTTGGTTATCTCCTTCTAATCAGAAATTATGCTTGGACTTTACACAGTTAAAATTGAACAGTGAGAAAGGCATATTGATTATACCACTTACTAGGTATATAACCTTGGGCAGAATGTTTAATTTCTGTCTCAATTTCACAACTATAAAGTGGGAATAGTAATAGTACCTACCTTGTAAGGTTGTTGTGACGATTTTAAAAGTTAATAAAAAGTTAATAAATGTAAGGTTGCTTAAACAGTGCCTGGCACGTGAAAAATACTCAACGAATGCTTGTTTGCTGTTGCCGTTGTTGTTACTTAATAAGTACAGTTTAATTGGTAGACCACGTCTTTCAATATGCGGGACACATGGAAGAGAATAATAAGACGGGCCTCTGGTGATTAAATTACTTTTCTAGAAATAAATAAATAGGATAATTTAGAACTAAGGCATGAAAACAAATAACAGCAGCCTGAGATCAATAACTATTGCTACTGTTTCACAAAGGAGGATCACCAGTCATTTTGCTAATAAAGTCTGAAATATAAATAAGTTTTCCAAATTCTCCTTGTTTGGCGTTCTTTAAATTCCTTAGCCCTTCTCTGCCTAACTTCGGTCTACCTCCCCACCTTCTCACTGCCTCCGGGAATGACAGGTAAGTTTCATTTTGTGTGCCCACACTAGTTAGTTGGTGGTAATCTCCCAGAGCTGTGAGGAAAACTCCAAGACTGTGTGAAGGCTTAGGGACAATGAGTGCGGTGATGGATTGGTTACGTCTGCTGTGCCATGATGGATTGAGTATGTCTCCCACCGAGGGGGAGGAAACATTTAAGACATGCCGCAAGGTATTTGCCATCTGTGCCCTACATAAATTATTTACTTTAAATGAACTGGTCTTCTCATTGTCCTACAAAATACGCCCTGCAGTTTCTGATCGGCTCCAACCTTCCTCTTCCTCTCAGCCTATTCATATTCTGCCCTTGCCTCTCAATTACCTTTGCCTACAATATAATCACTCACTATATACATTCCCAAGACAGCTATTCTTCCCCAATGGGATAGTCATAGGGTATAGAGTCCTAAGAAAAATAAGCCAGCAGTAATCATGTTTCAAGGGATTACAGAAAATCATTTCTTCAAAGAGCTCAATTTATTAGTATGTACTAAAATTTAAAAACCTGACTGGCCTATGGCCTAGCAATTCCTTTATTCTCTAATTTGGCCATGTGAACAAAGAGGAAAAAACCAGAATTTTCACTGCAATATTATATAAAATTAAAAAATATTAGAAATAACATTAATGGCCATAATCAGGAAGATGGGTAAATAAAATGGGTAAATAAATTCTGGGTAATTCTGCAGCAGTGTTTTATAGGAGGTAAATCTTTATATGTAACATGGTTGAATCCCTAAGGCACAGTTTGGGATGAAAAAAGTGAACTGCAAAATTAATAACTGTGGCCAGAGTTAGTTCCCAAATTGTGCACTGAAGCATCCCAGGGAAGTGCAGCCATACTAGACATCTGCTGGACACCGTGCAACCTATGAGCTCAAGGAGGTCCACAGTTCCAATATTAGAACATATTGTAATCCTTTTGATGTCATTCATTTTGCAAAGTTGGGTTTCCAGTGGTTGCTGTGATTGAAAACGAGTACCGTGCAAAAATAGGTGTGGAACAGGCAATGAGTGTGGTAGCATCTGATCTGATCCCAGGATTTGAGAGCCATGGAGTGTCCAATAAGCACATACTGCCTGTGAGTAAGTAATTATGGTTAAGAATAAACTGAAAATACTCTTTTCATGTGTGTAATGTTTTAAATGTCTACTAAGGCCATAATGGCTATGTTAGGACATAAATACTAAGTTGTCTGGATCTAAGTCTTATTTAGATGGAACTGTTAAATATCCTTTTGACCTAGGGCACCATGAAATAATTACTAAGATACTGAAAGAGCCATAAACCAAGAAAGTTTGAGAACCTCTGAACTATGGTATCATACAATTAATGTGTCTTCTCTTTTTTTTAATAGCATCTTATTGTTTTATTTATTTTTTTAAAATTAATTAATTAATTTTGGCTGTGCCGGGTCTTAGTTGCGGCATGCGGGATCTTTAGTTGCAGCATGCGGACTTCATAGTTGTGGCATGTGGGCTTCTTAGTTGCAGCATGCAGACTCTGAGTTGCAGCCTGCATGCGGGATCTAGTTCCCTGACCAGGGATGGAACCTGGGCCCTCTGCATTGGCAGCACAGTGACTTACCCACCGGACCACCAGGGAAGTCCCTTAATGTGTTTTCTTTTAAAAAGTAGAAAGTACAAAACACTACCATATATTTTCAAAGAATACATAACAAGCATCTAAATGTATTTTCAAACACCGAAAATGCTACTAAATTGATCCAGTGAGGTGGGTAACGGGGAGAGAACAGGAATTTAGTGGTGTTGGTCAAAGAAAACCATGACTTCCATTTTATCTGTGATATTTTAACTTAAATTTTCACATGTATTCATGCATTACATAAATATTTAAAAATCAATTGAAAAGAAAAACCTAAGCTCTATCCAGAGAATAAAGCGGATTTCATGTAATTTAGACTCAAGAGGAAGAATTTCATATATAACAGGCAGATGCCAAAGGCAGCCACGCACCCAGGGTTGACAGTGCCATCTGACTCGGGAGCCAGCCAGCCCTGGACTCAGATGCCAGCTCTGCCACTTACTAGTGAGTGGTGTGACCTCCATCAAGTTCCTCTGTTTCCTCACAGCATCATCGTGAGGTTTAAATGGGTTAATTCATTTAGAAGCCCTTAGAACAGAGCTTGGATCGTAGTGAAGGCTCAATAAACACCAGCTGCTCCCATCTTCCTCCCGTTCACTGAGACTCCTAAGTTGGTGCCAGGGTGGTGAGCCCACATTTGTCACTCTCTTCCTCTCTCCCTCCCCACCCCACCTGCCTTCTGCTCCACATGAACATACAATTCTCCTTCCTTCTTTCATTCTTCCTTTTAGAGTTAAGAGCTGGGCAATGAAGTTGAGTCTGGACTACACCAACAACTCCTGCTGAGACTGTCTGTACAGATGGATTACACGCTCATGAGAAAATAACAACCATGGTGTGGTGTGCTTGGTAATTAGATATAAGGCTTAGAACATCTATCACATTGCTATTTTCCCCTTCAATTGCTACTTGGAATATATGATATCTTTTTAAGTGTGTTTCCTTGCTGAAAACTGATATTCCCAGAGAGAGGAAGAAAGGAAAACCTGCCAACCAAATATCTGAATTTGAGGCTGAAACTTTCCTTTCCTCAACTCTTATTTAGCATAAAAATTGCAAAGACTAAGGAAGCTAATACCCAATCATTGATTCTACTTACGGAGCTTCGGGAGAAAGATGAACCAGAGGATGCATCCTTAGCATGATTTGAAAGTATCAGGAAGGTGTCTGCAGGAGGGTGTGTGAAGGCTCAGCCCAGATCTCCTTTCCCTTTTGTCTGACTTTTTTTTTAGAAGGCTGCTCTCAGGTTACTGGAATCCATTTCGAGGTAGAGAATGAACCTTGCCACCTACCCCCACCCCAATCCCACAGGAAGTCAGCTCTTAACTAATAACTGACAGATGTGGGAGGATAAATACCTCTGCTCCCTTAGCTGGGACATCTCTAAGGCATGACCTATACGCTTCCTGAGCTCCTCTGTGGGACTGGGCCTAAGTTACTTTCTACTTGACTCTGCCCAACTTCGCACACTTGCACACCCTCCTTCTCTTCCATGTCCAATCCCCCACTCTCCTAAAATCTTCTCTTGGGAGCATTTCCTAATAAAACTGGAATTTTTATCTCAGGTTCTGCTTTCTAGGAACTGAACCTAAGACAGCCTCCCTAACTCTCCACCAAAAACTGCCCTCCATGGTATTTAAAATTCTTCTATTCAACATTTATTCCTTTCACCTTAGGCTTGAGCCCTGGTAACTTGCACATTCCCTGTAAGGGGTCCCAATTTAGTACTGTTTTCAGTATTGACCACCTAGCCTGACTACAATTCAAGTCATTTCTTAGAACAAATATATTTTGATTGACAGTAGCTTGAAGAAAAAGAGGAAGAGTAGAAGATAGCTACACAAAAGAGGTGGAAAGTTGACAGGCGCCTAAATCCTCTAGGCCCTGATTTCCTTCTCTGTGATCTTGTGGGTTGGGGTTAGCAGATTCCAAAGCCCCTAAGATTTCTTTAGCTCTCACATTCCACATACTATGAAGTGAAGGATGAGAACATTGCCGACAAATGTTCCTTTCTTTTTAATTTTGCTGCTGCATTTAGCCCTAAGAGATCATTTTTCTCTACCCCATCACAGAAATGATGCACTTCTTTCATACTTTCTAATTTTGGCTTGTCTGGGGAAAAAGAGTGTGGGTGTGAGTTAGTGATTTATGACTAAGTAGATGGATTTTCTATTTGGTAGCTGCTGAGATTAAAAAAAAAAAAAAAAGCTCCCCAAAGTAAACAATATAACAGTTATCCTCAATGCTGGGCTTCTGTTGAAATTGATCCAGCCTCTGATTACAGAATAAATTACACACCCCTCTGTTATCTTTCTCAAAACCCTTGGTTCCCTACACCAAAGTAATCGGTAGACTAAAGAAATGTGTTAAATAGCCAATGGGGCTTTACACAAGAATGAATGTACCTTCCCAAACAGGAGATTGTTTTTCCCCTCAATAGTAACCAGATCCAAAATCTGACCAATTCCCATCATAGCCCTGAAAAGATGGCCTGATTCTCACATCTCACCTGGACAAAGCCCCAAAGTAACTCAGTCCCTGCATTAGCTAGCCAATTTATGCCATTTCTAGGCCCTTCAGCCTTTGCTGGGGAGAAAACAACGCCATCGAAATGAATGCAGCCTTAACAGTGTTCTGGATAATAAAGTTAGCCTAGGCCCTAGTTATTTCACTCCCAGGAACAATGGTTTCCACTCCAGTTTCAATAAAATCTACGGCAACAAAAATATCTGCAGATCAGGTATACTCAAAGTTATTGTCCGTTCGTAAGTCAATCTACGTAAGAAAACCTCCATGGCTTTGTTACAGTGTTTTTTACTCCTTCAGCCGTAACTGCTTTTGCTTTCTAGGTTCTTAAGGATGAGCAAAATAGAAGTAACTGCGAGGAGAAGAAACACTGCAGGGAACAGGAAAGCATAAGCACCTTTTTTTTCCATAAAGGACCAGATTGTAATTATTTTAAGCTTTGTGATCCATATGGTCTCTGTCAGGACTACTCAGCTCTGCCATTGGAACATAAAAGCAGCCACAAACACAGAAATGAATAGAAGTAGCTGTGTTCCAAAAAAACTTTATTTAGAAAAACAGATGAGGGCCATCCTGACCCTTGTGTGCCAACCTTTGCTCTACATCCAAGAAATCCATAATGCACACTTAAAGAAAAAGCTAGTAGTGGTCTGAAATACAATAGAGTTTGTAAAAAGTATTTGTTGCTGTGCATCTTAAAGTATAGTAAAATACCAAATGCAATCATAAGGGAAATTACGGGATTCCTTCATGCTTGTTACAATGGAATTTACCACTGTATAACATTTGCTGTCATGTCATATAAATTTAACAACACTACCAGCCAAATTTTTCTAAAGTCTAAGTTTTCCTACTCGCCAGACCCATGGATCTTTTCAAACTGTTTAAAGCATGGAATAGTAAAAAGATAAGTTATATATGTTGATAATATGGAGTAATGCATTTAAACAACCACCTATGGCGTAGATACTTTTAGTATCCCCATTTTACAGATAAAGAAATTGAGGCACAGGTTAAGGTCAAAGTCATACAAACAGCAAATGGCAGGGATAGGATTTGACCCCATCTTCCTGGTGTCAGTGTTCTTAGCACTTGAGCAGTAATGTCCTCTGATCTTCCCTCTTCTTGATATTTGAAACTGCAGCTCATTCCTTTTCATTAATTCTGTAACTACCCATATGCTTCCAGAATGTCTCTCTCTCCTCATTCTGTTCTTTCTGCTCTGTATGTTCCTGGTCAGTCACCACTGCAGGTTTCTCCTTCTGGACCATCCTTTAAAATATAGATGTTCTTCAGCTTTCAGATTCTCCTGTCCGTTTATACTCTCTCCCTCAGCACTGCAATCTATTTCTCAGGGCTTTAAAGTAGTAAGGACCCCATGGGCTCCAAAAATCTCCAACCGTGACCTAAAACTTTTTCAGTAAGCTTCAGATCAATACTTTCAACTATACCCTAAACCTCTCCACCTCAACATCTCACAGTCATCCCAACTCAACATGTCCAAAACTTATCAACCCACTCTCTTTGTACAGTTTATCTGGTAAATGGTTCTACTTGTGCTTGGAACCCATGTAAGAAGTCCAGACACTCTGCTGGAAAGGTCATGTGGAGAGGCCCCAAAAACACATGCAGAGGTAAGGGGCCCCCAAGCCCCACCTTCCAGTCATCCCCATAGAGGTACCAGGCATATGAATAAAGATGTCTTGGACAACCTCAGACCAGACCAGCCACCCACTGAGTGAGCCCAGTCAATCCCATGCAGAGCTGAAGAATCACGCAGCTGAGCCCTGCTCAAATTCCTGACCCACAAAATCCTGAAATATAATAAAATTGTGTTGCTTGAAGCCACTAAGTTTTGGGGAGACTTGTTACACAGCAATAGATAACTATAACTCTTCCTCCTTGTTACGGACTGAATGTGCCCCTGTACCACAAATCCACATGCTGAAGCCCTAACCCCCATGTGATAGTCCTGAAGGTAAGGCCTTTGGGAAGTAAGGTTTAAAAAGAAGTCACAAGAGTATGACCCACACGATGGGATTAGTGTCCTCGTAAGATGACAAAGAAAGACCAGAACTCTCTCTTGAGCTCCTCCCGCCCACCACCCCGCCACGTGAGGACACAGGGAGGAGGCAGCCATCTGCAAGCCTAAAAGACAATTTTTGCCAGGAACCAAATCCATCAGCACCTTGCTCTTGGACTGTCCAGCCTCTAGAACTGTGAGAAATAAATGTCCTGTTTAAGCACCTAGTCTACGGTGTTTTCTTGTAGCAGCCCAAGCTGCCTAAGACACTCATCATCATTACCTCCATAACACACAATTACAAGTGAACTCTGAAAGATATCTGCTGGAGCATGAATGAAAAAGAAATAGGTCTGCTTCATACTGTCATTTCCTAATCTCTACTGTTTTTGTTTCTCCAAGTGATACACTATACTCATACTTACATTCCAGCCTCTTCCCAGCTGGACTTAAAAACTGTCTTTAAAGTTATATTGAAACTTCCAAACCTGCTCGTCTCCATTCAGCTCTGATGTTCTTCCCTGCTGGAAGCCTCCGGTGAGTGCTTCTCTTTATAATGATGGCACTTAAACCTTACCTTTCTAATTAATTTCTACCTTCATCTGAACCAAACCCAGGAGGTTCCCACCACAAAGGAGAAAGATTGTCCTACATTGGATATTGTCCCATTTTTTCTACCTCAAACAGAGATAAAATGGCATTTCCCAGCCTTACTTATTCTTTTGTCTGCCTTTTTAAAAAAGTTTTGGGACTTCCCCAGAGGTCCAGTGGTTAAGACTCCGCCTTCCAATGCAGGGGGTGTGGGTTTGATCCCTGGTCAGGGAACTAAGGACCCACATGTCACAGGGTGTGGCCAAAAATTTTTTTTAAAAGTTTCAAGTGTACAACATAGTGGTTCAATAATTTTATACATTAAAAAAATATCACCATGATAAGTCTGGTTACCATCACCATACAAACTTATGACAACATTATTGACTATATTCCCCATGATGTACATTATATCCCCATAATTTATTTATTTTATAATTAGAAGTTTGTACTTCTTAATCTCCCTCACTTATTTCACTCATTCCCCCACCCTTCTCCCCTCTGGCGACCACTAGTTTATTCTCTGTATCTGTGAGTCTGTTTTTGTTTTGTTTTGCTTTTTAGACTCTACAAATAAGTGAGATCAAGTACTATTTGTCTTCCTCTGACTAATTTCACTTAGCATAATACCTTCTAGACCCATCCATATTGTTGCAAATGGCAAGATTTCATTTTTTAATATTTTTTTATATTTATACATATAATCACATCTTCTTTATCCATTCATCTATCGATGGACACTTAGGTTGATTTCATATCTTGGCTATTGTAAACAGTGCTGAAATGAACACTAGAATGTATATATCTTTTCAAATTAGTGTTTTTGTTTTCTCTGGGTAAATACCCACAAGTGAAATTGCTGAATCATATGGCAGTCTCACTTTTAGCTTTTTGAGGAACCTCTATAGGGTTTTCCATAGTGGCTGCACCAATATACATTCCCACAACAGTGCACAAGCGTTCCTTTTTCTCCATTTTCTCACCGACACTTCGTATTTGTTGTCTTTTTGGTTACTGTTATTTTGACAGATGTGAGGTGATGCTTCATTCTGGTTTCAATTTGCATTTCCCTGATGATTAATGATGTTGAGCAGCTTTTCATGTGTCTGTTGGCCATCTGTATGTCTCCCTTGGAAAAATGTCTATTCAGGTCCTCTGCCCATGTTTTAATCTGGTTTGTTTTTCTGATGTTGAGTTGTATGAGTTCTTTGTATATCTTGGATATTATCCCCTTATCTGATATATCTTTGCAAACTTCTCCAATTCAGTAGGCTGCCTTTTCATTTTGTTGAGAGTATACTTCACTGTGCAAAAGTTTTTTAGTTTAACAATCTCATTTATTTTTGTTTTTGTTTCCCTTGCCTGAGGAGACTTATCCAAAAGATATTACTAAGATTGATGCCAAAGTGCATACTGCCTGTTTTTCCTTCTAGGAGTTTTATGGTTTCAGGCCTTACATTTAAGTCTTTAATCCATTTTGAGTTTATTTTTGTGTATGGTGTGAGAAAGTAGGACAGTTTGATTCTTTTGTGTAGCTGTCCAATTTTCTCATCACCATTTATTGAAGAGGCTGTCTTTTCCCCATTGTGTATCCTTGCCTCCTTTGTTATAGATTAATTGACCATCTAAGTGTGGGTTTATTTCTGGGATCTCTATTCTGTTCCATTGAACTTTGTGTCTGTTTCCATGCCAGTACCATACTGTTTTGATTATTATAGGCTTACAGTATAGTTTGAAATCAGGGAGCATGATACCTCCAGCTTTGTTCTTTCTCAAGATTGTTTTGGCTATTCAGGGTCTTTTGATTCCATACAAATTTCAGAATTATTTATTCTAGTTCTGTGTAAAATGTAATTGGTATTTTGATAGGGATTGCATTGAATCTGTAGATTGCCTTGGGCAGAATGATCATTTTAACAATGTTAATTCTTCCAATCCATGAGAACAGTATAACTTTCCATTTGTTTCTGTTGTCTTCAATTTCTTTTATCAATGTCTTATAGTTTTCTGAGTACAGGTTTTTTACCTCCTTAGTTAGATTTATTCCTGGGTATTTTATTCTTTTTGATACAATTGTAAATGGGGTTGTTTTCTTAATTTCTCTTTCTGATAGTTTGTTGTTAGTATATAGTAATACGACAGATTTCTGTATGTTAATTTTGTATCCTTCAACTTTATGGAATTTATTTATTAGTTCTAATAGTTTTTTGGTGGTGAATTTGGGATTTTCTATGTACAGTAAGTCCCCTACATATGAACGAGTTCCACTCCAAGAATGTTCATAAGGCCAATTTGTTCATAAGTCCAACAAAGTTAGCCTAGGTTCCCAACCAGCACAATCGGCTATATAGTACTGTACTGCAATAGGTTTGTAATACTTTTCACACAAATAACACACAAAAAACAAACACAAAAAATTAATAAAATTTTTGTTTGTTTGCTTGGGGTTTTTTTGCGGTACGCGGGCCTCTCTCTGTTGTGGCCTCTTCCATTGCGGAGCACAAGCTCCGGCCGTGCAGGCTCAGTGGCCATGGCTCACGGGCCCAGCCACTCCGCAGCATGTGGGATCTTCCCGGACCAGGGCACTAACCCACGTTCCCTGCATCGGCAGGCAGACTCCCAACCACTGCGCCACCAGGGAAGCCCTGTTTGTGTTTTTGATATTGAGGTACATGAGCTGCTTGTATATTTTGGAGATTATTCCTTTGTCAGTTGCTTCATTTGCAAATATTTTCTCCCATTCTGAGGGTTGTCTTTTTGTCTTGTTTATGGTTTCATTTGCTGTGCAAAAGCTTTGAAGTTTCATTAGCTCCCATTTGTTTATTTTTGTTTTTATTTTCATTTCTCTAGGAGGTGGGTCAAAAAGGATCTTGCTGTGATTTATGTCAGAGTGTTCTGCCTATGTGTTCCTCTACAAGTTTTATAGTGTCTGGCCTTACATTTAGGTCTTTAATCCATTTTGAGCTTATTTTTGTGTATGGTGTTAGGAAGTGTTCTAATTTCATTCCTTTACATGTAGCTGTCCAGTTTTCCCAGAACCACTTATTGAAGAGGCTGTCTTTTCTCCATTGTAGAATCTTGTCTCCTTTATCAAAGATAAGGAAACCATATGTGCGTGGGTTTATCTCTGGGCTTTCTATCCTGTTCCATTGATCTATATTTCTGTTTTTATGCCAGTACCATACTGTCTTGATTACTGTAGCTTTGTAGTATAGCCTGAAGTCAGGGATTCTGATTCCTCCAGCTCCATTTTTTCCCCTCAAGATTGCTTTGTCTATTCGGGGTCTTTTGTGTTTCCATACAAATTGTGAAAATTGTTTTTCTAGTTCTGTGAAAAATGCCATTGGTAGTTTGTTGGGATTGCATTGAATCTGCAAATTGCCTTGGGTAGTATAGTCATTTTCACAATGTCGATTCTTCCAATCCAAGAACATGGTCTATCTCCATCTGTTTGTATCATCTTTAATTTCTGTCATCAATGTCTTATAGTTTTCTGCATACAGGTCTTTTGTCTCCTTAGGTAGGTTTATTCCTAGATACTTTATTCTTTTTGTTGCAGTGGTAAATGCGAGTGTTTCCTTAATTTCTCTTTCAGATTTTTCATCATTGGTGTATAGGAATGCAAGAGATTTCTGTGCATTAATTTTGTATCCTCCTACTTTACCAAATTCATTGATTAACTCTATTAGTTTTCTGGTAGCATCTTTAGGTTTCTCTATGTATAGTATCATGTCATCTGCACAGTATCATGTCATCTGCAAACAGTGACAGTTTTACTTCTTCTTTTCTGATTTGGATTCCTTGTTATTTCTTTTTCTTCTCCCTTTGCTGTGGCTAAAACTTCCAAAACTATGTTGAATAATAGTGGTGAGAGTGGGCAACTTTGTCTTGTTCCTGATCTTGGAGAAAATTGTTTCAGTTTTTCACCACTGAGAATGATGTTGGCTCTGGATGTGTCATATATGGCCTTTATTATGTGAGGTAGGTTCCCTCTATGCCTATTTTCTGGAGAGTTTTTATCATAAATGGGTGTTGAATTTTGTCGAAAGCTTTTTGTGCATCTATTGAGATTATCATATGGTTTTTCTCCTTCAATTTGTTAATATGGTGTATCACATTGATTGATTTGCATATATTGAAGAATCCTTGCATTCCTGGGGTATACCCCACTTGATCATGGTGTATGATCCTTTTAATGTGTTGTTGGATTCTGTTTGCTAGTATTTTGTTGAGGATTTTTGCATCTATGTTCATCAGTGATACTGGCCTGTAATTTTCATTTCTGTGGTGTCTTTGTCTGGTTTTGGTATCAGGGTGATGCTGGCCTCATAGAATAAGTTCAGAAGCATTCCTTCCTCCTCAATTTCTTGGAATAGTTTGAGACAGATCAATGTTAAATGTTTGGTAGGATTCACCTGTGAAGCCATCTGGTCCTGGACTTCCATTTGTTGGGAGGTTTTTTTAAAATTACCGATTCCATTTCATTACTGGTAATTGGTCTGTTCATATTTTCTATTTCTTCCTGATTCAGTCTTGGAAAATTGTACATTTCTAGGAATTTTTCCATTTCTTCTAGGTTATCCATTTTGTTGGCATATAATTGTTCTTAGAAATCTCTTATGATCCTTTGTATTTCTGTGATGTCAGTTGTAACTTCTCTTCCTTTATTTCTGATTTTATTTATTTAGGCCCTTTCTCTTTTTTTCTTGATGAGTCTGGCTAAAGGTTTATTAATTATGTGTATCTTTTCAAAGAACAAGCTCTTAGTATCATTGATCTTTTTCACTGTCTTTCTAGTCTCTATTTCATTTACCTTTGCTCTGATCTTTATTATTTCTTTCCTTCTCCTAACTTTGGGTTTTGTTTGTTTTTCTTTTTCTAGTTCCTTTAGATGTAAGTTTAGATTGTTTGAGATTTTTCCTGTTTCCTGAGGCAGGTTAATATCACTATAAAATTCCCTCTTAGAACTGCTTTTCCTGCGTCCCACAGATTTTAGATCATTGTCTTTCCATTTTCATTTCTCTCATTTTTTAAATTTCCTTTTTAATTTCTTCACTGCCCCATTGGTTGTTTAGTGGCATATTGTTTAGCCTCCATGTGTTCGTGTTTTGTGTTTTTTGGTTTTTTTCAGTTTTTCTGCTGTAGTTGATTTCTAGTCTTATAGCACTGTGGTCAGAAAAGGTGTCTGATATGATTTCCATCTTCTTAAGTTTATTGAGACTTGTTTTGTGGCCTAGCATATGATCTTTCCTTGAGAATGTTGCATGTGCACTTGAAAAAATGCGTATGTAGTTGCTTTTGGATGGAATGTTCTATATATATCTATTAAGTCCATTGGTCGCAAGTCTTGTTTAAGGCCAGTGTTTCCTTATTTTTTTTAAATTGGGGTATAGCTGTTTTACAATGTTGTGTTAGTTTCTGCTGTACAATGAAGTGAATCAGCCATATGTATACATATATCCCTTCCCTCTTGGACCTCCCTCCCACTCCCCCATCCCACCCTATCTAGGTCACCACAGAGCACCAAGCTGAGCTCCCTGTGCTATACAGCAGGTTCCCACTAGCTATCTGTTTTACGCATGGTAGTGTACATATGTCAATGCCAATCTCCCAGTTCATCCCACCCCCCTCCCCACCATGTCCACACATCTGTTCTCTACATCTGCATCTCTACTGCTGCCCTGCAAATAGGTGCATCTGTACCATTTTTCTAGATTCCACATATATGCATTAATATATGATATTTGTTTTTCTCTTTCTGACTTACTTCACTCTGTATGACACTCTATGTCCATCCACATCTCTACAAATGACCCGATTTTGTTCCTTTTTATGGCTCACTAATATTCCATTGTATATATGTGCCACATCTTCTTCATCCATTCGTCTGTCAATGAACATTTAAGTTGCTTCCATGTCCTTGCTATTGTAAATAGTGCTGCAATGAACACTGGGATGCATGTGTCTTTTTGAATTATGGTTTTCTCGGGGTATATGCCCAGTAGTGGGATTGCTGGGTTATATAGTAGTTCTAGTTTTAGTTTTTTAAGGAACCTCCATACTGTTTTCCATAGTGGTTGCATCAATTTACATTCCCATCAGCAGTGCAAGAGGATTCCCTTTTCTCCACACCCTCTCCAACATTTATTGTTTGTAGATTTTTTGATGATGGCCATTCTGACCAGTGTGAGGTGATACCTCAGTGTAGCCAGTGTTTCCTTATTGATTTTCTGTCTGGATGATCTGTCCATTGATGTAAGTGGGGTTTTAAAGTCCTCTACTATTATTTTGTTACTGTCAATTTCTCTCTTTATGTCTGTTAATATTTGCTTTATGTATTTAGGTGCTCCTCTGTTGGGTACATATATATTTACCATTCTTATATTTTCTTCTTGGATTGATCCCTTGATCATTATGTAACATCGGTCTTTGTCTCTTCTTACAGTCTTTGTTTTAAAGTTGATGTTGTCTGATATAAGTCTTGCTACTCCAGCTTTCTTTTCATTTTCATTTGCATGGAATACTTGTTTCCACACCCTTACTTTCAGTCTGTGTGTGTGTGTCTTTAGATCTAACGTGAGTCTCTTGTAGATAGCATATATATTGGTCTTATTTTTGCATCCATTCAGCCACACTGTGTCCTTCGATTGGAGCATTTAGTCCACTTACATTTAAAGTAATTATTGATAGGTATGTACTTATTACCATTTTGTTAATTGTTTTGGGGCTGTCTTTGTAGTTATCTTTTGTTCCTTTCTTCTTTTGCTCTTTTGTGATTTGTTGACTGTATCCAGGGTCCCCAACCCACGGGACATGGACTGGTACCAGTCCACAGCTCGTTAGGAACTGGGCCACACAGCAGGAGGTGAATGGTGGGCAAACGAGCAGAGCTTCATCTGCCGCTCCCCATTGCTCGCATTACCACATGAACCATCCCCACGTCCCCGTCAGTGGAAAAATTGTCTTCCATGAAACTGGTCCCTATTATCAAAAAGGTTGGGGACTGCTGGACTATATTTAGTGTGATATTTGGATTCCTTTCTCTTTTTTGCATATGTATCTGTTAAAGATTTTTGGTTTGTGGTTACCATGAGGATACACACACACACACACACACACACACACACACACACACACGCACAATATTTTAAAGTTGCTACTCTCCAAAGTTTGAATGCATTCTAACAACGCTGCATTTTTACTCCTCCCTCCATGTTTACTGTTTTTGACATCATATTTTACATCTTTTTGTTTTGTGTATCCCTTAACTACTTATTGTGGATATAAATGATTTTACTACTTTTGTCTTTTAACCTTCCTGCTAGCTTTAAAAGCGAATGATCTACTACCTATACTACATGTTTGTCTTTACTTATGAGATTTCTCCTTTCATATTTCTAGTTGTGGTCTTATCTGCTTAGAAAAGTCCCTTTAACATTTCTCATAATGCCAGTTTAGTGTTGCTGAACTCTTAGTTTTTGCCTGTCTGTAAAACTCTTTGTCTCTTCTTCAAATTTGAATAAGAACCTTGCTGGGTAGACCATTCTTGGCTGTAGGTTTTTTTCTTTCAGCACTTTGAATATATCATGCCGCTCCCTTTTGGCCTGCAAAATTTCTGCCAAAAAGTCAGCTCATAGTCTTATGGGAGTTCCCTTGTACACAGCTAGTTGCTTTTCTCTTGCTGCTTTTAAGATTCTCCTTTTATAATTAAAATGGCAAAAGTTAAAGATAATGTGTATTGGTGTGGAATTCTTTGGGTTTCTTTTGGGGGGCTCTTCATGATTCCTGGACCGAAATGTCTTTTTTCTTTCCCACATTAGGGAAATTTTCAGCTATTTTTTCTTCAAATAAATTTTCTGACCCTTTCTCTCTTATCCATCTGGGACCCCTAAAATACAAATATTAATATGCTTGATGCTGTCCCAGAGATCTCTTAAACTATCCTCATTTTTTAAAATTCTTTTTCTTTTTTTTCTTCTGTTCAGCTTGGGTGATTTCCACTACTTTATCTTACAGCTCACTGATCTGTTCCACTGTATCATCTAATCTACTGTCAATTCCTTCTAGTTTATTTTTTTAGTTATTGTGTTCTTTAGATTTTTTTGTGGTTCTTTATATTTTCTAACTGTTAAGTTTCTCACTGTGTTTATATTTTCTTCTCTCAAGTTTGTTGAGCATCTTTATGATCATCTTTGTGATCATTAACTTGAACTCTTTTTCAGGTAGATTGCTTATCTCTACTTTGCTTAGTTCTTCTTCTGGGGTTTTGTCTTATCCCTTCATTTGGAACATATTCCTCTGTCTCCATTTTGCCTAAGGTTGGTTACATTTCTCACAATTCTATCAGTGTCCTTGTGATAGAATGAGTTCTCCAAAATCGCTGCTGTCAGTGTCTATGTCCCTAGCAGGAGTCCCAATTGCCTCCTGCCTCTCCAGGAGGCTCTCCAATATCACCAAGGGGGTCTGACCCAGGATCCTTTCAAATGACTGCCTCTTCACTGGGACTTGGAGTGTATGAGATTTTGTGTGCACCCTTTAAGAGCAGAATCTGTTTCCTACATCCCTCTGGCTCTCCCATATGCAAGCCCTGCTTGTCTTCAAAGACAGATGTTCTGGGGGCCCATCTTCCTGGTGCAGGACCCCCAGGCTGGGCAGCCTGATGTGGGCCTCAGGCTCCTCACTTCATGGAGAAAACCTCTGCAATTGTGACTATCCTCCTGTTTGTGGGTCACTTTCCAGGTGTGTGACCATACTGTGTCTCCACCCCTCCTACCTGTCATGTTATGGTTCTTTCTTTGTATCTTTAGTTGTGGAAGATCTTTTCTCCTAGTCTTCAGGTTGTTTTCATAGATAGCTGCCCTGTAAACAGTTGTAATTTTGGTATGCCCATGGAAAAAGGTGAGCTCAGGGTCTTCCTACTCTGCCATATTCCCAGAAGTTCTTCCTTATGTTTGCCTTTTGACCTGAACAAGATAACCAGTTCATGAGTTTGCTCCTCCCCCCACTAAAATTATAACATCTCAATTGGCTAAGTGACTTCCAGATTGCAACCTGTCTTTATCAGGCATCCCATTCCTTCCCAGGAGAGGACATCAGGTGTAGATAGAGTCAATGATGAGCAATAATTTTAGTTAAACACCAAGTTCTGCTTTCTTCTGAAAGAATATGACAATTTCCCCAAATCTGTCAGTGTTAATACCTTGGACCACAACTGAACCACTACACAATATATCCAATTTTCAAGCTGTTATGATAGTGCTGTGTTCCTTGTAACTTGAGTACCCAAAGTCTTTTCCTGGAAAGCCAAGTTACTTGTCCATACCCCTCCCAAAACAGACATCCAAGTACTCTTAATATTTAATACCCCTGAGACTCAAAAGTAAAAGAGGACTCATTAAGCAAATTCATGACCAGTGACTTGAGGCAGCAATACAGCCCTCCTCTTTAGTGCAGGGTTGCCCTAGATCTCAGATACCACTCTCATTCCTAGTTTCAAGCATCTATGAAGCAATTTCCCCAGGAAGTAGCCTTTCAAAGCAGGAGCAGCTGGTGGGACATAATGCTGTCTAGCTTCCTGGCACCATCCCCAGAGTGAAACTTCAAATCACTGGGCCTGTTTTTTTCCATTCCATGTCCTCCCCAAAGCTGCTTCCAGAAAAAGCAAATTGCTCTAACATAGGCAAGGTCTTTTCCCATTATTAACAAGACTCACTGATAGGCTCACTTGTTCTTTCTGGCTGCCAATATAAAAACCTCAGGGCTGTAATTGTATTTGAAGGGACGAGGCATTAGTGTTCAGCATGTCCTTGCATCCATGATTTCCCAGGTCATCCTATCAGAAAGGACGTCTGGCAGTCACATGACACAGAACGCCCTAAAACAAGGGTGCTTACAGAGATTGCCCCAGGGGTGTGGATTTCCAAACTAAATTTGTTGTCTTTGGGTATGAGTCAGAATAGCCCTTAAGTTAGAAAAGTCAATGACAGTCATGTAAGTGGGTTAAACAGATGCTTAGAGATAGGGAAGTTAAAAATCAAAAGCACTGGGTTCAATCTCCCTGAAGTCTATAAACCAAGTCCTGGTATAATTCCTCCACTGGCTGGCTAGGGTTGGGGTACTTCCTCAGTTCTAAGGCACTGGGGGAGACTTCCCTAGCTTGGTTTGGGAAAGAGGGAAATGTGGAAGAATAAGAAGGGAAACCAGAGCAGTGGACATCTCAAACCGTAGCCATAGAAAGTAGAATTATGAAACCCAACTAATTATTTCAAAACTTCATCTTTCCAAAGGGAAGTTACCCTAGCACCTGAGCAGAAGAGGTAGAAAGATTATGCTACATTTAAGAAAAAATATCTGGACAAGCCAAGTAAGATCTTTTTCTTCTGGAATTATTTCTTCCAAGTCTTCTAAACTTGTAGTCCCAGCTTCTCTCCCAATAAAATGAGGAGGATACTACCCACCTTTTCCCTAATCTTAGGCAACTAAGATTATATGAGTTCTTCGGAAGATAAATGTGGTGGAAATTCAAGAGGACTTTTATTGACCAGTATTCAATCTGTCCCATCCTACATCAAATTTTTAAAATAATGGAAATTCTGGGCCCTTGCTATTAAAATAGCAAAAGATAGTCATCATTTACTGACTCAGTCCTCACCACTCTCACAGCATATGGGGCATGAGACATCTTGTCAAACATATGGTATTCCAAATGTAACAGTGTTAAATATTTAATATTCCACAATGGTGTACCATAAATCAAATTGTGAAGAGTTGTAGGCAAACCATCAACTCCCACAGCAGAGGTAAGTTCCACTTCAGGCTTTCTAACTAACTTGACTTTTTTTCTTGATTAGCTTTCTATCCAAATAATTCATTGTTTTATTTTCCATTGAGAAAAAGTACACAAGCTGGTAAAACAAAACAAAACAAAAACAAAAAACAAACCAATGCTTGTCAATTAATCTCTGCTTAAAACTCTCATGTCAGTATATTGTTGTGTCTTTGAGACCGTTTTTTAAATCGGGTTCAGGTTTTTTTTGGGTTTTCCACAGAAAAACCCAAATGAACTTTTTGGCCAACCCAATAATTATCCAAGGTTCACTTCCTCCCTCTTCTCTCCCCAAAGATCATAATAATGGCCTTTAAAAGAAGTTATTGTGAACATTTCTAGGTTTTAGACTTGCCAATCATGGCTGTATTTCCTCCTGCAACTGTCTCACCTAGACCTAGTTAATACATAGTAAAAGTAATAATAACAACTAATAATAAAAATAACACATGACATCTACTCCATGTATACCATTGTTAAGCATTTACATAGCTTATCTCTAATTCCCATATCAACCTTACATGTAGGTACTGTTATCAATATTAACAATCAGGACAAAGACTCAGAGAAGCTCAATAACTTGGTCAAGATCACACAGCTTTCTAACCAGCAGAGATGGGATTTAATTTGCATCCTTCTGAGTACAAAGTCCAAGCATCGTTATGAGTACAAAGTCCAAGCATCTTTATGAGTACAAAGTCTAAGCCTCTTTCTGAGTACAAAGTCCGTACAGTTTTGTACAGCAACTACTTTGCAATCCATGTGGAAGTTACACTCACACTGTATCTTCAAAATCAAAAGGCTATAACGGCTATATTGCAGGGGAAAACAGAACTATTCAGGCAGCCCTCTACGCAATTTAGTGAATACATCAGAGAAGATGGTTTTGTTTTGGAGCGGCCCTTACTTTTTCCACTAATCTACTACCTGAGTCTGGACACTAAAAATTAAGGTAAACCAAGTCAAAATATAAAGAACAATGAAGCATATCAACCCAGAGGCTTAAGTTAAAAAAATAATTTTAGACATACAGAAAAGTTGCAAAAATAGCATAACAACTCATCTACCTTAGTATTAGCATCTTATATAGCCATGAGCAATTATCAAAATTAAGAAACTAATATTAACCCAATACTATTAACTAAACTACAGACTTCATCTGGAATTCACCAGTTTTCCCAACTACCACACTTTTCTCTGTTCCAGCATCCAATCCAGGATTCCATATTATCTTAGTTGATGCATCTCTCTAATCTGTGAGGGTTCCCCAATCTTTTCTTGTCCTTCATGACCTGAACAGCTTTGAAGAGTATTGGTAAGTTGTTTTGGAGAATGTCTCTCCCTTTAGTTTGTCTGATGTTCCCTCCAGATTTGAATGAGGTTATACATTGTTGCAAAGGATACCACAGAGACAGAGTGCCTTCTCAGTGCATGGTATGGGGGAGTCCATGACATTGGTATTTCTTTTTATTGCTGATATTAACCCTGATCACTTGGTTAAAGTGGTGTCTGCCAAGTCTTTCCACTATAAAGTTATTCTTTTTCCCCTTGTTTCAATAATTTAAAAATACAAGGCACGGGCTTCCCTCGTGGTGCAGTGGTTAAGAATCCACCTGCCAATGCAGGGGACACGGGTTCGAGCCCTGGTCTGGGAAGATCCCAAATGCTGCGGAGCAACTAAGCCCGTGTGCCACAACTACTGAAGCCCGTGTGCCACAACTACTGAAGCCCGTGTGCCACAACTACTGAAGCCCATGTGCCTAGAGCCTGTGCTCTGCAACAAGAGAAGCCACTGAAACGAGAAGCCCGCACACCACAACAAAGAGTAGCCCCTGCTCCCCGCAACTAGAGAAAGCCCGCACGCAGCAACAAAGACCCAATGCAGCCAAAAATAAAACAAACAAACAAACAAAAAACATAAAAAAAAAAAAAAATACCGGGCTCAGGGCAGGAGGGAAGAGGATTCCCTGAGACTGTGCAAATATCCTGCTTCTCCTCAAACTGTTGCCCATTAATTTTAGCATTCATTGATCGATCTTGCCCACAACAATTATTATTTTGGCGCTCTAAATATTTGGCGCTCTAATCTCTAGAAATAGAGACTTCTATTTCTCTCATTCCCCCTACAATAATTAATTGGAATTCTTCTGTAAGGAAGAGCTGCCTCTTCTCCCCCTTTTATTTATTTATGCAGTTATTTATTTTTATCAGTATAGTCTCATTGATATTTATTTCATTCTATGGATTATAATCCAATGCTATTGTTATTTTTTTTAATTAATTAATTAATTTTAGCTGCATTGGGTCTTCGTTGCTGTGCGTGGGCTTTCTCTATTTGCAACGAGTGGAGGCTACTCTTTGTTGCAGTGCGTGGGCTTCTTGTTGCAGTGGCTTCTCTCGTTGCAGAGCACAGGCTCTAGACACACGGGCTTCAGTAGTTGTGGCACACAGGCTCAGTAGTTGTGGCTCACAGGCTCTAGAGCGCAGGCTTAGTAGTTGTGGGGCATGGGCTTAGTTGCTCCGTGGCATTTGGGAATTTCCCGGACTAGGGCTAGAACCTATGTCCCCTGAATTGGCAGGAGGATTCTTATCCACTATGCCACCAGGGAAGCCCCCTGTCACTTGTTTTTGAACTCCAATTGTTCCAGTTTTGGTCATTGGCAGTTCTTTCACATTGGCTCTGTGCCTTTCCTAGTGCCCTACATTTTGTTTTTTGAGTAATTTTTTACTTCCTGGTGCCACAAGATGCTCCAAGCCCACCCTGTGATTTCACTACTCCAGCCCAAGAACCAGCCTTTTCTGCAAGGAGCCCTTCTTCCTTTTATTAGAGCATGGTATTTGAAACCAAGATCTGAAGGCTAGGTGTACTTATTACTACAGTGGTGTCATTGCCTCTAAGTCATCTCAGCAGGTGGGACTTGGAAATATATGTATACTTACTAACCCCCCACCCTAATACACACACACTCACACACACACACCCCTTATATTTATTTCTGTATTTATCTATGTATATTAAAAAACATGGGTTCATATTGATACCCCTGATTCTAATTCTAAAGACTTTGCTTAATATTTTATCCAGTATCTCCCCAACGAGAGGGTCAAGAGGAATGAAAAAGGCTTATGCATTTAAATGGTGTCCAGCTATTGTGTAGACTAAGGGTCAGCAAACTATGGCCGACTGCCTATTTTTGTGAAATACTTTCACTGGAAAAAAGTTTTGGTTTTTGTTTGTTTGTTTTGCGGTACGCGGGCCTCTCACTGTTGTGGCCTCTCCCGTTGCGGAGCACAGGCTCTGGACGCACAGGCTCAGCGGCCATGGCTCACGGGCCTAGCCGCCCCGCGGCATGTGGGATCTTCCCGGACTGGGGCACGAACCCATGTCCCCTGCATCGCAGGCGGACTCTCAACCACTGTGCCACCAGGGAAGCCCTGGAAAAAAGTTTTATTGGAACACAGACACATCCGTTAATTTAGGTATTGTCTATGGCCACTTTCCACTAGAAATTAATAATTGAGTAATTACAACAGAAGTTTTTTGAGTTGCAAAGCTGCAAATATTTTCTATCTAGCCCTTTACGGAAAGGGTTTACAGATCCCTAGTCTAGGCTATGTTTCAAATTTTCATCTGAGAGATGAAATGGAAAGAGTATGGGTTCAGATTCCATCCTTCCTCTTATAATTACTAGCCACAGGCAAGCCACTGACCCTCTCTGTGCCTCAGTTTCCCCTTCCTTGAAGTGTTTTGGGGAACACTAAAGATCATATGATAAAATCCCTGGCATATAATAAATGCTCAACTAATGGTAGCCAGAGTTACTTCTGCAGGCGGCTTTTTAGAATTTTGCACAAAAATAATCTATTTTCAGTCGTGCTTAGATGACTAATATAGTTCACAGAGCCTGTTTGGCCATGGGGACTCTGAACCATAATTCTAAATTCAAATACGCACTGCATCACTTACTACCTGTGGGACCTTGGGCAAGTTACAATGTTTTTGAGCCTGTTTCTCCCTCCATACAAGGGTAATATATTCATAGGCCATAAGAAATTATGTCTATAAACATCTTTATGCCATGGTCCCCCAAACCGGTCAGGAGACAAAGCTGGGATGAATGCATCAAAATTAGAATCAAGATGTCTTAAAATACATCTTCCTGACCCTAGTCCCAGGAATTCTGATTCAGGAGGTCTAGAATAAGGTCCACACTAAGCATTTTTAGCAAATACCTAAACCGACTTAGTTGCAGGGCCAGGTCTGGGAATCACTGTTACTCAGTAGTAAACACCACGCAAATTCCCTCCGTGATCTCATGTCAGCTCTACATCCTCATAGTGTCCTGCTACCTTCCTCTCATTCAGATAAATGCTTGGCCCATTCAAGGCTTCCTCGAGTGCTACAGGAAACCCAAATCTCCTTCTTCTGAGCCACTGCATTATATCCCTTTATAGAGGATTAGGTCCTACTGAGAGGTCAGTAAGATTCTCCATGTTTCAGAAGATTAATCTATTCCTTCAACATCCTCCTCCTTTACAAAAATACACTCTGTGAGTCTCTCCCTCATTGTATTAGTCAGTAAATACAAAACCCAGAACCAGGTGGGGTTGTGAGGAGGGGAAAAGGGGACAGCAAGATGACCAGAGACACTGGTAAGGAGGAGAACAAATTAAAGAAGGCAGTCATCCCCAGCTAACCCCTTCACACTTTGCCCTGCTTGTCAGTAGGGCAGGGTAAGAAACACAGGTTGGAGCAGGTACAGGGCCTTTTAACCCATAGCTGGGACCCACAGTAGGGTTGAGGAATGAGAAACCCTAGGTGGTAGGAGCTGGGATGGAGATTCCTGGGGTCTTTTGATGTGAGGGACACACATCACTGTGAGTTCAGCACATGCCGTACCCGAACACTCTTAGGCTGGTACACTGGCTCAAAAGCCAAGACTCCGCTGCTCACTCTTATGCATCAACAGAGACCAGGAAGGATAGGTGTGTCCAGGAGCAGGAATACAATGGAGGCTGTCAACTTTAGTGGTGCCCAAGGAGCAGCTTGCAAACTATCTTAACCCAACATCTGCCAAAGCTTTTTAAAAAAATGACGTAAAATTAACATAAAATTAACCATTTTAGGGCTTCCCTGGTGGCGCAGTGGTTGAGAGTCTGCCTGCCAATGCAGGGGACATGGGTTCGAGCCCCGGTCTGGGAAGATCCTACATGCCGTGGAGCAACTCGGCCCCGTGAGCCACAGCTACTGAGCCTGCGCAGCTGAAGCTTGTGCTCCGCAACACGAGAGGCCGCGACAATGAGAGGCCCGCGCACCGCGATGAAGAGTGGTCCCTGCTCGCCGCAACCAGAGAAAGCCCTCACACAGAAATGAAGACCCAACACAGCCTAAATAAATAAATAAATTTATAAAAAAAAAATTAACCATTTTAAAGTGTACACTTCAGTGGCATTTAGTACACTCACAATGTTGTATATCTATCACCTATATCGTTTCAAACATTTTCATCATCCCCAAAAGAAAACCTCATGCCATTAAAACAGTCACCCGCTTGTTCCTCTCTCTACCAATAATTTTTTATAGTGAGGGGTGGATTTTCTCTGTAATGAGATTTTATGTAGCCACTGTTTGAGAAGCTTTGGCAAACTCTGGGTTCAAAGGGCACAAGAACATTCTCTCTTCAACCAGGTGGGAGCAGCTTTCTGGAAAGCCCTAATGTTAAGTTTCCCTTCCCCCATCTCATTCAGTCCAGTGGGAACAGTGCCAGATTCTTATACACAACTACACACACACACACACACACACACACACGTGCGTGCGCAAACACATACCCAGGCTGGTAAGTTTCATGTGGTCAATAACCATGAGAACAAGTGCACCACAACTGCTCTGAGAAGAACCTATTCAGCACCCCAAAGCCTGAGTGACCCCCCCAAAATGGGTCCAGATAGTGGTCAGCTCTTACCCGCTGCTTCTCTGGGTCCACAAAACGAATGCCAAAGTAGTCCTTCTCCAGCAAGCTGTAGTAGTTGCAGATGTGGTCAATAAGAAACTGCCCTTTTGTCTCCCTCTGCAAAAGAAGCACATTTATGTTTCAGCCAGAGTTTGCCTTGTACATTGATGTCTAAAATGTGCCTCATTCACTCTAATACGTCTGTGCTAAGACAGATGAATTCACTCACCCTGCTCTCTGGAGCAGGAGCTTCCAAACTCTTAACTGCAATCCACAGTGAGAAATTCATTTTAAACGGTAAGCCATTACACACACACACACACACACACACACACACACACACACACACACACACACACACACAAAACCAAAGGAACACCAAAAAGGGGAACCAAAAGGATACCAAACAATACCCTGCCTAGGTGCAACACACTCTACTATGTTCTATTTTATCCTAGCGTATGCCATTTAATTTTTCTAATGCTATTTATGATTCAGAACACTGATTTCACAACTCAATACCTAGTAGAGATCCACAGTTTGTAAAACCACACACGATTCCAAATACAATGCATCTGGCTGCTTGCTTTAACTGCTCATTCAGTCCTCACAACGATCCTGCAAGGAAGGTCCCATTTTATACCTGAAGAGAGGCTCAGTGGCTTACCCAAAGTCACACAACATGTATGGAGCAAAGCAGGATTTGACCCAGGTCACCAGGCTACAGAATCCAGGCTCCATGCCACTTTGCCTCTCTGGAACATTGGTTAATGTACTGTGACCCTGCTAGAACACAGGATCTAGATGGTATGGAAATGCAATGAATGTATCAGATAGAACACCCCAACTCCCACCAGGAAAGGTGGAAAACTTGCTGCCTCAGGCCTCACAGCCTCCATATCACACCCATAAATCAACATAGAAAGGCACTGAGGTAGACTGGGGTGGGGAGTCCAGGGCTGGGATTCAGAGACAGGTCTGGGTGACCTTGAGCAAACTCCCCAGCTGTTTCCACATCGGTAAAATGAGTTGGTTGGACTAGATTGCTAAGTTGGCTAGATTATTTTTCCTTCTAAAACTCTATGAGTAAGAGAAGTATTAGCCAAATCTGATTAAGATAAATACCATTACAACAAAACTCCTTAAGAGCAAAGACCCTTCCAAGCCCTCATCAGGACATTTGATAACTTTCTGCTTCAATCAAAGTTGCTGACAGACCCATGGAATGTTTTAGGGATGGAATGTGACCTACAAAAATAAATGAAGAAATCAGAGACATTAAGTGAAGCCACTCTTCCAATCCACTAAAAATAATTTTGGAAGATCAGTTTGGTCTGTGCTACCTGATTATCTTTTCTTTAGAAACCACTACCACCAGCTTGGGGAGTTGACGCTGGCCTGGGATGCACCGCACTGAACAAAGGACTGGGGCTTATAAGCACATACTGTGATAAGAAGCCTCCATTTTCCTGAAATCACTTTTGAGTATAATTTTGGATGAGCTTCGAACCTTTACTTTCTTTATAAAAGAACCCATTTGACGTAGCTCACAGGGAACAAAACATCAAAATGGAACTTGGTTTTAGATTTCTGTAATTGTTTTTAACCCAGAAGGCTCAAACGACAAGCTGTATCTGATGACAGCTAAATTCAATGCCCAGAATATAATCAATGGATATAGTTCCTTTCATAGATTTATTCTGCAACCCATCCGAGAGGCTGCTGCAGGATCAAATCACTGAACATAACACGTGAGTTCATCATTTTATGATTGGATTGCCGAGTTCTCCAAAGCAGAATTTACTATGGTGGACTACCCCCAACATATGCGAGACACACAAGACATGTGGGGTTAAGGCAATGCCTTGTAATGACGTGGGACCTTGATTGTGTATGACAGCTACTGTGCCCTGAAGAAGATGTAGTACTCCGATGCACAACAAAGATTATTTTTTTTAATGATTAAACACAGCAACCAATATATACTCTACAGCAATATCTCAGACTACCTAAGATCCTTGAGAGAAGGAAATACCACAGCAGACAATGTAATGACTGGATAATACAACTGCGTCTGAAACAGGGGTCAATGCCTTCCGCAAAAGCAGGTGAGGCCAGTTCCCATGGGTCCAGGCCACCAGGTGGGTTCCAGGTCTCTGCTCCTCAGAGCACCACCCTCAGTCCAGCAATACTGTAGCAAATTCAGCATCAACCGGGAGGGAGCTTGTTGGAAACACAGAATTTCAGGCACTGTCCCAGACCAACCTAACCTAACCTGCATTTCCCTCAGTTATTCATATGCTCATGCAAGTTTGAGAAGCATTGGTCTAGAGGAATTTTCCCAACATGGGAAAAGTGCAAGAATTGTACCTGTCTCCAGAGCCCACTAGGAAAAATGCCCATTTTCCCGTGAGAACTGTCCATTCCTCAACTCAGAAAAATCAAAGGTTTTTCCAGTCTAGAGAACACAAACTGCCCCTGAATCTGCAGGCTGCCAGCCAACCTCATCATCTCGAGATGCTCTATGTCGCTGCTTCGTGCCAAGGAAGCCAGTTTACAGCCTCACGTTCTGCTCTGTTCCACTCCTGCCTGGAGAGCTGGACAATGTTCTTAAGTCATGTAAGTACCTATCATTATCATTTCTGTGCATTAAGCCCAGCTCTTGCACTAAACAAAAGGCCACCCAGGCCCAGTACCAAGACTTGAAAGAGTTTGTTCAGGTATGTTATGTGAGGGTGCAGAAGCCAGCTGCCAGCCTCACACATCTCACTTCAGCTTGGGGGTGAGCACTGGTTCTTCCCCCTACCTCCCACTGCTGGAGCTCTGTTGAACTAACCCAAAGCCTCCACTCACTTCCTCCTGGTGTTTCTGAGGGGAGAGGCCATTGTTCACACCCTATCCTGCTACCTAAGCCAGTACCTGGCACACTGAGTGTGATCGAATGAATAAATGGGGCACTGCTTTCTCTCATGAAAAACTTGGGTTCTGGAAACTAACAGTGAGCCTCAGGTAAGACAACACAGTCCTCGTGTTAGAGACTCCTCAAACTTAGTACAATTAGCCAGCCTTCACCCTAATCCATCAAGGTCTACACGGAGAAGTGCTAACCAAAGATTTCAAGTATAAGGACTTCTTTTTAATGTCAAAATTTTGTTGATTCTCCGACAAGATATTAGTTATATTTCCAGTACCAACTGAAGAGGGAAGAAAAATCAAATAGCTAATATAACTTCCTTAGAGCTGTTACCCAAGTTGTGTTTTATTAATCACAACAGCATTTCACACATGTGGAAAACAATAGGGCACAAATGTGTGAGCAGGGCCTCCTCCTACAGGGGCCAGCTGGATGTTATGCCTCGAGAAAGTGCCTGAAGTATAGACTTCTTCTTTTAAACATCTTTATTGCAGTATAATTGCTTTACAATGGTGTGTTAGTTTCTGCTGTTTAACAAAGTGAATCAGTTATACATACACATATATCCCATACCTCTTCCCTTTTGCGTCTCCCTCCCTCCCACCCTCCCTATCCCACCCCTCTAGGTGGTCACAAAGCACCGAGCTGATCTCCCTGTGCTATGCGGCTGCTTCCCACTAGCTATCTATTTTACGTTTGGTAGTGTATATATGTCCATGCCACTGTCTCACTTTGTCCCAACTTACCCTTCCCCCTCCCCGTGTCCTCAAGTCCATTCTCTAGTAGGTCTGCCTCTGTATTCCCATCCTACCCCTAGGTTCTTCATAAACTTTTTTTTTTTTTTTAGATTCCAGAAATATAGACTTTTGATGCCATCTCTAAATGAGGTTATACAATCTCAGGGCTGAAAGAATAATTTGTTCACCATACATAGTTAAACTGGTGTCCCAATACTGGCTCTCACCACCTATAGTGCACAGTGAATTGACATTTTTATAAAGACTATACTAAAATATAGTTGTAAATATAGTTGTAATATTTTTAATGTGTTAAAAATCTAAACCAATCTAGCCAAGGTGTGGTCTGTGGACAGTGCTGGAATGTAAAATCTTTGTTACCAGTCTTTCATAAGTGGAGAAATTAAGAGTAATTTATTTTATTGTGTTTTCTACAAGTATTAGCCCAAATCAGATTGGGGGAACAAGATCTAGTTCTAGTTTCTCACCACAGACAGTTTGATGTGCTGATATAAACTGGGCTGCCATGTATGAGGGTTTGGTTTGGGATTTCTTTACCCCAGAAACCTCAAAGTATGAAGGGGGCTAGGCCCTCTCTCCATCGTCTTTGTCCAGTTTTTGTGGACAATTCTCGGTATGCGTGTGGATCCCTGAACTCCTTGCAATAATCCCACATTCTCTCAGCGTTCTCTCCCATAGACTGGAAAGGAACCTAATTTTTGTAATCACAAACCAGACTATTTTTCAGAAAATCCCATCTCTCCTCCCCACCCCAAAGCATGTATTAGAAAGCCTTAAGCAAGTCATGAAATCTCTGAGGCTTAGTTGCTTCTTGTATGAAAGGGGAATAACAGTGATAACTTCCAAATCTACCCCACCAGATTATTTTGAGGCTTATTCACATATTTATTAAGCATCTATTATACAGCAGGCATTGGGATAGGAATTAGAGAAAAAGAGTGAGCAAAACACAATTTATAATCTCACAGACCTTAAAACCCTGTGGTTTGTAAAATGTGAAAGCATTTTTGCAAACTGCAAAGCACGATACCAATGTAAGATGCCATTATTAATACTATTAAGAATTATCGTCATCTTAAGTCTTTGTCTCCAGTTTCATAGATCAAGATATAAAGAAGTTAAGAGGAATAGCGTTGACCTCCCAGAACTGGCCTGTGTGGGTGAGAAAGTGAACAAAGAGACAAAGAGCTCATTATTTTTGCTTAACTCCTCTGGCAGCCAAGTGCTGGTGATTCATTTACTTCAACTCCCTGGTTCAATGGCAAAGCTAAAATAACAACAAATTTGTGCTTAAAGAAAAAGAACAAGCAAAGTCAACTGGCTAAGTCAGCCATGGCTTGTCTTCATTGAAAAAGTATGGCAGATTTTAATCCTTAATTCCTAAAACAGTAGGTCAAGATGTTTGTTTGTTTAGCTGGAAGTATTCCTTTTTTATGTAAAAATTTTAAAAACTTGTATTGAAATATAGTTGATTTATAGTGTTGTGTTAATTTCAGGTGTACAGCAAAGTGATTCAGTTATACATACATATATACATATACATATATATATTCAAGACATTTTCATACCTTTTAGATATTGGTTAAATGAGGAAAAGAGTACCAACCCCCAAAATACTTAATGTGTTGCTATAAACCAACACTTAAGAGTTTGAAAAGGTAATTTCAGGAATGAAGGTTTCAACATAATAATGATAATTACTTTATATTAAACACTGTACACCAAGAACCGTGTTACATACTTGCATTTAATCTCTGGATAACACACTGAGGTAATTCATGTCCTCCCCGTGTTACAGATTTTTCAAAGGGACTCAGAAGAGTTAAGTTTGTTTGTAAGTGTGTCAAACCCAGGTCCAACACAGTGCCCAAGCAGTTGTAGGAACTCAGTTTGCCTATCTGACCCCTATTCTCTATGCGGAGACAGAAGAAAAACAACAACATGAGGATTTGGGAACAGTATCAAGTGCCCCAATTACTAGAATTTGGACATTGGCAGGAAGAAGCACTGGGTTATCAACCACCACACCAGACCTAGAAAGACGCAGTTTTATAAAATACAAACCACATGATCATAGACGTCATTGGTTAATTGCCCAGCATCCATTCACCCCTTTGCCTTTCTTAATAGAACCCAGATTTTGTTCAGGTATGCACATATGTGTGCACACACCTAATACATACATACACACACAGGTAGACGCAAAGCCCATAAGCCTCAGGAAACTATAATCCACCCTTACCTCCAGGGCTCAAGCTCAGCTGGTATAAGGGTAATCTTAATCTCATCCCTCTTGTCTGATTGGCTCAAGAAAGGACACAGGACCTAGTTTAGGCCAATGAGACATGAGGAGCAATTGACCATGTTTTCTGGGAAGGCTCTTGTTTACTCTTCCGAAAGAGCTTGTGGAAGAGACTTTCCGTTCTCTCTGGATGATGTGACATAAAGGCGTGAGGCCTTGAACTGCTGCAGCCATTCTGAAACCAGCTTGGGGATGAAGGTAACCCTGGGTGGAGCCAAAATATTTACAAGGAAAGTGGAGCTTGTGTTTCCAGATGATTAATCATGAAGCTCATGCTAAGTGTGAACTTCCAAGGATGCCAACAAAATTCCTCCTTTTTTCAGCCAGTACAAGTTGATTTTTCTGTTTGTTGCACCCAAAGTGTTGACTCTGGAGAGAAGGTAAACCAGTGCCTCAGGCCAAGTAGGAGAGCACAGAAAGGACAATAGTGCTGGTGTGAAACACAATTAGAGGTTATTGACTAATGAACCAGAGAGCTAAGTCCATCTACCGACAGGTTCTATTTGGCCAGCACAGTGTTTCTGTACCTTTAAATTGGGAGACGGCACATGAAATCTGGATGCTGGCTGCTCGTGAAAAGGTGGAGGGTCTGGAAACTAGGCCATGAAGGTCTGCTGAGCTCGGGAATGGCTGCCCCTTCTGGCGGTGGGGGTGGGGGGAGTTGGGGGTCTTGCATCCGTTCTATCATCTTCCACATCTTCCACTTCCCTTACTTCCCTGATCCCCAGAGGAATTTGAGTTTACAACCCTGACCTGAGGCAAACTAGAGGCTTTCGAAAGGGTTCCTTGAAAGAGTTTTCCTTGGAACTGCTCAGAAGCACCCTCACAGCCAGAAAAAGTCCTCAGTGGACACAGCTTTGAGTTGCCCTCTGAGGCCATCCAGCCACTGAAATCCTAGGACCTTTGAGGGAAGAAGGGTCCAACATAGACCAGACTTCAGGGAGGATCACTGAGATGAGGGGAGCAGCCAGTGGTCTGAAGAATGAGGGCATTGACCAGGATGCTGGAAACAGTTCATTTGGGGGCTGGTACTGTGCCCCCAGGAACCCTCTCTGACAAACAGAAGTGGGGCTGCCAGACCTAGTTTTCTAGTAATAAAAGTTGTGAGGTTCTTGTTCAAAGGGCCCTTTTGTTTGGCACTCTATGCTTGCAGGAGTTGCTCTTGAAAAGGGGCAGCCCCCATGAATGCACATCTAAGGAAGAGCAGACTTGTCAGTCTCTGCTAAGTCTTCTACCTGGGAAGGAAGAATCTAATTCCCATCTGGATACCTAGAAACTCCAAGTGGGGCCTCTAGACAACTATAAGGCCTGAAACAGCAACTGAACACTCATTTTGCTGCCAGGAGCGTGTTTTCTAGGGACAGGTGGTTGCATTTCTTGCATGAATTAAGGGCCTCAATCCATTCACCTTCACTGACAGATGAACAAAGAATACTAATGAGAAACTGGCAAACTAAGTAGTTCTGCTTCTCTTGTGAAGAATAAGCATTTGTTAATTTAAGAAAGATTATGGCTTGATTGAATAACATAAAAAAGCTCTGTTTATATCTGTGCTTTAAAAATTCAAGCATATTTATGTAAATTCATACTTTTTGTTATGGTGGGCACCACAGCTTTAACCAAAACAGAGCAACTCTGTAGAAAGAAATTAGCTTTTATAATTGGAATTTAAATAGCAAGTGATATTTCACTTTGTTAATTGTTCCTTCCCATTGCAGCCAGTAACTGGTATTTAATATCTGGCTGTGACATATATTCAGAAAATTGCATCATCCTCAGACAGTGAGGAAAGAAGTAATATTAAAGCTTTTAAAATGGGGAGAAATGTAAAGGACAAAAAGAATAGTGGGATCTCTCATGGTTCCATCTGTGGTTCTCACACAGAAATTAAAAGTTGTTTTGATTTGTGTTATTCAAATATTTTCAGATGTAGGAAAGGTAAAACCAAGGTTTCCAGAAGCTGGAGCACCTAATTCCGAATACACATCTGCTTTATAGTAATAATCAGTATATTACGGCTAAGATAATTAGGAAAACATAGCCTAGATCAATTAAAGGCATTTTTGTGGACCATACATATTCGTAAGGTGGGGGAAGGGAAGGCATGGTTATGACTGTAGCAGTGACTGAAAAGCTAGAAAATAGCAAAACAACTACCAAAGCCGGACATTTACTGGGGGTAAAAACCAATAATTGCCTGAAAGTATCTGGCTAAAAAAATATAGGTAAGACACAAGTGGTCACCTAGACCCACCAGGGTCTTTGGTAGAAAGTCAAAACCAACTGCCTATCTCAGTTCTATGGCAGCCTGTACACACTCTGAGGAGACAGAAATAGACTGCCATGCTCACAGCTAGAGGCTTAGTAGTATCAAGGCTGGGGAGGATAAAGGGGCCCTATGGAAGAAAGACAAAGAAACAGTGCATCTACAGAAGGTAAAGCAGCCAGCATGGGTTGGCCAATCCATTGCCCAAGTCCTGACTGGTGTCTTCTGAAGGAGTGTCATATGGCTAAGCAGGCAGAGTGGTTTGGAATCAGTAATGCTTCCATCTCTTTGTTTTTCTTCTGGGTGTTTCCCAGCTCGGTTACCTCTCCCGTGCTCCACAGCTTTCATCCTGAAGGATGGCTTGTGTGTCTGTGCTCAATCAGAGGGCCGTTTCTATTCTAACTGGCACACAGATCCATCCCAATGTTTGGGGAATCATATTTGACGTGTCAGCTGTTCTTAGCAATTTCTGCCACTGCTCAGTACTCAAAAGGTTCTTCCTTCCACATCTTTTATTCTTCTTCCTGTATCAGGGTGTAGTGCCATTGCCGAGCCCAATTCTTGAAGGCACCCACCTCTGACTAATTTTAGGGTTTTCCAACTCCAAACCTTTCCACAATTTCGAAAAGTGTTCTTTTAAAAAAGTCTCACGCTGAGAACTCAAAGGCTCAGACAGCCTAATTAACTTATTCAAGGTCAACACAACTAGAAAGTAGCAGAGTCCGTATTTAAACCCAGGTCTGCTTGATTTGGTTATTATAGCCAATGATTAAAAAGAAATAAGATCCTTAACTTGATAAAGAACATCTTATAGCTAACATCATACTTAATGGAGAAAAACTAGATGCTTTAAACCTACAGCTAACATCGTACTCAATGGTGAGAAACCAGATGTTTCTTCACTAAGATCGAGAACAAGGCAAGGATGTCCCCTCTCACTACTTCTATTTGACAACATGCTGAAAGTTCTAGTTAATGCAGTAAGATAAGAAGGAAATAAAAGATTGGGAAGGAAGGAATAAAACTGTCTTTATTTGAAGATTAAGTGATCATCTATGTAGAAAATCCAAAAGAATAGACCAAAAAAAAAAAATTTCCTGGAACTAATAAGTGATTATAGCAAGGTTGCAGGATACAAAGCTAAATATACAAAAGTGAATTGTTTTCCTATATATTAGCAAAGAACAATTGGAAGTTGAAATTAAAACCACTTACATTAGCACCAAAACCGTTAAATACTTAGGTACAAATGTGTACAGAATCTATGTGAGGAAAACTACAAAATTCAGATGAAAGAAACAAAAGAAGATCTAACTAAATGGAGAGATATTCCATGTTAATGTAGATAAGACTCAATGTTGTCAAGATGTCAGTTCCTCCCAACTTGATCTACAAATTCAAAGCAAGTCCAATCAAAATCTCAGCAGTTACTTTGTGTATATCAACAATCTGATTCTAATATTATTACAGAAAGAGGAAAAGATCCAGAATAGCCAGCACAATATTGGTGAAGAACAAAGTCAGAGGACTGACACTACCCAACTCCAAGACTAACTACAAAGTTTCAGTGATCAAGACAGTGTGGTACTGGCAGGAGAATTGACAAATAAAGCAAAAACCAGAATTGAGAGCCCACACCAATAGAGGCCAGAAATAGACCCACACAAATAAAGTCAACTAATCTTTGACAAAGGAGCAAAGACAATTCAATTGAGAAAGGACAGTCTTTTCAACAAACGGTGCTGAACAACTAGAAATACACATGCAAAAAAAAAAAAAAAAAGAATCTGGACACAGACCTTACATCCTTCACAAAAATTAATTCAAAATGGATTATAGACCTAAATGTAAACGACAAAACTATAAAACCTCTAGAAGGAAACACAGGACAAAATCTAGGTGACCTGAGTTTGTAATGGCTTTTTAGATACAATCCAAAAAGCATGATCTGTGACAGAAAAAATTGATAAGTTGGCCTTCATTAAAATTTAAAACATCTGCTATGCAAAAGAAACTGTTAAGAGAATGAAAAAATAAGCCACAGACGTGGAGAAAGTGTTTGCAAAACATATCTGACAAAGGACTTGTATCCAAAAATATACAAAGCACTCTTATAATTCAGCAATATGATACAAACAACTCAGTTTAAAAGTGGGCAAAAGATCTTAACAGACACTTCACCAAAGAAGATATACAGATGGCAAATAACACATGAAAATATGCTCCACATCGTATGTCATTAGGGACTTGCAAATTAAAACAACAATGCGATACCACCACACACCTATCAGATGGCTAAAATCCAAAACACTGACAACACCGAATGCTGACAAGAACGTGCAGCAACAGGAACTCTCATTCACTCCTGGTGGAAATCTAAAATGGTACAGCCACTTCTAAAGACAGTTTGGCTATTTCTTACAAAGTTAAATGTAAGCTCAATCCAGTAATTTTGCTCCTAGGTGTTTACCCAAATGAGTCAAACACTTATGTCCACACAAAAACGTGTACACAAGTGTTTATAGCAGCTTTAGTCATAACTGCCAAAAATTGGAAGCAACCAAGATGTCCTTCAATAGGTAAATGGATAAACAAACTGGTACATCCATATAATAGGATATTATTCAGTGATAAAAAGAAATTAGCTTTTACGCCATGAAAAATGAAGGAATCTTAAATGCAAATGGTTAAGTGAAAGAAGCTAGTGTGAAAAGGCTACCTATTATATTGCATACAAATGACATTTGCCTATAGTAGAGGCAAAACTATATAGACAGTAAAAAAGATCAGTGGCTACTGCAGTGGGAAGGGGAATGAAGAGGTGAAACACACAATTTTAGGGCAGTGAAACTATTCTGTATGAAACTTTAACGGTGGACATATGACATAATATATTTGTCAAAATCCGTAGAACTGTATAACACGAAGTGGAACCCTAATATAAACTATGGAATTTAGTTGATAACGATAATGTATCACTATTGGTCCATCAATTTAACAAATGTACCACACTAATTAATACAAGATGTTAGTAACAGGGGAAACTGGGGGTGGGGGTGATGATTATATAGAAACTCTACTTTCTGCTCAAATTTTCTGTAAACCTAAAACTACTCTAAAACATAAAGTCTATTAATTTAAAAAGGAAGAAGAAAAAGGTTGGGGAGGGAGAAGGGAGGGAAGAAGGAAACCAGCAGAGCACCTCAGGGGACATGAACATAAAAACTGCAACTCAGGAGACAGACCAAGGAAATAAATTCAACAAAATAATCTTGTAATTATTCAAAATCAAAGTGAACATAAAGATCTTCTCTTTCATTATTTAAAGTTCCAAAGGAGAAAAGTACCGTTTTAAGCAAACTCCACTCCAGCAGCTGAGACAAGATTTTAAGCAAAGGGCTTTCAAGCTGTCTTCATTAATCAATACTTACAGAATTTAAGTACATCTTCACTTAACACCTGTTTTTTCCCTTAGTCTATCCTATGACCTGCAACATTTGTTTCTCTAACAAGTGTTGTGAAATAGACAGGCCAACCCCTCTGTGCCTCTTGGTCTCCCTGAGCCCCATCATCAGGAGAGGAGATGCTAGCAACACCTCCTCTTCTGAGATTGGAATCGGCAGGTATTTGCTTAGAAACCCGAGTGCCTGACACTTTGGGCCATGCTCTATAAATTACCTCAACGAGTCATCCGGTTTAATCCACATGAGTTCCAGGAGCTAGCTGCTTTTCTATTTTCTAGGAAACGAAGATAAAGCTTAGAGTGACTGAGTAACTTGCCCAAAGACACACAGCAAGTAAATGGCAAAATTCAGGTTTTAACTCCAGCCTCTCAGTCCAAAAAAAAAAAGACCAAAATTATTAAAAGGAGTAATACTTTCATTTAAAAGGGGAAGAATTAGAGAATGTTGGAGTTGGAAGGTACTGTAGAGAGAATCTGATCCAAACACTTCATTTCAGAAATGGGGGAACTGAGGCTCAGAGAGGTTAAAATGAAATAACATGAATTACTGGTGAACTGAGACTTAAAATCAAGAGTTGGAGCCAAGATGTATCAGTCAGGATAGGCTAGGTTAAGCTGCAGTAACAAACAGTTACAACATGTCAGTGGGCTAATAGCACAAAGGTTTACTTCTCACCTATAATACACAGCCAATGTTGATTGGTAGGGGAGGACTTTTCTCATCATAACTTAAGGACTCCAAATGATGAATTCTTCTCGACAACAGCTTCCATGATCACCAGAGTAGTGGGAACGGAATGTGGTGAGTCCCATACATGCTTGGCAACATGTCACTTCCATATGGGGTATATATATATACACACACACATACACACACACACACACACACACACACACAATGGAATATTACTCAGCCATAAAACAGAATAAAATAATGCCATTTGCAACAACATGGGTGGACCTAGAGATTATCATACCAAGTAAGTCAGACAGAGAAAGACAAATATCATATGATACTACTTGTAAGTGGACTCTTAAAAAGTTATACAAATGATCTTGTTTAAAAAACAGAAACAGGCTCACAGACATAGAAAACAAATTTATGGTTACCAAAGGGGAAGGGGCAGGAAGAGTTAAATTAGGAGTTTGGGACTAGCAGATACAAACTACTATATATAAGATAGATAAACCAGGTCCTACTGTATAGCACAAGGAACTATATTCAATATCTTGTAATGAACTATAATGGAAAAGAATCTGAAAAAATATATATATATATAGCTGACTCACTTTGCTGTACAGCAGAAACTAACACAATATTGTAAATCAACTATACTTCAATAAAAAAAAAATGTCACTTCACCTCATCGGCCAAAGCAAGTTAAAAATGTTGCCTAACTTTACGAGGAGAGGGAAATGAAATTCCATCGTGTGCCCACAAGGATGAGAAATGGAATGCTTGTGAAGAATCCTAATACCAAACAAGCCCCTTAGATAGCCTCATCCACCAGAGGGCAGACAGCAGAAGCAAGAAGAACTACAATCCTGCAGCCTGTGGAACAAAAACCACATTCACAGAAAGATAGACAAAATGAAAAGGCAGAGGACTATGTACCAGATGAAGGAACAAGATAAAACCCCAGAAAAACAACTAAATGAAGTGGAGATAGGCAACCTTCCAGAAAAAAAATTCAGAATAATGAGAGTGAAGATGAAAAAAACCCATAAAACACACAAACACATGGAGGCTAAACTATACGTTACAAAATAACCAAGAGATCACTGAAGAGATCAAAGAGGAAATTTAAAAATACCTAGAGACAAATGACAATGAAAACATGATGATCCAAAACCTATGGGATGCAGCAAAAGCAGTTTTAAGAGGGAAGTTTATAGCGATACAATCCTATTTCAAGAAACAAGAAAAATCTCAAGTAAACAATCTAACCTTACAACTAAAGCAACTAGAGAAAGAAGAAAAAACAAACCCAAAGTTAGTAAAAGGAAAGAAATCATAAAGATCAGAGCAGAAATAAATGAAATAGAAACAAAGAAAACAATAGCAAAGATCAATAAAAATAAAAGCTGGTTCTTTGAGAAGATAAACAAAATTGGTAAACCTTTAGCCAGACTCATCCAGAAAAAAATGGAGAGGACTCAAATCAATAAAATTAGAAATGAAAAAGGAGACATTACAACAGACACCATAGAAATACAAAGCATCATAAGAGACTACTACAAGCAACTCTATGCCAATAAAATGGACAACCTGGAAGAAATGGACAAATTCTTAGAAAGGTATAACCTTCCAAGACTGAACCAGGAAGAAATAGAAAATATGAACAGACCAATCCCAAGTAATGAGATTGAAACTTTGATTAAAAATCTTCCAACAAACAAAAGTCTAGGACCAGATGGGCTTCACAGGTGAATTCTATCAAACATTTAGAGAAGAGCTAACACCCATCTTTCTCAAACTCTTCCAAAAAATTGCAGAGGAAGAAACACTCCCAAGCTCATTCCAGAAGGCCACCATCACCCTGATAGCAAAACCAGACAAAGATATCACAAATAAACAAAACTACAGACCAATATCACTGATGAACATACACGCAAAAATCCTCAACAAAATACTAGCAAACAGAATCCAACAGCACATTAAAAGGATCATACACCATGATCAAGTGGCATTTATCTCAGGGATGCAAGGATTCTTCAGTATACACAAATCAATCAATGTGATACACCATACTAACAAATTGAAGAATAAAAACCATACGATCATCTCAATTGATGCAGAAAAAGCTTCTGACAAAATTCAACACCGATTTATGACAAAAACTCTCCAGAAAGTGGGCATAGAGGGAAGCTACCTGAACATAATAAAGGCCACATACAAAAAACCCACAGCAAACATCATTCTCAATGGTGAAAAACTGAAAGCATTTCCTCTAAGATCAGGAAGAAGACAAGGATGTCCACTCTCACCACTATTATTCAACATAGTTCTGGAAGTCCTAGCCACGGCAATCAGAGAAGAAAAAGAAGTTAAAGGAATAAAAGTTGGAAAAGAAAAAGTAAAACTGTCACTGTTTGCAGATGACAAGATACTATCCATAGATAATCCTAAAGATGCCACCAGAAAACTGCTAGAGCTAATCAATGAATTTGGTAAAGTAGCAGGATACAAAATTAATGCACAGAAATCTCTTGCATTCCTATACACTAACAATGAAAGATCAGAAAGAGAAATTAAGGAGACAATCCCATTCACCACTGCAACAAAAAGAATAAAATACCTAGGAATAAACCTACCTATGGAGGCAAAAGACCTGTACTCAGAAAACTATAAGACACTAATGAAAGAAATTAAAGGCAATACAAACAGATGGAGAGATATACCATGTTCTTGCATTGGAAGAATCAATATTGTGAAAATGACTCTACTACCCAAAGCAATCTACAGATTCAATGCAATCCCTATCAAATTACCAATGGCATTTTTTTACAGAACTAGAATAAGAAATCTTAAAATGTGTATGGAGACCCTGAATAGCCAAAGCAAGCTTGAGGGGAAAAAAAATGGAGCTGGAGGAATCAGACTCCCTGACTTCAGACTATACTGCAAAGCTACAGTAATCAAGGCAATATAGTACCGGCACACAAACAGAAACACAGATCAGTGGAACAGGACAGAAAGCCCAGAGATAAACACACGCACCTATGGTCAACTAATCTATGACAAAGGAGGCAAGCATATAAAATGGAGAAAAGACAGTCTCTTCAATAAGTGATTCTGGGAAAACTAGACAGCTACATGTAAAAGAATGAAATTAGAGCACTCCCTGACACCATACACAAAAATAAACTCAAAATGAGTCAAAGAGCTAAATGTAAGACCAGACACTATAAAACTTTTAGAGGAAAACATAAGAAGAACACCCTGTGACATAAATGACAGCAAGATCTTTTTTGACCCACCTCCTAGAGTAATGGAAATAAAAACAAAAATAAACACATGGGACCTAATGAAACTTAAAAGCTTTTGCACAGCAAGGGAAACTATAAACAGGACAAAAATACAACCGTCAGAATGGGAGAAAATATTTGCAAATGAATCAACGGACAAAGGATTAATCTCCAAAATATATAAACAGCTCATGAGATTCAATATTAAAAAAACAAACAACCCTATCAAAAAATGGGCAGAAGACCTAAATAGACACTTCTCCAAAGAAGACATACAGATGGCCAAGAGGCACATGAAAAGCTGCTCAACATCACTAATTATTAGAGAAATGCAAATCAAAACTGCAATGAGGTATCACCTCACACCAGTTAGAATGGGCATCATCAGAAAATCTACAAACAACAAATGTTGGAGAGGGTATGGAGAAAAGGGAACCATCTTGCACTGTTGGTGAGAATGTAAATTGATACAGCCACTGTGGAGAACAGTATGGAGGTTCCTTAAGAAACTAAACATAGAATTACCATATGACCCAGCAATCCCCACTACTGGGCATATACCCAGAGAAAACCATAATTCAAAAAGACACATGCACCCCAATGTTCATTGCAGCACTATTTACAATAGCCAGGTCATGGAAGCCACCTAAACGCCCATCAACAGACGAATGGATAAAGAAGATGTGGCACATATATACAATGGAATATTACTCAGCCCTAGAAAGAAACAAAATTGAGTTATTTGTAGTGAGGTGGATGGACCTAGAGTCTGTCATACAGAGTGAAGTAAGTCAGAAAGAGAAAAACAAATATGCTAACACATATATATGGAATCTAAGAAAAAAAAGGTCATGAAGCACCGAGGGGTAAGATGGGAATAAAGACACAGACCTACTAGAGCATGGACTTGAGGATACGGGGAGGGGGAAGGGTAAGCTGTGACAAAGTGAAAGAGTGGCATGGACATATATACACTACCAAACGTAAAATAGGTAGCTAGTGGGAAGCACCCGCATAGCACTGGGAGATCAGCTAGGTGGTTTGTGACCACCTAGAGGGGTGGGATAGGGAGGGTGAGAGGGAGGGAGACACAAGAGGGAAGACATGTGGGGATATATGTATAACTGATTCACTTTGTTATAAAGCAGAAACTAACACACCATTGTAAAGCAATTATACTCCAATAAAGATGTTAAAAAAAATGTGGCAAACATATACAATGGAATATTACTCAGCCATAAAAAGGAACGAAATTGAGTCATTTGTAGAGACGTGGATGGATCTAGAGACTGTCATACAGAGTGAAGTAAATCAGAAAGAGAAAAACAATAAATAATATCGTATATTAATGCACATATGTGGAATCTAGAAAAATGGTACAGATGAACTGGTTTGCAAGGCAGAAATAGAGACACAGATGTAGAGAACAAATGTATGGACACAAAGGGGGGAAAGTGAGGGGTTGGGTGGAGGCGGTGGTGGTGGTGGGATGAATTGGGGGATTGGGGTTGACATATATACACTAATATGTATAAAATAGATAACGAATAAGAACCTGCTGTACAAAAAAATAAATAAATAAAATAAAATTCAAAATAATAATAAAAAGAATCCTAATACCTATCACACTAAGGTTGGTCTAACACTGAACTTAATTAGCATAATACGCCAGATTTGCCCTCCACAAGAGTATTTTTTAAATATTCACCTAGAACAACAGTATTGCCACCCATTTTACAATCTTCACATTTTACTTTAGGCCTCTCTGTAACAACTTAAGGAATTCAGTGAGTTTGGAGCCTATGAAATAGCTGGAATCACCTGCCGATCATATTATTCTAACAATTATATGCGAATATAGGTCTCCAAGAAAAACATAGTTAGGAGCTGCCACTCATATACAGGGAGAGCAAAGAGGTCATTTCTGTTTATGGAATTCGTAATACACCCAGGAGCTTAATAGGGAAGATAGAATTCCTCCTGAAATTGCATACAGATGTCTACACTGAGCTCAATAGTTTAAAAAAAAACTGGGGACCAATTAAGCATGGATCCCCTTCACAGTCCTGTCTATCTGTCAAGAGCCTTGGGCAGAGGGATCCTCCATTTTCTGAAGCTAATCTGACAGGGCAGATCTTGGCCCATCCAAGGTGATGACGTAAAGCAGCTGGAACAAGAACTGTTGAATGGTTTATGGATAAATTCAAAACCACTTACATGGTTAGTGAGGCTTTGCTCAGGCTGGTGGAAAAACTTTCTTCCACCGAGGCAGAAATTAGCAAGAAGATTGTATACCTGTAGCTCTACTACATCAATGGGAGTCGACATGGCTCAGTCTTTGCACCCCACCCAGACACATTTAAAGTACTGAAAAGAAATCCAACTCTCCAGTATTTGTTTTCAAGGAACATTTAAGAGAACCCAAGGTCTAACCCACAACATTTCCCTAACCCCTTTTAGCCTCTCCAAATTGTCTCGTCCCCTCCAGGTGCTGTGAAGACTCTTACCCCCAAGTTCCCTCCCCATTGCCGAACTAATGGCTTCATCTTTTATCTCCCCACTCCCTCCCTCTCCCCTATTAAGATGTAGGTTGGTAGCTTTATTTGCAGCAAGAAATCATCTTTCCTCTCCAGGAGAAAGGAGGAGGGAGAAACTGGGCCAGAGGGTGGCTTGAAAGCTCACACATGCTTAGAACTACAGAGGTGATGTGGCTTTAAAGGGCACTCTGCAAAGGCCCAGGACACATCACCGCATATCCGGTCTAGCCTGCCCAAGAAGCATCCTGCCAAAGTTGCTAAGACTGCGGATGGGATGGGCCGGGAATGAAAGAGGCGATCCCACTGGACAATAGGTTAGTCCCAGAATGTATTTCACTACCCCAGCATACACAAGTCTAGACATGGCTGCCCCACGCGGAATTTAATTCAGTCTCATAAGTAATATGACAATGGTCATAACCATAGTGGGAATAATAGCTACAAATTACTGAGTACTAACTACAAACTAGGGCCCATGCTAAGAGCTGCACAGAGATTACATTATTCACTCCTTCCAACAACCCTAGCACCAGCCTTATTTGGCTGGATGACCTTCTAGAAATGTATGATTTCCTCCCACCTCCATTCCTAATTCTTCCAAGCTGCATTTTTTTTTTTTTCTCTCAGACACTACTCTTTATTCTGGCAAAGGACTAACCCAGCATGGTCCATAATTTCCACTCTGTGAAGGCCTGACGTCTCACTTCAAGAGTATCATTCTAGAAGATTCTCACATCACTAGTCAGGTGATTAGCTGGCCTGTAGTCCACACAGCCCCTGAAACAACCTTCTGTGTGCTGTGGGGATTCCCGGGGCACACCCGCGTGCGCGCGCGCGCACACACACACACACACACACACACACACACGAACATAAACGATTTATCACAAATATTTAAAGACTGAAAGGCATAGGCTGGGTTCCCTGACTGTCACACTCCCCCTTTCTTCAAGTGATTAGTCACAAAGGAGGAACATCTTGGCTATATTTACATCTCTTCTGACTACACAGCAACCCAAGCCAAGGGTGGTGCTGTGTTTTGTTTTGTTTTTTTCTTATGAAACTAAAAATATAGAGAATGATTGATGTTAATTTTAACAGCCATTATCAGCTATTACAAACCAGCCTTCTTCTTTAACTCTCCACTGCTTGTTTTACTCTTTGCAGCAGACAGGAGCTTCCTGAAGGAAGGAAAATATCCGATGCAGTCTACCAGCTCCTTATACCAAGGAATTTGGGCCCATTGTTTAGCAATGCACAACACAGAGCCTGATGGCACTGCATAAACACATAAGAATGCACAGAGACTCTTGCCCAAAAACAAGAATAAAAGTGAGAACCCCTTCAGGGATTCACTCTTAAGAATACATGAGAAGATATTTAAGACACAAGATAAAATGAAAAAAAAAAGATTATAAGATGGAATGAACATTTTTGGTAAAATTCCCATTTTTACATATATGTGCATATCTATACGCATGCATTTATATGTACATCTAGACACGAAGAATAAAGATTAAAGGCTAAAAGGCTACATGTTGATGATGATATCTGTGGGAGATGAGAGCTTGTTATTTTTAGTTTCTCTTTGTGCCTATTTGCATTTTCCAGCTTTTCTACAAATAACAAGCATTAGGCTGGTTGTCAGTATGTGTTTCTTTCTAATCACTCTTTAATCACTAAGGTTTAATCACTGGTTTACTCTCTGAAAGAAGCATACAGACTATCCTCCCTCACACCAATGGCCTGAAGTATCCTTAAGGCTCACAGACCAGAGTTCCAGTTAGCATCATATTATCTGAAAGTCCCACCTCTCTTTCATCCAGGAAGAAAAAGAAGCAAGAGACAAGAGGCTGCGGGCTGAACTTGAAGTCCAGTACAGACCTAGAGTTCCCTGCTTCTGCCAACCAATGGCCCTGGGCAAGCCACCAACCAGCCTTTTGGGGCCTCCAGGTGCCCAGGTATGCAACAGCAGGCTGGCCCTGATGACGGTGAGGTTCCATCCCAGACCCGAGCTCTGGCAGTTCTGGGTTTCCACACTGGCTCCTCAGCAGAGGGCTGCCCCACTTTGTCTAGTGCTCACGTTGATTCATTTCCATCCAAACACAACTAGTGGGGGCGTCCCTGAAATTTATTTACATCATGAGACAAGGAGGGAACAGCTCTGGGATAATGAAAGATGATGTTGAATGTGTCCATCACCCCTCTTCCAAGCCTGCAATGAGGGTGGGACCAGAGCTGACAGAGGTTTATAGCTTGAAAAGTTTATTGGGAACAGGGCAGGGCTGCATGATTGTCTCTTGCTTTCGGTCCTGATGGAAAGTCTGCCAGTTTTACTCAGTCACAGATTAAATCAAATAGTAACTTATGGGGTGGGAGGAATGTATGAAAATGGTCAAAGGGTACACACTTCCAGTTATAAGATTAATAAGTTCTGGGGATGTAATCCACAGCATGGTAATTACAGTTAATACTGTATTGTGCATTTGAAAGTTGGTAAGAGAAGACTTTTAACGTTCTCACCACACACAAAAAAATTACAACTACTTGAGGTGATAGATGTAGTAATCATTTTGTATATTTCATATACATAAATCAAATCATTACGTTGTATGCCTTAACCTTACCCAATGTTACAGGTCAACTATACCTCAATAAAGCTGGAAAGAGGGTAAGAAATAGAAAAATACCAGGGCTAATCTCTAATATCCATAGGTAAACTATAAGCCGGAAAAAAAGTAACTTACGTTTTATATTACATAGCCAATTTCTTATCTTTTGCAGCAATTCTATCAAATTCCATTCCCTATCTCCACACTCACCCCCATCCCCCTCACACACACACTCTGAAAAGTTGGTTGTGATATTTATGCAAGGCAGCCAGGTTTACGGAATCCGATAAAGAGTACTGCTTAGCAACTTCCTGCGTCTTCAGACTTCCTAGGGCATAGCCCTTCTCTGCTGCTTCCGCCTCCAGCCACGGGACACTACGTTTCCCTGCTTCCTCTACTGCCCTCCACCCACACATGCTAGCTCCTGTCTCTTTCTATGAAGGCCTCCGAATCTTTCCCCACCATCTACACAGCCAAAAGTTGGAAGATGAGGACACAAGGCAAGAGGCCACCAGAGCCAAAGAATTCTTTACGATGACCTGAAGTGCCTTGGAGAACCAGTCCGGAAGAATGGTTCTGAGTCGAGTACTCCACTGCAGAGTCTACAGACACATGCTTTGTGCCCACGAGGAGAACCAGCCCCCAAAGATTCTAGCTAGGCCCCCTGGGAGGGATGAAAGCCCCTACAGCTAACAATCACTAGTTAATTACAAAGATCTCGAGAAAGGAAGATGAGGTGGCTTTTCTCCTGCCGAGTCAAGGAAAGGTCCAGGGGATAACCCTCCCAGATCAGAACACACCTTCCAACCACGAATGCTGCTCCCCCAAGTTATAAGCTGCACCTCAGAAAGTAACTTCCTTGGGCATTGGACAATGAACAGGATGCCAAAGGGTCCTCACTTGGTGGTCAGTAGATGTTAGCCAATGTCAGCGAGGACGCACACCAATGGAGAGAACAGACAAATTCAGAAACGTAAACTGTATTATCTGTGGTTCAGGAAGCTAAGTTGATTTTTCATTATTAATTTTTATTGGAGTATAGTTGCTTTACAATGTTGTGTTAGTTTCTGCTGTGCAGCAAAGTGAATCAGTTATACATATACATATATCCACTCTTTTTTAGATTTCCTTCCCATTTAAGTCACCACAGAGCACTGAGTAGAGTTCCCTGTGCTATACAGTAGGTACTCGTTAGTTATCTATTTTACACATAGTAGTGTGTACATGTCAATCCCAATTCATCCCACCCCCCGCCAGGCTGGTAACTGTAAGTTTTTTCTTTACATCTATGACTCTATTTCTGCTTTGCAAATAAGTTCACCTGTACCATTTTTCTAGACTCCATATGTAAGCAATATTATACAATATTTGGTTTTCTTTTTCTGACTTACTTCACTCTGTATGACAATCTCTAGGTCCATCCACGTCTCTGCAAATGGCACTATTTCATTCCATGGCTGAGTAAAATTTCATCATATATATGTACCACATTTTCTTTATCCATTCATCTGTCAATGGACACTTAGGTTGCTTCCATGTCCTGGCTATTGTAAATAGTGCTGCAATGAACATCAGGGTGCATGCAACCTTTTGAATTATGGTTTTCTCCGGATATATGCCTAGCACTGGGATTACTGGGTCATATGGTAGAGCTGAGTTTTATTTTTTGTTATTATTGTTTGCTTTTTATTTTCCTCCAGTTCATTTTATCACTCAAATACTCTGCAAAATGGTTTCACTCATGCCATTCCCCCACGTGAACAAAGCTTTTCCCCGCTCTACCTACCAAGATTCTGTTATTGATGTGTTCACCTGCTCATGCTACAGAATTCACTGCAGGAGCTGTCCCTACACTAGAATCCTCACAGACTACCCACACCCTCAGTGACGCCTCTGTCCCCGATCTCATTTGGAAATTGATGAAATACTGCCTTGGTCCTCTCATCGCTGTCATGCATGATGGCATAACTCGGGGTTTATCACTTCTCTCAAGCTTTTTTCTCAAGTAAATGTCTTCTTCGAATTCTTCATAGGAATTCACAGAATACTTTGTACATAGTAAATGATTAAAAGTAGTAATTAAGCCATAATGAAATATACTTTTTACCTATCAATTTCACAAAGCCAAAAATATCTCAAAATAGCCAACCCCATAGAGAGTGCAACAATGGAATTACATCCTAATGGAAGTCAAAATTAAACTGGGCATGGGTGAAATTTTTTAGATGTTAATTTATGGAATTTTTTTAATCCCTATTTTCTCTCCCTTTACCCAGATTTCTTCCCCCATTAAGAGGTAGCAAGCTCTGTGATTCCTAACCTCAAAGGATGCCTGTGGCAGAGTGAAAATTAATAGCTGGACTTTGTTTTCAAACATCTAAACCCACTGAGAACAGTATGAGGAGTGTTCCGGTTATCTACTGCTGTGTAACAAACTTCTGAAAACACAGGGGCTTAAAACAATATTCTCTCTCATGATCCTGTGTACCGATTGATCACCTGGATGGTTCTTGATGGGGGTCCCTTCCCTTGTTGCAGTCAGATGGTAGCTACAGCTGGAAGCATCTGAAGATGTCTTTACTCACAGGCCTGGCTGAGTTGGGCTAGTTGGGACAGATGGGGGCTAATGGAGTTTCCCCCCTCTCTCCTTCTCCCTTTTGTCTTTCTTTTCATGTAGCCACTCTGTGCTGCTAGCTTGAGCTTCCTCACAGCATGGCAATCTCAAGCCAGACTTCTTAACTGGCAGCTTGCTTCCTCCACGATGAGCATTCCCAAAGGGCTCCAGCAGAAGTTACCTTTCATGCAATGTCCATTCCACTGCATTCTATTGGTTACAAGTGAGTCCTTAAGGCCAGCCCAGATTCAAGGTAAGATCAATTTGACTTTCCCTCTCAATGGGAGGAGTAGCAACGAATTTATGCCTATCTTTAATTTATCACAGGGAAAAAAACTTCTTCCAGATTAAAAAGAAGGAAGGGGACATGCTCTATAGACCTGGGCTTGCTCCCTTGCTATGCTCTGTGTTGGCAGAAAGATGTTAGGGAGGAAAGATGTGGTATATCCAGAGAAACACAACCACAAGCACTGGGCTTTCTGGCCTCACTAGGTTGCCATGTCCCAAGAATATCCACCAAGTTCAAGGGATGAGCTGATATGGACATACAGCCAATGACGAACATGCCCAAGTGGGGAAAAGTTCTGCAAAGACAGATGAGGAACTTCCGATCAAACTAGCAGGGTGGGAGATTGGCATCAAAATTAGGTTGACTTATGGAAAACAGAGTTTCAATATCTCTTCCACCTTGGGATGGGGACTGACAATATTATAACACAGAGTATCAGACCTTAAATTTTATTCCTTCCAATATGAGTCTTCAGTAAAGAGTGATTCTATCTCTCAAAGCTAAGCCCTCTGGTTATCTCCTTTCATTACAATTACCAGAGCAGAGTTAAGCCACCACAGGCACACAGCAGCACATGAATTGAAAAATCAACCATTCGAGTGTAGAGAAGATGGTGGAGAGACTAATCCAGAGCTCAATTTGGAGATGGAGTCTCCACCCCATGCTGGGAAAAAGGAGAGAAGGAAGAGGACTGCTACTCGGCTAAAACCAACATAACACCCAATCTATTGTCCCCAAATTCTCCCTAGGCAGCTCCAAGAATGTTTCAATGAATTATATGCTCTACTCCACTTCCCCAAAATAATCAGTTCTGTGCACATCAGCAGCACACTTGGGAGTGCAAAAGTTGTGGGTCTGCAGACACGAAGGTTCACTCCTTCTCTGCCAGGATCCCAGAGAGTAGCCCCGATAGAGGTGGGATGCTGAGCAGAAAGGTCATGAAGATGGTGGCACAGAGTGCTTTAAAAGTACATGATATCCAGCCCAGGACAAGAAGCCAGACCAATGGAATTGAATGCACACTCCTGGTTTTGCAAGTTACCGACTTGCAAATGGGATCGGCTGCCTAACTCATGCTGCCCTGTAGCTTACATCTCCCTTTCTAGCATTTCCCTCCACCCAACCGGACGCTCATTTATTAAGCTCCTAATTGCTCTCTGACTGTGGCACTCTGCCTTGTCATCCAACTTCTGCCCTTCCCCAAGGAAAAAAACAAAAAACACTCCATCGGCACAGGGAAAATCTCTATCAGCTTCTTCCCAAGCTGGTTCAGAAAAATACGGACAAGAACTTCTGTAAGAAAACGTGAGACTCTTCAGAGTGGCCACAACACACTCTTGCAGACAATTACAACCACTCAAACTTTTCAATAAAAGCGAACATTTTTAGCACGTACAGTGTGCCTGGCACTGTGCTAAGCCATTGACATTTCCCACCAAGTCACAGGTTCTCAAATGCTGGTGTGCACACTTTGAGAATACTTCTTTCTCTGTAAGCTCTTCCATTACTCAACCAACCAGTTTTCCTGATTTTTCACTGGACTAAGTGTAAAAGTTATGGACAGATACCTGCCTTTCCATTTTCTACAGCCTTCCCTCCAGGTCAAGACCCCTCCTAATCTTGTTCTCACCACATAAGGGACAGAATCCTCCCTGGGTCTTACTCATTTTTCATCAGGATATTTCCTTTAATAAATGGAAGGACCAGAAAACCTTAGCTTCTCCTTCCAAAAACAACAGATTTACTTCCCACCACCATAGGCAGAATAATGAGGCCAGGCCAGCCCAGAAGGGTGAGTTGCTTAGTAACTAGAACACACATCCCTGTGCCCCAAAGGCAAATGGTACCTTTTTTTTGACCCTCAGAGTGTTTCAGAACACGATTGTTAATGACACAGCTCCTCCCTGGAATGCCTCAGAATGTCTGGGGCAGGAGTGAAGATCTTTATCTTCTCACCTTCCTCTAGGGCTGTAACATCACCCGCCTGTCAGAGACTTGGCTTCTTAAACAGTCAGTTCCCATCTGTGTGGAAGGCTTCAGGCCATTTCCTCTCCCAGGCTTTTAACGAAGTCAGTTTTGAGTAGGTAAGATGAGGCAAACCATAATAATTTCAGTTAATATATTAGAGGTTCCACTTTGCCATGCTAGTTTGTTCATCCTGTGAAAATGTGTTCATCCTCATCTGGAGCTGACTTCCTGGAATATCTTACTGTGTAAATCAGACCCTACTGAGGCAGGGGGGACATGGCTAGAGAGGAGGGGATGAGAGATTTTATTTATCGTGAACTGCCACGTACAAGCTCTTGGCTTGCTGCTTCACCTACAGTATCCTACCTGGTAACAACCCTGTGAGGTGGCCTCATTTTATGTTTGAGGACACTAGACCCGGAGAAATACTAGGCAACTCCCGAATTCCAAACTCCAGTTCGGTTTTGTTCCAAAGCCCACGTTTCTTCCATCTCTTCACGCTGTCTCCTACGTGTGTCCAGAAATTTCTCGACAGTCCAGTGAAGGGGTCGGGGAGGAAGACTGCAGTATTCCATAGGATGGTCAGATTAGACCTCATTGGGTGGATGACCTTTGAGCAAAGACTTGAAGGGCATGAAGGCCTTAGGGGTAGAGATGAATGAGGGCATGCATCCAAGGTGTCTCCAAGGACAGATAGGGCAAAGGTGCAAAGGCAGGAGTGTCAGGGTGGGTCTGAGGAGTGTCAGGGAGGCTGGAGTAAGGCTGGAGCAGGGTGAGCAAAGGGGACAGGAGTAGATGAGGGTAGAGAAGAGAAGGTGGCCAGATCCTGTAAGACCAAGGAGAAAGTAGGTCCCAACCCACACCAGACTACTCAACTCCGAATTTGCTCTAACAAAGACATGAAGTATTTTGTCCCAGTTCCTCAAGGAGGGATGGAGGTAAAAAGTCCTCAAAAGTATAAACCATTATTCTGCCAGATATCCTTTGTAAAGATGGACTGCCATTTAGTCTAAGTAAGTGGAGAGGTTGTGGGGGGGCGGGCGGTGGAGAGCACGAATCTGAGTTTCTTAGTTTAATATCTTAGGTGAGAAGTCAGCCATCTTAGATACAACTATTTCACCAAGACTCACTAGTATACATTATTTCACCTCAAAGAGAGGTGAACATGGAAAAAAAATATGCAATTTCTCACTTCCTGCATTAATCCCTGTCAAACTTTGAGTCTAAATACAGAAACTCTCTCTGAGCCAAGCTTCATTCATATTTTATCTCAGGTTATTCATGACTCTTCAAAATCTGCACCATTTCTGGGATCAGTGTATGTACAGAAATGGACTTTTATCAGATAATCTTCAACACATAAGGCAGGACTGTTCTAACTGCCCTCCTTGTTTTTAAGTAATTTTTATTGATATAACATATATACAGTAAAATACTCAAACCAGAAGTATACAGCTCAATGAATTTTTACAAAGTGAACAAATCTATATAACCACCACCCAGATCAAACATTAAAACACCACTCATGCTTCAAAAACCCCTTCATACCCTTCAGTTAATCACCTCCCTGAAGGCAGCCACTACTGATTTCTATCATCAGTTTTGCCTATTTCTGAACTTTAAGTGAATGGAATCCTATAGCGTTATTCTTTGTTCCTGCTCTTTAGTTCAACATAATATATGATATTCATACACGTTGTTGTGTGAAGTCATTCACTTTATCGCTCTAGAGTATTTCTATTGTACGAATACACAATTCATTAATCCATTCTACAGTTGTGTAATGATGGGCATTTGGGTAGTTTGCAGTTTGGGGTTATTACGAATAAAGCTGCTACGAACATCCTTGTACATATATTTGGTGAACATATATAAAGTCGTTTCTATTGGGTATATACTTAGAAGTGGAATTGCTAAGACATACAGTATGTATATGTTTACTTATAGTAGATGCTGCCAGAGAGCTTTCTAAAATTGTTGTACCAATTTATATTCTCACTGGCAGTGCAAGAGAATCCCTTTTTAACGTGTTTAACTAATATAGCTTTTGGGTAAAGTGGATACATATCCTACTACTGTTAAGACAGACAGAAAAGCAACCTTCTCTGTGCCAGTGATACGGCTTTTGCCATGACCAACTAGAAGGGTAGCCTTTGTGAGCAGCTGAGCGTGTTGGCTAAATGACGACCTGAAAACATTTCAACATTAAAATATGGTCCAAATAAATCACTGCATTTGGAAGATATTCAATATTTGATGGCCTACAAGTAACTCTACCCAACAGGTCAATTCAAACAGCTATGTAAGGCTATATTTTAAAATTAACCGATCCTATTGGGTATATCAAAAGTGTATCTTTTGAGGTGGCGAAGTGGTAAGAACTCTTAAAATTATGTAGGCTCCAAACCATTTTCTCTCATACTTTATGTTGCAGAAAGCTAGGGAACCAGCCATCTATTTTTCCAGGTGTGAGAGAAGAATGGAAGGTCCTTTCAGTGGGGAATGCTGGCCCCACTCACAGGTCCCCTGGCATCCATGCACGAGGGATAAGTGTGCCGGCCACTGATAAGCAGAAATACAAGGACACACCAGGCCTTAAATGTTCACAATATGTCAACTCTGCTACCTGAATGTCTGGTGGTTAGATACAGCACATGGACCCTACGTTAGTAAAAATTGCACTCAGAAAAACAAAGAACAGAATGGTGATTACCAGGGCTTGGGACGGGGGCGTGGTGTGCTGGGGAGAGAAGATATAGGTCACAGGGTACAAACTTCCAATTATAAGATAAATGAGCTCTGGAGACCTAGTGTACGGCATGGTGACTATAGTTAATGCTGCATGTATACTTGAAATTTGCTATGAGAACAGAGAATTGATCTTAAGTGTTCTTGCCACACACACCCACACACATACACACACACAAAATAGTAACTTTTTATTTGTTAATCATACTTCAGTAAAGCTGGGGGGAAATTTTAGAAAAAAAATAAACAATACAGCTTTGGGGCACTTCAGACACTCACCCAACTGTGAAAAAGACTGATCTGTCCTCACCAAAAGCCTGCTTCAGACTCGTGTATTTAACAGAACCATACTGCCTGCTTGTGCCTTAGCTGCCTTAAGTTCCCCCAGTGTATTCATTTAGATCATCAGAAATCCAGAAGCATAATCCTTATTATTGTAGCTTCTCACAGAATTGGCTTCTCTAGTCTCAACTAGGTGATAGATAATTCTTGAACTCTGAGAGAGTGCCAACCGAAGAAATAACTGTTTGGGATTTCTCTATCTCATGCCAAAATGTAGCCAAAGACATTGCCCATTATATTACCCAATGCCTGTTATAAGACTTGATACAAATAATTCTTCCTGAAATGATGGAATCGTAGTCCTAGCAGGGACCAGCCAGGAAGACCATGAAAAACACTGGGATGCCCTTTTTGCTCTGGCTTCCAAGAAGCTTGGAGTTAAGGTCTGTGCATAATAACTACACATCATACATATATACACAGACACACATAAACACACACACACACTCACACGAATTTGAAAGGCAAATCTATAGAGAGAGAAAGTAGATGAGTAGTTGCCTGGGGCTGAGGGTGGGAAAAGGAAATGTCTGCAAATGGGCACAAGTTTTTTTCCTCAGTGATGAAACTATTCTCAAACTAGGTTGTGGAGATAGTTGCACAGCTCTGTAAATTAACTGTTAAAAAAATCATTGAATGGAACTCTTAAAATGAGTAAACTTGGGACTTCCCTGGTGGCACAGTGGTTAACAATCCACCTGCCAACGCAGGGGACACGGATTTCGAGTCCTGGTCCAGGAAGATCCCACATGCCATGGAGCAACTAAGCCCATGTGCCACAACTACTGAGCCTGTGCTCTAGAGCCCACGAGCCACAACTACTGAGCCTGAGTGAGACAACTACTGAAGCCCACGCACCTAGCACCTGTGCTCCACAATGAGAGAAGCCACCACAATGAGAAGTCTGTGCACCGCAATGAAGAGTAGTCCCCGCTCACTGCAACTAGAGAAAAGTCCACGCACAGAAACGAAGACCCAACACAGCCAAAAATAAATGTATAAAAACAAATAAATAAATTTTTAAATAATGAGTAAACTTAATGGTATATAAATTATACCTCAATAAAGCTGTTTTTAAAAAAATCAATCTGAGATGGATCATAGACATAAATGTGAAAGGTAAAACCATAAAGCTTCTGGAAGAAAATATAATTGTCACGAGCTTAGAGTAAGCAGAGATTTCTTAAACAGAACACTAAAAGCACTAACCATATAATAAAAACAATGATAAAATGGACTTCATTAGAATTAAGAATATCTGTTAGGGGCTTCCCTGGTGGCACAGTGGTTGGGAGTCTGCCTGCCAATGCAGGGGACATGGGTTCGTGCCCTGGTCCAGGAGGATCCCACATGCCGTGGAGCGGCTGGGCCCGTGGGCCATGACCGCTGAGCCTGCGTGTCCGGAGCCTGTGCTCCGCAACAGGAGAGGCCACAGCAGTGAGAGGCCCACGTACCGCAAAAAAAAAAAAAAAAAAAACTTAAAAAAAAAAAGAATATCTGTTAGACAAAGACATCATTAGGATAGTGAATAGGCAAGTCACAGGCTGGGGAGAGATATTTGCAATACTTATATCTGACAAAAGACTGATGTCCAGAATATATATATATATATATATATATATATATATATATATATATATATATATTTTTTTTCCAGTACGTGGGCCTCTCCCTGTCGTGGCCTCTCCCGTTGCGGAGCACAGGCTCCGGACACGCAGTCTCAGCGGCCATGGCTCACGGGCCCAGCCGCTCCGCGGCATGTGGGATCTTCCCGGACCGGGGCACGGACCCGTGTCCCCTGCATCGGCAGGCGGACTCTCAACCACTGCGCCACCAGGGAAGCCCCAGAATATATTTTTAAGACATTCCTACAAATAAATAAAAAGACTAACAACCAATTTTAAGATGGGCAATAGACTTGAAGAGGTAGTTCACAAAAATTAGATATCTGATTGTCCAATACACACGAAAAGGCACACAAATGTCATGGCTACCTCAATTCCTAGTTCTGTATCCCTATGCCTTTTGATTTATTTAATGGTGTTTATCTCCTTGTTATATATTTTGATATCTTCCAAAATCCCAACAGGAAGCAGGTGGCATACTCAATTAGAATACCCGGACCTCACTCATCCAGGCAGCCTCCTGGCTGGGGCCCCTATTGGTCAAACCCAACTGGAAGCCAAAGGACAAGGCAGCTCTTGTACTAATGTCATTGATCAGATCAGCCTTCTGTGGCAGAGAAGGCAGAGTGGCTCTGGAAGGACAAATGGAAGGGATCTGGCACTCCATTATAAGCTGTCTGGCATCTCATTTTAAACATGCAAGGAATAAATCATGAACAAAGGCCACAACCAGTAAAACTATGCTCCTGGGAGACGAAAAGGGGATTCACTGAAAAGGGGATTCATAAGCTTTTCATATGGAAGGAGAAGAAGAAAGAGGGGAAAGGAATAGCAGTTCGTTAGTATATACCCAACCAAGATAATGCCCTGCATAATTTCTTTCTTATCAATCAGACATAGAGCTGACTCCTGTCCAAAGTGAAATACACATCCTCAGGAATAAACAATATACACCTTCTCAGAGGGGGTTGTTCTTCCTTAGACCCACTTCAGAGCCCAGCATCTGGGCACTTGGGGAAGGTTATTATCCCAGAGATATAAAGTGAATCTCCTCTTCAACAGGGACTTCTTCGTTTGAACAGCCTGAAAGGGACCTTCCAGCCTCTCCTCTCCTCTCCCCTCCATCACAACATACTTTCTCAGCGGTCCCAACCTGCTCCCACGAGCCCACTCTCTTCATCGCTCACCACGGTTCTCAACCACAGTTTCCATTAGTACAGGATCCAAGATGTTGTCTACATTGCTTTTCTTGAAAGGCTTTCAAAGTGTCCATCAAGAAGCACGTGGATGCATACTTCTGTTTCACCAGCCTCAGTGATCTGAAGGTGATCTGAAACATAGTTCAGTTACTTCCCATTTTAAACGTCCCTGTATTATGGCACAAAGCAAAACCAAGCGGATCTGGGCAGGAGGTTTCTCTGAACTTGAAAAAAAATCGTATAATTTATCAAAGTATATGTCTGCTGTCTCCTCCCACTAGAACAAAGGTCCTTGTGAGCAGGGATCTTCTCTGCCTTGTTCAACCTCTATCGTCAGAGCCTCACACAGTGCTTGGCACCTGGTAGGCTAAATGTATGCTAAATAAACAAGTTACTGGATGTGACGTCCTTTCTTTAACTTCTCCTTTGGCAGCACCTGGCCTTAAGTCTGCCACCCACTCTAACTCAGCTACCTTTGTAATAAACAAGTCCACCTGTGATAATTTAAAGAGACTCAAAGTATGTCCCTAAAACATCTCTCTGAAAAGCTGGCTGACCAGCTGCAGGAGCAGTTTGCTATGTTGTTTCACATCACAAATTACACACTGTCCCTTTCTAGGGACAACAATGTCATGCAAAGCCAGTCAGCTCAATGGTGAGCCCACACACAGTCACCTGGCCACGCCATTTCGTCTAGCTCACAGCATCTTCCCAACCACATTCACCAAACACCACTCCTTTCTCCTTCCACTTGGAAACAGATGCCCTAGAGATTCTCAAACTTTACATGCATCAGATTCCCCCAGAGGGCTTGTTAAAATGCAGATTCCTGGCCCTACCCCCAGAGTTTCTGATACAATAGGTCTGGAGTGGGGGGCGTCCTAGAATTTTCATTTCTAAGAAGTTCAAGGTGTAGCTGCTATAAGAAATTCCACAAATTTAGTGTCTTAAAACAACACAAGTTAAAAGTATTACTTTATAGTTCTGGAATTCAAAATGTCACGTTCAAATTGGGTCTCACTGGCCTAAAATCAAGGTGTCTGCAGGGCTGAATTTCTTTCTGGAGGCTCTAGGGGAGAATCCATTTTCTTGCTTCTTCCAGTTTCTAGAGGTGACCTGCATTCCTTGGCTCATGGCCACGATCCCTCATCTTCAAAGCCAGCAATGGCTGGGCAAGTCTTTGCTGCATCACGTCACTGTGACACTGCCTCCCTCCTCCACATTTAAAGACTCCATGATTACAGTTGGACCCACCTGGGTAATCCAGTGTACTCTCCCTATCTTGAGGTCAACTGCTAAGCCACCTTAATGACATGTGCTACCTTAATTCCCCATTGCCTTGTAATTTAACATACCCACAGATTCCAGGGATTAGGATATAGACCTCTTTGGAAGGTCATCATCCTGCCTACCACACTGGACGATGCTGAGGCTGCTAGTTTGGGGCCACACTTTGAGAACACTGGTAGTGTGATACTGGCTTCAAGGCCACAGGCTCCAGGAAGGCCAGGGAAGGAAGAGTGGGTAAAGCAAAGGAACACAGAGGAGTGAGCTGCAGTGGGAACCAAGATAATAGAGAGAGATGGGGCCATAGACCAGAGAAAGGCTACCCATTCAGTCATTAGAGTGAGTCACCAGATCTCACACAAAGAGGAAGAAGCACAACCACAGGGGTGGTGATTAAGAAAGAAACTCTTCCCAGGTGAGAATGAAATAGCACCTGTCAGAATCATTCTTTTCACCAGTGCTGCTCTCTCAAGAGAATGCACTGAATACTAACTAAAAACACCTAAACCTAAAAATACAACTACCTTCTATGGCATGCATTAGTTATATATTTGGAGGTGCAATAAGATTTCTGTTGGTGGCAAGACACATAAGCCAGTGCTAATTTTTATCCTGAATTGCAATTTTCCATTCCTAGAGAACTTGACTAGTGAAGTATATGTTGCATTTAAATAAAGTCTACAGCTGAGTTTGTTTTTGCTGTAACTTTTCTTTTAATTTGGGAAGAGAAGCCTTAAAAGAAAATATGTGTTCATAGTAGTTTTAACAGGCATTATGATGGGTCCCCAGCCTCACAAGCATATTACAAGAGAATTCATCGTGTGTGTGTGTGTGTGTGTGTGTGTGTGTGTGTGTGTGTGTGTGTGTGTGTGTGTGTGTGTGTGTGTGTGTGTGTGTGTGTGTGTGTGTGTGTGTGTGTGTGTGTGTGTGTGTGTGTGTGTGTGTGTGTGTGTGTTGGAGATGGTGGGAACTGTGGGAAGCAAGACACAAAAGACCTGGGAGGCATGGTTCACATTCTGTGTTCACCTTATTCTAAGAAGCACTTACATCAGTCAACTGAGAGAGTTAAGTAACTGTCTCATCTGAATTTGTTTTATTATTGTTTTTAAATTTTATTCAAGTATAATTGATTTACAGTGTTAATTTCTGCTGCACAGCAAAGTGACTCAGTTATACATATATATTCTCTTTCATATTCTTTTCCATTATGATTTGTCACAGGATATTGAATATAGTTCCCTGTGCTATACCATAGTATCTTGTTGTTTACCCATCCTACATATAAGGGTTTGCGTCTGCTAATCCCAAATACCCAATTATTGTTATTATAATTTTTTTTTTTTTGCGGTACGCGGGCCTCTCACTGTTGTGGCCTCTCCCGTTGCAGAGCACAGACTCCGGACGCGCAGGCTCAGCGGCCATGGCTCACGGGCCCAGCCGCTCCGCGGCATGTGGGATCCTCCCGGACCGGGGCACGAGCCCGTGTCCCCGGCATCGGCAGGCGGACTCTCAACCACTGCGCCACCAGGGAAGCCCTCAATTATTATTATTATAAAACAAATGTTCATCCTTTACACCAGCTCTTGGAGGCACTTCTTTTCCACAGATAAGGGAAATGAGTTGACCCAGCCACAAAACAACCTAAGGTGGACCACGGACTAGAAACTCTGCATGTTCCCTACACATGAAGATTCATTTGTGGCTTAGAATAGAAAGTCATATCCTTCTCCTATTTCTCCCTATAAAGCAGATCGCATTGGCTAGAAGTGTCTTAATGGCTCTGTTCCCCGAATGATGTGTCCAGCCAACACTTAGCTTCCTGTAAGCTCATGTGCTCTGCTAACCTGTAAACTCCACTGCAGGAAATGGAATTCCAGAAGATAGATGGGAACGTCTCGTGGATGGTGACAGAAAGAGAGTGGAAGAGCTAGCAAAGAAAAGAATAATCGACCACATCATCCTGAACTCCCTCAAAAGGCTGAACAGCAGAAAGTGGACCAGTTGGCTTCACAGATGCAGGCACTGAGCATTTACATTGTAAGGAATCGGACAATATGAGCAAACAGTTATACCTCCTGCAGTCTCCAAATTAACAAATATACATATTCCACAGTCATTCTCAGAGCAGCTCAAAGGTAGGCTATCCCAGGAACTGGGTTTCCTCAGCAGCCCACTCCTCTGCTTATGGCAACAGTAAATCTAAAAGATGCCTTTTGATCTAGCAAGACACAAGTCCTCAGCAGCTCTGAAATGGTCACCAGAGAATAATGGAAATGGTGATCATTTGTGGAGGGTCTACCGTATGCTCGGGACTCTCTGTACATTCCTGCATTGACTCTTCATCACAGCCCTGCAAAGCAGGTATCACTATCCCTATATTTTTAATATGAGAAAACCAGGGTTCAAAAATAAATCACTTGCTTAAGACCACACAGCCAGGGAGTAGCAGAGCAGAGCTCCAAGCTCAGGTCATTTGGCTCCAAAACCTGTACAAACCGTGCAAAAAGCTATATTTCACATAAGAGGATGGCCCTGCTCTCCCCTGATCAATGAGATAGTGGCTGAGCATTATTTTTCCTTATCACAGTGATGACTTTCCTCTGAACAGGCTAAATATTCTTGCCCTCTCTTCCTTGAAGCCAGCAGTCACCAACGGCAGAATGGTGTGTAACAAAGTTCTCCCTCAGTATAGCTAACTTCTCTGCATATCATCTTTTTCTAGCAAATGCCTCATCCTAAATCTGCCCATATCCTAAATATGCCTCATCCTATATCTGAGAAATTGGAGGTCAAACTAATCACCAAACCAGGAGAATTCAAAAGGACAAGAATAGCATGATGCAATGTTGAGACTCTAATAAATGCTTTGGATTCTCTACCCCAGCACTGCACACACACACACAAAACCTAGCTACAATTTTAGGGGTTCATGGACTCCCTGAAGCCCACTTACAGACCTGTAAGTCAAGAGACCCAGGCTTCTAAGCTGGCTCTTTGGCCATGCCCAGGGAAGCTCTATGGAAGACGATTTACTCCTCCGTACGATGAGATGATCACTCCAGCCCCTCCCCACTCTCAGGGTCTAAGTGCGGGCACCTCCTAATCAGGTGATATTTAAGGACAAACGTTAATATAAAGAGATGACAAGTTCCCCTATACCTGATGATAAAACATCTCCAAGGTGTAATCAAATGTACATTTGTCAATACATGTTTCAATAAAACTACTGAATAAGATAAAATAGAATAAAAAGCTATTTGCTATCACACTAAACTTCATTTTCATTCACCAAAAGGCTCTTTGATTTCCCTCACCTCAACACAACTCTGGGGTCACGTGGAAGGAGGGGGAGACAGATGGTCCCAGAACGCCATTTGCTGAAATAATGAGGGTTATTCCAGCCAGAACAGATGTTTGCATCATTGTTTGGCCACGTGTACCCAGTGAACAGCTGGGAAGTGTTTGGTGTTGCCAAATTTGATAAAAAGAATTCACGTTTGAAACAATGATTGGAGATAATCAGCATGGAGAAGGTAGGAAAAACAAGAGATGTCTTAAAGTTACAGAATCTGCTGAAGTCAGCACAATAGCAGAGGTGATATTTATAGAGTAGTTGCCCCGACTCGGGCGTGGCTTAGGCCAAGAGGACAGAGAAGGAATGGCTGAGAAAAGATGTAGAAAGGAAAGTTTCTCAAGACCCCTTCAGGGAATAAAGAAAATAATTTGAACTAGAGTTCCATATGGAGGAAGTGAAATATTAAAGGAGAAAGAAAGACAATAAAAAGCATCAATTTATATTTTATAAGTCAGATACATTGCAGATGAAGCAAAGTAGAGAAATACATCTTCTGATCTTCAGGGATTTGTGAAATAATAGAAATAACACAGTTAGAAAAGAATAGTGGGCTTCCCTGGAGATGCAGTGGATAAGAATCTGCCTGCCAATGCAGGGGACACGGGTTCGAGCCCTGGTCCGGGAAGATCCCACACGCCACGGAGCAACTAAGCCCGTGCACCACAACTACTGAAGCCCATGTGCCTAGAGCCCGTGCTCCACAAGAGAAGCCACCACAATGAGAAGCCCGTGCATCACAACGAAGAGTAGCCCCCGCTAGCCGCAACTAGAGAAAGCCTGTGCGCAGCGACAAAGACCCAATGCAGCCAAAAATAAATAAAGTTATTTAAAAAAAAAAAAAAGAATAGTTTTCAGTGTCTTGTGTTGGCTTCGGGCAGGTCAAGTTTTTTTTTTTTTCCTATCCGATTCCAAGACTGACCAGCTAACCATTCTGAGCCTCCAGAGGAGAAAGGAAGGGTGTCAGGAGTGCCAAGGCTCCTGGACTCATTCCAGGGACTATGCATGGGCCACAGTGATGGACAAGGACCTTGGATTACACAGTGATACTGCTCAGCCATGCAGGGAGAATTGACTACCTCCCTGGCAGTGATGGGGAGCCAGCATTACCCTCACGAAGAATCCCGCAAGCAAAACCTGGTAGAATTTCATGTGGCACTGCTCAATTTGGTAGCCACACACCACATGTGACTAATTACATTTAAATTATAACTGTTAAAGTTAAATATAATTTAAACTTTAGTCCTTGGTCGCACTAGCCCTGTTTCAAGTTCTCAGCCACATATGGCTAGTGTCTACCGTACGAGGTAGCACAAATATAGAACATCACCATCACCTCACAAAGTTCCACTGGACAGCGCTGGCCAAGAACAAAGCTTCTTTAAACTTTTATGTGCATCTGAATCACTTGAAGATCTTGTTAAAATGCAGCTTCTGATTGAGGAGGTCTGGGGAGGGGCCTGTGACTACATCTCTAACAAGCTCCCGGTGATGCTCACGCTCCTGGCCCATGGACCACTGAGAGGCTGGGCAAGTTCACAGCGACCCTGTTAAATGCTGCCCTTGGGCTGAATGGTAAATGTTTCTCCTGCTCTAACACAAAGAGTGCCTTTTATGTTCACATCGCAGTTCCTCAAAACAACAAACATTCGACAATATAGAAATTCTTAAATCCTTCTCCCTTGCCTACCTCTCCACTTCGCATTTTCTGGTTCTAAAAAATTCCAAGATTCACAGAAAAAATGTGCAGAGCACTGAACCTCTATCTTTGCTACGTTTCCACTATCTGCAATGGAGATTTCCTTAACAGAAAGCCTGGCGTGATGTAATTGAAGCAGCTGTGTTTTCAGAAGATAAGAGCAGTTCTTTTATATCCCAGACACAGTGGTACCTCAGAGAGGAACAGTCAGGCACGTGAAGGGATTCAACGTGGCTGCATCGGTGAAATACATAGAGGAACAAAGGGGAAGAAAGACACTTTCCTGGCTTAAAAACAGAACATGGCATCACAGCAGAAAAGCATAGTGCCACAAGTCAAGACCAAATAATATATTTGTAGCACTGCCACTGTTTCCAAACAGAAATCATTCAGTTGGTTTAGTCCTTGAAAACAAGGAGAGAGTCTTACCTACGTTGTATATAACTCAACATTTTCACATTACCTCAATTAATCAACAAAACTATCCACATAAAGTAGGTCTTACTATTTTCATTTTTACAGGTGTGAATACTAACTCTCACTGCCTGAGAAACTGCCTGGGCCTCACCTAGGTCTCTCTGGCTTTCCACCTAATACGCTTTCCATGGTCCAATCAGCACTGAAAAACAAGTTTATGAAGAGGAGGAAGTTTACACACTTTAAGCAAAATAACTACTACATACCTGCAACCTCTTCTCCCATCTAGCTACTATTTAACTCACCCACAAGTAGAATGTCTCACCCATTAGTCCATTAAAGGATTAATGCCATCATTAAGAGATTTCTGCTAAAAGTGCTGAGGGAGAACATAAACCACTGTGTTCATTATTTGATCTTGCTGGGTTTTAGAGAATGTACAGTTAATTATAGGTTAAAATAGATATATATTCCAGTTTACAGAACAGCTGTCCAGAGCAAATGCAAGAGGGAGCTGGTAGCAGGGTCCCCTTCACGAGAATTTGCAGCCAGAGCTGGAAGCTTGGGACGGGACCAGTGGTGCAAATGTCCTCACAACCAAGTGACTTGGCTAAAAAGGTAAAGCATGAGGTGTGTGGAGAGGCCTTAGGAATAGGGCAGTCACAATATTCATCATCCTCATTGGGACAGCTTTGAGAGGGAAAGGGGGTACTCGGGGACAACAGGACTAAGCGAGCATCATCGCAGGCACCCTGTCCATGAGCCAGGAAGGGAGATCTGGAGTTGTCCCCGGAAAGAAAGGGGGCCACCCAGAGTGGCATAACCCAAATTTCCATTTGGCAAAACTCATTCCGGCACGTGTGTGGAGAACAGGGTCAGAAGAGGAAGAGGCTATTCAACCTCAGAAACTTACTCCAGAAGAGATGTGTGCCTGTGTGTTCACAAGCATGAGGAAACCATGCAAAGAAAATACAGAATTCAGGGCTAATTTTAAACCCACTAAACTTGACCTAAATTAGGCACAAAGAAGTTGGATTCTTCCAATGCCAAAGCTAACCGCCCACTCCTCTGCTCCTACCCTGGCAAGATCTGCTGCTTTGTAGAAAGTGGAGCCAACCCTTCAGGCCACAGGGCGCCATCTGGAAAAGCAATGAGTCATTTGCCTCAACAGGGAAACAGCCACAAACAGCAAAATGCAGCCAGACAAAAGTCTGTCTGGATTGTTGGAATCATTTATTTGTTCAACAAATATTTGTCGAGTGTTTCCTCTATGCCAGGCACTGCAAATATAAATAAAGATAAACAAGGCACAATTCCTGCCTCAAGAAACTTATTGACAGACAAGGCAGTTGTCATAATACAGTGTGAGAAGCACAGCAGAGGTCGGCCCAGGTGTTAGGAACACAAAGGAGGGGCATTTACAACTCAGGGAGGCGCAGGTAATGCCAAGCTGAGTCTTCAAGTGTCGTCCCCAGACTTAGCAGCATCCTGCAGGATCTGGGAGCTTGCTAGGAAAGCTGAATCTCAGGCCCCACCCCAGACCAACTGAATCAGAATCTGTATTTTAACAAGATCCCCAGGTTATCTGTATGCATGTTAAGGTCTAAGAAACACTGTCTTAAAGTATAAGGACGAGTTGGCCAGAGGAAGAGAAATGGGAGGGGAGATCTAAGACAGAGGAAAGAGCAGAAGCAAAATGACTGGCGTGAGAGAGATGGTCCCACATTCCCAACGTGCAGAGATCAACATGCCCAAAGCACAGAATAAGTGAGAGGCAAGAAGTGGTAAACGAAAGTGCTTCTGAAAAGGGACAGGATGCAGCTAGGTCTTTTGCAAGAGCCCTCGAATCCCTTGAAATGTCTTATGCCGGGGACATTTAGAAGGACTGCCCTGGCAGCAGTGGGGAAGAAGCAGGTTTGGGGGCCGTGGAGACAATACAAGACACATCATTGTACCTGGCAGTGGGGACACTAAAGAGGTCAGGTGGCCCACGGCCAGCAGTGGGTTGGCAGGAGCCGAGAATCATCCGGCACAGGCTTAAGCCCTTGGGGAGGGGAGCTTAGCTGGTTATGTGAAACCAACAAAACTTCTTTCTGGAGCCACTTGTTTTCCCCCAATTATATTGCTTCCCAGGTAGATCTGTGCCAAAGAAGTCATAAGAAAAGCACTCGGACTTCCCTGGCAGTCCAGTGGTTAGGACTCAGTGCTTTCACTGCCAAGGGCCTGGGTTCAATCCCTGGTTGAGGAGCTAAGATCGCACAAGCCGCGTGGTGTGGCCAAAAAGGAAAAAAAAAGAAAAGCACTCAAAGGACCTTCCCCCACTGTAAGTCAGTCTCAGGAATGGGACTTGAGCAGGATTTCTCAAAGATATCTAGAAATAGGAATTACCTGGGGAATTGGCTCGCAATTCAGATTCCCAGGTCCTATGGTCACACCCTGTGGAAAGGTATCACACTTGAAGTGCTCACTGAACATCTTTAATGGCAGGCTTGTTTTTCTCCCCATATTTGATTCATCCAATACTCATCATTCAGCACTGTTGCGTACAGGCATCTAGCAAGTACAGGCAATCAACTTGATTCTTCTGCCAGATAAAGTGTCAGTTAATGTTAGTATGAATTGACTCTTGAACTTTGACAGATGATAGATAGATAGATGCCTGACTCCGTGCCTTATACTTTTTTAAAAAATGAGTCTAGAAAAAAGATGGGCAAAAAGCATAAATAGCATTTCACAGAAGGGAAAACCTGTAAGGCCAGAAAGCATGAAAAGATGCTCAACTGATCTGTAATCAGGGAAATACTAATTAAAAAACAAGATACCATTTCATACCCATGAGATTGGCAAACATTTTAACGTTTGGCTGGTGGGCAGGCAAATGAGCACATCCAATTTAGAAAATGATTTGGCAACACCTAGCAGAGGTGAAGGTGAGCACAAGAGTACTTCCATTCTCAGGGAGAAAGCCTAGAAAAAGTCTAGCATGTGTGTACCAGAAGATATGTATAAGAATGTTTACAATAGCATGCTTTGTAATAGAATAAAACTGGAAACAATTCAAACAGCCAACAAGAGAATGGGAAAATACCATTCATCTGCACATATGAACGTATACACACAAACTACACACACATATTGTATATATTATGCTTTTATGTTTGATAGCTTTTATAAATTTAGTCCTCAGTTCATTTAGTGATTATTATCATTATTTCCACTATTTATTAAGGCACGTGCTAGGTGTTTTCGTAGATTCTTAATTATCATTAAAATGTTGTAAGGTATAATTACGACCTTATAGTTGGAGAATATAAAGCAATTCCTTTAGCCTAAGATCACACCACTGGGAAATACTATAGTCATATATGTCCCAAATAACTCCAAAATCCAATTTCCTTCTAACCATATAACAGGTAGCTTTTTCCAGAAAGATCTCAGTCACAACAGTATGTGTTAAACCCGTTATCTTGATAAGGATGTAATCACAATAACAAATTAATTCCTCTAATATTGCTCTTATTGTGTAAGCCCTATTCTTCACTGAAGCTAAAAACAAAAAACAGAACCAACTCATGTGACAGCAACTAGCAATAGCATAGTCTCCTTGGGAGAAAATGAAAGGTAACTAAAGTCATCTCTACCTCATCTAGGCCGGATTAATTTGTGTTGAAGAATCTATAATTCATGCAAATTAGAAAAATCTATAATTCATGCAAATTAACATGAACGATCCATAGAAAATGTTTTGATAAAAAGAAAATAAACAGCTAATAGTGCTCCTCAAGGTAATGTGAAATTGGCCATCGGCTTCCAGAACTGGTCACTCCTTTCAAACCTGTGGCTCTCCTGCTGTGATGTTTCACCATTGCTTGGGGCTCAGGTACTCTGCCCATAGACAGCTTCCTTTCAGGTTCCTGTCACTCTGAAGATCTCTCTTGACCCCATCTCTCACCCCCTCCTTTTTGACTCAGCCCCATCAGTTATGTATTCCATCTCCAGCTTTCATCTTCTCTGTCTCCCTCTCCCTTTGATCCTTTCCCTTAGATGACAAATATGCTCCTCAGGACATCCTCAGAAATGCCCTTTTCTTTCTCTCAGATGTGCTGTCCCCACCAAGCTCCCTCTCACTCCTTTCACCACCCACCTTCTTGAAGGATCCCAGTCTGTCCCACGATCCCACTTCCTTGCCAGCCTCTCCTGCTTATTTATAACAATCGGGCAACCATGGCTCTTCCTAAGCCCTCAAGAGGCTTCAGTGAGAGCGTGTATATGATGCCAGGTATCAAGTGAGAGCTCATTAGTCCTCCAGTTTTTTTTTTTAAACATCTTTATTGGAGTATAATTGCTTTACAATGGTGTGTTAGTTTCTGCTGTTTAACAAAGTGAATCAGCTATACATATACATATATCCCCATAACTCCTCCCTCTTGCGTCTCCCTCCCACCCTCCCTATCCCACCCCTCACAAAGCACTGAGCTGATCTCCCTGTGCTATGCAGCTGCTTCCCACTAGCTATCTATTTTACATTTGGTCGTGTATATATGTCCATGCCACTCTCTCACTTCGTCCCAGTTTACCCTTCCCCCTCCCCGTGTCCTCAAGTCCACTCTCTACGTCTGCATCTTTATTCCTGTCCTGCCCCTAGGTTCATCAGAACCTTTTCTTTTTTTTAGATTCCATATATATATGTGTTAGCATACGGTATTTGTTTTTCTCTTTCTGACTTACTTCACTCTGTATGACAGTCTCTAGGTCCATCCACCTCACTACAAATAGCTCAATTTCATTTCTTTTTATGGCTGAGTAATATTCCATTGTATATATGTGCCACATCGACAGTCCGCCACTTCTTCAAACTCTTTTCTTGCTTGGATTCCACTTAGCTCCCTATTCTTTTTCCTGGACCTGGGTCCTTGTCTCTTACCTCTGTCTGTCATTTGCTGAGGGATCTCATCGGTCCCCTAGATTCAACTGTTACCTCTATGCAGAGAAGCAGACGGCACTCAAGCTCTATATCCAGACTTGAAGTCTCACCTGAATCAACAGGTCCCGAGCCAGACTCACCACCGCAGATCACTCTGATCCCCAGTACTCACCATCGGCTTCTCCTCACCATCATTTGCCAGTTTCTTTGATTTGAGCCTTGGTAACCATCATGAACTCCTTTGTCTCTTCATCACTAATCACTTACTAAATCCAGTCTTATTTTATACAACCCATAATGCTCTTTTCAAGCCCTTCCTCATCACACTGAAGCTACTTTATCCTTAACTCTTGGTCTCAACAACTCTAGTGGCGACAACTTCAAGAGACTCCTACCTAACTAATCTCCCTGCTCCCCCATCTCATCCTCCTCTTATCCTACAAAGCACTTCAGAGAGAACAGCCCTGTTTCTGCCACTACCCCTCCTTCTGCAGCCCACTGCGTCTGCCAAATAAAAACCAAGGATCAGCTCAGTTTGGAAGAAAGTGAGTAATCAGTACCAAGAGCCGTGCGGAAGGAATTTTTACCTATGGACGTGTGCGTAAGTATATAAATATATATCATATATCATACATGTCTAGGTACACACAGATCACAAAGATCTGACTAAGGCTCAGAGTAGAAAAGAGTAATAAGTAAGCTGACACACCATCACTCTTCACATATCCGTTCTTCAAGTTGTTAAAATTACACAGTTATGACCTTGATAAAAGAAAACGCTTTTTACTTTCACAAGCTTGCTTTGGTTTTTTTTGTTTTTTTTTTTTAATTCTTTCATTTCATGCCAAGGAGCCAGAAAACATTCACCTGTCATCTCATTTACTCTAAAGTTTAAAGCCAGAGTTAGCACACTGGGGGCTTGAACAGCCATATCTTTGAGGTCTAAATGCCAATGTTTAAAAATTAGAAGATTTCCCCTAAAATCTGAAAAACTAGCCTCCCTTAAAAACTCACCTGATCCAGTAACACAGGCTCAGCATGCCCATGGCAGGGAGCATAACAATGGCCACCCATTGGCCAGGCCACCTACTCACCTCCCATGAGTTCATTGAGATCACATATCTGACGCACTAGGAATTGTATTCTTTGGTCCCTAGTTTAAACAATGAGGTTTTATTGTAATTTATATAAAATGACATTGGAGCCCTCTGACACACAAAGTATGTCTAGTATATACTGGTTTGAAGCCAACACTAATTAGCATACCTTGTAGATGGGGTCCATTGAACCCATTTAAGGAGCACGTGTGTTTCAGATTGCGCAGTTCTAGCTTGTTGAGACTGTCCAATAGCATGATTTCAGAACATCAGCCACTTTAGATGTACTACTTCTTTCATCCAACAAGCCTTCCAGCCATAAATGAATTACATTGGTGTAATATATTTCTTGTTTTGCAAAACGAAACTAGCACGTGTGCATCCAAATGTTTATTATTCCCCTGTGAACAATTTATTCTAGTACAGTTTCAGGAATATGAGTTAGGATGACTTGTTCTGCCCTTCAAGATCATCTTTGTTTTCTTAAAAACTCTAGGACAAACAATTAAATTCCAAAGTTGGAGTTTATCTTAGTTTGTTTTCAATCCTTTTCTTCCTTATTCTATTGTTTTTTTCTATTCTATTTTAACCTTTTACTTTGTATTTCACAGGTTATAATCTTAAAAACCTTTGTGGTTCCATTTTTGTTTCTTTTTCTTTTAATGCTGAGGTTAAACATTTGACATCTCTGCTATTTTAGTTCCCAGGAGTATCAGCTTTTCCTGAACATAGAAAGGCGTCGTAAGTGTCACTTGCCTTGGCCTTCCCTTTCCTCTGATCTGTTGATTTTAATGCCCTTTTTCATTTCTACAATCTTGCAGCTCCCTTATTATTTTGGCTTTCCCAGTTTTGTGCCTGCATTTGTTGATATTTTTCCATACTCTCACCCTATGACCTGACATGAATTCTAATTGGAAGTTTCCATTTGCCTTTCAGGAATGAGCTCTTATCAAAAGATCACCGAGTCATAAACATGTTTGCTTGCCAGCTGCTAGCACGCCGTTGTATAGAGAGAGGACCCTTAGTTAAATGTGAAGCTTTGCCTTATCCAGAGAAACCCTGGGACTCTTCAGAAGGAACCCGTGACAGCTCTAGACAGAGACAATCCTCACTAGGCACTGAACATCCCATTTATTACCTGAAGCTTTCACCCAATTCCCCTCCCCTAATGCACTCCCAAATCTGGAGGCTGGAGGGGACCATGCCATATACCTGGCAGGGCCAGAATCAAAACATTGAAATTAAAGGGTCTTCCCCATGCTCCTACCCTCTGGGTGTCTAGTCTCTTCCCATTATGACGATCCTTTATAAGCCCTGCAACCTCCTCCATAAACTGCTTCTACAGCTCTGGACTTGTCGCTGAGCCAAGAGCAGTGTTCTGCCTGGGGCACTGCGCTTCCCTGCACCAAGGAATCCAGGAATCCACTCCCAGGCAAATACCAGAGAACACTGCCAAATGGCAAGCAGCCACCATGCTTGCCCGGTGACCCCAGAGGAATGTGACTGTGTGCCCTTTGTGCCGCTGTCCTCCCACAGCCTGGCCAGGCCCACGCTCGCCAATGGCCCACTCACATTCCAAGGTCTTATCACAGTTAACCCCATAACCCCATCACCACACCATAGAAATGCCACCCACAGCCCCAAGCCCTCTGGAACTTGCAAGGCTGTCCAGCCCAGGAGGTTAAACTTTTTAAACAAAGGTTATAGGTCACTCACACAAAACCTGCAGAAATATCTGTTTGCAGGTATAATATCAAAGGGATATAAGTTGATGTACAACATAAGTTCAAGTGCAATATAAAAGCGCTTGAATCATTTTCATTCTTAAAATGTTTCTTTATGAAAAAAAAATCTAGGGACAGTAAGGAAGCCTATCAGAGCTGGCTTCCTGCATTGTATTAACGAAGGACATGGGTGGAAGTGACATTTAACCACATCGCAAAATTCTGCATGCTCAGCAATAATGGTGGAAACAAGAGGTCAGGATAGAAGGTAAGATAAGGGGAAGAAGGATTAGGCCTCCTCCCAGAACCATGCCTTGTCCCTGTCCTGTCTTCCTCACAGGCAGCAATCCTTAGAGGGATGTGTCAAGAGCCGCCATCTTGCTCAGCTCTGCAAATTCCCCCTTTACCAACTCTTCTTTAGAGCAGCAGAGGGTACACTGTTTGAGACTGAAGGGAGGCAGAAGGCTTCTTCATAGACTTCTTTCCTCAAGGCTACAGACTGAACAATTTGCCTTCACAAATATCAAATTCTCCACAAACTAAAAAATGAATGCTACTCCTGGCTTGTTGTTTGCCTTGATTACTGGATTTTGGCCACCTGAGTCCCAGGTGGAGTTCAAGGTCACTTTTAGGATGTTGTGCCACTGGTCTCCACAGGTCAGAAAAAAATAATTTAGACTGTTGTCCAAGCAATGACGTTAGAGAGAAAGTGACTTCAGTTCACATCCTGGCCTTGGCCATCCCTGGCTGTGTCACCTAGGACACAGCACTTGGCTCTCCGAGCCTCAGTTTCCTCAACTGTGAATTAGGACAAGTGTCCCTCATTAAATGAGATGGTACATGTGAAGCACTTGGCACCCTACTCAACAGATGGCAGGAGCCCAGTAAACCTCAACTCAACTATCCCTCAACCACAACGTAGCCACAGTAGACCACTAGGGTTTCTGGATCATTAAGTCATTTTAACAAGCTTTTAAAAGCAAACTAGTTCATACCAATGCAGACCCAAGCCATGTTTATGAACAATTCTCTCCCAGTGTCTTAGACTTAAAGCTTGCTTGGGGATTCTTGTGGTTTCCAAAGTAGAGCAAGGGGGAAAGTGTTGCACCATGACCTTTCCTACAAAAAAGAAACTCTAACATATGATGCTAACGCCTGAAACCTTTATTTAGTGCTCGTTGTTCAGTGTTTCTCCAGCTCTGTGGATGCCCACGTGGAACAGCAGTTCTACACACACAGACTTCCATTTCGTTTCCTCTTAGTCAACATGCAGTGTGCCCTCAATTTGTTTCCTCAAATTTTTGAGAGTCACCTGGGGGGCTTGTTGAAAATGGAGATTCCCTGTCCCACCTCCAGATTCTGATTTGGTAAATCTGAGGTGGAAACCATGAATCTACACATTTTTAACAACCCCCTGTCCCTGTGACCCGAATATGGTCTTCAGACCACAATATGGAGAAACTGGCCAGGCTGTACCATTCAAAAATACCTAGAACCGGGCTTCCCTGGTGGCGCAGTAGTTGAGTGTCTGCCTGCCGATGCAGGGGACACGGGTTCATGCCCCGGTCCAGGAAGATCCCACATGCCGCCGAGCGGCTGGGCCCATAAGCCATGGCCGCTGGGCCTGCGCGTCCGGAGCCTGTGCTCCGCAGCGGGAGAGGCCACAACAGTGAGAGGTCTGCACAAAAAAAAAAAAAATTAACCTAGAACCTCAGAACCTGGCTTGCTACAGAAGTAAAATCCCCACGAACTAATTATTAGGAAAAGAGAACCCGAAATACGCACGTCATTCTGGTTTGCCGTTCCATTCTGCTCTCTCCTCCACTCCCCAAATTCCCACAGCTCCATATCTCCAGCACCAACTTTCCTTCCATACCTTACATCCTCAGGGTTTTACAAAGCCTTTCCTTCCGCCCTGATGGCGTGCTGGATCTCAGACTAATCTGTGGGTAGGAGGATCCAGCTCCACTGTAAAGCAGGTCCAAGCAAGGGATTCGGCCCAACATGAGTCTGCAAAATGGGTGAGCGACACCTGGGTCTGAACTGAGGGCCAACTAAC